>NC_080041.1:99434547-100110014 GCF_012489685.1 Lotus japonicus
CCCACCAAGACTCAAGCATTATCAACCGCCCACCAACTCCGTTTGGTCAAGCTGGCCCTAGCTCAGCTATTGGTGGCGAGGCTTCTCCCCTTTGCTGAACTTATCTGATCCTCACTTTAACGGGTTGGACTTTATGACCCGTACTTTTGACAATCGG
This sequence comes from Lotus japonicus, assembly GCF_012489685.1. NCBI lineage: Eukaryota > Viridiplantae > Streptophyta > Magnoliopsida > Fabales > Fabaceae > Lotus > Lotus japonicus. The sequence goes on from NC_080041.1 coordinate 99,434,705, forward strand.
ATCCATAAGGATGTTTCTGGTCAGGGCCCCCCCAACATTGCTTCTGTGGCGATCCATCACGCCCTTTCTGCCGCCAGCACTGTGGCGGGGATGGCTCAGTGTGTGAAGGAGTTGATTTCAACCAAGAAACCGCTTTGAAAAGAAGGCAGCCGATTATAAGGCCGCATATGAGCGAGCTAAGGCTGACGCTGAGGCTGCCAACAAAAAGCTGAAATCTGCTGAAGAGAAGTGCGCTAAGTTAACTGACGACTTGGCGGCTTCGGACCTGCTCCTTCAAAAGACCAAGTCTCTGAAAGAAACCATCAACGACAAACATATTGTTGTTCAGGCCAAGTATCAAAAGCTGGAAAAGAAGTATGATCGTCTGAATGCTTCTATTTTGGGGCGCGCCTCACTCCAGTTTGCTCAAGGCTTCTTGGCGGCCAAAGAGCAGATAAGTGTGGTTGAGCCAGGCTTTGATCTCTCCCGCATTGGCTATTTGAAGGACATTAAAGATGGCCAAGTGGTCGGCGATGACGACGTTAGCCTTGACCTCCTTCCTCAATTTGATGATGAAAGTGAGCCTGAAGAAGATGCCGAGGATGGGAATGAGCAGCACAAGAATGATGATCAAGAGAAGGAGGACCCTCAAGTTGGGACAAGCCAGGGCAACGACGCCAACAATGAGGACCTGGCTTGAATTTCTGTTTTTATTTTATGAAGTTAAAATTTTGCTTTGGGCATTGCCCTGTTGTTTATTATAATTCCAAATCATGTATGGGCGTCGCCCCCCTTTTCTCTCTTTTAAAGAAGATCGTTTTAAGTTCATTCGTTGTTACCTTGAGTTGTTACCAACTTTTGTTGTTACTACTTTTGTTGTTACTTAGGATTACATACCTTAGCCGATTTTTCGACGAGGCTTGGTTTCTAGTGGCCACTAGAATTGCCAAGGCTTGTAATATTTGATGGCGATACTTTCTTATTCCGAAAGATTTATTCGCGGTATTATATACCTTGATACGATTTGCATTGCATGAACTCGTAATATAAAAAATATAGGCGATTCTGTTGAAATGATCTTTTCATTAACTTTCTTTCATACATGGGAACAATTGTCCCTTCATTACAGCTGTCGCCTCATTAAAAACCTTTTCAAAGAAAGGGAAAAAGAGTGCGACTTCATTCACCTTTGTTGTTTTTTGTCTTTTTAACTAAAATATTGCTTCAGATTTGAGGCGTTCCATGTCCGTGGGACCCTCTGACCATTAAGCTGTTCCAACTTATAAGCTCCTCCTCCAATATCACCAATAATCCTGTAAGGCCCGCCCCAATTGGGTGAAAGTTTGTTGTGTTTATCGGGTATTGTATTTTTTCGGAGCACTAAGTCTCCTACCCTCATCTTCCTTGGCACTACTTTCGTTGTGAATTTTCTTGCAATCTTCACTTTTCCCGCCTCATTTCTTATGTGCGCCTCCCGTTGTTCCTCTGGCAACATAATTAGATTTGCTATCAGATTTTCCCCGTTGTCATTCTCATTAAACCGAGCCACTCGCCAACTTTGGTTTTCTATTTCCACTGGGAGCATGGCGTCAGTCCCATAAGTTAAACGATACGGGGTTTCCTTTGTGCTTGACTGTTCAGTGGTGTTGTATGCCCAAAGAACGCCTGGTAGCTCCTCCGCCCAAAGCCCTTTTGCTTCATCCAGTTTCTTCTTTAGACCTTTCAGGATAACCTTGTTAGCCGACTCAGCCTTCCCATTGGTTTGTGGATGTTCCACAGAGGCAAATCGCATCTCGATTCCCATTTCTGCACAAAATTCCCGGGTAACACTGCTTGTGAATTGGGTTCCGTTATCCATTACGAATGCCATGGGGACCCCAAATCTACAAACAATCCTTCGCCACAGGAAGTTCCTGACCTTGGCGGCTGTGATAGTCGCCACTGCTTCGGCCTCTATCCACTTTGTGAAGTAATCAACCGCCACGATGATATACTTCATTTGTGCCTTCGCTACCGGGAATGGTCCCAAAATGTCAGTCCCCCACATAGCAAATGGCCAAGGCGCCATCATGGTTGTTAATTCCTCCGGCGGAGCCTTGTGTAAGTCAGAGAAGACTTGACATTTTTCACATTTCTTAACATACTCCAGACAGTCCTTCTTCATTGTCGGCCAATAAAACCCTGCTCTCAAAACTTTTACCGCCAAGGATCTCCCGCCGATATGGCTGGAACACACACCTTCGTGGACTTCCGCCATTATTCCATAGGCGTCCTTGATGTCAACACATTTGAGCATAGGAGACATGATCCCCCGTCGATACAACTCCCCATCCACCAATGTGTAGAAACTGACCTCTCTACGTTTTGCCCTTGAGTTCAAATCATCATCCTGTGGGGGGTTCTGTAGAAAAATTTTGATTGATTCCATCCACGAAGGCTCGCCTTCACTTATTGATCTCACTGCTTTGAACTTCACCTCCACTAAATCAATACTTGGGCGAGACAAGGTTTCTTGAATGACCGTTTGGTAATTGCCCAATCGCCTTGTACTTGCTAATTTTCCTAACACATCAGCCCTCTCATTTTGTCCCCTCGGGACATGTTCTATTTTAACATCTTTGACCTCCATCATCAATCTGCGCACCACTTCCAAGTATTTGGAAAGTTGTGGATCCTTCACCTGATACTCGCCTTTCACCTGCTTGACTACTAACTGCGAATCTCCTTTGATAAACAACTTCTGGACCCCCAACTCAATGGCTAGCCTTAAGCCAGCGATCAGAGCCTCATATTCAGATTGATTGTTGCTCGCCTTGAACTCGAATTTTAGAGACTGTTCAATGATCATTTTATCTGGACTTTCAATTGTTATCCCAGCCCCACTTCCAGTGTTATTAGAGGATCCATCCACAGATAGGACCCATTCTCCTTGAGTCTTCTCGCCTTCCGTGGGTGTTAATTCCGCCACGAAGTCGATCAAACTTTGGATTGTGACTTGGCCCCTTGGCTCATATTGTATATCATATTCTGATAATTCAACTGACCAGCTAACCAATCGTCCTGATAAATCAGGCTTCTGAAGTACTTGCCTTAAGGGAACGTCAGTTTTAACTTTAACTTGAAAACTTTGGAAATAAGGCCTGAGGCGCCTCGCAGTTTTCAGAATCGCCAATGCAGCCTTTTCAATTTTTTGGTACCGCAACTCTGCCCCCTGTAAAGTATGGCTCACGAAATATATAACTTTCTGCTTTTTTCCCTCTTCCTGGAGCAACACCGTACTCACCGCCTTGTCAGTAACTGCTAAATAGAGCACTAATGGAACGCCTGGTGTTGGCTTGGAGAGTACTGGTAATGTGGCCAATGATTCTTTTAATTTGGTAAAAGCTTGTTCGCATTCCTCTGTCCACTGAAACTTTGAATTCTTTTTTAAGCATGTGAAGAATGGGGCCGCTTTGTCACCCGCCATTGGCAAGAAACGTGACAAGGCGGTCATTCGTCCTGTCAAACGTTGAACCTCCTTTACACTTGTTGGGCTTTTCATCTCCAAGATCGTCCTTCCCTTATCAGGATTCACTTCTATTCCTCTTGATGTCAACATAAATCCCAAGAACTTTCCTCCCTGGATCCCAAAAGAACACTTCTCAGGATTCAACTTCATTTGATATGTTCTTAATTGAGTAAACGCTTCCTTGAGATCGCCGCCATGATCACTAGCCCTGGCGGACTTTACAATCATGTCGTCCACATATACCTCCATATTCCTGCCCACTTGTTTTGAAAAAAATTTATCCATGAGTCGTTGGTACGTGGCTCCTGCATTCTTCAAACCGAAAGACATTGTCTTGTAACAATAATTCGCCTGATTGGTCATAAATGCTGTACTTTCTTCATCCGATGGATGCATCATGATTTGATTGTAACCCGAGTAAGCATCCATGAGACTTAAAAGTTCATTCCCCGACGCTCCATCCACAAGCTTATCAACATTGGGAAGTGGATATGAATCTTTGGGACACACTGTGTTCAAGCTTGTGTAGTCCGTGCACATTCGCCACTTCCCATTGGATTTTCTGACCATCACAACATTGGCGAGCCATGTCGGGTACTGCACCTCACGGATGAAGCGGGCCTTGATTAGTTTCTCAGTCTCTAATTGTACTGCCTTATTCTTTTCATCACTCATTCTCCGTCTTGGCTGGATGACTGGGGTCGCCCCTGGTCGAATAGCCAATTTGTGAGTGATCACATTGGGGTCAATCCCTGGTACATCATTGATGGTCCATGCAAAGAGATCCAAATTATCACCCAACAGGGTGATCAACCTTTCCTCTTGCTCCTTTGTTAAACTGCTGCCAATCTTTAAAATTTTATCCTTAATTTGCACTTGCTTGGTTTCTTCCAGAGGTTGTGGGCGGAAATCATCAGCATCGTCTCTTGGATCCAAACTAAATCCCTCTTGTGGAAAGATTTCCGTGATTCTGTGACTCTCTTTGGCGGCCTTACGCCCATAGAGCGCCACACTTCTTAAATAACATTCTCTTGCTGCATTTTGGTCCACATGCAATACCCCAACCTTTCCATTGCAGGCTGGATATTTAACAGTCAAATGAGCAGTTGAAATGACCGCACATAGCTTGTTGAGGGTGTCTCGCCCCAAGAGTACATTGTAATTGGCTCTGCACGCCAAGACTAAGTACTTCACTTGAAATTTCTTTACAAACTCTCCTTCGCCAAAGGCAGTTGGTATTTCCACGTATCCCCGAACAGTGACACGGTCCCCTGTAAATCCTACCAAGGTTCCTTTATACGGCCTCAAGTCTGATTCTTTTAACCCCAGGCGATCAAAGGCATCTCCATAAATGATATCCGCCGAAGATCCCTGGTCCAAGAATACTTTCTTTGTTACATAATTGTTAACCCTGATTGTTACCACAATTGGATCGTTGTCATGGGGGATCACATGCGCAAAGTCCTGAGGGGTAAATATGATAGGGGAGTGATTCACCCAGCACTCGCTTTCATTCGCCTCATGTACTGAATGTACTGCCGCCACATAGCGTTTCTTAGCCTTACTTGAAAGTGCGCCCCCGCCGAATCCTCCTGCAATAGATGAACATTCCCCAACAGGATCGCCCAACTCTTCAACTATCTCCTTGCCTTTGCCTTTGTCCCCTTGGGTGATCCTTGCCACCTCTGGCGTCGCTGTGTCTTTAACAAAGTTCGCCAAATGGCCAGCCTTAATTAAACGATCAATTTCCCTCCTTAAGTTCCAACAATTATCTGTCGTGTGCCCCAACGCTTTGTGGTACTCGCACCACCTATTGGTATCCACATTAGCTGGCGGCTGCCGTGGTGGTGGCGGATACTGCACAATGTTTGTCTGCCCAACTGCCCTTAAAATGGTACTTAAGGGTGCATTCAACTTAGTGAGTGGCATTGGGGTTGGCGGAGCACCATGCTGACCAGTTGCGGCTGCAGTGGGACCTTGGGAATTTCTGTGCCATGTATTTTGAAATCCGGGTTTGGAGTTTTGATATGGTCCCGGTCTTGGTATACAGGGGGGTTTGCGCTACCCTGGTTTCCTTCCCCGCCTTGGGTTTCTCCTGTGAAACACCGCCAGATTGAGACTGCTTGCGTCCTTCCTCTCTTTCTTGTTTCTTCTGATCATCTTGCTCAATTAATATGAATTCCTGAACACGGGCACGAAGGTCCATCATGTCTTTTGCTGGCCGCCTCGTTAAGTCACGATTCAAATCACCCGCCCTGAGGCCATTTTTGAAAGACGCCAAACATACATCCGGATTGTCCTCCTCCAACTGAACCGCCATCTTACTAAAGCGTGCCATGTAGCTTTTTAACTTCTCGCCTGGCTGCTGGTGTATGCTGATAAGATCAAACATCGTTGCCTTTGTGGTTTTATTGGCGGAGAATTGAGTTAAAAATTTCGTGGACAAATCAGTGAAATTGTCAATGGAAAAAGGCGGCTGGCGGATGAACCATTGCATCGCCATCCCCTTGAACGTTGACGGTAACAACCTACACTTCACCTCATCTGTTGCTCCTCCAATAACCATTTTTGTGTTAAAGTAATGCAAGTGTTCCATGGGGTCAGAGTCGCCAGAAAAGGCGTCCAACGCCATCGTTTGCAGATGCTTTGGTATGCCCACCCTTGTGATGGCGGGAACAAAAGGCTGGAATTCAACAACATCCTCGGCCTCGAGCCGTTGTTCTTGCTAATAGTCTTGTCGCTGAGTTAAATACTGCACCTGGACTTGCAGCTGCTCGTTCTGGCTTTGTACTTTTTGCAAAGTGTCCAACATTTGTTGCAAGGCCGCCGGAGTGATTCCCGTCACCACCTCTGGTGCTTTTCTCGGAACGTTGGTTTTGAGGTCATCCAGATTTACATATTCAGGCGGCGCTGATCGTCGCCTGACTCCTGGATCTGATCTAGCTATCAGATCTGAAGGTCTCCCCGGAGCTGCATTCACCAACGACGCCGGTGACTGCGCCACTGAGCGAACCCCCTCCGAAGAAGCCTCCTGCTCCGGCCCTTGAAGTACTTCTTGATTGTTATATCGTCCACCGCCGCGGCCGCCGTGACGACCACCACCTCTCCGGCGATGATCGCGGCGGCCCACGCCACACGAACGAGTTTCCATGGATCTTAAATCTCACCTTCTATGTCAAGTAATATATCGAGGTAAGACCCACAGACGGCGCCAATGTTCTGTACTAGGGAGATCTGACGTAGAAGACTGACAGAAAGTAAACCCTAGCAGAGTACTAAAAATATCATAAAAGGAATATTCTCATTAAATGTTCAAAAGGTACTTTTTACAAGGTGTTGACCTCTCCTTTTATAGAGGGGATGGTCATGATGTGGACTTTTGTTGTACTTGGGCCTGACAACCGGGGCCCAAGCCTTTATACATATAAGACAAATCTAAAGGAATCTTCCAGCTGGCGTGTGGGCCTATCTAACGGGCGGGCGGAATTCAGTGTTATTCTGTGAATCCCGCCAAGATTGACTTTCGTTCCTGGTTGCTCATTTTGGGCGGGCATAAGCATGACTGACTTATGTCCCACCCAGTCCAATAGATGATATATGTAGGGACAAAAAAATGTAACTAAGCCAATTATTTTATTTTGAATTTTTATTTTAGTTTTCATTTATTTGTTTTGTAGTTTAAATATCCTCTCTACTGAACAAGAAAAACTTCAAGAATAAATATCCCAATTAATTTTTTCCTTCACAATCAAATAAGAAAAAAAATCATATAATCATCTTATTTTCTTATCTTCTTTTACTTTTACCCACTAAATTTCGGATTAAGGAATTGTGATCCACTTTCAGCTAATTTGTAAAATGCTTCCATTATCAAATAAATTTGATCTCTGATTCAATTAAAAATAAGAATAATATAATTTTGATCATAAAATGGAGATGAAGTTGAGTAGTAGTAGCTACTAGCTAGCAAGTTGCAAAGTCAAAAGAATAGGTCTGGGTTGAGTCAGAGAGAGGAATGGAAATTGATGTGGTGTGGTGCGGTCCGTACCCGTCTGCGGTCTGAGCGAGCGTCTGGCTACCTTCCATCATTTCCTCTGTAGCACGTGGGCAACCGCAGACCCACTTTTTACTTTCTTCTCGAAATTCATTAGCCTTCTTCTTACACCACTTGATTAATTAAATAAAGGCTTAATTGCAACTTTGGTCCCTGACATTTATAAAAGCCACGATTTTGGTCCTTCACCTAATTTAATTACAAAAATCGTCCCTCACCTAACACTCTGTGAACAAAGTTGGTCCGACCGTCAATTTTTTAACGGAAGAAGCTTATGTGGTGTTTGAAAACTTAGGTGGAAGTGCCATTGGAGAGAGGGAGGCACATGCCTCTACATCTCAGAGGAAAAAACAACAAAAAAACTCAGAGGAATAGCACACAACCTCAATCCCAGCGTTCCAACAACTAGGCCTCCCAACAGCAAAGCTTCACTATGAGATAAAAAAAACAGCCGAGAGGAGAGGAAAAATCGATTCTGACACCAGTGGCACTTCCACATAAGCTTTCAGACGCCACGTAAGCTTCTTCCGTTAAAAAATTGACGGTTGGACCAACGTTGTTCACGAAGTGTTAGGTGAGGGACGATTTTTGTAATTAAATTAGGTGAGGGACCAAAATCGTGGCTTTTATAAATGTTAGGGACCAAAGTTGCAATTAAGCCTTAAATAAAAATTAAACTTGGAATATTTATCTACATATATGTTTAAGGGGAGTCATAATTAAATTTACAAGTGTGTAATGTAATACTTTAGTAATATTATACTCCATCGATCTCTAATTATAAGCAAACATTGAAACATATATAGTGTCATTAAATATAAGCTAGCTAATTACGCAAAAGCTAATATTCTTTTTCACATTTATCCTTGCATTTATTGGTTTTTCAATTCCAAAATTTTAAAATTGAAACTCATTTTTATTCTCTTTCCTCCTAGTACTACCCACTTCAATAGAAGTAAATATAGAACATTATACTAGTTTTTTAAAAAACAATGCATCAATTTAAGCTTTCTTAATGAGCGTGATTTAATTTTTACAATTTTAACTTATAATTAGGGACGGAAGGAGTATTATTTATTATATTCATGTGTAGATAATATTTATCGAATTTTATATTAGTTGAAGTTATTTTAGTGATATAAATTGCGTGGATTAGCGATAGGGGTCTGGTGGTGACAGTTGTTTGAGGCTCTGAGATCATGATTTCTAAAAAGAGATTGTACGTCTTAAGAAGATGAAACCAGTGTTATTAAACTCAGCTCGGACCGGCCGGTTGGACCGGTCCGACCGTGAACCGGACATGCCACCAAGTTGAGTCATTGTTCGGATCGGACATGCAAACAAACCGTCAAAACTCGTTTGACTCAGCCGAATTTTGGTGAACCGGTGACTCGGCTCGTTGGTTGAACCGATTTAGTTTCCAAGGTAAGAAAAATTAAAGGGAAAAAAAGTATGATCCGTGAAAAAAACAAGCTCAGATCTGTAACATACATAAAGAAGTTTGTAGATGAAAAGAAAAGGGAGGAGAAAAAATTAATATTTTTATTGCTGAAGAATGATCCGTGACTTGATGGAACTTGGAAGCTGGAACCATAGAGCTGTAGTGGTTAATGGCAGATTTGGTGTTGATAGATATTTTTGCAAACTGAAGGCACAACATCACAAGGGAGGCGCAAGGAGGCACAATGACCATTTGTCTATTTAGGTTAACTAGTGCGATAACCCGTGCGTTGCACGGAATTTTATGTTATAATTTTTAATAAATAAATTAGTTTTCATATATATAATTTAAATTATAAATAAGTCAATCATGTATAAGTTAACCATATAATAATATATGAAGAGAAAAATGAAATAAAAAATGAAATTGTGTTGTATATATCAAACAATTTCAAAAACTTTCTTAAGCACTACATTTACAGTACTGGTCTATTGTTTGCCCGACTCATCCAGTTAGGGATGATAATTTTCACTTGTGTGTGGGGATCCCTGTGGGGATTACCCCATTTGGGGAATTTTCTTCCGTGAGGGTGGGGGTGAGGACGAAATCCCCCCGAGACAAATTTGGGGATGGGGTTGGGGATCACCCTCCCCGTCTCATGTGCATAGGTAAAATTCAATAATACCCTTAATAACTAATAAAAAAATATAAATGATCATAAACGTAGCCGATTAGGTACTTCAAAATTTTAGTTTGAGCAACATATTTTTAATGAAGATGAAGGTGTTATTGAGGTAAAAAAATATGTGGTTTCTATATTTAAACATTTGTGGTCCTGGTATAAATTTATGTATTTTTTATTTTATTTTTAATGATATATTAATGATCCCTATGGGGATCCGTCGGACCTGTGGGGAGGTGAGGATGAGATGAAAATTCACCCCGCCACGGGGATAGAGAGTGGGGATAGGGATAGAGAAGGGATGCGGGGATGGGGAGAGGGGAGGCACTCCCCATCCTCCCCCCCCCCCCCCCCCCGTGCGGGTGCCATCTCTGCATCTAGTATAAAAAGTTTAAGACCCTTTCTTGAGCGTATTGTAGAGAGAGGTACATGTAACTGACCATGAGTGAAAACAGACCTCAGAAGGAAGAGTCCAACCTGAGATAATGTTTGTCCTTGCTTTTGTTTATGGTCATCGCGAAGCATACTACAATTGGTAATTGTCTTCTTCTGAATTTAATTGGAAATTTGGAATTAGAATGGACTTGGTTCCTTCTTGAAATGTGTACTTTGTCATTAACATTTGTTCTTATGATAACATTTGCACTAATAAAACGTTCTTCAAGTTCATCCACAATTAACTTGGTTCCATTGTGTAAAACTACTTCTTGGTCTATAATTCTCAAAAGCATGATTGGAGTACCTACTTTCAATAATAGTTTGTGGTTAGAGATTCCTGAACTTTTAGTGTCGTTCAAAATTTCTGTGGTAAACCACTCACCCCAGATTTCAGAATCCTCATCGGATCACAAGGCGGAGTCGGAGCTCGGATATTCATGTTATGGTGCAGCTACCATGCAAAGCATGTAAGTGTTTATCATTTTAACTGCTTCCAGTGTAAGGGCCAATATTGCTCTATCTTGAAAGAATTGCGGGTCTTTCATTTTGTGTGGAAGGTCAAGATATGTATATTTAATCAATTCCATTAATGGGTTAGGACTAATTGGGATGAGCAGATCTGGCGAGATTTAAACATTATACTTTCATGCTCTTGAATCAGGATGATCGTCATTTCCAATTTTAAGAATCCAATATGCAAACTCTTTGATTTCTTTTGCTTCATCAGTCGTCTCAGCTGCGGTTAGACGCATGTTCTTAGACAATTTCATAACTTTAAAATGCTTCCACAATGATGAAGAGTTTATTGTAGTTTCCACAACTTCCTGTTTGCTTCCTCTAGTTATTACAGGTAGTATTTGTCTAAAATCACCTCCAAGTATTACTATTTTTCCTCCAAAAAGTTATGTACGTTGTCTTCATTTTTCAACCTCATCAAATCTCGAAGTGTAAGGTCAAAGAGTTTCGAAACAAAACTTTTTCAACATTTGGAGCTTCATCCCATATAATAGGGCTTATTTTAAGCAGAAGCTTTGCTCCTAAACTTCCCTGCTTTATATTACATATTGAGGTCTTTGTAGCATCTAATAGAGTGCAAAATTTAAAATGAGTTGTTCTGCCTTCTGGTAAGAGTAATGATGCTATGCCGCTGGAAGCAACATTAAAAACAATTAGTCATTTAGATCTAAGTGATGCAGATAAAGTGTTCCAAACAAAAGACTTTTCGGTTTCACCATAGCCATATAAAAAGTAGGAGCCTCATAAGTTTGACAACACAACTGTGACAACCTTATCATATACAGACTTTTGCTCTGGTGTAAGGATACTAAGCAACTCCTCATATTGTATCTTAAATGCATCTGCGATTCGTAGTCCAACAGTCGAGAAGGAAGATTAACTAATGTTTATTAACTGTATCGAATATAACTAATGATGTTCACACATTTTGCATAACTATCATGCGCAACGTGATTTTCTAAACTTTTAAATTTCATTTAAATTAAATATGAAGAAATAATTATATTATTATAGCAACATTTCAAATATTAATAATATAACTTGAAAACCTACATACCTGAATCATGAAATATTTTTCTTTTGCGGTGTAGAATGCCTTCTAATAAGAGAATTCAAATTCAGCATGCTTCCCAAACATCATTAGGTTTTGAGATTGAATTAATCATTAACATTCTTACAAAGAGTTTCCTCATTTGTTCTTTATAAGCTAAATTAGAGACTTCTTTAATTGCATCTATATATTCTTTGTCATCTGTTAGCAACCCCAATTGATCACATGCTATCTTAAAAGTATCATATGTTATTCCCTTCACCGTTCTCATACTTCTATATGATGTACAACTCTTTAGCATAGTAAGTAGGATTCTTATGTAATATAACTCTTTGATGCCTGGAGGGATAGTATGCCAATTTTAAAACCTTTTTTTCTTGGTTTTCAGATTCTATCTTTTTTATGATAAACAAATCTACTGGAAAATTCAGCATATGTTAGATTCCGCCCGTCCTGGTATTTCTCATTAGCTGCAAACCAAGTCATAAACATTGTGGATTTTGTACCACTCTTTTCTAGAACATCTCCAACGTCTTCATCATCATTATAATATGCCAAATATTCATTTGGAAGATGAAATTTTAGCTTTTGCACCGACGACCATCGTTTGTGTATGGTAAAACCAAATGTTCTCAAAGCTGCCTTACACAGAGAAAGATAACGACAATCATAATATTGCTTTACCGCATCCACTGGCTCTTTTGCTTGAGCATCGTTGCCCTTATTTGAAATTTCAAACATTGCTCGGTCTGCGCCTTTGTTGATATATTTGAACAAATATTTTATAGCATTGGACTTGTTACAGTACTTCACATTAATGTGAGCTCGATACCTCATAAGGAGTATGAGATTGTAAGACGCAACATACCTGCAATGTAAAACATGCCGCATGCAGATTACAATTGTAATAAATAACATTTCTGAGTTATCTTTCATTTTGTCACGAAGTTATATTTGTTAAAATTGGTATCAATTTCAATTTTTTTTTCTTGATTACAATTCGTGTTTGCCTTCTTCTATACTGGGGTAGCCTTCTTCATCAATAGTTATGGTGTTCTTAAATATCTTTGGGAATAATTTAGTGCACCTACCCTTCTCTATTAGTTGTAAACAAAAAATTAAGTTAGTATTTTTTTTGAAGAATTAAATTAGTATATTCAAGACTACTTTTTTTTTATAAGCATATTCAAGACTACTTAATAGTATTTGGATATTTATAATGCTACATATGTAATTGATTAAATTAACTAAGTGTTCAATGAAATCAATATATCATTTTAATTTTTAAGGGTCACTATTATAAATGTAGACTCTTTGAAAGTATAGTAATAGTTATAAAATAAAAATAATGTAAGAATATAGCCCTTGAGTGTTAATATTTTAAAATAACAATTTTTTGGAGCGTTTTTAAACTAATAATTGTTTAAACATAAAACATAATTACCTCAATTAGGGGTTTAATTTTTATGGATAAAGTAAAATTATTGAATCACATAAATTTTAAGTACAAATTTTAAATTATGAATTTAAAAATATTTGTTTAAACAGTCACATCTTATTAAATCAGTTTTCCTATATAAGTATTAAATGACTTTGAATGCTTTATAATAATAAATTTTTATAGCTTAAAATGGATTGTTAAAAATGAGACTTGAAGTCAATTTTTTTAAACAATATGCAAACGCAAATGTGAAATGTTTTGAAAGAGTATAATCATGGAAGAATGATACACAAAGTAGTAGGATATAATTGTAAATCAGTATAGCTTAATTCTATCAATGTACTCATCAGTGATTATACTATCCTTGGAACTTCAAACCATTTCAGCACTAAATCTAACCATTTCAAGCAACTGATTCATCAGCGATTTCGCCAACACCAGAGTGCCTGCAAACACATTGCGCTTGAATTCATAAGGATATTAGTTTTTTATTGTACAATGCAGTTGTTGTCCCAAAGGGTATACAATGACTTCATCTATTTTCAATAAAAAAGAAAGTAATGGCATAACAACCCACCGATAATCATGCCAGAAAAATGTAATATGAAACCATCTCTACTTAGGATATAATACTGATAATCCTTTTCATTTGTCTTTTCCAATTGGTGTCAAGTTTTTTCAGACACCAAATACAATCATCAAAGAGAAAGGCAAAAAAACGAACTAAGAAACAGAGGATCTCATAATTAAACACCTTTGGAGTTTCTACACATTAGGTCACCTTTCAGTTAACTTCCAAAATAAAGAAGAGAAATCTGTATTGAGAATAAGAAGAAGCTCAATGTGTGAATAAGAAAATGTCACAAATAATTTTTTTATTCAGAACATACCTAAATTAAACTGCTCACCAGATTAAGCTTAGACCCAGAAAAAGGCTTTTCATGAGATGGTAATATGTCAAGGTGAGATTTACTCATTGTCTCTTCGTAAGCTGAATTGACCAATACAAAAAAGAACCCAGAAAAGGCACAATTAGGGACAAATACATGGTGATGATACACAATCAGAATAGATAAATTCTTGGGTGAGCTACACCTAACACATCGTATTTAAACACAACCTGATTACATGACAGTAAAATAAGAACAAAAATTAAAAGCTGGAAATTACATATCATATGAAAAGCGCACTTTACCTTCTTTTTTTTTACAGAAAAGCACACGCTTTGGAGTAAAACTAATTCTCTTCTAAAAAAATATAGTTTCTAAACTAAACCTGCCAAATAAAACAAAAAAATAAAAATGCAACCCAAGCTTTAACAAAAGAAAGTAAAAAAAAAAACAACAACAAAAGAAAGGAATCCCAAAAGAAACTGATGATGAATCACCACCGCAAGTTTTAAATTTTAAATTTTAAATTTGTTAACAACTTTTTAGAAAATGTTCCACATTAATTTTTTTAGAAAACGTTCCACATTAAAAATTTCAAAAAGACACAAATTTAGGATTGATTACCTCATCATTTAACAGCTTTTGATTTATGTATTTACTTAATTATTATTTAATGTTGTAATTAATGTCGACCAATCAAAAATTAAGGATTTAGACCAATGAGATATAGACATGTGGAAATTCAATGAAAACACCCAATAAAAACATGACATGTGGAAATTAGAAAGCATTATGACCCACTTTGGTGGATGACCTTTATATATTATTAAGATGTCTTATAGGGTTTTTCTGTTTTGTGGGCTTGGATAGGCCCAATCTTGTTTTTGTTTTTCTTTTTTTTTAAGCATGCCTAGTCTTATTTTGTGGACCAGATTACATAGAATATATTTTTTTTTTTGCTCCTTTGGCCACTAGTCTCCACGGGGGAAAATGGCCTCACGTGACTAATCTGGCTCGGGATATGGTAATGATGTCCCTGGCCACATAAAATATATTTTTGAAACTGATTACAACCATTGACCAAGAAAAATAGAATAGAAAACAAAAGGTTGTGTCATTTTTTCTTTTACCTTGACCAAAAATCTATAATTAGTTTAGTATAATAAATATTTCTCTTTTTCACACTCTCTATATACATATAATATACTATATATCACTTGGTAAAACACTTCAGTACTTGTACTTTTGTTTTGGTAAAACATTCTTTATTGTTTTTGTGATATTTTGTTATGGTATTTTAATTTTTTTTATTGTCAACCGAGTCAAACGGTTCAACCAGTGATCCAGTGGTTGAACCATTGACTCATTGACCCAGTGCCTCGACTGAGTCGATTACCGGTCCGAGTCTGATAACATTGGATGAAACTAAAAGGTGGCGGGAAAGAAGAGGATTTAGAGGTACAAAAGGTTAAGTTGTGTACTCATGTTGCTTCGTCGAGCTTTAGGAACCCAATGGTTTTATGAACAGAGCGAGGAGGGCCTTAACGCTGGGTATTAAATTGGGGATGATCTATAAATGTTCAAAGGAAGTAGTTGTTCAAAGTTTAGTAGGTAAAATTGTTGCACGTAGATTAAGGTAATTCTTACAGATTTCTTCAATTAGTGATAGGCAGTAGAAGCTGTTTGTTTTCTCATTTAGGTTCGTTTACCAGAGCGCTCTCTGCCCTTTTGGTTCCTCTGGTCATTAACTTTGTTCCTTTTAACTCTTGGATTGGTCTTTGTTGTGGTTGGGTTTCTGGTTCTCCCTAATATGCACCACTTTTAGAGTAGTGCAATTTTACACTACTTACTTTGACCGGTTATAACAGGTTAACAAATTATTATTTTTTTAAACAAATATCATTAAAAATTTGTTATATATTAAATTTATTTTAAAAAGATGTGTTGATTTATTATAGCAGGTAAAAAAATGTGGTGTAAAACCGCATTACTCTAAAAGTGATGCACATTAGGGGTTACCTGGATTCCATTATATTTCTTTATAGGTTGATTTTTGTGGATTTTTTTTTTGGGAGATGTGTTTTCGTGTTAGATGAAAGCTTTTTGTTGTACTAATCACTTTTACTTGTTTTGTCTTATTTTAAGCTTTGTTCCAAAGTTTTTGATTAATACAAATTTATTAAGTGGATTAGTGTAGTGGAACGTTTTGTCTTTTAAATAAGTGTGGTTAGAGGTTTAACTCTGAACCATATGATTATAAAGAAGAAAAAAACTCTTTGGTCAGCATCTCACAGTTTAATGTGTTGACAATAGGACAATAGGTTGAATACCTTGGTTAACATAAAATAATTTTTTAAAATATATGAAAATAATAACCACTCGTGGACATGTGAGTTGGGTGGGGGAGGTCTAGAGATCAATTCCTGCAGGATGCAATTTATATTTCCAATGTACCAAATAAGTTATTTATTTATTTTTTGGTCGGAAGTTATTTATTTTAATAAAACTATTATTTTTGTATAATTCTATCATTGGGCTTATGAACTTGTCAATTTGACCCACAACTGCAGACTAGGCTTTCTTTTGTCAATGTTGAGGGTTGAACATGATTAGAAATTTTTAGTCACAAGAACAAAAAGAAAAACAGATCAACCCAATTCGAAAATATGATGAATTGCAGTGGTAAACTCAGGAGTTTACCATTTACCATTTGCACATATTTTGTTGTACTATTTACACACCTAGATCTCATTTTTTTATTCTAAAGATAAAGAAATTCAAGTGTTATTCACTGAAAAAAAATAACTGTTCAAAAAATAAAAGATGAGGTTTGCAAAAGCAGTTCATGTCTACCCAAATAGACCTTAGTTTGAACTGGCCCATATTGAAAGCAGCATCAGGTTTTGTGAATCTTATTCTCTGCCTGAATAGACCTTTAGAGGTTTGCAAAAGTAGTGTATGCTTAGAACAACAAAAAAGATAAATATTGGCACTTTGAGAAAAAAGAAAAAGAAACTATTACCACCGATGTAAATAAATGTCAAAACTTACTTTGAAACAAAAAGTATATGGAACTCACTCTATGTGGGTTGAGGAAAAAGTGATTTTAGATTGAGTTTAATTTGTATACAAACATGGCAGTGCTATCCCCTCTCTCATGTGTGACGTGCATGACGATGACTCTCCTAGGTTGAGTCTTAGTGCATCGATTGCAGGATCGAGTAGAGGTTTGGTATTTAACGTTTCATGTCTTGATTTTGCTTCTAGAGATGTCAACCATGATGTTGTTGGTTTGGATGACCCGAGGGATATGCTTGGTCCATCATGCTTCTTCAGAGATACCTCTCGATGTCATTTTCTCTGGGTTTAATCCTCTCTCGTTTTCCTTATGTGGAGAAGGAGCTCTCTAAGGGCCTAGTTTTTATGTTGGGAGAAAAAGAGGTCGTCCTAAGAAGTTCAAAAGAGAGGGAGGATGAAAGAAATTCTACAAGGTATTGTATTTGATGATTTGGAGGAGTCGAATGTGTCGAATGTGACAATGTCTAGGGAGGACCTAGTGGTTTTGCATGAGGCTCAACCGCCTGATTGTGTTTTTGCACGTGCCTATCAGTGTGGATGCAACAAAAAAGGAGGGTCTTGTTTGGGACGGGCCAATGCAGGCCATTGAGGGGTATGTGAATCCATTATGTATTATTTTATGATTGTGATGAGTGCATTGCTTGCATTAACTCTTGTCTTGTTGACAGAGGACTATTATGTGAGTGATGGTGGCAAATGCATTGCTTGCATTTTCCCTTGGCAGGCTGTCAATGTGAAATAGTATATCTTAATTGTATAAATGTATTATTTGCATTACCTTTGTCTTCAGAATAATGGTTTGGGGAGGAGGGTAGCCGAAATATGGTGAGAGAAGGGGTGACAGGTGGGAGGAGGAGGAGGATAATTGAGAGGAAGAAGAGGAGAAAATGGATCAGATAAGAACTACATTGATATTATAGAATTTTGAATGATTAAAATTGATGTGAAAATTAGACGTCAACACTTGTATATGAGTAGGATTGTCACGTGGAGGGTGGAGGCTGACTTGGTAAAAATTATTTGAACTATGACATCATAAAAATTATTTTCAAACAAACAAATTTTTCGGGCGACTAAATAATATGAAATTTTTATAGAAACATTTTAAATTGTGGTATATAAGTCAAGGACAAAACAAATGTTTAACCCTTATCTTAACAAATTTTTAAGAATCATAATATCATATCGTTAATTTCAGCAACTACAGCGGATAAAATTGTAAACTGACATCACAATTTCCATCCTTAAATTTTATGTGTATGCATAAACATTATTCGCATAAACATCTCTTTTAGTTCTTTATGATGTAAAAAGAAAAACATCTTTTTTAGTACCTCACCTTACCGTAGACTAGTAAGTTACCGGCCCACTGACTAGGAAGATAAAGTAAGCAATATAATTAAAATAATAATTATACCTTCACACCTCATTTTTTAGGTGTGGAAAGGTGGAAGAAGAAAAAAACATAAAGAAAGAAGAAAAAAAAATAAAGATATAATATGTGATTTATTTGATAAAGAGAGAAAAATAGATATAACATGAAAGTGAAAAAGAGGTGAGAGATGTGTATATATTATCAAAACTCGCATATATTTAAAACTCAAAATCAGAGCAAGTTTGTTTATAAAGAAAATAAAATCAAAAAATAATTTCGTTTCTAAATAAACTTGTGATTTCTAAATTTGTGATTAGTTGGATTTTTACCGACCTTGTATTTTGATATGTATATTCATTTTTTTAAATTTTTATTTCTGACAAAGCTTCATTGATAACAAATCAATTCAGTTTTCAAAAAAAAAATCAATTCAAAATTTGAAATACATCAAAGATTAATTAAATTTATCTTTCATTTTATTATTCAAATGAATCTTTCATTTTACAAGTTGAAGAATTGAAAGAGAGATTTTATCTTAATCAGATAAAAAGTCAATTAAATGTGCTCTTGAAAGTAATTTCCTGTTATTTTTCTATTTCCTTTTAATAAAAATGATATTTGTCAAAGTTTTTTTTGAAACATATCACGAAATTAAGATTAATGCAATTAACAAATTAATAAACCATTTCAACAAAACAAAAAAAACAAATTAATAAACACTCCTCCAATCAAATCAAATGCACTCTTTTATGGTTAGCGATCCCTTCCCTGATTTAACTCAAACAAAAACGTTCTTAAGTTTGGTGAGAGTGCTGTGCCTCAAAAAATAATTTTTGTTTTTTTCCCTGTATGGTTTGCAGGCCATTGTGAAAAGTGAAACAAAAGTTTCAGTGTATTGCAAAGTGATTTTTGTTGAATGTTCTATTGTTTTTATTAAATTGCTCTCGAAATTTCGACACGATGTGATTTTTGTTGTATGTTCTTCTTCTGTTCTTATAGCTTCAAGGGAAGACCGAAGAGAGATTAAGTTGTTGTGTTACTGTTAATACCCCAATGGCTTCTCCTAAACCTGAGATCAAGCACATTATTGACATTCTAGAACAGATTGAGCATGTTGTGCCTGATCAATGTTGCATTTACAAGGTTCCTCCTCATCTCCTGAAGTTGAATGAGGAAGACTACACACCACAGTTCATCTCAATAGGCCCTCTTCACAGTGAAAACTCGGAACTGAAGCAGCAGGAGAAACATAAACAAAGGTACTTTCATGCATTCTGGAAGCGCCTATCAAACAAACAACAGGCTTCAACTTTGGTCCAATATAAAGCTTTCCTTGAATAAAACAGAGAAAAAATAGGTAGCTATTACTCCAAATTACCAGAACTTTGCAAAAAGGATCAGTTTGTGGACATGATTTTATTAGATTCTGTTTTCATCATGGAGCTATTTTTGAGAAAATCAAACAAATCTGAACAGAAGAATGATTACATGTTCGCCACATCATGGGTTGGCAAGATCACTCAAAGGGACTTGTTGCTTCTTGAAAACCAGGTTCCCATGTTTGTATTGGAAGAACTACACACAAGATCAGTAATGTTCCTAGAAGAAAACCGTGTTGTGAGCTTTATGGAGCTTGCTTTTAACTACTTTGAAGATTACTATCCACACAATTCAAGTCAAAAAGTGGAGATGATCAAGAACTGTAAATCTTGCAAACACTTCACTGATCTAATCAGATATACCTACCTTCCAAGAGAGGTTCAGGTTAATGGGGTGAATCCATCACAACATTTCACCCCTTTTCCGGCAGAGTACAACTACATCCCAAGGACTGCAACAAAGTTGAATGAGGCAGGAGTTACCTTTGAGAGTGTTCAAGGTGGAAGAAGCTACTTAGAATAAAGTTCAAAAGGACACCAATCCTAAGCTGGTTTTTGTGCTTTGGTTGCTTTCCATTCTCGCAATGTTTCGAGGCGCGATTGCAAATTCCACACTACAAAATAGACCAAGTAACTGGATGTGTTTTAAGGAACCTCATTGCATTGGAGCAGTGCCACTACTCAGACCAACCTTTCATCTGCAATTATGTTTCTCTAATTGACTCTCTGATTAACAACCAAGAGGATGTGGAGTTGCTTGTTGACAAAGAAGCCATTGTCCATGAACTTGGCAGCCATACAGAATTGGCAACTCTTGTTAATAGTCTTTGTAAATATGTTGTGGTGAACTCCAATTATTATGGCAAAATCACTAAGGAACTCAATCAACACTATAACAATTGCTGGAAGCTATATGGGAATGCTAAGGTCTGTCTACTTCCGTGACCCTTGGAGACTCGGCTCAACTATTGTGGGAGTTGCTATCTTCTTATTTGCCATTGTCAACTTTCTCAAGGTTATTGGTGTACTTCATCCAAAATAATATATGAAATTGTTCATCTAGTAAGAAGGATAACTAGGTGTGGGAATTTGAGTAATATGTTTCATAAATCATCAATTCATATTTTAAATTCCACTTTTGGTCTCTATAATCTTGATTGTGCAAACGGAGTTTCACAATTTATATTTGTCCATGGCTATTTTATATTTATTTTATTAGGTAAATTGGAATATTTTAGTCATTTTATGGCACTTTAGTCTTAGTTCATTTAGGACTTTCTAGATTTTATTGGGTATTTTAATGTGTTTTCGGGTAAGGGTGTTCATAACTGATCCAATCCAAACAAAACCGAAAAACCCATTAAAAAAACCGAAATCCAATGAAATTGAATACCGAAAAAAACCTAATTTTTTCATTAGATTTCAGATTTAATTTCTAAAACCGAACAAATCCAATCAAAACCGCACATTTGCAAATATATATATAATTTTACTTGTACCTATATGATATCATTCATACCTACATGTTAACATCCTTATATATTTATACATTTTTTATATGGCATGTAAATATTTATAAAAATATATTTCAAAAAAAAAGTTTCAAGAAATTATTTGAATAAGAACAAATATAATCATAAATATAAAAATACAGGCTATATTATAATTTATGATTGTTAAATTGATGTTATAAATTATATATTGTTGTATTTATTATGTGTCATACATTTTTAATATTCCTATACTATAGGATCAAAGGGAATTAAAAAAAATGAAAAATCCAATTTAATTATGATTGGTTTGGATTTGAATTATGAGAAAAATTCATTAGATGAATAAATTATAAAACCGATGAGATTGGATTGGTTGATCTTTTCCTTCAAAACCGAACCAAACCAATCTATGAATACCCGTAGTTTAGAGGTTGCAGGTTTCACTAAAGTGATGGGCTGGTGCTGCTATTGGATGTTGGATGTACCTTCGGCATACTTGGCGTAGCTGCACTCGTGCGACATCAAAACTTATAAAAACTCGATTTTTAACAGACCTAAGGGATATTTTTCCATTCTATTCTACCAGAGGCATTAGAAACACATTGGGGCGTCAGATTAATCTGAGTGTTATATATTAATTTTGTTGTTTTCAATGGGTACCGGAGCAACGCCCTAAGCATTGGATGAATCCAACGGTCAGAAATGGTTCAACGGGGAGCTGGAGGCTAATTTTACCTAATTGTAGAGGATCCAATTCCCTTTACAACTCGTTTTTTTTTTTTCTGAATAGAAAATGCACCATCGTTTCTCCCTTTCACCATCTCCTCTTCTTCGATAAAGCTTCACCCACAACAATGTTACCATCTTCCACCATGAATCAAAGCTTTCAATTCAATGCATGTTCTCTTCACCCTCTTCATCACCATGCATTTTCCACCCGATAACTCAAAACTCGGAGTACCACCTTGCAGTTTGGTTGGTCTACTTGTCGAACTCACAGTCTATGTGGTCCTACATTTTATTACTACGAGTGAATTTGTACACTTCTAAAGGAGTTATCAACGTCCTTAACATTTCTTGCAATTAGAACTTTTGGTCCTTCCTATTCCGTTCAAAATGTAACTTTTTGGTTATGTGTCAAAATTTTAATTTTAATGACGTGGCAGGTGAGTCGATGATGTTAGATTAATATCTAGGAAACAGCATGTAGTGATTGTTAACTCGTGTGAGTGGAAAAACTTCTTAGCTACCGCATAGTGCAGTGATTGTTTTTCCATTGTGCAACAAAGGTCCATGGTCACTATCTATTATTTGCCATGTATTGCATTTGATAGTTGGAAACCCTCTTATAGGAGGTTGGAGAGGAACCATTGTAACATATGACGACCGTCCACAGAGACGACCCTTGCATTGATGAAGGGATTGTTGGCGGCGGTGGATGCTTGACAATCCCTTATTACTGCAAGGGTCGTCAGATTAATCCTATGAGTGTTATCAATTTTGTTGATAGATTTAGAGTAAAGTACACTCACCCCCTCAAGGTTTGTAAGAATTACTCTCCACCTCATTCTTATCTAAAATCTACACCCACCCCATTTTATATAGAGACAAATTTAGGGACGAAAATATATTCTTATCAATAATTAGTTATAATCTAAAATTTTAATCAATAATTTAAATATAATCCAATAAATTAAAAAACAAAAACATCTCACTCCTCCTCATTCTCTCAATCGTGTTCTTCATCTATAAATTCACAGTGCAAATTCTGCAATAGCACACCAAATCGGTAGAGAAACCAATTTTCGAACATGGTTGAACATGCTTGTTCTTTCATTTCCATCTTTGTATCTGGTAATAATTCAATTTTAATAAAAAAAAAGTCTCTTTCTACCTCCAATTTTCAAAACTGGATTGCAAACCCAAAAAAAACAATGGTGGTTGGTTACACATTAATATTTTAATGAGAGAGAACACAAATCGATGAAGAAGAGAGAGAAATAAAATGTAACTAATTATTGAAGTGGATATGAGGCGACTACAACCCAACGATGGGGTGGAGCACCGTTTTAACAAAACGTAGCAACATCTTAAACTAACATAACGTTCCCCAACAACATCAATATGGGGCGAAGTTCACAAGAAGTAGAAGAACAAGTAGCTTTAGGGATGTGCGATTCACTGCGAAGTGGCACCGTCACGGTGGTGTGAGGTGGGGTTTGGTCAGATCCTCTAGAGTTCATGTCACAACACAACTTTGAGGCATGTTGGTGTCATAGGGTGGGACGGTGGCCGCCGCCCTATAGGGAACAAAGGCTTGGTTGTGGCCGTTTGTGATGAGAAACATGGTTTGGAGATGAATGAGGTTGGGCTCGACAAGCACAATGGATTATTTTTTAAAATTTAATTCAGTAAAATTATTTTCATAAATTGATGTATGTTAGTGTATATTCATTAAATTTATTTAAAATTTAACTAATTAATAATTATTAATGACAAAAAAAATTTCGTCACTAAATTTTACATCTATATAAATAGAGTGGGGTGGAGTGTCATTCTTGCAAACCTCGAAGGGGTGAGTGTATTTAACTAATGTAAATACTTGATTTTCATAAACCATTGGATGAATCCAATGGTCAGAAATGCTGCATGAGGGAGCTAGAGGCTAATACGACCATAGAGGATCCAATTCCCTCTCTAGAACTCGTTTTTTCTGAACAAAACATTCATCATCTTTTCTCTCATTCACCATCTCCTCTTCTTCGATAAAGCTTCACCCACACAACAATGGCACCATCTTCCACCATGAATTAAAGCGTTCAATTCAATGCATGTTCTCTTCACCCTCTTCGTCACCATGCATTTCCCACCCGAGAATTCAAAATCTCGGATCACCACCTTGCGGGTCGGTCGGTCTCCTTGTCGACCCAAATGGCGCAAATCATGGGAACCATGGTCATGGTTGTGGAGGCGGTTGAGGAACGAACGAACGATTTTTTCACATCAACGGTTCAGGCCAAGGTACATTGAAAACACGGTGTTGATGAACCCTAATTTCGGAGTCCCAATGATTTCGGAGTCTCAAATTCTATTTTATTTGATTTGATATTTTTTTCCACATTAGCCATCGTGTTTTTCGTAAGAGATGAACCCTAATTTTCCCCTCTTCATACTCTGATCATTCTCTTTGTTTCGCTAGGCCCAAATCGCACGGAGAAAAGTATATATCTGCATTGAAACTTCGATCGGAACCGCACCCAATTTCATAGTGGCGAATTGAGGCTCGCAATCCAAATTGAAGATTAAGGAAAAAGGGAAGAACTTCTGCACACCCTAAATTGAAGAAAAAGGTAATCGAAAGGGTTCCATGTTTCAATTTTTGTCGATTTATTTTTGGTTTTCGTTTTTCTGGTATGATTTTAGAATCATGATGAGAAACTAGATTTCGTCTCAGAAAAATATTGATTTTTCAAAACTTGTGAAATTTGTGATTTGGAATTGTGTATAAGAAAATTTTGTTGTTGTTGGTGTTGGATTGGATCCCATCTTTGATTCAATGAGGGCCTTACGCCCTTACCACTAAAGCTTTGTCTTGATAATAGGGATTGGACTTCTATTGTTGCCAATTTGTATCTAGCTTTGTCTTCTGGTATGATTTCAGAATCATGAGAGACTAGATTTCGCGTCTCAGAAATTTATTTTTTACTTTTTTCAAAACTTGAGAATCAGGAATTACTGACTAACAAAGTGGAATTTGTGATTTGGATTTGTGTATAAGAAAACTTTGTTGTTGTTGGTGTTGGATTGAATCCCATCTTTGATTTAATGAGGGTCTTACCACTAAAGCTGTGTCTTGACTCTTGATAATAGGTTTGGACTGCTATTGTTGTGAAAGAATCATTCACCTGTTAAAGAACTGAAGTCTTTGATCAACTATTCATTCAAAGGTAACCCTTGACTGGAATCATTCTTCATTTATGAAGAAACTGAATCTCCTGCTTGCCCCTTAATATATTTTATGGGCCATAGATGAATAATGCTCATTGGAATCTGCAGAAACAATTCAATCTATTTCTATTTATTAAACGTTTTTATAAAACTTGTACGATGTAAAAATTTTGGTAGTTTAATTTCGAAACTCAATGTAAGGGAAGGAAATTACAATCACAAAAAGATTTATTTGTATTGCAACTACTCAAGTATGAGAATGGAGTACATTATAGTTCTTGGTTTAATTCCGTATTGAGACCACCAAACATGTAGAATTGGGACTCCTTGTTCCTTTAAGCACCAGTTGTTCCAGTACCTAAAAAAGAGTTGAAAAGGATTTTACATCAGTAATTGTTTGCCCACTTGCTCATTGACGTTAATGCCATTTTTTTGTTCTTTTAAAAAAAATTCCAGGGGCAGCAAACCATGACAGATCGTCGAAATGGAAAATCGCAAACTCCCATCGGAAAGAGTAGTGCAGCAGGAACATTATATTCCATTGATCTGAATGCATTTCAATCCCGATTGAGGACTCTTTATTCACATTGGGATGAACACAGAACAGATCTGTGGGGCTCTTCTGATGCAATTGCAATTGCGTGTCCTCCACCTTCTGAAGACCTGCGATACCTGAAATCTACCGCTTTGAACTTATGGCTGCTTGGATTTGAATTCCCAGAAACAATTATGGTTTTCATGAAGAAGCAGATTCATATGTTGTGCAGCCAGAAGAAGGCATCTATTCTTGAATCTGTCAAAAAACCAGCCCGAGAAGCAGTTGGTGTTGAACTAGAAGTTGTTTTGCATGTCAAGCCCAAAAATGAAGATGGCACTGCTCTAATGGATGCTATATTTCTTGCTATCCGAGCTCAATCAAAATCTGATGGCCGTGATGCTTCCACCATTGGATATATATCAAGAGAAGCTCCGGAGGGGAAACTCCTTAAAGCATGGGCTGAAAAACTGAAAAATTCAAATTTTCATTTGATTGATGTGGCCAACGGATTATCTACATTGTTTGCTGTGAAGAGTAATGAGGAGCTTACATCAATTAAGAGAGCAGCATACCTGACAACCAGTGTGATGAAGAACTTTGTTGTGTCAAAGCTTGAGAATGTAATTGATGAAGAGAAGAAAGTTTCTCATTCTACGTTGATGGAGGAGACTGAGAAAGTTGTACTGGAGCCTTCAAAAGTTAACTGTAAACTGAAGGCTGAGAATGTTGATATTTGTTATCCCCCAATTTTTCAGAGTGAGGTGGGGTTTGATCTCAGGCCTAGTGCTGTGAGCAATGATGATTTACTTCACTATGACACTGCCAGTGTGATTATATGTGCTGTTGGAGCTCGGTATAAGAGTTACTGCTCAAACATAGCTAGGACCTTCTTAATTGATGCTGATCCTCTGCAAAGTAAGGCTTATGAAGTACTTCTGAAAGCCCAAGAAGCTGTAATTTGTTCTTTGAAGCCTGGAAATAAGCTGAGTGTCGCATACCAAGCTGCAGTTTCTGTTGTGGAAAAGGATGCTCCTGAATTGATTTCCAACTTAACAAAGTCTGCTGGGACTAGCATCGGCATTGAGTTTCGTGAGTCAGGATTAAATCTTAATGCTAAAAATGAACAGATAATTAAGGAAGGCATGGTCTTCAACGTGTCACTTGGAATGCAGAATTTGCAGAATGACAACAGTAAGCTCTTCTCTCTCTTGCTTGCTGACACAATCATCATTAATAAAGACAGGACAGAAGTTCTTACAACTATGAGCTCAAAAGCTCTTAAGGACGTGGCTTATTCTTTCAAGGAGGACGAGGAAGAGGAAAAGCAAAGCACCAAAGCAGATACAAATGGTGCAGAGCCCATTATTTCTAAGACGACTCAAAGGTCAGACAATCATGAAATTTCGAAAGAGCAACTCAGAAGGAAGCATCAGGCAGAACTTGCTCGTCAGAAAAATGAGGAAACTGCTAGGAGACTTGCTGGTGGTGGAAATGCTACTGGAGATAACCGTTTCTCTGTGAGGACTACTGCAGATCAGGTGGCCTACAAGAACATTAGTGAACTTCCCCTCCCTCCCAGAGAGAGGATGATTCAGATTGATCAAAAGAATGAAGCAGTTCTTTTGCCTATTAATGGAAGTATGTGTCCTTTTCATGTGGCTTTCATTCGAACTGTTTCCAGCAAACAGGACACCAACCACAATTGTTGTATCAGAATTCTTTTTAATGTTCCCGGGACCCCTCAGGATGCAATCTCAATGAAGTACCCTGGTTCTATATATTTAAAGGAGGCTTCTTTCCGCTCTGAAGATTCCAGGCATATAAGTGAGGTTTTGCAGTCCATAAATAAACTCAGGCGGCAAGTTGTGGCAAGGGAGTCTGAGAGAGCTGACAGGGCAACCTTGGTTACCCAGGAGAAGCTGCAGCTTGCTAATAACAGATTTAAGCCCATAAGATTGCCTAATCTCTGGATCCGCCCTCCTTTTGGTGGACGTGGAAGGAAGATTTCTGGTGCACTTGAGGCTCATGTGAATGGATTTCGTTACTCTACCACCAGGCAAGATGAGCGTGTGGACATAATGTTTAGCAACATTAAACATGCATTTTTTCAGCCAGCAGAGAATGAAATGATTACACTCGTGCACTTTCATCTGCACAACCATATTATGGTAGGAAGTAAAAAGGCTAAGGATGTTCAGTTTTATGTAGAGGTAATGGACATGGTCCAGAACGTTGGAGGTGGAATATTATGTGAGTACACTCGTGCACTTTCATCTGCACAACCATATTATGGTAGGAAGTAAAAAGGCTAAGGATGTTCAGTTGGGGGCTCGAAGACGATCAGATACCGTCCTAGTCTCGAAGACGATCAGAAAGTTGGGGGCTCGAAGACGATCAGATACCGTCCTAGTCTCAACCATAAACGATGCCGACCAGGGATCAGCGGATGTTGCTTTTAGGACTCCGCTGGCACCTTATGAGAAATCAAAGGTCGACGCAGGCTTTGCCTGTTGCTTTGATGATTCATGATAACTCGTCGGATCGCACGGCCTTTGTGCCGGCGACGCATCATTCAAATTTCTGTCATTCCATAGCCTATGACCCTGATGAAAAAGATCAGCAGAGAATGAAATGATTACACTCGTGCACTTTCATCTGCACAACCATATTATGGTAGGAAGTAAAAAGGCTAAGGATGTTCAGTTTTATGTAGAGGTAATGGACATGGTCCAGAACGTTGGAGGTGGAAAAAGATCAGCCTATGACCCTGATGAAGTTGAAGAAGAACAGAGAGAAAGAGACAGGAAAAACAAAATTAATGTAGAATTTCAGAGCTTTGTGAATCGAACAAATGATCTCTGGGGGCAACCGCAATTCAATGGCCTTGACCTGGAGTTTGATCAACCTCTAAGACAACTTGGCTTCACTGGAGATCCTCATAAATCTTCAGTATTTGTTGTTCCTACTTCAGCGTGCCTTGTTGAACTGATAGAGACCCCTTTCCTTGTTGTCACACTAAGTGAGATTGAGATTGTGAATCTCGAGAGAGTCGGGCTTGTGCAGAAGACCTTTGATATGACAATAGTATTTAAGGACTTTAAGCGGGATGTGCTCAGGATTGATTCTATTCCTTCTGCATCACTGCGTGGCATCAAGGAGTGGCTTGACGCGATGGACATTAAATATTATGAAAGCAGGCTCAATCTGAACTGGCGTCCGATCCTAAAGACAACCAGGGATGACCCTAAAGGCTTTATTGAACGTGGTTGGGAGTTTCTGAACCAGGATGCTAGTGATTCAGAGTCTGATAACTCAGAGGAGTCAGATAAAGGTTATGAACCATCCGTTGTGGAGCTGGAGTCTGATTCTGAAGATGATGCTTCTGACAGTGAATCACTTGTTGAGTCTGAGGATGAGGAGGAGGATTTTGAGGAAGAGGAAGAGGAAGAGAAGGGGAGGGAAGCAACCAATGCAGATATGGAGAAAGGGAACGAGTATGACAGTGAAGAAGATAGGCAAAGAAGGAAGGCGAAGAAAGACTTTGGTAAGTCAAGAGCCAGTGCAAGTAGTAGCGTGGCAAAGCGGTCAAAGATAAGATAGATGTTGTTAATTGTTCTGTGCAGATGCTTTACGTGGTTCTAGTACATAGAAAAATTTCTTAGTATTATATAACCTGCTAGTTTATAAGTTTATTTTCGTTTGTATCTAAAGCATATGTTTTCCTTAAACGTGGTTAGAGCTTATAATTTTGCTATTCTCTTTATAGAAAGATTTCTTTTAGTATTACGGAACTTGGTAGCGTATAAGTTTGTTTGTCTCTTTACAAATAAGTTTGTTAGCATTTGTAAAAATCATATTGTGAAACAACTTTTAAATACTGAATAATTATATTTTCACACCTCAAAAATAAGGTGTGGGGAGGTGGAGGAATAGAGAGATAGGAAGAAATGAGAGAGAAAGTAAAGATGTGATAAGTGATTTGATTGATAGAGAAAAGAAAAATTGATAGAAATGAAAGTCGAAAAAAAGTGGTAGGTGTGTATATATCATAACTCTTAAATACCAGGTCAGATTTGACTTTTAAAATGGTCAAGCTAACCAAAAAATAGCTTATGATAGATATGCTTAAATTAGACCTTAATTTTTTTTAAATATGTCATACTCCCTCCGTTCCTATATATAAGTCACAAATAACTAATTCTCTTAGATTAAGAAAAGTAGTTATTAGTAATAAATTTGTAAAAAAAAATGATTTACTTTCCTTGATTATCCTTATTTACTTTCCTATGATTTTATCTCTCCAAGTTAATACTTCTCAAGTTTATCATCTCTTTCATATTAAATATGAGGGTGAACTTGGAAAAATTATTTAATGCTTCCTAGATATTAGAAAGTGATTTATATTTTGTAACAAAATTTTTTCAAAAAATATGACTAATTATAGCGAACGGAGGGAGTACCTATTTACATAAAATTTACCTTAATTCAGTCTATTCCAACCTCTATTATTAATAACAACTGATATAATGAATTTTTATTGACCAACCTGAATCAAGAGTGGGTCTCCGGTGGATTAGATAAGAAATGTCCAATGTGTAACTTCCCATGGATTAGTTAAGAAATGTCCAACGTGTAGCTTCCATCAAATATAATGTACAAGTTGGATTATAAAATTCAACTCTTGTTCCTTTAAAAAAATTATTATTTGTTTAATGAATGTGTGTTACCTTTAGTCTTTAATTTTTAGTTTGAAAGAGTTTTCATTTAATGAGTTTCTTTGACTGTGTTTGATTTTTAGTTTGGAAGTCCTTTTGAAGCATAGAAATTTGAGATCACACATTCTATGTCTCAAATGTGAAAGAGGTTTTAAGCCTCCGTTGAGTGAAAACATTTTCTAACTAAAAACCAAATAATCACTTTAACGTTTGTTTTTTTTTTTTTTTTTGATAGGTTTCACGTTTGTGACATTAGAATGTGTGATCTCAAATCACCAATGTCCTAAACGAACTTCTAAACTAAAAACCAAAAACACAAAAATCTACCGCCCAAGTCTTAGATGATGCAATTGCAAAATTTACAATAATATTTAGACATATAACACTTTATTTTCTTTAAATCTTATTCTATCATATTGAGGGTGCCCACTAGGGTGCACAAGTAACACTTTGGTCCACCAATGGACCAAGGGAGTTTTTGGTAATTTAATTAATAAATATATATAAAAAATTAAACCCAAAATGTTTCTTTCTGGTATCCTCTTCCATCAAAGATCAAATACAGCTTTTGCCCTTAAACTGAAACAAAACCGGATTTTCACTTGAGAAAGAAAGATCACTGATCTGGAATTAGAGTGTCACAATCACTAGATTTAAGGCACATCCAAACAGAAACATATGCAGGGCAACAAAGCAACACGATACAAGGCAAAAACAGAGCCCCAAATAAAAAAACAACACTAACAACAGGGAAGGAAAAAATATATGCAGAAGAGAACGCCGCCGGTAGCCCCGACACCACGCGAGCCTCCCTTACCGCAAATTGCAGCGGTGGCAAATTGGACACGACCTGGGACGTCCCACCACCAGTGGCATGAGCAGCACCGCCGAGTGTGTGCAGCACCGGCCGACGCGGTGGTAGTCTGTTTCTCCGTCTCGATCTTCGACGGCGGCAGCGATGTGGAGGTTGCAGGGGGTGGGTGGTTATGGATCCGGTGATTCATGGCAAGGGAAGAAGCCAGAGGAGAAGGAGGGAGAAATTGCTAGGGTTGACAATTTACATCTTTGCCCTTTTACCATCCATTCAATCCTAACCATTCAATTTAAGAATATTCTAAAATTCTTTGATCTAACGGTAATTAAGCCTGGTCCACCGGTGGACCAAAGTGCTACTTGTGCACCCTAGTGGGCACCCCTCATGTTCCTTGCTTCTTTCTCAAATTTTCATTTCTCACCAGGTCAAATTGTCAATTGAAATGTCAATAATTTAAATAAATATCCACAAATTATTTTTCCCAAATTAATAAATACCCGTGAATGATCTATCACTGTACTTGCCATTATTATATTGTATATGTTGTCGGCAGAACTCACAAAGCCTGTGCCCCTCGCAGAGTGCGTGTGGACTTTTTCTTCCTCCTCCAAGAATAGTGTCACCCTTTGACATTTTCATATGTCAACCCTCAAACCACCAAACACTGTCCATTGTCGGGTTAAAGAACAAAAAGAATAAAAAGAAAAGGAAATTAAAAAGAGACTCTCAAGTAAAACAAAGGAGCATCACTTACTCTTATTACACCCATTAAATTTTTAGATAATTTTACTATTATTTAAGTAATGATTTAATAAAATTATAACCAACATATTACTATTTGTTGATTTTTTTATTCCAACGAGTATAATATTTGTTAGAAATTTTAAAAGTAATTAATTTCACTACTGTATGATTTTATTTCATAATAACAAGAATATTTTAAAAAGATACCAGAACTTTTAGCTGGGCCAACAATTATACTTTTCTTATCATGCTAAAATATATTAAGATACTCATTTTAATGTGTATAAAAAATCATCTAACAAAGAGATTGTGTATGTTTGGAAAAATGTAGATTTTTACATTTGGAAAAATGATTTTGTGATAACTTATCATTGGCATATTTGGGAATAGCATGTAATTGGCCCGTTTGTGTTTGTTTAAGAAAAGTGATTTTAAAGTTGAATAAAAATTTAATTTATCTTAATAGATTTTGTATTTTTTTTATATTGGAAAGATAAATTGCACATATGAGGAATCGATCCCTGGATCTCCCACTACCCAACTCACATATCTCTCAACTCTTACCACTTGAGCTATCCTATGAGGACTAAGAGATTTTTTTTAAAACCATTCATCAATTTATGTTTTGTACAAGAATAAAAAATCATTTTAAAAGGGTATCATAATTAATTGGTTATCTCAAAAGCAACTAAAAATAGCTTAAAATTAATCAAATTTTTGTTTTTTAAATGCAAGTGATTCTTACTGGTTTTTTTTTTGTTTTGTTGTAAAGCTGATTGTTTGTTAAATGCAAGTGATTATGTCACAATATAATCAGAAACCAATGAGCTCAATACCACAACATTAGATAGTAAACTCACTTATAAACTTTATTCTAGAAGGTGAATTTTGTAAAAAGAAAAGTAATGGAATAAAAAGTGGATCCAATGCAATGAGCATAGAGATGCCAAACCACAATCTCAAAAAAAAAATTACTTTTCTTTTCTCTCTCTCAATCTCTCTGAGTAGACTTTGAGAAAATCGCCCACTTTTTTCTCTCTCTATATATACAAGTCCATCCCCACTCAGACCACCTTATCATCTCTCTCTCTCTCTCTCTCCCTTTACTTCACCAAAAGTCAGCGCCTTCTTTTGTCTTTTTCTGCACCCATTGCAGAGTTTGTCTCCTCTTCATGGAGGAAGATTGGGATCTCCATGCGGTGGTTAGAGGCTGTACCTCCACCGCCACCACCACCACCACCACCGCATCAGCACCAGCAGCATCATCCTCTGTTTCCTCCTCCTCTGTTTTCACCACTTGTTGCTTGCAGAAGCCTGAACTTTCTTCTTCATCTGGGTTCTCTATTCTTGAAGGTGAACAGGTTCTGTCTTTTCCTGCAGTAGCATACCCCTTTGAATCAAGAGACTCCATTGAAGAGTTGCATGAGCTTTGCAAGCCTTTCTTCTCCAAATCACTCCAAGCTTCTTCTCCTCTGTCCTCATTCTCTTTCTCCTCTTCTGCTGCACCCAAATCACAAGACAAACAGCAACAGAGGAGTAAGCAACCACACCATGGTGGTTCTGGTTCTGGTTCTGGTTCTGCCACCACCCCACGATCTAAAAGAAGGTAATTTGAAAATTAGAGAAAAAATTGAACCTGGGTTTGATCTCAAAATGAGATCTTGAAATGACCCAATTCATAAAAATCATGTCTTTGTTTTATACTTTGTGTGTCTGATTCTGAAATGCATTGTTTTTTTCCTTTGCAGAAAGACCCAGCTGAAGAAAGTTTGTCAAGTACCAGTTGAGAATCTTGCTTCAGATGTTTGGGCATGGAGGAAATATGGACAGAAACCCATTAAAGGGTCACAATATCCAAGGTGAGAAAAACTACAAGATTCTCACTTGCAAAAAAAAAAAACAGAGCAAAAAACAGAGGAAAATCAAGGGTTTGAACTTTGAATTGAAGTTTTGTGATGATTTTGTTGAATTGAGGTGTGTTTGGTTTATGATTTGCAGGGGATACTACAGATGTAGCAGCTCAAAAGGGTGTTTAGCAAGGAAACAAGTTGAGAGGAACAGATCAGACCCAACAATGTTCATTGTCACCTACACAGCAGAGCACAACCACCCTGCTCCTACTCACAGGAACTCTCTTGCTGGTTCCACCCGCCAGAAGCCTTTGACACCGGAAACTGCCGCCGCCGCCGGAGACTCTGACAAGGTAGTGACAAAACCTACTTCTCCGGCTACCTCAGGGGGAGAGGCAGAGGAAGGGGTTCCATCTCAGGGAGAAAAGTCAGAGAGCAGAGAAGATTTGATGATGGATGATGAGGAAGGAGAAGATGAATTTTTTGGGTTATCTGATATGGTGCTAACAGATGATTTCTTTGAGAGTTTAGATGATGAACTGAGTCAAATTACTGGCTCCTCTGATCCCTTTTCTGCTATTGCAATTCCTACTTGGGTAGCAGCCAATGGTGCTGGTGGAAGCTGAGTAGTTGGGAATTACTCATCACACAATTCACAAGTCATGACATGACAACTGTTTCATTCTTCTTTTTGTTGGAACATTGTGAGGAATCTTTACTAACTAAATTGCTTTGTGAAGGGGAAGAAAATTTCTTTCCTTAGTATAGTAGTGACAAGTTAGGTAGATTAAGCATTTATATCTCTTGTTAGTCTTGTTAAAATTAGTGATTATTATGTAGGCATTACAGTCTTATACCTCTTTTAATGTTCAATTAATTTATTGCTGCATCTTTTATGCTTCTTGCTTCATGAATTCATGTGGTGTGATTGAGTTTACTGTATTTAATGTTTGGTTGTCATGTAAATTAGCAGCATGTTTAGAAATTATTTTATAATTTGTTCCAAACTCAAAAGTCAAATCTAGGGAGAAGTAACTCAAATTAGCTTTTTGTGGGGATTTTTACTTTCACAT
This sequence comes from Lotus japonicus, assembly GCF_012489685.1. Classification (NCBI taxonomy): domain Eukaryota; kingdom Viridiplantae; phylum Streptophyta; class Magnoliopsida; order Fabales; family Fabaceae; genus Lotus; species Lotus japonicus. Next base: position 99,469,712 of record NC_080041.1, read on the forward strand.
TTGATGAAAAGGAAAGTGTTGAACAATATATAAGTGAAATGACATATTTACTCAATATTATGAAGTTTTTAGTGAAATAAGTAATGTGAAATTCATTAATGTGGTTTGCTTCTAGTTTAATGTGGAGATTTTTCAAAACTTTAGGTATCTCGCGGCCCCACTTTGGTAGAGACTCACTATATGTGAAAGTCTTCCTCACAATGTGGTTGTGATGCGGCATGTTCCACTAATAAAAATTCAACGATGATGCAAGTATCCAGAGAGTAAGAAGACACATATTAGGTGAAAAAAAGTATAAGTGTTGGATAGTACATAAAAAGACTCATGTGAAAGTGTAAGTATTTTAAAATGTGATGGGACATTTTACTAGTATAATTTGCTCTTAGTAAATGTGAATGTGGAGTTTTAACATTCTTACTCCATCATGAAGGTCTCCCAAAAATTAATTCATCTCACGACCCAACACTTTAGGTGCCAAAAGAACCTTAACACCTCTTTTGCGATAAAGAGTAAGCAAAACTTTTCTTAATTAAAATGAAACTCTATTCAAATCTCACTTAACTATATCTATAGCTTTCGTTGACTTTTTTAAATGGCAATAATTAATATGTTGTGACTATCACATAAGGGTTCATAGTTATGCTCATTGGGCGTTTATTCTAATAGTGCTATGCACGATCTCCAATAGTAGTGAACCCTTTATGGGGACACAAGGGATTAAGGTAATCAATCAAAGGAATTGGATTCTATTCTCCATTTGCATTTTTATTTATATTTGGTACTACCTTTCTCCTTTTCATTTTGTTCAATTAAGAAGCAAAGAGTTTCACGTCTGCCCCATGTCTTCCCATTAAGGAGCCACGTTAGGTTGAAGTTAACATGTCAAGGCTCACCAATATTAGTTTTGTGCCATTTGCTTGGTTCCAAGTACACCACTACAGAACAATATGCATCTAATGCCTAGTGGGGATGCATCCATTTGCCAAGCTTTTCTCAGCTCGAAAATGAACAAAAGAAAATTAATTACAAGAGATGAATTTTCTTATTTCATGATAGGGACATGTCACATGATTCATATCAAGGAGTTCAATTTGATGTTATTATCAAGAGAAAAGATTCGACTTATACAATTTGATCGAATTTGATAATATAGTTAAAGGAAAAAAAAAATCAGGGAAGCCCGTGAGGGGAAATTATTTTCACAAATTGATTGGTCACAAGTCAAGGCATTTTGCAAATTGTAAACAAGGTGATAGAGTTGGACCAGTGATGTGCTAGAACATTTTCAACTGTAGTTCAAATTGCAAAAATTAGTCATGAATAATAATGGTAATTAATCATCCTTCGAGCATGAATGTGCATGAATGAAAATTTTGATAGCATAAATTCGTTTGTTTCTTTAGCATATCAAACAGAATCATCTAGCTAGTTATCTTTTAAAAATCAACATGGAAGTTATGTTCATTCCAACACACTCCATTTGAAAAGCTTGGTGGGAATTACTTATTGTGTCATCATCACATTTCGTCAATAGTGGGGCAAGGAATTTACCTAGAATAACATCATCATATTAATTCAGTTGCTTTAGTGGACAGCTTAACAATATAATTGATAAAGTAACATATAATTCATTTAAAAGCTAAATTTGAAGGGTGCTGGAAAAACCCTCAGTTCACATATGAAATTGCAAGAAAAACTTAAATAAATAGCTTAAGTGTTGGGTATTGCGGAGGTCGCAAACGATTTCTATGAGCTGAGCGTGTTTAGCCAATCGCGTACCTCGTGCTTTAGCTCAACTTAGAGTTAGGGGACTATTGCTCTAGAGGTTGTCTGTTGGACGTCACAAATACTTTGGCTTGGCATCTTGTATGCGACCCACTGCGAAGGGCGAGACATATGCAGAACCTTGAAAGTGATGAAGGACGAGACAAAAGATATGAGGCACCAACATATATAATGACTCTGGGTGAGATATATGCGAGGCAGCCATCATGTACCAGGAGGTGACAAGGGACGAGACAAAAGCATGAGCAATAAATACACAAGTGCTGGTGGTCAAGATTTAGGTCTGGTTGCTGACACACGACATGTCGAGAAAGAATCTCGGTGGAGCCTCATCCATCACACAGAGGAGTCTAGCATTGGCTCTTGGGTTAGGTAACATATTTGAATCTAGCGTTGGTGATCCTAAATGAACTCCCTCCCTCTGCCAGTATAAAAACCTAGAGCCAAGGAAGGTGAAGACAAAGCCCTAGTAATGACAGATAAAGGATCCACCTTATGTTCGAGGCAATCCCCATCCTACGTCACCACAAAGTGGGGAACGGAGGTGCGCGGGGGGCGCCACCACTAGGAATTTAGTGACACCCACCTCTCCTAGACAAACCCGACAAAGTGGAGATTCAAGCGAAGCAAGTGTTGACTTAACCTATGAAATGCCTGCCACATTCCGGTGCCAAGTCCCTCACACCACATGATCATTGGAGGCTTGGAGCAACGCAGAGATCGCACGCTTAGAGAGCATGAGAGAAAGGCGAAGAAATGAAAACCAAACCTTGGACCTCCATGACCCTAACTCTAGAAGGTATGCTCTCTAGTTCTCACATGCTCTAATTCACCACCATTTCTCTTACAAACATAGGCATCAGAGTGTCCTCTCACAGGTACCACCGGCGGGAGCTCCCTTCAGTGCACCACCACTCACCGGAGTTTTAAGACCTCAATTCGTCACCTTAGGCCTTATCGTCCCTGACATCACTCTCTATAAGTGCTATCTTTAGAAGGGTAGATTAGTTTCTTACCGACTATTTTTTATTCAAGTGTATAAATCGGAGACAAAAACATATTTCACCCTATATTTAAAAAAAAATTGCCTATCAAAAAAAAAGCCCTATATTAAAATTTATTTTAATTAATCATTGTCAATTTTATTTGATGTATTAAATTTCCGCTTCCCATGACTAGTTTCCTTGCGGATGATTTGCGTTTATTACTCGATTATGAACATCCACTAGTGCAACATCACAATGTTATAATGCCTTTAGAACATTACAGACTTTGAGGAAGGATCTTGTGGGCAAAGTCCATCTAACAAACATAAGCACACTGACTTTCAAAAAATGTCTATTGTTTGGCACATGAAATTATTATTATATATATGATGGAATTGAATGAAACATGATAATATAGATAATTTTTGTTCCATCAATCCCACCCCATTTTTTCCCTTACAATTTGAGAGAAATGGAATGAAATAAATTTTTTCTTTAGTTACATCAATATTCAAACAACATAATAAATAACTTTACTATGCTACATTTCATTCGGTTTCACTGATGTTTTCACTTTTCAACATGAATCTTGTCCCCGGAATTAACCGTCTATTTAAACACAGAACGAATCAGGATAATAGCTTCTAAACGAACACAACATATAATAGTTATAAACAACTTATGAAAAAAAAAGTAAATACACGCAATTCATTGTCAGAAATAATGTTCACCAACAAAATCTAGCGCAATGCTTTTTAAGTATTAGTCCAGAATTTAATCTCTGGACAATGTGTATGAAGAAAGATTTATTAAAAAAATCTACTAATTTAATTAATTTCAGATTCTCAAGAGATTAATCTTAAAACTATTAGCTAAGAAGTGAAAAAAATGCAGATATCTAATATAAAAGATTATAGGTTCAATTTATCAGGAAAATAAATTAATTAGAAAAAAACCTGTCGTTTGTATTTTTTATATTCATTATAAAAATACTAAGCATGTGATGTAATTAAGACACGCGGTTTTGGCACATGCTTCTATTTTCTCCCTCTCTCAATAAACCTTGCATTGGTTCAATAATGGTGTTGCAAAGTGACCTAGAGTCTTTCATATAGCAAACAAATCATGTGGATTCATACAAATGAGCACACAAATCGTACAACAAGATGGCGGTTCTACACCATTATTCTCACAAATATTAAAGTATGATCTGCACAATTTGAAGAGGTTGAGAGTTAGGGATCAGAGGCCACCTATGTAACTTGAACTCTTACACTATATAAATTAGTATAATTATGACTCAATTTCACTTCTAGTCTTTTTAGTTTATGTAATTTTGGTCCCACTAATTTTTTTCTTACCCAATTAAGTCTTATACCTTTAATTAGGGATGCCGGGATGCACACGGGTCGGTTTGGATGAGATTTAAATCATTTTGAAATCAAAACTAGTTATACAAGGTCATTTGGATTGAGTCGAATTTCAACATTTTTCTGATGCAAACCTGAACCAACCCGAGTGTCATTGGATTGGGTGAATTGGTCAGGTCTTGATTGCTAGCTTTTAAAAAAAAAACTGAAGAAGAGAAGTCACAAAGGATCTCATCAGTCATCATATTAGGAGAAAAATAGATTTTTCATATTAGACATTACATGGTTGAATCCAAACATAAACTAGCTTCCCTAGGAATCTTGTGCTAAAACGGGCACATGAGTGTAGATCTTCGTTCGAGATCCACTATTGATTACTCAAAATGGGGGCATGCATGCCATGAATTTACGTCATAATTACCTGATTGGAAAGCTTACCGAAAAGCTAGTATAAATACCGCACAATTAAACCACTTGAGCAGAGCTCTATCACTTGATAACATTCACATTGAAATCTTCAATCTTTTCACTATCTTGAGTGCAGTGGCGGAGCTAGGAATTTTTTTGAGCCTGGGCAAGATTAAGTCTAAGTCTAATTGTCCATACTTGACATGTGACCTAAGATTTTAAATTGCGGTTGCGGTCACAGTTTCAGGTGCTGCGGTTGCGGAAATTACGGGGTTGCAGCATAAATAGCGTATTGCAATGACAAATATGTCTCATTCTCAATTAATCACACAACCCAAATATATAGTTACATTTTTTGTAGTGCCATTCTCAACAAATAAACCGCCGCTAAAACCCCGAAATTTTTGTAGTGCAAGTTCATAGTTACCTGGTTCGTCATACGCTTTGATACGTGGTACGAGTACGCGGTACATGACTTGTAAATTATGCAGTAAAGAAGGGGTATATAGATTAATATCAACAATATAATTAATATAAAAGGCTTGCACCATTTTTTTAACTCTATAATTAATATAAATTAATTTAATCATTGAATTTCATTATATTAATGATAGTATATGAATAAATTAATTAATTTCATTAATTCAAAAATAATATATGAAAAACATACATGTGGTTTGCAACTTCCAAGAATATAACAAAATAAAAAAATATCATGTAGTTAATAAAAATACTTATAACAAAATGTAGTTAATAAAAATAAATAAATGTAGTCAATTTTACATTAATTTATTTTTCCAATTCCCCTCTATCTTTACCTCACGTTCCCTCCATTTACTGAGTGATTAGATTCATTCCAAAATAGACTCCTTCCTATTTAGGTCCAGGAAATGTTTCCATTCCTAATATTAATTAGACTAAAAAATCAGGACCACACAAATCAAATTATTTACGTTTCTTTCCTAATTCTCTAATTATCCTCTGTTTCCTTTCTCTTTCACCTTACCCAGTCACACATCAGAAATTCTCACTTCCCCTCCCCAAAGTTACACGACCTTTTCTCTTTCTCCACTATCCCTCACAGTGGTCGACACCATCTACATCACGTCTTCAGTACCGTCCACGGATCTACATGCAAGAAGCAGATACAGGTTTTGCTGAGATCTACATGCAAGAAGGGATTTTTTTCAGGGCTGAACAGAGCACTTTGGATCTAGAAATTGAAGGACAGATGATGAAGCCATGAAGGAAAAAATGGTACAAAGGGAAAGGTAAAAAACTCCTTTGAGAGAACCCATTCAGGGAAGATTCCCTCTGATGCTTCAACCAAAATCGAGTCTGCCCTTGCTCTGTAATCGATTCTCAGTGCAAGAAACCCTTCATGTAAATTTTGTTGAGGATCCAAGGAGCTACACCTCACCAACTCTTCACTCACTCACTCACTCACTCACTCACCCACCCTCCCACCGCCTCACTCCCTCACCTACAGCGACACATCTGTCTCTCTAAATTTTGCCCTTTCTCTCTTCTATTTTTTGGTCCAAAAACTGACCTAGTCCAAAGAAAAAATTAAAAAAAATTCCTAGAGCCAGGGCAAAGGCCCAGGCAAGCCAGGTGGTGAATCCGCCTATGCTTGAGTGTCAAAGTACCCTTGTAATGTCGAAGCTCTACTAAAGCATGAGAATCCGAACAACCAAGGACATAACAAATCCAAAAAAGCTTAAAACTTATACATGACATGCATGCCTCAAATTGATTATTCTGCTCTAATATTTTTCGAATCATAGGATAGAGAAGATTATGATATTGAATAAATATGAAAGTATTGATATAGGGACGATGGTCAAGTGAAAATTTATTTTGATCCTTTAAAATATGGATGAGCCAACTTAATCCATGAATGGTGGAAATATGCAAAATAGTCTGAAGGTATGAAAAACGGTAGAAAGGGGGGGTTTGAATAACGTTTTCAGTACAAAACTACCACCTTAAAGATTTTGACAAATCTTTCGAGAACTTAAATGCTAAAGATAAGAGATAGAAAAGCACACAAGGATTTTATCCTGGTTCACTTGATAAATCACTCAAGCTACTCCAGTCCACCCGTTAAGGTGATTTCTTCCTTCTTAGAATGAAGGCAATCCACTAATCAGGTAAGAGTTACAACTGCACTTGAAACCTACAAGTGACTAACAATTACACTGACTTAGCTCACACTAAGATTCACTCTCTTAGTCTTCTCTAGGATCCGATCAACCTTGATCTCCTAAAGGAACTACCACTAAGATTCACTCTCTTAGTCTTCTTAAGGATACTGACCTACCCGGTCCCTTAAGGAAAATCAAACAACTGTTTGAGGTTGGTGTTTACAAGGGTTTGCTTCTAAATAAGCTGAGTGTAAACTAAATAAATTACAAGATGAAAGAAGGCTTAGAATATTTTTGAATATGTCTTGCGCGTGTGTATTGCTTCTTGCTATTCTTCTTGCCGCTTCTTTCAATCTTCAGCCTCTATATATACTCCAAGGATTAGGGTTGAGCGTTGCATGGGAAATGCTACCGTTGGAGGGCAGTTCTGGAAAATCCAGCTTCTGCTGTGGCTGAGAACGTTAGGTAGGTCGTCAGGAAGGTACACTTGCTTTTGTACTTGGATAGCGACTTGACCTTTTAACCTAGGAGACTTCTGATCAGGGGAATACTTCATATTGGAACTTGTGAAGCCGGTTGATCAGAGTCAGAGGGAAAGCACAGATCCTCTGACCATTGTATCTTCTGATTCTGAACTCAGAGGGAAGAACATGGCCTTCAGAGTTTCTTGCTTCTGGACTTCAGAGTTTCCACTATTCAGCTTCTGGATCTTCAGAGTCTTCTACACCATCAGAACATCTGAACCTTCAGTGTTTCTTGGCTATCAGAACTTCTGGATCTTCAGAGCTTCTAGCGACTGAGTCCTCATCAGAGTTTGTATAGCTTCAGAACTTCTGAAGCTTTTCCACTGTTCATACTGAACATGGTGAATGCGAAAGCGTTGCTTGGGTTACCCTTTATACACAGTGCTTCTGATTTGTGTGAGATTGAGTTGAGGTCAGAGCCTGTAAATAGCACACTCAGAAAAACACGTTAGAGTACCACAATTGTTCATATCAAAAGGTTAACTTGTAATCATCAAAACATAGAGTTGTACTACTAGATCAAAACTTGATCTTACAATCTCCCCCTTTTTGATGATGACAAAACTAAGATTTTTGATGAACAATTCTTAAACATTAAACTGAATTCACTCAGAGTTTAGAGATATAGAATAAGACTTATCCTGATGTGAATAGTTTATCTTGCTCATTCTGAATTCAAGTCACTGCTTGATTCTGAGCTTAGCTCCCCCTGAATCTAATACTTGATGAAAACGTTAGTAAAGTCTAGATTCTGAGCTAAAACATATAAGAGTTCAGAGTGAAAAGCTTATGACATAGATGAAAAACGAATAATCAGAGCGCATAATTGATCAGAGTCATGGACAAGGTTTCAGAGTCTTGGGTATCAGAGTCAACTTAGAATCACTTCAGAAGAAGTGAAATGTATTCCTTGTATTTGCCCAGTGACACATCTATGGTCATGAAGGTGGAACTCTTAAATTCTCCAAAAGAAAAATAAGTCACACTAACACATCTTACACATCAAAAACTGGGTGTACTCCCCCTTTTTGTCATAAGCAAAAAGCTTGGGGTGTGAAAAACTTAGCTTGAAGTACAAGGTACTCCCCCTTAGAGAAGGTCTAAGTTTAAAGAAAATGAAAATGATGTAAGAATCAGAGCTAGGCGAAAATAAATAGAAGAGTTAATGCAAGGGATGAACGTGTACCACCGGTCAAGTGAGTAAATAGAAGGGTCAGTTACCAAGAACTTAACCTCGAGAAACTGTAGGAGCATTAACTTTCAGAGAGAAAGTGAAGCCTATAAAAAACGTTGGAGAGAAAGGTAAGCTTCACACCTCGAATAATTTTCAGTAAGAAAAAATGGCATCATACAGAACGACATTAGAAGAGCTCAGAAGGAAGGGTTTTGAGGAAGATATGTTCCTCAATATTAGGCATCCCGATGGTACAAAGACCATACAAGAGCTGACGAAGACACTGCTGGAAGAAGATCTTGGTCTAGAGATGGAGAAAGATCTGAAGGAGTTCCTCTGCTTCGTGGAGGAGATTCAGGAGCTTTGCCAGCGGGAGCTGAATCTGCTGGAAGAGAAGGAGACTGTGGAAAAGAGACTCAAGACGACAGAAGATAGTCTAGAGAGAGATGAGCTGAGCATCAAACTCGGCAACATAGAGTATACACTGGATCGTCTGGAGAAGGAAAGAGTGGAGCAGCGCCAAGAATGCAGAAGAATGAGGAAGGATCCTCCATTCTAGATGTATGGAATAATGTATGATGGAAAGAATTATGATGTGAACATAGAACAATTATGAATAAAACAAGTTTTGCAAACATATGTGACACAAATATATATAGATATATGCATATAGAATCACAAACGAACAAATGAAAATAAGTAAATAAAAAAAGGAAACAGAGTTTAACAAAAAGGAAAACAAAGTAAACGAAAGAAGAAAAAGAAGAGATCCTAAGACTAAGGTTTGTCAGTGCGTCGCAGAAGTTCCATCATCATTTGCTTCATCTCAAGCAGCATGGATTCATGAGTGTCAAGACGTTGTTCCATGAGGTCGAGTCTGGATGAGCTTGTCTGAGTAGAGCTGGAAGGAACGTTCTGAGCAGCTTGAGGTTCTGGAATGGAAGCAGAAGTAGCAGGAGTAAACATAACTGGTGCAAGTCGCTCTGCCTCAGCCTCAGCTTCAAGACGCTCTGTCTCAAGTCTGGCTTGTTCAGCCTGAGCTGCTGCTTGACGTGCAGCTTCTGCTGCTTGCTCTTTCTTTCGCTTGGCTTCTTCAATAGCTTCAAGAAGCTTATTTCTCTGTTCTAGTTCATGAAGAGCCACCCGTCTAGCAAACCTCTGCTTGGCAGCCTCAATCCTCTGACTTCCCTCTGCATGCAGGAGCTGCAACATGATTGGAAACTGAGCCACTAGCCAAGTGCTCAAATTGTTCCACTCATCAGCCACATGTTCAGCATTCTCACTGAGATCAGTCTGACCGTGCACATTGCGGAGCCTCAAGGAGGCTTCATGATAGAAAATATTGATGCACTCAGAGAGAGATGTGGGTTGGAGGTGAGTATAGGGAATGATGGAGAGGTTGGTTTTAGGAGAGGCTGGGTGATTGCTGCTATGAGCTTCAGAGGCCACTTGTGGAGAACCAATGTTAATTATGGGAGCATTGGGTTCAGAGGTTCCACGGTGAGGGTCTGAAGTTTCAACCAGAGGGTGAGGTGATCTAACCGAGGATTGGTTAGACACTGATTGTTCAGGTTCAGGGTCTGGTTGAATGGGCTCTTGTTGGTCAGGGACAGGATGAGCTTGTTGAACTAAGGGGTCTGCCTCTTGGATAGGATTGGCCAAGATAGGTTCATCTGGGTCAACTAGACGTTCAGGTCTAGGGTCAGGATATTGCCTAGGGCTTGGACAGGTAAGGTAATATTCTTCCAAGGCAGATACCTTTTCTTTCCTAACCTCCATGAATTTTCTAATTGATTCAGAGGTATTGGAGGGAGGAGAGTCAATGACATTGATTGGGAAGGATACAGGGGTGAAGGCTGTGGAAGAGTCTGTATCCGTGGTTCTGGCAGCAGGACGTGCTGATGCTCTGGGAGCAGAGTGATCAGACGTTCTGGGTTGTGGTTCTGTTTGGTTGGGCTCGGGTTGGTCATGGATGATGGGTTCAGAAGGTAATGGGTCGTATGGAATGGTAAGGAGAGAGGTTGGATCTTCTGACCTAGAGGTTTGGGTCTGAAGCAAATTCCAGAGAGGTGCTTCAGTAGGAGAAGGTTGAAAGAAGGAAGATCTTGGGGAATGTGGTGGAGTGGTGGTTTGTGCGGCTGGCTGGGATTCAGGAATAGGAGTGAGGGGATTTGATGAGTGTTGAAGTAAGGCAGAAATAGGAAGTGCATCAAATAAGTTCAAATCATCATCAGAAGCAAGTGCAGGCTTACTTGTATGTGCTGATGATCGAGTCACTCTGGCAGGAGCTTCAGTCCTTCTGACCTCTGCAGCAGCTGGTTCCACCCGAGTAGGCTTCACCACAATTCTGACCTTCTTCTGCTTCTTCTTTGGAGGACCATCCTCACTATCATCACCATCATCATCAGCAGGCTTGCTCTTCGGTTTCTTGACCAGAGGGACATCAGATTCCTCTGAGGATTCTTCCAGAACCATCTTCCTCTTGGTTTTCTTCTTGGGAGGAGAAGGAAACTCTGGTGCTGGTGGAAGTCTGCTGACAAAATCATCAAGGTCAATCTCGAATCCTTGAGCCCTGAGGTCTTCAACATAGCATCTGATGGCGTCAGGATGGTCTGCTTGAGTCCACAGAGGGTAGTCATTCAGAGGCATTCTTCTTCCTCTGATCTCAGAAGATGTGTCTTCATGAGCAGGAGCAATCTTCTTCTGGATTAAGCCCATTTTCTTCAGAGAGTTGGCAGTGAAGACATCACTGACAATTGTGCTCAAGTCCTCTGTGCAACCAGCATTGATCAAATCTTGCACCAAGTTGCTTTCAATGAGAAAGTCTGAGAGCAGTCTCCCAAAAGGGATATATTTGATTGCAGACTTGATGGAGGCGGTGGTGCGAGACTTCCGGATGCATTCCTTCAAGTAGGAGAACAGGAAGTAGGGAAGGCAAATCTTCTCCTTGTCTTGAATGAAAAACAGCATCGCCTTCTGGTTGAAGTTGATGTAATCTGGAGAACTACCCTTCGGTCTCTGATTGATGCAGTTGAGTAGGATCTTGTGCCAGATTCTCAGTTTGGGGTGAAGGTCCATCACCTTGTAACTCGTCTTGCCCGGTTTGAAGGTGGTGTACAGGGCCTTGTTGACGATGTCCTTGGTGCTGGGTTTCAGCTTGGATTCCGTCAGTTGGAACCGATACCCATAAGCAGTTTCTGCTCCTAGCAGATTCACGAATGACTTCTCAGTGATGATGATCTTCCTGCCAAGAATGTGAGAGACCACCTGAGTGTCATCGCAGTCTGCGTGCTTCCAGAATTCCTTTACCAATTTCTCATACACCGGTCCTCGAAGTCGATTGAAGTAGTTTCCCCAACCTTGAGCTTGGACTTCAGGACGAAGATCAAACCCATTTGCAGCCAAGTTGTCGAGGTTGAATCTCCATTCTGCCAGGACTTGGAGTTCCTCAGGAGGAAATACACAGTGAACGGCACAGCCCCGTTCTGCAATAGGAACAACCTGCTCTTGAGCTTGAACTTGTTCTTGTGCCGGGTTCTCAGAGCCTTGTTGACCCGTTGCCAAACCGACTACCATGTGAGGGAACTGAGGTGCATCTGCAGTAGATCGTCTGGTTTGTCTCACCATTTTGAAGAGGTTGAGGGTTTGAGGTAGAAGATGAAGTTTGAAGGATGAAGAGAGATCGAGAGAGAAAACAAGAAGGAGGCGGTTTTGAAAAGCAGAGAGTGCGAGAGTGAAAACCGGAAGTGAGAGAGAACGTGTGTGTATAGTGGGTTTTATCAAATAACCGTTGTTGATTCAAAAAGCACTTTAAGTTCAACGGTTGAAAATTAAAGATATATAGTAACAGTAAAATACACAATCACACACAGGAGATAAGCATATCTACACGCAATCATAACAGACTGTCACACGGGCACAAGGAACTATGCATCAGAAATTCTGACGCACGTGTTGTTGTCTCAGCTTCAGAGTCAGTACCAGTGGGCACACACACTCTGATTGAGTTACCTTCTGGACTAGACATCTTTTGATCAAGAAGTATCATAGTCAGAGGTTCTGATCCATCTTCACTCTGGACAAAAGTCCATGTTTAGATTTTTCAGAATAAAATTAAATCTATCTTCAGCTAAGGGCTTTGTAAAGATATCTGCCCATTGATGGTCAGTATCAACAAACTTCAGAAGAAGTACGCCCTTCTGTACATAATCTCTAATAAAATGATACTTTACCTCAATGTGCTTTGCCCTTGAATGCAAGATAGGATTCTTACTCAATGAGATTGCAGCAGTGTTATCACAATAGATTGGGATATTGCTCTCAAGGATCTGATAATCCTCCAGCTGATGTTTCATCCAGAGCATCTGAGTGCTGCATATTGCTGCTGAGATATATTCTGCCTCTGCAGTTGATAGTGCAATGGTTGATTGCCTCTTGCTTGCCCATGAGACTAGATTGCTTCCCAGAAATTGACAATTTCCAGAAGTACTTTTTCTCTCTGTTCTATCTCCAGCATAATCAGCATCACAATAACCTGAAAGCTTATACTCTGATGTTTTCTTATACATCAAGCCAAGGTTAGTGGTGCCTTTCAGATACCTTAGGATCCTCTTAACAGCAGTTAAGTGAGTTTCCCTTGGATCTGATTGGAAACGAGCACATAAATGAACACTAAATAATATGTCTGGCCTAGATGCAGTTAAGTATAGAAGTGAACCTATCATGCCACGATAGAGCTTCTGACATACTTTACCACTTTTATCTTCTTTTTCCAGAATGCATGTTGGATGCATTGGAGTCTTGGCCACTGTAGATTCCAGCATATTGAACTTCTTCAGAAGTTCTTTAGTGTACTTGCTCTGATGGATATATGTTCCTTCTGGTGTTTGATCAACTTGTATTCCCAGAAAGTACTTTAATTCTCCCATCATACTCATCTCAAATTCAGCCTGCATCATCTCAGAAAATTCTTTGCATAGAGATTGATTAGCAGAACCAAATATAATATCATCAACATAAATTTGCACAATTAAGATATCATCTTTATAAGTCTTGCAAAAGAGAGTTGTATCTACTTTACCCCTTACAAACTCATTCTCCAGAAGGAATGAGCTAAGTCTCTCATACCATGCTCTGGGAGCTTGCTTCAGACCGTAGAGTGATTTCTTCAATTTGAACACATGGTCTGGTTTCTTTTCATCTTCAAAACCTGGGGGTTGATGAACATAGACTTCCTCTGAGATATAACCATTTAGGAAGGCACTCTTTACGTCCATCTGATGTAGAATTATGTTGTGATTTACTGAGAAAGAAATCAATAGTCTGATTGCCTCCAGTCTTGCTACTGGAGCAAATGTTTCAGTGTAGTCTATTCCTTCCTGCTGGCTGTAGCCTTGAGCAACTAGCCTTGCCTTGTTTCTGACTACATCTCCTTTCTCATTTAGCTTGTTTCTGAATACCCATTTCGTTCCAATAACATGGACATTCTCAGGCTTCTTCACTAAGCTCCAAACATCGTTCTTGGAGAATTGATTCAATTCTTCTTCCATGGCCAGAATCCAATCCTTGTCCTGAAGAGCTTCATCTATGGACTTGGGTTCAATTAAGGACACCAATCCTTTCAGACTCAGCAAGGTCTCTTCAGAGGGTCTGAAGGCAGATCTGGTTCTGACTGGTTCATCTTTGTTGCCCAGAATCAATTCCTTAGGATGAGCTGCAGTGATTCTGCTCTTCTTCAGAGTTTGTGAGTTAGAGGGACCAGCTTCTTCCTCTGGTTCATCTTCCTCTGGCTCAACTTCCTCTGGAGCTTTGCCTTTGTCAGAAACATTAATGCTTAAATCTGCAAACTTTTCAACTAGCTTTGACTGGTCAGAGTCAAGCTTATCATCAAATCTAACATGAATAGATTCTTCAATAGTCTTAGCATCAGTATTATAAAATCTAAAACCTTTAGATCTATCAGAATAACCAAGTAATAGACACTTAGAAGACTTAGCATCAAATTTATGCAATCTATCCTTAGTATTGAGAACATAACAAACACGGCCAAAAGGATGAAAATAAGAAATGTTGGGTTTTATGTTCTTCCACAATTCATAAGGAGTCTTATTCAGAATTGGTCTCACAGAGATTCTGTTCTGAATGTAACATGCTGTATTTACTGCCTCTGCCCAAAAGTGCTTAGCCATGCCAGTTTCTTGGAGCATGGTTCTAGCCATCTCCTGAAGAGTTCTGTTCTTCCTCTCAACAACACCATTTTGTTGAGGAGTTCTGGGACAAGAGAAATCATGTGCAATTCCATAGGAATCAAACAGACTCTCAAACTTGTCATTCTCAAACTCTCCACCATGGTCACTTCTGACACGCACAATTCTACAAGCCTTCTCGTTTTGCACTTGAGCAATGAAGGTAGAGAACACAGCATGAGACTCATCCTTGCGGGTTAGAAACTTTACCCATGTCCAGCGGCTATAGTCATCAACAATAACCATCCCATATCTCTTGCCACCTATAGACTCAGTTTTCACTGGTCCAAACAGGTCGATATGCAGAAGTTCTAACGGCCTTGAGGTTGAGACAACATTCTTTGCCTTGAAAGGGACTTTTGTGAATTTGCCTTTCTGACATGCTTCACAAAGAGCGTCTGAAGCGAACTTCAGATTGGGTAAGCCCCTGACAAGGTTTAGCTTGCTCAGCTGAGAAATCTTTCTCATACTGGCATGCCCTAACCGTCTATGCCATACCCACTGCTCTTCATTAACAGACAGAAGGCACTTCACATTCTGAGCCTCCAACTCAGATAATCTGATCTTATAAATGTTGTTCTTCCTCTTGCTGTTAAACAGAACAGAGCCATCGATCTGACTTACAGCCCGGCAGGACTTTTGATTGAATATAACATCATAACCCTTGTCAGCTAATTGACTTATAGACAATAAGTTATGTGTTAAGCCGTCTACCAATAAAACATTATCAATGCATGGACTACTATCTACACAAATAGTACCAGTACCAATAATTTTACCCTTTTCATTTCCTCCGAAGCCAACTTCGCCTCCAGGCTTAAGTTTCAGCTCTCGGAACATACGCTTTTCTCCCGTCATGTGACGCGAGCATCCACTGTCCAGATACCATGATTGGTGTTTCAGTGGAGCTATCAAGGATATCTGCAACATAGATAATCTTGTCCTTAGGTACCCACTTTCTGGGTCCTCTTTTGTTAGTTACCCCAGAGGTTCTGATCACCTTGGGTGTCTCAACATAATATTTTAAAGGAATATTTGCATGATATTTAGTCATAGAGAAAGATCCCTTTTTAAGAGGGTTTTTAGCAACTTTAGCAGGTACAGGATCAGGCAATATGGTACCAGAGGGAACAAAGCATTCATACAAGGATTTAGCTTTAGACACAGAAGGCTCATTTCTAATTGGTTTAGAATAGCCAATGCCATGCATTCCATTTCTGCTTACGCCATAGATCATTGAAGCCATTAAGCTTCTATCTACGCTTTTAGCCAGGAATCTTTGAAAAGATTTTCCATACTTAGATTCATGCTTACTATCAGAGGCATCGCAGGCAATAACTTCTTCTAACTTAGCAATTTGATTCTTAAGCACAGAGTTAGAATTAACTAAAGCATGGTTATCATTTTTCAAATCAGATATGATTTTCTCATGTTCAGAAGGAGTTTTAGAAACAGCAGATAAGGTCTTTTTCAGCTTCTTATGCTTAGACAATAAAGAGTTATACTTATCCATGATATCAGACAAAGCATGTTTCAGTTCAGAGGTAGAGAAAGAAGCAAATACCTCATTTTCATCGTCAGAGTCTGGATCTCCTTCTGATTCTGAGTCAGAGTCAACAGCTTCCTTTGACTCTGCTCCTTTGTCTTTGACAATGGCCATGAGTCCTTGGACTTCACCATCAGAGTCAACATCCTCTGACTCTGATTCATCGAATGTCACCATCAGACTCTTCTTGGTCTTGAAGTGCTTCTTTGGCTTCTTGTCTTTCTTCAACTTTGGACAATCACTTTTGTAGTGCCCAGATTCTTTGCACTCAAAGCATGTGACTTCCCTGATTGAAGACTTCTTCTGGCCTGAGGACTCATACTTGCCTTTTGCCTTTCCAGAGCCTTTGAACTTGCTCTGCCTGTGCTTCCAGATGCGGTTGAGTCTCTTGGAGATCAGAGTCAGCTCATCTTCATCAGAATCTTCTGATGCCTCTTCAGATTCTTCTTCTTCAGCTTGAAGAGCCTTTGACTTCTCAACCTTAGCCTTTTCAGATTTGGATTTCAAGGCTATGGACTTTTTCCTCAGATCTTGCATCTCTGAGCGCTTCAGCTCATGGCATTTCAAAATGCTGATGAGTTCTTCTAAACTCATATTCTCAACGTCTCTCGTGAGCTCTATTGAAGTCACCAAAGGCATCCAACTTTCAGGAAGACACCTGATGACCCTTATGACATGATCTTTTGTTGTGTAGCTCTTGTTGAGAGGACGTATGCCAGCTACAAGCAGTTGAAATCTGGAGAACATTTCTTCAATGGACTCATTTGGCTCCATGATGAAGGATTCATACTTTTGGATCAAAGACAATGCCTTTGATTCTTTGACTTTCTTGTTTCCTTCATGAGACATCTTCAGAGAATCAAAAATGCCTTTAGCAAACTCACGATCTGTAATCTTCTGGTACTCCTCATAGGAAATAGCACTTAGAAGAATTGCTCTTGCTTTGTGATGTTGTGAGTACAGCTTCTTTTGATCTGCAGTCATCTCTGACCTTGGGATCTTCTTGCCATCTGCATCAACTGGACGCTCGTAGCCATCCACAATAATATCCCAGAGATCTGCATCGAAACCCAGAAAGAAACTTTCCAGTCTATCTTTCCAATACTCGAACCTTTGACCATCGAACATAGGAGGCTTTGCGTTGTAACCATCTCTTTGAGTTTCACTGGTGGTGGCAGCCATTGTTTTTCACACCGGCCCGGATCACTGAACACTGTTAGGTGTGGTAATCAGAACTTGCGCTCTGATACCAATTGAAGGTATGAAAAACGGTAGAAAGGGGGGGTTTGAATAACGTTTTCAGTACAAAACTACCACCTTAAAGATTTTGACAAATCTTTCGAGAACTTAAATGCTAAAGATAAGAGATAGAAAAGCACACAAGGATTTTATCCTGGTTCACTTGATAAATCACTCAAGCTACTCCAGTCCACCCGTTAAGGTGATTTCTTCCTTCTTAGAATGAAGGCAATCCACTAATCAGGTAAGAGTTACAACTGCACTTGAAACCTACAAGTGACTAACAATTACACTGACTTAGCTCACACTAAGATTCACTCTCTTAGTCTTCTCTAGGATCCGATCAACCTTGATCTCCTAAAGGAACTACCACTAAGATTCACTCTCTTAGTCTTCTTAAGGATACTGACCTACCCGGTCCCTTAAGGAAAATCAAACAACTGTTTGAGGTTGGTGTTTACAAGGGTTTGCTTCTAAATAAGCTGAGTGTAAACTAAATAAATTACAAGATGAAAGAAGGCTTAGAATATTTTTGAATATGTCTTGCGCGTGTGTATTGCTTCTTGCTATTCTTCTTGCCGCTTCTTTCAATCTTCAGCCTCTATATATACTCCAAGGATTAGGGTTGAGCGTTGCATGGGAAATGCTACCGTTGGAGGGCAGTTCTGGAAAATCCAGCTTCTGCTGTGGCTGAGAACGTTAGGTAGGTCGTCAGGAAGGTACACTTGCTTTTGTACTTGGATAGCGACTTGACCTTTTAACCTAGGAGACTTCTGATCAGGGGAATACTTCATATTGGAACTTGTGAAGCCGGTTGATCAGAGTCAGAGGGAAAGCACAGATCCTCTGACCATTGTATCTTCTGATTCTGAACTCAGAGGGAAGAACATGGCCTTCAGAGTTTCTTGCTTCTGGACTTCAGAGTTTCCACTATTCAGCTTCTGGATCTTCAGAGTCTTCTACACCATCAGAACATCTGAACCTTCAGTGTTTCTTGGCTATCAGAACTTCTGGATCTTCAGAGCTTCTAGCGACTGAGTCCTCATCAGAGTTTGTATAGCTTCAGAACTTCTGAAGCTTTTCCACTGTTCATACTGAACATGGTGAATGCGAAAGCGTTGCTTGGGTTACCCTTTATACACAGTGCTTCTGATTTGTGTGAGATTGAGTTGAGGTCAGAGCCTGTAAATAGCACACTCAGAAAAACACGTTAGAGTACCACAATTGTTCATATCAAAAGGTTAACTTGTAATCATCAAAACATAGAGTTGTACTACTAGATCAAAACTTGATCTTACATAGTCTTCATAACATATATTTTATCTTAGAAAATGAAAACCAGAAGGTAAAGGGTGATCAAGAAATGTGCTTCATCTTCATATGTGAAAATCAAACCCCCAACCTTATCTTTAAGAGATAAGGTGACGAACTTAGATGGACGAAAATGACTTGCTTTATACTAAATTAACTGTTTGCTCGTGAGTTTGCAAATTGACGAACAAACAGTCAATTTACTACAGGTTCATACTTGAAAATGTCGAAATCTGATCCAATCCAACCGACCCTGTTTGATCGGTTCTGATTTGATTCCAACCTAAATCTTATCCAAATCAGCCCGTGTGCATCCCTAATCAAAGGTAGAAGACTTAATTAGGTAGTGAAAAATTATAGGGACCAATATTACATATAGCCCAAACTAAAAGGACTAGAAGGGAAATTAAGTAAATTGACATTTCTACCTTCTTTGACCTCACCTAACCCACTTCAAACAATGTTGTTATCTCACGCGCCACCACCACTACCCTTTCTCAACACATTGCTTCACCATTTCCATTACCACCATCGTCCTCTTTGTTCTCACGCTCTATCATCAATTTCACACTTCACAACTCTCTCTATCTCTCACTGTCACTGCAACCCTTCACTCTCGCATTCTCGCCGCGCCTCACTCCTTGCCATGAGCGGAGAAAGCCTCGCCGCCGCCGACTCGCCGGAACACGTCTCCGGCGACTGGTACTCCGTGCCGGAGCTTCGTCTTCGAGAGCACCGGTTCACCGTCCCTCTTGATTACTCTCGGGGACCGCATTCTTCTCCCAAAATCTCCGTTTTCGCTCGTGAGGTCGTTGCAGGTAACAGTACTCAACTACTCATAGTTTCAAATTTTGACGCCAATCGTTTGCTCTGGCATTTGGTGTTTCTTATCTGCCTTCGGATTTGTTTTTGCATGGATGTTTCGTGATTATGTAATCACTGTTTGTTTTTCTTGTTGTTTTTTTGGGTGTGTGGAGAACAAGAAAAATGTAATTTTGATAGTGACTAGTGATTCTCTGGGTGAAATGAAGGAAAACCCAGATGGGGTTTTTGATTGATTGTGTTGAATATTGTTCAATGGGGTATCTGGGACCAAATCCAAAGTATTGGATTCTCAGAAAGTGCTTGGTGGCTTTTTAGATTACATATAGTTTTAAGAAAAGGTAACCCAAATTATTTTAGCTTTGATAATAAAAAACAAGGCCAAAGTTGCCATAAAGTGTGTTTGTTTATCTTTCTTCTTCATCAAGCTGTTTAAAAATCACAGGAGCTAAATAGATTACTTGAGTTTCTTTCAAGGAACAGAGATAAAACCTTTTGTGGTGCTAAAACTATGTAATTGGGACGAGGGCAGGCAAGGAAGTTGACATGAGTTTGTTTGGATAAACAAGACAGCATTAGATCGGATTACTGGTTATATATGTCATATACCGCCATTGGGCAATTATTCGGTTCCTACTGGTATAATTGTTATGTTTTTGTGAGGAATGTGGTTGTTTTGTAAGATGTGGATCATGCATTTCATGATAGAATGTCCCTTGTTTTGGAGGAGGCAACTTGTATCTATATTCTAGTTTTGATTATAAAGATGGGTATGTTAGCAACTGGAGGACACTGCATTGCTCATGTTCAGAAGCATAAAGATTTCTCAATTTAATGTTCATATTGTTTTATGTTAGTTAGTCATTGTTCAACAAAAATAGCTTTGGACTAGCCACTTTTTTATGATAAATTATCATTTTAAAGATTGTATGTTGGATCATGGATGAGGTTCACCCATGCTTATTCTTGTAAATCAACTCCTTCATCACATTCCCATACTTTTCCTGAAAAATCTATAGTTTTGTTGCAGTTGGGAAAGAAGAGCAGTCGTTGCCATACTTGCTATATTTGCAAGGTGGACCTGGGTTTGAGTGCCAGCGGCCAACTGAGTCTAGTGGATGGATTCAAAAGGCTTGTGAAGAGTTTCGTCTCATCTTAATGGATCAGGCATGATTTGCTGCACATTAATATCATTATCTTTCTGGTCTTTTGACAACTTACGTATAATCTGTTTTATTTGTGCACTTCCCTGCAGCGAGGAACAGGTTTATCAACTCCTTTGACTGTGTCATCAATGTCACAGTTCAAGTCTGCAGATGAATTAGCTGACTTCTTAAAACATTTTCGAGCGGATAATATAGTAAATGATGCAGAGTTTATTCGAGTACGCCTTGTTCCAAATGCTGGACCTTGGACTATTTTGGGACAGGTATTCATGAAATTGTTTTCTCCTGGTATTTATGTAGTCTGACTTTATAATCCATTACTTCTTTATTTTTTGTTATTATTATTATTATTTTCTCTCATTGAAACTTGAAAGTTGATGGTTACCTGTCTTACCGTAGTTATTGTCTTAGCTTTGTTGCTTTAGGAGCATTTGGTTCCTTGCTTGCTTACCCTTTTTCTCTTGTTCTTTTTTAATGGTCGCAGAGCTATGGTGGATTTTGTGGGGTCACATATTTGAGTTTTGCACCAGAAGGACTGAAGCAAGTCCTTTTAACAGGAGGAATTCCTCCAATTGGAAGTGGATGTACTGCAGATTCAGTGTACAGAGCAGGATTTGAGCAAGTTATACATCAAAATGAGAAGTACTACAAGAGATACCCTCAGGATATTAAAATTGTTCAAGAACTTGTTAATTATTTAGCTGAAAGTGAAGGAGGAGGGGTGATTATGTGCCTCACAAATTTTCTTATTGTTGTGAAACATGAAAATATAAGCTACCTTCTCTCAAATCATTATTTCCTTCTCTCTTTGCACAGGTGGCCCTTCCATCTGGAGGCATCTTAACCCCAAGAGGGCTTCAGACTCTTGGTCTCTCTAGCCTAGGATCTGGAGCTGGTTTTGAGAGCTTGCACTATATGTAATGCATTATTATCTTGTGTTTTCTAAAACTATCTTGAACTTAAATTATCCTCTCATTGTTTTGTTGTTCTTCTGTTTCTAGGTTCGAGAGAGTGTGGGATCCTACTTTAGTTCCGGGAGCACCTAAGAGAATAAGTTACTATTTTCTAAATTCTGTAAGAGAATATTTTTTTTCTGTGATTACGGTTACGGATCCTAAATTTCAAGGTTCCTTTTGAAAAGCAACCTCTCATTTTTTGTTATATGCAGTTTGAGAAGCGGTTAAGTTTTGATACTAATCCACTCTATGCTCTTCTACATGAATCCATCTATTGTCAGGTAAACGTTTTGGTTTCTTTTTTATGTATGATCTATGGCTTCCTTAATCACTGGTCATCATTCTCTCTACAGGGTTCGGCTAGTAGATGGTCTGCTAATAGAATAAGGACTGAAGTTGAAAACAAGTTTGATGCAGTCAAAGCTGCTAGAGAAGGACTCCCTGTACTTTTTACAGGAGAGGTAGGGTGTAAAGAATATCATTTTTCTATACCTTGCAGAAAGCATATTTACTTTCTGCAAAAATATTACTTCAATGCTATTCAGAGTGGCATTTCTGTGCATAGTACTAACATGGCTTGCTTTGACTCTACCACATACCCCAGTAGCAGGAAACTAAGACCTCGGCATTATGCGATAATCACAAAATGAAATAAAACAGTGGGACAAGTTTAAATGATGGAGACCTGTAGCCAAACATAGGCTTCTGTAACTTTCTTAATGTTTGATATGAAATAATTCAAGCCTTATATATATATATATATATATATATATATATATATATATATATAGTAATTGTAATCGAGTTGTGCACTCATTTGATGAAACATGGTTTTGATTTGGTTACAATTGGCATGCATATTTTGGGTGTGGAGCATTATACATGACATTGCATTTCCGATATAGGTAATTGACTACTAAATCAGAGCTATTATGTTTATTTTTGTTCAGTATTATCACTATTATGATATGAGTAAATGCTTATCATGTTCATTTTCTATAATAGATGATTTTCCCGTGGATGTTTGATGAGATTCATGCCTTGAAACAATTCAAAGATGTGGCTCATATATTGGCAGAGAAGCAGGACTGGCCCCCACTATATGATGTTCAAGTTCTAAAAAACAACAAGGTACTTTACTTTGCATTCATCCCCTGCTAGTTTGAGTGTGTTACATGCTTGATGTATCAAACATTAAGAAGGGTTGGGTGGGTTGAAGGGTGAAGGGTCCCGGGTTCGAACCCGAAGGAGGGACTAATTTACTAACGTTTCTAACAACTAACATTTGCCTATCAAAAAAAAAACATGCTTGATGTATCAATATTATGGATAGTGTGTACAACATCATCATTAACTTGACATACTTTAAACTCTCTCCTCCTTCATAAGTCAAAGTTTTTTATTTTCATATCTCATTTTTCCAATTACTAGATCAAATTTATGGTGAAAGCTAATTAACAAAAAGTTCACTTCTCAACTTGTTAAAAATATTTTCAAAATTGTAAATCAAGTGTTTGGATTGACAACAGTAAATCATGTATATAAAATTGAGTATCTATTATTTCCGTATGAAGAATTCTTCTTTAGTGGAATTTGTGACTGTGTTTCCTTTATTTTCAGCTGATATAGTGTCTGTGTGAGAAAAGAGAAAGCTGAATGGATCAGAATGTCCTTACTGATAAAATTTCTAGCAGTATTTATGAACTATGATAGATAAATCCAAAATAACTGATTATGTTTATGAAGATGAAGGCTAGTGTCTGAAGTTTTTCTCTTAACACATTACATTTCCTTCAATGCTGACAGGTACCTGTTGCAGCTGCCGTTTACTATGAAGACATGTACGTGAATTTTAAGCTGGCCATGGAAACAGCTTCTCAAATAGCAGGGATTAGGCCATGGATAACTAATGAGTTCATGCATTCTGGCTTGCGTGATGGAGGGGGCAAAGTCCTTGATCATTTGTTGGGAATGTTAAATGGAAAGAAACCTCTATTTTGATCGATATTGCAAATCCTCTCTCCCTATCTCATAGTCTTGACTTCACTTGTCTTTGAACTTTGAACTGTTTTTTTCTTCTGAATTGCTAGAATTTTCATTTCTTCACATTTAAATGTAAGGTTTGTACTTTGTAGTTATATATTTCTTGAAATATGTCAGGTTTGGCCGTGGTTGTTATTTCTTTTATTTTCTCCCGTGCTAGCATCGCGCCGCATGATGACTATCCTAATGATCATGACTATCCTAATGATCACATTAGACTATGTGTTTTGCTAAGTTTCGCGTCAAACATGCGATGACTTAAATATGGCAATCTGATGACAATATCTTTATACTATGATCAGTCGTAAGGAAAAAGCGTTAAAAGCAAAACAATAGATTTGTTCAAGTACATTGAGCAAAAACATAAAGACATGAATTCGACAAACAAAATATTGTTCAGAGGCTAACAAAGTCAAGTCCTAAAAGAAACCCAACTACATAGGGTTAAATAAATATCCTGAACTCTCCAGGGATTACTCGTCCTCCATGAGTTCGCCATCCCTAATCACTTTAAAAGGATGGGCTGTTGAGATGTCGATGTTCTCATGAAAAAACTTAATTTGAGTCACCGCCTTATCAAAACCTTCGGCAAATGCAAGAATAGTAGCTTGTTTCTGTAGGTCAAGCCTAGCTTGGAGGTCTTCGACGTCAGTCATCATGACCCACTTTCATGAAGGTCAGCCACGGTTGCTTTCTAAAGCTCCAACTGTTCAATCTTGCCATTCGTTTTCTCAAGTGACTTGTGTAAGTCATCTTTCTCCGTGGTAAGGTCAGCCACATTCTTCTTCAAAGTTTCACTACGTTGTTGCTCTAAAGCCAGCTTGTTTTTTAAGTCACAAATTTTAGCCGCATCCTTCATCTTCTCTTGCTTCACGAATTGGATGGCAAGCATCAAGGATGTCATGGCCTGGGAGTCATGGGAGAGGGGATGTCCATGTCCTGGGAAAGAGGAGGGATGTCAAGGACATCTCCCAAAGGGGCGTGTGCAGTGGAGTAGCATGGTCAGGCGATCCATGAGTTTTGCGCTTAAGGGCTCGTTTGGTACGCTGTATTAGGCATGATAGGATAAGCTTATACAATACATTATAGACTTACCTATTGTTTGGTGCTCACATTGTATTGTATTAGCTTATACATCAATCACCTCTTATACATCAAAATGGTGGATTATTTAATCCACCATATAGATGATGGATAAGGTATGATAAGAGTACAATGTATAAACTACTTGAATATAATCAACCTCCACCACAATCACCCTCCACCACCACTGCCACCACCCCCACCGTCACTACCGCCACCGCCACCACCACCGCTGCTACCGTCGCTACCACCACAACCACCCTCCACCACTATCGCCACCATTGTCGCCAAATAAGCCAGGTGGCCCAACAGGAGATTATGGCTTGGCTCCTCATAGGCTTGCCTTGGCTTGGCTCCTTTATTAAAAAAGCTGGACTTAGACTTTTTAAAAGGCTTAATTAACTAAAAAGGTCAGCCCCAGGCTATCATAAAAGCCTATTTGGCTTGATAGATCGACTTGTTTATCTATTATTTTATTAATATTATAAATAAATATAATATAATAATATACTATATTGATTTTTTTAAAACTGATGTTTACTTTACTTTGTATAAAACTTAGAACCCTAAGTCTCTAACCTAGATTAAAAGCCTTTCAGAATTTTAGCATAGCATAGGAGGCACAACAACAGCAGGCAAGCACACATGTCGTAACCAGCCACCACTGTCGTGGCCAAAGTTCACCTATTCTCCACAATTGTGAGTCACAAGCACCACCGTCTTAGTCCCGCTGGCCTATTAGCCCGCAAATCTATTGACCTTCTTTAGATGAAATTGTCTGACATTTGTGAGGCTTTTAAGTAGGCTTGTATGTCAAGCAAGGCTTTATAATAAGCTAAGTCAAGCCTTAAAATTTAGATTGTTGACAGGCCACAAGCCAAGCTTGGGCCACGGAAACACAATGCAGACCAGACTTGGGCCACGCAAAGCTTGACTTGGCTTATTTCCACCCCTAACCACCACCACCGTCGCAACCACCACCACCACGCTCTAGTTATCGTTATCGCCACTACTACCACTACCACGACCGCCGCCACCACCCTCCACCATCACCGCTGCCACTACCGCCACCTTCACTGTTGTCGTCACCATCACCATTGTTGTCGATGCCACCACCATGCTCCACCACTGCCACCATCGTTGATACCTTCATACCACCACTGTAGCCGCCCCCACCCTCCACCACCACCGTCACCAACACCACCCTCCACCACCACTGTCACCACCACTGCTACCATCGCCACTACCGACACTACTACCACCACCGCCATCCACCACCATTGCCTCATTATCACCTTCCAATACCACTACTACCACACCACCAGTGTCGCCACCAAATTATACAGTGTATGACCAAACGTTGTATAGTATTAAAATTTTATCAAACCTTATCCTATCAGGTCAAATACAATCAAGCCTTATACTATCAGGTCTTATACTACACAACGTAACAAACGGGCCTTAAGAATACTTGTTGAGGTGGATGAGTCTCCGTTTTGAGCACCGGAATGGGGAACCATAGAATGACTGCTAACTTTCGATTCTTTGGCTTTGGCATAGAAAGCTTTCATTTCGGCATTAGTCATCTCAGACATGTTTCCTGCAAATATGAGTCAATGACAAATTGTTAGATATTTACAAAGTAGAAAATATGCAAAAACTCATAGTTGAAAGTACCAAGACGCATTTGAAGGGCTTTCGGTTGGTTTTCTAAACGTAATATGTCAGTGCATTTCATTAGAGGAATGGATTTCAGGAGACGCACAACTTCCTTCTCAGCTGCGTCTAACATTTGCAATGTGATTGTTGGGCTGGGCTGAGGATTCGGAGTCCAATATAAAGGAAATTTAAGAGAGCCATCCTCTTCAAATATTAACTCAGGAAATTTAGGAGAGTCATCCCCATAAAATATTAAGTCTTCGGTGACCATTATTTTGAAGAATTTGTCTTTAAAGTATTTAAAGGACTGAAGAAACTGACGCAAAATGCGGTGTTTTCTTTGACTACTAAGGGACACCCAGCCGCTACCGGGTTCATTGTCTTTCTTAGATTGAAAGAAGAAGAAGAATATATGGCATGTTGGGATCACTTGGTGATGACGACACAATACTTGGAAAGCACGCATGAACGCCCATCCATTGGTAAGCATTTGGGATGGGGCAATATTTAAGGTAGTCAGGACGCTCACTCAAATGGGGTGAATGGAACTTTTGCGCCAATCCTTTGAATGACAGCCTCATACATGAAAAAATAATCATATTCATCCGACTTTGATGGACGCTTACAGATCGGCTCTACGGGATGACATCTATCAAACATAAGCCGCAAGTCGGGATTTTCAGTAAGGACAGTATGAGCACCTAGATCGTCCATGGCTTCAACGGTGGTAAATTTGGAGTACGTTTGCAACACCTCAAGTTTGGCCCATGAAAGGGTCGTCACATCAAAATCAACCTCCATGGAAGAAGGCGGTCAGTCCTCAAGATTACCCTCCTTGGAACCCATCAAAATCTACTTCTGCCTATATCTTCAAAAAAGAAAAAAAAAAATCACAATCAGATCAAGACAGTAGGAAAATTTTTGTTTTGTCTAAATTCAAGTTTTGTGGGTGTGAAGGAGGCATAAGGACCCGTAATGGGGGCTACACAGTGAAGCACCATCGTACAACACCACCGTACAACAAGAGAAGAACAATTTCACAGTCATAGAGATAGTGAGGGGACAGAGCATTGCTACCATGAAGGGGTTAAATACCAACAAATCAATTTCAGCTATAGAAAGAAGGAGAACGAATTGAAAAGAACCCTAAGTCTAAGTAAGCTAAATAGAAACAAGATCTCAGAGTGGTATTTCAATAGTAGTTGAGTTATAATGTGCATGGTTGACCTCCTTTATATAATAGGCAGGTCGACCAAGCTAAGTGTCTACGTACATTGAATGGACGCTCGACAATGCTAGGTGTCTAGGTACATTGCCAGTTATGTTATCACTTCGTTACATTTCTGCTATGTAACCGCGTCCATTCAATGTACTAGACATTTTGTTACCTTTCTACTATGTAATAGCGTCCATTCAATGTACCTACACAAAGCAAAAACATACAGACAAAAATTCAACAAACAAAATATTAACAAGAGGCTAACAAAGCCAAGTCCTTGAAGAAACTCAACTACATAGGGTTAAATAAATATCCTTACAGGAACTTTCTACGAATCACTCGTCCTCCACGAGCTTGCCATCCCTAATAACTTGGAAGGGATGAGCTGCCAAGATATCGATGTTCTCATGGAGAAACTTAACTTGAGTCACCGCCTTATCAAAACCCTCGGAAAATGCTAGAGCAGTAGCTTTTTTCTGTAGGTCAACCTAGGTTGAGGGTCTTCGCTGTCAGTTAGCAAGACCCGCTCTTTAGTTTCATGAAGGTCAGTCGCAGTTGCTTTCTGAAGCTCCAATTGTTCAATCTTGTCATTCGTTTTCTCAAATGACTTGTGTAAGTCATCTTTCTCCGCGGTCAGGTCAGCCACCTTCTTCTTCAAAGTTTCACTACGTTGTTGTTCTTAAGCCAGCTTGTTTTTTAAGTCACAAATTTTAGCTACATCCTTCATGTTCTCTTGCTACATGGATTGGATGGCAAGCATCAAGGATGTCATGGCCGAAAAGTCATGAGAGAGGGGGATGTCCACGTCCTAGGAAAGAGGATGGATGTCAAGGAAATCTCCCAAAGGAAGCGTGTGCAGTGGAGTAGCATGGTCAGGCGGCCCTTGAGTTTTGCGCTTAAGCCTTGTTGAGGTGGATGAGTCTCCGTTTTGAGCACCGGAATGGTAAACCGTAGAATGACTGCTGGCTTCCAATTCTTTGACTTTGGCATAGAAGTCTTCATTTCGGCATTAATCACCTCAGACATGTTTCCTGCAAAGATGAGCCAATGACAAATTGTTAGATATTTACAAAGTAGAAAATAAGCAAAAACTCATAGTTGAAAGTACCAAGAAGCATTTGAAGGGCTTTTGGTTGGTTTTCTAAACGTAATATGTCGGTGCATTTCATCGGAGGAATGGATTTTAGGAGACGCACAACTTCCTTCCCAAACGCGTCTAACATTTGCAATGTGATTGTTGGGCTGGGTTGATGATTCAGAGTCCAGTATAAAGGAAATTTAAGAGAGTCATCCCCATCAAATATTAAGTCTTCGGTGACCATTATTTTGAAGAATTTGTCTTTAAAGTATTTGAAGGACTGAAGAAACTGACGCAAAATGCGGTGTTTTCTTTGACTGCTAAGGGACACCCAACCGTTACTGGGTTCATTGTCTTTCTTTGATTGAAAGAAGAAGAAGAATACACAGCATGTGGGGATCACTTGTTTATGACGGCACAATACTTGGAAAGCACGCATGAACGCCCATCCACTAGGAAGCATTTGAGAGGAGGCAATATTTAAGGTAGTCAGAACGACACACTCAAGTAGGGTGAATGGAACTTTTGCGCCAATCCTATGAATGACACCCTCATACATGAAAAAATAATCATCTTCATCGGACTTTGATGGACGGTTACAAACCGACTCTCGGGGATGACATCCATCAAACATAAGCCGCAAGTCAGGATTTTCAGTAAGGACAATGCGAGCACCTAGATCGTCAGTGGCTTCAATGGTGGTAAATTTGGACTACGTTTGCAACACCTCAAGTTTGGCGCATGAAAGGGTCGTCACATCAAAATCAACCTCCATCGGAGAAGGTGGTAGGTGCTCATGATTATCCTCTTTAGAACCCATCAAAATTTGCTTCTGCCTCTATCTTCAAAAAATAAAAAAAAAAAAGGCACAATCAGATCAGGACAATATGCAAAATTTTGTTTTCGTTTTGTCTAAATGCAGATTTTGTGGTCGTCAATGAGGCATTAGGACCTGTAATAGAGGCTACATTGTGGAGCACCACCGTACAACAAGAGATGAACAATTTCACAGTCATAGAGAGAGTGAGGGGACGAAGCATTGCTACCATGAAGGGGTTAAATACCAACAAATCAATATATGCTATAGAGAGAAAGCGAATGAATTAAAAAGAACCCTAAGTCTAAGTAAGCTGAATAGAAACAAGATCTCAAAGTGGTATTACAATATTAGTTGAGTTACAATGAGCATGATTGACCTCCTTTATATAATAGGCAGGTCGACCATGCTAAGTGTCTAGGAACATTGAATGGACACTCGACCATGCTAGGCGTCTATGTACATTGTCAGCTATGTTATCACTTTGTTACCTTTCTGCTATATAACCGCGTCCATTCAATGCACTTAGCATGGTCAAGTGTTTGTTCAATGTACTAGACACTTTGTTACCTTCTACTATGGAATGTGTCCATTCAATGTATCTACATTAAGCAAAACCATACAGACAGAAATTCAACAAACAAAATATTGTTTAGAGGCTAACAAAGCCAAGTCCTAGAAGAAACCCAACTACGGGTTAAATAAATATCGTTATAGGAACTCTCCAGGAATCACCCGTCCTCCACGAGTTTGCCATCCCTAATAACTTTGAAGGGATGAGCTGCCGAGATGTCGATGTTCTCATGAAGAAACATAACTTGAGTCACCGCCTTATCAAAACCTTTGGCAAATGCTAAAGCAGTAGCTTTTTTTTTTGTAGGTCAAGCCTAGCTTGGAGGTCTTCGACGTCAGTCAGCAAACCTCGCTCTTTAGTTTCATGCAGGTCAGCCACAGTTGCTTTCTGAAGCTCGAACTGTTCAATCTTATCATTCGTTTTCTCAAGTGGCTTGTGTAAGTCATCTTTCGGCGCGGTCAGGTCAGTCACCTTCTTCTTCAAAGTTTCACTACGTTGTTGCTCTAAAACCAGCTTGTTTTTTAAGTCACAAATTTTAGCTGCATCATTCATCTTCTCTTGCTACACGGATTGGATGGCAAGCATCAAGGATGTCACGATCGAGGAATGAATTTCAGGAGACACACAACTTCTTACTTAATCACGTCTAACATTTGCAATGTGATTGTTGGGCTGGTTTGAGGATTCAGAGTCTAGTGTAAAGGAAATTTAAGAGAGCCATCCTCCTCAAATATTAACTCAGAAAATTTAGGAGAGTCATCCCCATCAAATATTAAGTCTTCGGGGTGACCATTATTTTGAAGAATGACTTCGAAGTATTCGAAGGTCATAAGAAACTGACGCAAAATGCGGTGTTTTCTTTGATTGCTAAGGGACACCCAGCCGCTGCCGGGTTCATTGTGTTTCTTCGATTGAAAGAAGAAAAAGAATAGAAGGCATGTGGGGATGTTAAGACGACACAATACTTGGAAAGCACACATGAACACTCATCCATTGAGAAGCATTTGGGAGGGGGCAATATTTAAGGTAGTTAGGATGACACACTCAAATGGGGTGAATGGAACTTTTGTGCCAATCCTATGAATGACAGCCTCATTCATGAAAATATAATCATCTTCATCGGACTTTGATGGACGGTTACAAACCGGCTCTCGGGGATGACATCCATCAAACATAAGTCGCAAGTCGGGATTTTTCAGTAAGGACAATGCGAGCACCTAGATCGTCCGTGGCTTCAATGGTGGTAAATTTGGAGTACGTTTGCAACACCTCAAGTTTGACTCATGAAAGGGTCGTCACATCAAAATCAACTTCCATCGGAGAAGGTGGTCGGTGCTCATGATTATCCTCCTTAGAACCCATCAAAATTTGTTTCTGCCTATATCTTCAAAAAACAAAAAAAGGCACAATCAGATCAGGATAGTATGCAAAATTTTGTTTTCGTTTTGTCTAAATGCAGATTTTGTGGTCGTCAAGGAGGCATTAGGACCTGTAATGGGGGCTACACTGTGGAGTACCACCGTACAACAAGAGAGGAATAATTTCACAGTCATAGAGAGAGTGAGAGGACGAAGCATTGCTACCATGAAGGGGTTAAATACCAACAAATCAGTTTCTGCTATAGAGAGAAAGAGAATGAATTAAAAAGAACCCTAAGTCTAAGTAAGCTGAATAGAAACTAGATCTCAAAGTGGTATTACAATATTAGTTGAGTTACAATGAGCATGATTGACTGCCTTTATATAATAGGCAGGTCGACCATGTTAAGTGTCTAGGTACATTGAATGGATGCTCGACCATGCTAGGCATCTATGTACATTGTCAACTATGTTATCACTTTGTTTCCTTTCTGCCATGTAACCGCGCTCATTCAATGCACTTAGCATGGTCACGTGTTTGTTCAATGTACTAGACACTTTGTAACCTTTCTACTATGTAATTGTGTCCATGCAATGTACCTACATTAAGCAAAAACATACAGACAGAAATTCAACAAACAAAATATTGTTCAGAGGCTAACAAAGCCAAGTCCTAGAAGAAGCCCAACCACCTCCCTGCAGTACCACTGTGTTGGCTTCCAATTTTTCCAGACTTTTGAGCTGCTCACTTACTCAACATAGTTTAGTTTCCCCTGTTTCCCCTTCCCTCTTTGTATTTTCCCCATTGTTCTTCTATGCGTTTTCTTTCTTTCTTTTTAACTATTATGTTTTCTAATCTGTACTTGGGCTTGCACACCTTGTGCCATTTAATATAAGTTGATTTTAGTCCATATCTATTTGAGGTGATTTAGACAATATATTGATCCAAATACAAACATACAAATATACTACCATATATTTTTTTGTTAAAATAAATTTAGAGTGAAGAGATGATGCTCTAACCTCCAGTTTAAGGCATAGAAAATTTGTGAACTTAAAGAGTACTTACAAAAGACATACGCTTATTTCACCACAAAGAAACTAGTAAGGGTTTAATAACTTGTAACCCGTTGGTCATGCTCCACTACCATACTACCATACTACCATATTTGAACATCCTTGGAAAAAAGGTGAATTTATTTGAACATAAATATTTGTATATCAAAGGTAAATATTGTTTGACAATGTAAAATCTTTAATTGTATCTTAGACTAGAAATAATTATGTTTAAAAGTAAAATAAAGCTGAAATCATTACACATTTAATTCCTCTATTTTGGACAATAGGGCCCCTCCATTCCTAATCGATGAGCGGTTCATGGCAAGGGGTTCATTCTAAGGAGTTTCAAAATTATCTCTTAAGACTATCACTAGACATTGTTATATAGTCACATGCTCTTCCTTTTCATTTTCACTACATTTTTCTTTCTATCTTATGCTTTTTTTCCTATTGCATCATCTATTATATCTCTCATTTCTCCCACTTTCCTTCCTACGAGTGGAATTGAGGTGTGAAAAAATTAATTTTCTTCACTAGACTCATCTTCTCACTAACAACTCCAAAAAGAGTAGTAGATGAGTCACTTGTTTTTCCGTAATCAGTCGTAGGTTGACGTCTAGCATAAGACACTTAGAGATTGAAATATCATGCTTCAACAATGTTTTAACTATTAGAAATTATGATTTAATAATTGTGGTACCGACTAAACCAATTTAAAAGTTAAATTACAATAATACCCCTCAACAAATTCACCTTTCCTCTTACTTCCAATTTCTTTCTCCACAACGAATTGTCACGTCCCTCCACCACTACCCTATGGGAAGACTCCTCCCGCCTCCTTCTTCGACCCCCTTTTCCTTTTTAGACGTGTCCCTCCATGCTTTCCTCGACGACCCATCACCCCTCCACCTGACCACCTCTAAAAATTCTAATGTGGTTACCATAGTACCTCCCCCCCAAAATTGGCGGCCAACCACAGTCTCATTCCCCACATCCACCACGTGGTTGACCTATCAACATTCACCACATAGCTAGCGGTCATTTTTGTAACTACTAGTCGTTTTTTACCGCCACTAAATGTCATTTTCTCGTTGAGAGACTAAAATCAAACTCATTACAAAATCAGAGACTATTTTGACCATTAACCTTAGGAAACTACAACTTCCACTAATGAAATTTAAATACACTCCTTGATAATGAGAATCTTAAAAGATAAGGGTATTTTATAGGGCTGGGCAGCGGTCGGATTCGGGCCGAATCCTCGGGCGTGGGCTGGTTTGAATCCTCAATTTTGTCAATCCATTTTCGACCGAATTTAAGCACGAGTAATTCAGATTCGGGTTGAACGAGTCTCGGGTTAGCATGGTGGGTTAACGCGGGTTTCAGAACAAAAAAAATTGAAAAAAATATTCAGAGGAAGCAGAGAAGAGGAGGAGGACGAAGGTGGTCTTCCTCATACAAAAACAAATACAGAGGTTAGAGGCAACAATCATCCAACAAATAAAACACAAAGATTGAATGTCAGATCCCAAACAAAGCAAGATAAGAGAACGGATTTGTTATCTGATGATGACAATAATATCGATTCCTCATCTAGGTTCTTCATCGACTGCCCCCTCTAACAGATCTGAGAAATACATTGACATTGAGCAGCGGAGAGAGGTTCTTGGATCTTGATCGATCGACAACGCTGAGGGGGCTAGAGATGTGAGGAAGTGAGAGACAATAAAGTGGATGTGAGAAACTGAGAGATGAGAGAGTAGAGACCTAACCCTTGTTAGGTAGTCGACAGTTGTCGTTGATTCTGAGAGAGAGGGCATTAGGGTTTCTATTGTGGCTTCAAGTTCTTATCTATGTGGGCTAGACTTATGGCCCTTTAAAAAAAACTATATATGGGCTTGATCAGGTTCTGTCACTGCTGGACCAGGGTTTCTTTGACCGAACTCGACCGATTCAAACATGTTGAACCCAATTTTCTCACCCGATGGTCCGTTTACCCATTTTGGTCTGCCCGTTATCTGCGGTTTGGACTCGGTTAAGCCAGTTTCGGGCCATGTCGGTTTTTTCCCAGCCCTAGTATTTTAAATAGAAACTTATATAGGGTGTGCATGCATTTAAAGGGTGTACGTGTAGAAAGCAATCTCCTCCGTGATATCATCTTGAAAATGAGTGTTAACTTAAGTGTCCACAAGACAAAAAGTCCAATTCATCACAAAAACCCCAAAAACAGTGCTTTGGTAACTAAGAACGAATAACGAAGTCGTAGGAGATCAGTAACATCTTCTGCAGATAGGACCAACCGTTCTCTGTTCTTGTTTATTTTTTTTGTTAAATCTCGCACAAGATTGTGTGCCATAGTTATAGTTGCCATTATCATCTTCATCATCATCATATGGTGGCATTGGGAATAGGTGGATTGCCCATGGCTAACACCATGGTTTTCAGATCAGAGCTCCAATCAATGGTACCGGACCGCTTCCTCGGCATTGATTCATCATCCTCTTCTCGTCAAAGGGACCTCGTTTTCGTCGTCAACCCTCACGGTCTTGTCTCCACTCTGCTCTCTTTCACTCTGTGGATTCTGAGAAAGTTAAAAAAATCTATTTTTTCTTGTTATTGAGCTGAACTGAATAATGGGGTTTTGGAATTTGAACTACCCATTAGTTTTTTCTTCAAAATGAGAACTACCCACTATTTCTTTGGCGATAAAGTTTAATTTTTTTTGGCAAAAATTGTTCTATGATTGTTACTGGAATCGATTGTTAGTTCCCTGTAAGTTATTCAGAGGGATGTGCATTTCTAACATGATTTCAATAACTTCAGACATGTTAATTGGTTATATGAGTTACCTTCTCAAAATTTTGAAACCAAAAAATTGGGGGTTGCAGGTGCTAATGGGAGCACGGGTAAAGAATGGAGGAAGCTAGTTCCATATCTACGGTCTCGCTTTGGTAAAGAATGCAATGTGAGTGAGTGAGTAGTCCTGTTTCTGCTGTGTAGTCATGTGTGTTTGTTTTATAGCTAAAATCTGCAAATTGATTTGTTTTGTGTAATTGTGTTTATTTGGAAAAAAATTGATACATGAGCTTTTACCTTCTTGTTTTTTAATAGATATGTGAATCCTTAACTTCAGGTCCTTGTCATGCTATCGACATAACAAGAGAGGTTAGTTTGAAGGGTTAAAAATGAATTGGTATAAACTCTATTGCTTCCAATGATTCATGTATTGTTATCCTCATGCTATATATAGGCTATAAGGGAAGGGGCTGATGCTGTGATTGCTGTTGGAGGTGATGGAACTCTTCATGAGGTGCAGACTCTTTGCTTTTTAACCTTTTTTTTAATAATTGAGCTAATGATATTACTGGATGGATTTCTTGCATTTGTATTTCTACATAAGGAAGTACCGAAGTGAAATCCTTAAGAAGCTTCTTCTATCTATTGAGCCATTGACTAGAGATATGACCAAAAAATAGTCCTTTTAAAGGGTAGATCAACCCTCAACCCTAAGGTAGCTTTTGGTGTAGAGTTAGGCTTAACCCAAATTTTGAGATGGTATCATAGTCTGTCCCAGATTCGTTTATTGGAGACTACCCATATATGGGTCACCTGCGGATGATTATTCCTGCAAGTTCCACTCTCTAGATGTCCAGCCTGAGTGTGAGAGGGTGTGTTTAGAAATTAGAAGTCCCACATTTACGAGAGATATGTCCAAAATAGTCCTTATAAAGGGTCTGTCCTAGATCCGTCTATTGGAGACTACTCATACATGGGCTTCCCGCGAATGTTTATTCTTGCAAATTTCTACACGCTCCGGATGTCCAGCCCGAGCGCGCGACTGAGAGGGTGTGTTGAGAAGTTTCACATTCACTAGAGAATAGAGATATGACCAAAATAGTCCCTATAAAGGGTAGAACAACCCTGATTCCAAAACCAACTTTTGAGGTAGAGTTAGGCCTAACCCAAATTCTAAGATTATCTTATAGGAAAGAGTTCAACCAACCTCTGTTTATTATGCTTGTTATAAGATGTATTTAGTTGATAGTAAGAACAATTGTTGATGAATTTTTTTGAACATTATTTCTTGATTGCTCTCCTAATGCACCTCAAATTATTACAAGCAGGTTGTTAATGGGTTTTTCTGGGGTGGAAAACCTGTTACTTGTCAAATGAAAGAGTCTACACGTTCAACAGCTCTTGGTGTGAGTACATTCCACCAATATGCAATGTTATCAATTTTTATTCAAATTCCATGGTCTTAGATTGATAAATATCCTGACTGTAAACCTCACTTAAAAAGATAACTATGTTCTGGCTTTATGCAGCTCATCCCCTTGGGAACTGGTTCTGATTTTGCAAGAACTTTTGGATGGTTAGTTTTTTGTTTGTATCATGATCTTTTTGTGCCTCTTATTTCTTGTGCCTCTTTTGACTTCTATATAATCAAAGTGAATGGAAACATGTGTTGGATCTTTTTCCAGGAAAAATGATCCCCGTGAAGCCATTGAACGTGTTGCTAGAGGTTTTTTTCTTTTTCTTTTTCTCGTTTTGCAGTTTGCTTTATTGTTTTAGTCTAGCTGTGTTATAGCCCAAGCTTGGTGAAGCCGGTTTTAAATCTTATGGTACTAAAGTATCTGTTAGATTTCTTTTAGTTTGGCATTCTATACATGCTGATGTAGTGCTTCTTCAGGATTAAGATCAAGGATAGATGTTGGTGTTATCAGTGAAGAAAGTTGCGAAAACCATTACTTCATAAATGTTGCGGACATTCATTTGTAAGGCTTACTTAGAAATTTCATAGTAAGCATACCAATACATGGATCGTATCTAAATGCTGTCTTGATCAAATTTTGCAGGAGTGCAAAGGCAGGTTTTCATGCTGCTAGGTATAAGAGATTTGGTAAACTATGCTATGTCATTGGTGCATTGCAAGGCTTCATGGGGCATCAAAATCAGGATCTGAGAATCAAGGTCAGTATTGATTTTTCGCCCTTGCAATGAAAGGTAACAGCAAATTCTCTACAAAGTTCCTAAATAATTTTAGTTCTTACATTTTCTTTCTGTAAGTGCACCAGATGTGTCACACAAGTCTTATAATATACTGAAAAAATGCAGATCAATGAAGGTGAGTGGGAGACATATCCTCAAGTGACAGCCATTTGCATTGGAAATGCAAAATACTTTGGTGGTGGCATGAAAATTGCACCAAGTGCTGATCCTTATAGTGGAAATCTAGAGGTGAAATGCTCTTCTGTAAAAACTTGCAGATGAACGTTATCATCTATTTTGAATAATCTGCTGGCTAAACCTTTTTCTGAATCCTGCTCATATGTTTCCTATTGAAGTTTACAGTTTCACATAAATTCTGCAGGTTGTAATTCTTCAGAACTTTAAGTGGTATGATTTTGTCCTGAAA
Source organism: Lotus japonicus (assembly GCF_012489685.1). Lineage (NCBI taxonomy): Eukaryota > Viridiplantae > Streptophyta > Magnoliopsida > Fabales > Fabaceae > Lotus > Lotus japonicus. The sequence goes on from NC_080041.1 coordinate 99,507,697, forward strand.
TTACACAAGCTTTACAATGGGACACATCTCTCTGTTAAAAATGTATCTTCAAAAAGGTATAAACTTTTCCTATGTAGCCAATACACCATTTTTGATGATTAACTACTAAAGCTTAGATTGATATTTAGATGATAAATGAATTTGGACTACGTAGTCTTGTCAAATATGCACGACATGTCAATGTTAAATATTGTTTGCGTAAGGCCAATTATCTTCTTTTCAAGTCACCTAGTTATCTATGATCCCAATGATACAAGTCGTTCTGGACACCTACTCATGACCCCTATAGCCTACTTTTATCTGGATGCTGGAATATGGACAAAAAAAATTGTAGTTTTTTTTTTGTATATTGTTCTTAAGACTTATTTTTGGGTATAAGCCTGGGGACGTGCCTCACTGCCTTGAATGCACTGAATTACAATTAACAAAAAATATGGAATAAATACCTAGCAAATTTTGTAGCAATGTTTCTGGACTTTGTTTTCTAGACAATTAACCATATGTGCTACGCTTAGCAGCTCAATGGAAGCTTAGCTAGTATTTAGCTTCTTTTTTAATGTGGATCCTCCATATAGAACCACGAATTCACCATCAAACACTCCTAGATTTAGCTAGCTTGAGGCTTAAGGTACCAAAACTCCATGAGAACAAGTAACTGAAGGTGAAGGAAAATCTGAAGTGTATGAGAAAAAGGAGGTAGTGGAGGCGCCACATTCATAGAATGGTAAGCCAAAAACGATGACAAACCACAAGAGAAGGATCTCTTGATAATTCTCTAGGCAACACAATCAACAAATGAAGAGAGATTGATAAGCCTTGGTGAGAAGCCACAATGTGAATACTTGATAATTGTTAGGACCCAATTGCAAGGTATGGGACTTGAGTCCCACATTGGAAGTATGGGATTCTAATGTGGGGTTTATAAGGCCTTGGGCTCTCCAACTACAACAGCTAGCTTTTGTGGTGTGGTTCTCTCAAGGTTTTTATCAATAATTCTCTAATAGGTTCCTAGAGAGAACACAAGGGAGAGACTATGCTCTAACTATACAAATGAATCCAAGGTTCAAAATTACACATAAAGCTACCCTTATATAGGAGGGAACTATGGGAGTTGGGCTTAAACCAATGGCCCAACATGGTGCTGTGCCCACTAATGTATTCTCTTAACCTAATTGGGCCAGAATACAAGCCCCATAACCTATATCTATATATGTGCCGGAAATACAAGCCCTAAAATACCAACAGGGCCCAATCACAATCAATGCCCAATTACCTTAGATCCTATATGGGCTGGAAATACAACCCCAAAATGAAAGAGCATAGTAGGCAATATTAAAATAAGATCTATACTAGCTTATTTGGAAATCATGTTTTGAATAATGATTCCAGTAAGCTTCAAGTGTCATGTCTTCCCTTGCCATGCATGTATCATTTTTCTACATTTTTTTATTATTTGTTTCACCGCCTTTCCTTTAAGGCTTGTATAGGTTTGTGGTTATACTCATTCAGAGTGTTCTTTGTATTGCAGTGTACTTTCTATTGAGGTGGAAGACATCTCAGGCAAGGGCGGTGTTTATATTCAATCTGATGGGGAGCATTTGGGGTTCCTTCCCAAAAAGATTTCTGTTCATCCTGGTGCTATTGAGATGATAGTCTGATTCAACACGAGTATAACAGAGTCACGAAAAAGGCATAATGCTGTTCATGCCTTGTAATTTGCCAGATTTAAATAGAAGAGAATGTTTCAAACTGCGTAGGTGTCAAACTAGGGTTCTTATTTGTTTTACCCTGGCCTAATGGCGCGTAGTCATAGTTTTGAATTGGCAATGGGTCGGCATATGATTTATTTAATTACTGGAAAAAAATTCTACAGTTTTAGATGTACAAAATGGCATAAACTATAAGTTTAATATAGTTTATCCGTGTCTCCAATTTTTTTCAAACTTTTGACTTGTATGACAGTGTCAATTTCTAATTCAAATTATATCATTGATCTGAGATTTGATTGCAGGAAATTGATTATTTAGTTCAATTAGAGACAAACTTTAGAATGAGTTCAATGTTGAATTGTCAATACTTTGGAACAGTATCATTTGTTTTTCTTCTAAATTATTTGAAAAACCAGATTTCTGCAGTTGAAGAAACCCTACCAGCTATTCTTACACAAGATTCTGAACCTCGGAGCAATGAACTTCTCAAGGTGGCTAGCATGGTATATCTCTGAACTGAGCACTGCTGCATTTGTTTTTGTTCCACTGTAGACAATTGCAAGGGGCTTTAGAAGTCTATTTTGTGACACAGGTTTGTCCATACTCCATACCCAGTTGCTCATTTGTTTTTTGGACTCATTCAAATCTATTTGCCGCTGTTCATATATAATAGTGCCCTGTGAGTTATGCAAGGAATATTTGACAACACTAGTTCCCTTTGATCTTTTTTTCTGTTTCATTTTTTATTTTAAATAGCTGCTGCACATTTTTTGTGATATTAGAATTGATTTTGGAAGATCTGAACGTGAATTCAAACATGCTATAAAAATTCACTTTTTTCTGAGTTTACTTGTAGCCCTACTGTAATATGTTGATTGTGATGTTGTCAGTGTAAGTTGCCTTTATATTTTTTGTGACACAGTCAGTGTTTGGATATCTATCTTCTGTATCATGTTCACCAACTAGACTTGTTTTTTGAGAGCAAATATGCAATTTTTCTCATTTAGCTAGTCTTCTCTTAGAAGTCAGTCATAGCTTAACCAATCAAATTAGCTCAGTTTGAAGTTTGAACCTACACATCTCTTGTTAGATTCCTCATAATTCTGTTTTCTTGTTAATTAATTGTAGCGACTGCGCAATAAATTTAACATTATTCTCGATATTAAGGGTAATCAAAGTCGGTTGGTCTAATGTGTACCATGTTTATACCCTAAACTTATTAAATATAGCAGGGAGAGGGGAAACCGGGATATATAAAACTAGAGAAGCCAAATGATGAGGTGACTTGCTGATATGATTAAAAAGAGGGATAGCTTGTAGAATCAGAAAATGCAGATAGTTAGAGACATCTGAATTCCTAAGTGCTTCTATAAGTAACCTTAAATATCTTCAAAGGCACCAAACCAAAACATGGAGTTTATTCAAGTAGTGTATGTTTTATTCCTTTTAAGATTTCGAGATCTCATGATTTCAAGTATTGTGCATAGAAAAAACTCACTTCGGAAGAGTCTTCCACCATTGAACAATATTACCTCCTAGGAGATACCTCAAAAACAAATGCAAAGGCATTTGCTCAATAATTATTTTTTTCTTTTAATTTCATAAATATCACTTTATTTTCAGATTGATTTATGAAAATAGGTCCTAATAATGTTGAAATAGCAAGCTAAAAAAATGACGAAATCATCTCAAACCAAATATATCTCATTTCTGTTTTACTTCTTCATTTCATATGTACCATTATAAGTTTCACTTTTTCAATCATTATTTCCTCTCAAAATTACTTAATAAAAGCAAGACTTGTGTCAAAATTACTTAATAAAAGCAAGACTTGTGCTATGTCGCACAACCAAACTCTCAAAGAATCATTATTACCTGCACTTCGTAAAATTTTTAATCTACCACGGGTTGAAATCGTCAGATCAATTTAAGAAGAAAAAAAACTCTTCGGGTACTATGAGCGACATCAGGTGTACACATGGTTTGATTAGTAAATTAAATTAAATAAAACTGAAACTTTAAAAAAAAAAAAAAACTCAACCAAAATTGGTGATTATTCATCTTTATTTCATGTCAACTATTAGGCGATGTATCATTACCATTTTTTTGTCTTTGACAGATGTCGCCAAATGTTCGGTAAATGGTTGCATTTCCCTTCCAACAAGTGTCGCTACTAGAATTTAAATTTGTGCTCTCATCTTTATGAGTGTCTAACTTAGTTACTACTGGACTAACACCTTATTAATATAAGCCCATTTTATGTTTTGAAAATTTGATAGTGAATTTGCATAAAGATTACAAAATTTATGAGTGTCTAACTTACTTACCATTGGACTAACACCTTATTAATATAAGCCCATTTTATGTTTTGAAAATTTGATAGTGAAATTGCATAAAGATTACAAAATTAAGTGAAACCTTTTTTTTAACTAAGGGTATATGTGATGCGACCTGTAAGCAATAGACTAATCCCTTCCGAGACATAGAGATCCCCAGAGTAGGTTTTGCCTTTTACAGAAATGAATTTCTTTGCACACGGTTAATTATCAAACCTTATTAGCATGTTTAAAGAATCCAACTATTTAATTACCAACTCTGTCGAGCATTTTTTGGTTACGAATGTGAAACATTTGACGCAAGCAAACTGTTACTTTGTGCAAGTTTTTATTGGTAGGTAAACAGTAACATTTTTTTAATGAAGGTAAACAGTAACATTATTTCAACGCGTTTGAGATAAAAGTAGAGGGCAGAATGTATATACTATATACTATATCCTGAACAATGATATATTCTAATATTAATGGTATAGGAATTAATGGTTCGTTCAGTATCTTCTATCTTGCACCCAAACATAAAACTCAACTAAATTCAACTACTTTCAGCTCACCTGTCCTATAAGATCATACAAAGGAAACGTGCCCCATATGCAATTCACATTTCGTTATCATCAATGCATGCTCTCACTACACACATACACACACACATGTGTCATGTGTGTCTATGTGAATAATTAAGGTTGCCAAACTCTTCTACCCTCCACCATCTTTCTCCTTTATAAAATTCAACCCTACAACATCCTCATTTTCTCTCTTCAAACTCCATTGACCATTAACTCCATTATTCTCATCATCACAACATGGGTGACCCAATGGAGAGCCAAAACCCACCACCACCACCATTATTACTATTACCACCACCCCAAAACAACACTTTTACTACTACGACTAATCCTTTTCTCTTCAATATGTCCCCTCAAGATCATAATCAAGGTTTTTCTGACATTGATTGGGGCAACCTTTTTTGTGGCCAAAGCAGTTCCTCCTTGTTGCTTGATGGGGATTATCATGCTAATAAGGAAACTACGGGGATCGACCCGTGCGGTTCTTCGTCCGATTTTTTGATGATGAATGAAAGTGGAGGTGCTCAAGATTATCATCATGAGGGTGAGAAGGGAGGGAAGGAGAAAAGGATCAAAGTTGGGAGGGTGAAGAAGACGACAAAGGTCCCGAGGTTTGCGTTTCAGACGAGAAGCGTTGATGATATTTTGGATGATGGGTATCGCTGGAGGAAGTATGGGCAGAAAGCTGTGAAGAATAGCACGTATCCCAGGTATGTGTGTGCAATGATGGGTTGATCGTGTGGTTTCCTTTTATGTTCTGCATATATTCATGCATATGCACTTGGACTTGGTGATGATGTAATTTTATATGGAACATGGATATATAATGCCTATGGAGCTCACAAAATAATGATAGCACTCATACACTTTAACTTGGATTGGGAAAACACATAATGATACTACAACTAGGAAGAAAATGATACTCGGTGTCTTGATTGAAGGGATCATCAAGCCTTACTACGATGAAATGCAGGGAATGACATATCTATGTACAAAAAAGTGGCAATTCCATTCGGGTTGCTTATATTATCATGAAACCTCCTGCTTCTTTGTGTTTTTTAGGGTCATTGCCATAAGCTGGAGCCTCTAAATGCTTACATAACCTTAAGGAAAAAGATGCTTGTCAAAAAAATAAACCTTAGGAAAAAGATTACATTCATGAAAAGTTGTCATTAGGACATACAGGTTTGTGGTGGTTACAAACCTGCGTTGTTCAACTATTTTTTCAACGCTTGTTAAACTATGGTGGATGTATGCGCAAGTACGTTAAACAACTTAATTAAAATGCTTATAGCGATATATATATATATATATATATATATATATATAAGAGTTTATATATAAACACGAATTCATAAATTAGTTTGAGAAGTTTATTCAAATATACCTAAAATAAGTTACAGGTAGATATATAAAAGCGTTTATCCGTGAACGTATCTGAGTAGCATATAAAAATAAGTTCAAAACAAACTTAAAGGTAAATCATAAGTTTACTTAAGCTCTTTCAAACACCTATATAAAACGTTTATGCAATAAGATATAAGCTCAAATTAGCACTTTTAAACTCACTTAAAACTTTGTCATTGAATATTTCATTATATGAATTACACATTTAATTAGATGATTTTTCAAAACAAATATTACAAAACTAAGGGATATTATTTGATATTTTATAAAGAGTTTAATGGTTGTGTACTACCGGTGTATAACATTTTTACGCAGACGTCCAATATCTAAATGATACTTATTCAAATGCATTTATGATCCTTTTTATTTTAATAAAAAATTATTTTCTAATTTGGCAACCTATCATTGAATGTCTGTGTAAAAAATGTTTACACTGACGATGCATTACCATTAAACTCTTTTATAAAAGTTTCGGAGAAACTTAATTAGTGTATATATAAGTAGAAAAAAAAATTAGAACCAACTTTTATATGAAAACATACAACAAAATTAACATGAGATCTTTGAATTAATTTGTATATTTGGTTAAATTTATGAGATAAGTACTGAATTTTTCTTTTTTCACATCTTGCATTGCTAAAATGATTAAAGAAGCTACTACCGTTGCACCCATCACACATGCAATGTGAAGAAACAAGTGCAAAGGCTATCCAAAGACACAAGCATTGTGGTGACAACTTACGAGGGAATTCACAACCATCCATGCGAGAAGCTCATGGAAACCCTAACCCCTCTCCTCAAGCAAATACAGTTCCTTGCTAGCTTGTAATGTCATATTGCTTTTCTGCTATAATGCACATTACATACATATATATATAACACAGATACATAAATTAACTTATTTAAATGCTCTTTGCTTGTCTATGTCATTGTATACTCTATATCTCCACTATATATATTGGTGTGTTTTATGTTGGTGTGTATGTGAATTTGACTTTGTATGTGAACCAAGATCATGTCCATATATGGTCATTTGTGTGTGTAATAAAATCCCTGTACGTACAATTTGTATACATGTGTCTGTAATGTTTTGATTTCCAGCATTGTTTTCTTTAGATTTCTTGATTTGATTTTTTCTTGTTTATCGGAAAGATAAATTATAGCCCTCTAGAAATTGATCTATGGATCTCACCCTCTCAACCTCATACGTCCACCAGCTCTTAGCACTTGAGTTAGCATTCAGGATCAGATTTCTTGATCCAATTGTGCAAGCTTTGCTTCAACACATTAATTAAAAACTAAGTGAAAAGGATTTTAGTTTACGGTTATTACTATAACAGGTCCTCTCACGCAAGTGTCTTTTGGACTTCAAGCTGTGTTCGGAAATAAGTCTGTGGAAGAAAATAATAAACACAAAAAAATCAAGAGTATAACTCGGAAACTCTAAAGCCGAAGAAAAAAAAAGGACCATTGTATAAATCGACAACATATAATACACATTGTTGGAATTCTTTTATAACATACAGACTTCTATCTCATTTCCTAGGTGCACTTGCACATGCACTTCTCTCAATTCCATCTCAATACCGGTACACTCACACTATCACAAAGTAATTATTTAAACTAAGAAAATCAAATATAAGCTTAAAGTGCTACTCATTGTCTTCAAACAAATAACTTGAGTCCAATATATAACATTAGTCTCTCTCTTATTTCAACATCTTAGGCAACATATGACTTCTTCATAGCCTTATTGTACCTTCATCATTTAATATAATGACGATATGAGACATGCACGACCATTACAATCAAGAAGATTCATATAGAAGATAAGATAAAGCCAAATAAATTGATTATCTCAAGACGCTCAATTAATCACAAGAGTGTTTGAGGGTAAAGATACAATGTCTCTATGGATGAGGATTGATAAAGTTGATCTTTGAGCGGAAAAGTCGGCGAACTTGCTAGCGCTCTGAGGTTTCTCTGATAGGGGTCCAACAAATATCACTTTAATGCTCAAGTTTATGGGGGCCTAAATCGTGAAGTAGAAAATAGGGTTAGAGAATGTATACCTTAAACAATTCAAAACACTTATTGCTCTCCTCTTTCTGCCAAAGTAAAGCGAGAACAAGAGAGAAACTTTAGTGATGGTGCCGCCTCCCCCTCCTTTAGAGAAGCTTCTCCTTCTCCTTGTAAGGCGTTTTCACCCACAATAGTCGGGTTTTCCTCCACATTAGATGGTTTAGCTATCCAAATAAGTGGGGGTTTTCTTCTTTTAGTCTAGGCTTCTTATCTTTTTCTTGGCCACCACTGACTTTCTCCACCATATCGCCCTCACCTTTACCTTGGTTGTCTATACAATTGTGCTCTGTCGTCTCTACCACTCCACCTTGTCATCTCTGCATTGTACCCTACCATCTTTGTGGTTGTGCCATCTCATATTCGTTGTTGTAACATGTCATCTCTATTGATGCCTCCGCCTTTGCTTTCGCCCCAATAACTACTCCTACATGACTATGACCCTTTCCACTTCTATTATACCTTCGTTATTGAATTCGAGTCCACCTATGCCTTTGTCTCTTCTACCTCGTTGTCGCATTTATCCTCCTCCACAACTTTCTTATGCTGCTTATTGACCTCTATAGTGTTGCTAAAGTTGTGATATTGGCTTCCCAGATAGCTGCCTAGATTGCAACTCTGGAAGACCCAAACGATTTGTTAAATATGAAGCGCTGACTAAAAAGGAAGAAACAAACTATTTGCTCACAAGTTAATTGGCTCTCTAGTGAACATTGGTAGTTTTAGGGGTTTTGTATGGATTTTAGGGTTTTTCATCATGTTTGAGCTGGATCTATTGGCTTGAGAAGGCATGCTTGTGCATAATATTCTTTTCTATTTTAATTGTTGTTTCTCTCTAGGATTTAGTCTCATATGATGTAAGTGCAGCTGGGCAACTCATTGAATGTTTAATCTGAGTATCTTTGACAAAAAAAAAAGAGTGTTCATTATTGTTGTTTACTCGAGTGTTCAATGAATGAGAGTTTTTCATTGTCACTCTAGTGCCTAATGGGTTTGTTTGTTGCTTATGACTCCATGGTATGTATGATATTTTTTGGCACATGTTACGATGCATGCTAACTTTTAATGCTATGATTTCAAATTTGATTAAGTAAAAAAAAAAACCTTACTAAGAGGGAGAAGGTTCGAGAAGCCATTTCGAGGCCATGCCTGAAAGAGTCAATGGTAGCATTTGAACAATGTTGGTAGAAGTGATTTGAGGAAATTAGTGGAAAGTACCACTTCAGATGAGGTGTTGGGTCAGTTCGAAGTCACATTAGAAATTTTATAATTCAAGGTTCAAAAGACTCTTTAATTTCCTAAGCATGAAAATGACCACAAGATGAAATTCCAAATTGTTAAAGTTAAGCCAAGTTACCATATCTAGGAGCCTTTGAAAGATGTATCAAGTTCGGGGTGGATCGTTCAAAAGCATGATGTCACGTCTAGAAGCACTTGAGCACTATTAAGCCTTTACAAACGATGAAGACCATAATGGTGAAATGCAAACAGAGTCGGTAGTTACAAAATTAAAATTAGACAGAATTAACGCAGATAATTAAATAATGGTGATTTGATTCGTGTGTTTCTTCTGAATATATATTTCTCACCATCAATTATTATCCCTTTCTAACCTGAGGAAATTATCAATTGAATGAGTAATTGACGGCCTTCCAACATCCCTTCACCAGCTGCACCCCTTTTTAACAGTCTCTTCATCACCAAACACGCCTACACTCTCACCCCATAGTTTGCATTTAACAACTTTCTCCACAAATTCAAAAACTAAATGTCATTGCGATGTCCCAAGTAAAGTATCATTGTTAGCAAACCATTAAACTTTAAAATCCATAAAACATGACAATGATGACATTATTCAAGTCTCAAATTGCTCTTTCAATACATTTATTTTTATGTGTTATTTTCACGCGTATACACAACACACTTATTTGTGTATCCAATGGCTCTTGTTCTATTATCGGAATCTCATCTCTGATAACCCCTACTATTTTCAACCTTTTATCAATTATTGCAACACCGCATATCAATCCGAAAGCGAAGCTGGATTCCACGTTTTGTTTTCTTTGGCTTTACACTGTTTGTTAAATTGTTGGATATGAATCTATTATTCTTATTTCTCAAACATCTTTTCCTATTTCCTCCTTTTCCGATGGCTTTTCTTCTTCTGAGTGAATGTGAATGTGATTCATTAATCAATCATTGCCTTTTAAAAAAAATTAAATGTGATATATTAATGCCATTAACTAAGAATAATTTTGAATCACAAATACAAATTGCCAACTGAACCAATGCCAATGGAACGTACACTTGCAACTTGTAAACGAAGAGCCACTAGAAAATCTTTTTGTGGTTATTTTGGCTCCCTTAAATTGAGGGAAAAGTCAAAAGGTATTGTTTGACCTTTATTACAAGGATCAGCACGTTTAGCTTCATAATTCATTCACATTCTATCTTCATTTTCAAGTTTAACTTTCTCTTCTCTACTCATCAACGTTCATCAACAATAATGGAGGTCAGTTTTCTCAGCAAACTATAATCATCTTTTTTTCATTAGTTTCTTCTACCTAGCTTATTCTTCTTCCATACATATTTCTCTGCTTTCAATCATTCATTCTCCAAATATTAATTCCGTTGCTAGTTCTTAATCTTTTATACCGGCCTCATCTCTAGCCCAATAGAAGCGGATTATAGCCCTAAGCTAATCTCACATGAAAAATGTCATTCAATCTTGAAATTGTCATTCTAATAACATGTTTAATTAGATTCGTGTTTAATAATGTTAGAGTCACATCTTTCCTCACAAACGCTAAGTCTAATTTTTGATAGAATCACTTCTCCAAACTTATCAAATTTTCAAGCAAACATTAATATGATTTCCCAGATCCAAAACACAAAGTTAATCGGCATATCAAGTTTAAGAGAAATTTCTTAATGATAAGAAAACATTACATAATTAGGATTTTGCCTCGGATGGAAATTTTTTTGTATTTAATTTTTATATTTGACCAATTAAATTGCGCTGTGGAGGTATATATGAATAGTAGTAGTTTTAATTCAAATAACATAACACAACTCGATAGCTGAGTCGGCAAGGAATCATATATCAAATGGAGGCCTGATTGCCTCTAATCATCACTTAGGAATTATTTGGTATAGAGAAAAGAAAAGTGAGTAGACAATGAAATGATTTTTGAATTGTTTCGTTGACAAAAAAATTGAAAAGAAAAGTAAGAGATTGAAAAGAAAAGTAAGAGAAAAGAAAAAAAGAATGTATGTAAATGACACAAATATCTTTAATTAAAAATTAAATATGTTAATTAGATTTCTATCAAAACAAACTATAATTTTAGAAATATTATAAAATAGTTATCATTATGTATTTTAAATACATTTTTATTTTATTTTTTTAAATCACACAAAATACTCATCTCCTCACATGTTCTCTTCACATCACGGGAGAAAATACCCCACCATACATTTTCTCTTCTCTCCATGTTTTCTATTGTATCAAAGAAGAGAAAAAAGCATCGAATTTTTTTTTTTTCAATTACATTTTCTTTTCTCTTTTCTTTATCTCATGCACAAGCCCTTGTAGTCCACAATCAGTCTCACAAGTTGTTTACGGTAATTACAAATGAAATAATTAATATGTTCAGATGAACTTTTCTTTTACCACAATCAATTCTAAAATTCATAAACTACTTACAAACAATTTCCCCATAATTGATTCTAATTTACCAATCATCAATTTTTCAAACATCTAATGTTCCTTCAACAATAATTTATAAACCACCAAATAGTATAAACACCTTAGAACACCTTTCACCTATTAGTCTCTCTCATCCCTTCATATATCCTCTAATTAATATTCTACACCACCTGAGTATACACTATTCTTTATTCATATTCCTTCTTTCCTAAGCTAATAAATTATTTTTTTTCCCCGACATATACTTCTCAATGAAATAAAGAATAGTAATAGAAGAATAGAGAATCATATGTCAAACTCACTGGGACGGTGCTTCATCTACACGTCACCAAACCGAAGAAAACGACACCGACAGCGACCATAATGATGAGTGTCTTATTATCATTTATCATCATCGGATCTAATCTCATCTCATTCTCCGAACCAAAACGACACCAGACCAGACAATTCTCCGAACGCGGAGGCGGCGCCACGTGTCATTCACGTGTCCTCACCGCTTTCCCTGCGCGTGCGCGTCTTTTCGATTTCCTGATTTCTAACTATAAATAAATATGAGACTGGGTTTGGTGTCATTAAGCGTTATCAGTGGAGTGAGTCTGATATTTGCAGTGTTGAAAATGTCGCAGTTGTTGGATAAAGCCAAAGCCTTTGTTGCTGAGAAAGTGGCCAACATGCCTATGCCTGAGGCCAGTGTTACAGACGTTGACTTCAAGAAGGTGAGTCGCGAGTGTGTTGAGTACCTGGCTAAGATCTCTGTTTCCAACCCTTATTCAACACCGATTCCTATCTGTGAGATCAACTACACCCTCAAAAGTGCTGGCAGGTTGCTTCCTTTTCTCGATCTCTTCTTTCTTCTTGTTATTTTTAACGTTGATCATCTATTTATATGTGTTGGTTTTGATTTCAGATTCTTGTGTTTGATTTTGATATATTGTTTTGGTGAATTGTCTCGATGATCATGCATTGCTGATTGATTGGGTTCATTTTTTAATTGCAATTTGCAACTCATGGATCATGGATTATAGTTGTTGGGTTAACTATGCAGGATCTGTTTTTACTAATTTGTTTATTTGGTTGTTTTTTTTTCTTCTTCTTTGACGGTGCACCTATCAGTGCCGATGGCAAGACTAATTTAGTTCAAAGACCAATGATTCATAAACCAACCATCAAATAGTGCACACATTTTGGAATAGTTTTTTTTTTCCTCTATATCTCATTCTTCTTATTACATCACATCATATATCACATTTATTATTTATCTCTTCACTCTTCCTATATTTCTCTAATGGTCTATACCGTTTGAGATAAGTGATAAGAAGATAAAAAGAGATAAGTGATAAATGTGATATATGATGTGATGTGATAAGAAAAAAAAAATTAGAAAAAAAAAAGTGTTCTGATGTATGCACTATTTGGTCTGGTGGTCTATGAATCAATGTTGTAGTTGGAAATAGTGTAACATTTACTCTTAACTAGTGTTAGAAGAATTGAACCAAATTGATTGGCCCGACCAGGAGTCAAGATCCTGATTGGTTCAATTCACTCTCTCGTAACCGATATGGCAAATAATTTATCATAATCGGTCCAAAATCAGTAAAACCAATTAGAACCGAATAAAAATCGATATAAATGGGTTCAGTCATTTTCTTGTACTTTTCCGAGTTTCATTTATGCACACACATTCCTAAAATAAAAGGTTAAAAATTTATGTATTGAAGATTAAAAATTTGATTTCTTTTACTATTGAAGGTTAAAAAGTTATATATCCTGTGTTATTTTCATCGTATGTAATTATAAATGTATTTTTAAAAAATATTATTCGATCAATTATCGTTTTGGTTTAATTACGGTTAAATCTTTGATACTTGATATTACCCAAAATATCATTGAATCTTGAATCAGTGTCTCAAGTGTTTGATAATCAAGTTCGAGTTCCATGAACACTCTATATCTTAATTTATTACTTTCGTGGGATTTGAATTTGTTAGCTTGCCTACTCCTTAACAAAACCTTGTTGGTGATTTGGTTATCTTTACTCATGTCTTAAAGAATTTCAATTTCAATAAATAATACTTTTGAATTTGATTTTCATATGCCTAATCATATTTTTTGTTTGGACCTGGTAATTAATCAGGGAGATAGCATCAGGCACCATACCAGACCCAGGTTCACTGAAGGCAAGTGACACAACACTGCTGGAAGTGCCGGTGAAGGTAGCTCACAGCATATTGCTGAGCATAGCAAAGGACATTGGTGCTGATTGGGACATAGACTATCATTTGGATATTGGTCTTGTCATTGACCTCCCAGTCATTGGCAACTTCACCATTCCTCTTTCTCAGAAGGGAGAGATCAAGCTCCCAACCATCACTGACATGTTTGCCTAGCTAGCTCAACCACCACAACATGGGCTTAATTAGAGAACAATAAAACAGATACACCCTGCATCTCATTTTCAGCTTTGTATCTTGAGTCACTAGCTATTTATTTTTCCCTTTGATTGTACTTTGTTTGCCCTACACAAAAAGTTATATAGTACTAAATACATACTTCACAATAATACTAGTGTTTTTATCCGTGCGCTGCACGGCGAAAGATTTTTCTAAATTTTTTACGTTAATTTATTTTATATGAAATTGAACCGATTAACTGCTACAAAACCATAGATAACAATTGAAATTAAATTTGATTTGTTTGCACAACAATGAAATCCCAATTTAATCTAACAATGGGGGGAGGTTACATAAATTTATAGAAGCACTAAAAAGAAAAATAGGATCCTTATGCATTCCACTTGTTGCTCGTTGACCCATCCTCATTCTTAGTTTATTGAATCTGCAAACAATTGGAAAATAGTTTAAATAAGACATTCAAATATACATCTCTCTACTTACAATGTGCATGATACAAAGAAGTATGAAATCAAAGAAAAAACCAAATCAAGAAACACCACATAAAAATATTGCAGCATATTTTGATACAGATTTACACATACCCTTCCTGTTCAATTTCTAGTGTGATCCTCTTTTGCACTTTACCATGCTTCTCAAACTCCTGCTCCCCAGAGGAGCCAGTCAAGATACCTATAACATCTGAAAAAAATGAAATTTTTAGAGAGTCATAACAACGTTTATATAATGAATAAACAACTAAATAAAACATAATAACAAAAAAAAATAACGAATCTATATATCAATATATTAACAGAAAATAAAAAGATATTTAAAATTACGTAAAAAGATCAAAAAAAAAAAGAGCCAGAATCAAATAGAGGGGTGAATAATTTAGAGATTGATAGAACTATTAAACAAAAGGAAGATTTCATTCAAATAAAATATCACACAATCACAATTTGTTCAAAAAAAAAATATAATCAAACGAATAAATAATAAACCGGAAGGAAAAATAAAAATATTGAATACCAAAATAGAACAAAATAAATAAATAAAATAAAATCTACCTATGAGGAATGAGGTATCAGGATCCTTGAAGACAACATCAGACAGAGGCATGAAGAAAAAAGGCTTTCCTGTGATGGGGGTGTTAGCCATAAGCCTAACACTGGTATGCATTTGAAAATTAACCTTGTATGGATAAGAGGTCGTCCTGAAATCACCACCGTTCTCACAAACACCAAAAAATGATATCTGGTATACACGACCCTCAACCAACTGATTCTTGAATCGGTAGACTAAAGTACGCCGGATTGAAGCATGTATTTTGCAGCCCTAAACAAAATAAAAAAAGAACAATAAAAAAAGGATTCTCAAAACATAAACCCAAGAAAATTGAGGAATATTGGGCAACAATGTAACATTGGAGTCCATCAAAACCATTTCCAACGATGAAGGAAGCTTAGATCCAGAGTAGCTAGGAGTTAACCACAACCGTACAACCTTCACAACAATGGCCCAAGTTTCTTTGAAAGCATCAATCTTGGACACATCATCAACTTTGAGAGACATTTCAGGAGGGAATGAAGAACAAATTATGAAGAAGATAAACACTTAATTTAGAAGGGATTGTGTATGGGGGCATCGCAACACAACTACTTATATAGAAGACTCTACATGGGTTGAAACCTTTGGATTTTCATTTCAAAAAAAGAATTAGAAACAACAAAATAAGGGGGGGGGTGAACAAACTATTATTGGGCACAAATAGAGAAAAACAAAACACAAAGTCCCAATATCCATTAATGGGGCGTGAAAAAAAAGATAGGGAATGGAGAAGGGAATGTTGAGCCAATCAATGGAGCCTTCAGAATTTGAATTTTTTTTTTATAATAAGGAAGTATGGTTCATATATAAAAACGTCAAAAAATAATGTGAGAAAGGGAATAAAAAAGGGAGAGAAAAGGAATGAAATTAAAGTTAAATGCACGTAGAAAATAGAAACAATTAATTCCTTAGTGGGGCGGAATAAATAAAAATAAGGAATGGAGAAATCCATTCAATGGAGGCTAAATGATTTAAAAAATTTCAAATATTAAGGAAAAAGGGACCAGATACATAAACGGTTTTTCAATAATATCAGATAAGGGAGGAAAAAGAGAGAGTAAAGGAATCTAAATTAATGTTAATTGCACATAAAAATTTGACCAACATTAAACACTCAGAATAATTTTATGATTAGGCCGAGGTAATGGGGGAGATAAAATTAATGGAGATAGTGGGAGAAGAGGGAGAATGAATGATGGAGGAATAAATCTGAATATAATAATTCTAATGGGACACGTGTCGAGTTGTGGTGCAGCTAGAAGGGAATAAAATATTACAAAATATTCAGGAGCTGAGGTTTTTGATAATGACATGCTTGGAATGTTACTACTTTAATATATATAGATTTCAAGTCACGGTTTTGAACGGAAGCTCGCTTTCATGACTCTTTTACACCACATGTTTTGGAAAATTTAAGTCATAATTGATGTTGATCCACGTTTAAGCTTAATGTGTTAAAATTTAATTTATTTTTTCCTTACTGTGTTGGGATGTGTTTTATTGGGAAAATAGACATTAGAAGGTCACGTATGTAATTTTGCCTGTACGTCAGGGTATTGTTAACTAGTTTGAGTTTAACTATCAGACTCGGTCGTGAGGTGATGTTATGCTTAACCGTTAATTTAATTAATTCTAAATCGACGTAACTCACTCATTTTACATAAAGAGATAAATTAAAGATAAATTTATAATCTACTACTTCTTATTCATGGGTTTGGTTTTTACTATTCCTACAAGACCTCCAATCGTAGCTCGCCACGTGTCCTACTTTGCTGACCTTGCCTTTTTTTTTTCAACCGAAATATGCCAAACGACTTCGTTTCTTACTTTGGCACTGTTTCTCCCCATCAATGACAAACCCTAGCTGGCAATCACGTGTTTCCTCTGCCATTCTACCCACTCCACCGTACCATTCATCTTCTTCTCTTTTCTTGATTTCTCTTCCACAGCTCATAGTTTCCCATCTACTGTCGTCATCTCGCGTCTCTACTTCCTTCGATTGCATCATCGCTGACGCTTGCCGTTCCGTGCTCAAGGAGATTTCGCTCGCCGGAAATGGAGGAACCAGCCATATTTCGACAGCTCCCTTCATCTACTGTTGTTTGCTCATCCTTCTCTCTTTTTCTAGATCTGAAAGCATTTCCAAGGAGCAAATCGCGGGTGAGCAATCCTTGGGTCAGTAATCGGTCTAAATCTCTTTAAATGATACTGATTTTCTTTGATTTTTTTGATTCATCTTTATCAGTATTCACTTGATTGTTTGGTAAGTGATGTGTACTTTTCGTTGATTTGATCTTTATTTTCATTTTCAATTTCAATTATTTATTGTATGTAAGCTGTTGCACGTATATCCTTATAAATAGGGTCTTTGTTGTGTTGGTTTGTGCTTTGTGAGTGGTAGAAGTTCCTAAAACTGGAGTTGATCCTTTTTTTGAATTCATTGTTTTGAGTTATAACAATGGCTGAATTGTCTTGGTTTGTTTCAGTGGCTATGTTTTGCTGTATAAATAGGGGATGCTTGTGTGTGTGTGTTGCAATAAGTAATGTTTCTAGGAAGATTTTTAATGAACGCAACAACTTCTTTGATTCTACAGGGCCAGGTAAGTACTATTCTCTTCATATATTTGGATTACTTCCTCATTTCATTATCACAACTTTTAACTTTTTCTTATTACAACTTAAAACAATTAAACAGAGATGGACTTTCAAGGAGAAACCAACCCTCAATCCTTCATATACAGTTGCTATGCACAAGGTTGGTGTTTGTTTCGTTCAAAAATTGATGGAAGATATGGACTTTTATGCCATGAGGAGGAAGAGACTACAAGCTCTATGCAAGAAACATGACATCTCTGCTAATTTGAAGAGCAAATAAATGGCAGACAAGCTTTCCTTGATTTTTAAGCACCTTATTAGTATACCCTTTTCTTCAAGTCAAGTTTTTCCCCCTTTTCTTTTGTCTGTTTTTATAGTTTATGATGATCTATGTTATGATGCTTTGATAGTTTATTGATTTGGTTGTTGAGTTTTTTTTGTGGCCCATTTGTTTTCTTTATAGATTTCCTTCTTCCTTGCTTTTTCTAATTATGTTTTTATTGGATTGGATTCGAAGATATTAGCTTGAAATTTACCCCAAACTTAATAGCCTATAACCATTATTCAATTATTTCACAGCATGAGTGTGTGCTATAATTTAAATATTAAATTAATTAACTTAGCTAAGAACCAAAGCCCTGTGATGGTGTGTGGGGTACTATACTTGAAGCCTATAGTTGGAGCGGAACACTAAAATCTTCAAGGACAGATCCTTGTGATGGTATCTTTCATGGTGTGATGGTTTTCTTATATTTGTAAGTGAATAATTTGGTGTGTTTGTACCCAACTATGTTAGGGTCAAAGGAGGAAAAATCATAAGCTTGAAAGTGTATTGGATAACAAAATGTTATGAAGGTTAAATCTTTAAGAGACATTGCCACGAAGAAATAGAGTAGGAGTTGAATCTTTGTGCAATATGTATATAAGGTTGAAACCCTTTTGAATGATATAAGTATGATAATTTTCAATTTCATGATGTGTCTTATAAACTAAATTGAGAAATTAGCTAAAGGAGACTTAGGAGGTTTAGACATGTTCATGTGAGAGCACGCTGTCATGCTTACATATTTATCTCAATTTTTTTCATTCAAGCTGGTAAACCCATTGATCCTCATTTTTGCCATCCATTCGAGTGACTGGATCACATGTGTCTCATAAACTTTTGCCTAATCACAATTCTCACCCTCGATGTTCAGTGGATTACCTTTAGTCTTTTCTTTGCCTTTGTGACATGATATGAATTATGTGATTAAGATCACCAAAAATTTAAGAGACACTGGCATGTTAGATTTTTGTGTGTCAAACTTCACTTTGTCTATATGGTTCAGAAGGATGAAGTCACTATAGATTATTTGCAATGAGTGAAGATAAATGAATAAGTAGGAGCCCCTTAAAAACCAGTTAAAAGTGATGGTATATATATAGAAGGGAGTCATTTATAAAAGCTCTTCCCTGTACATAAAACACTAGGTGTATAAATTTGGTTCAAGCAAAAAAATTACATATGTTTTAGGCAAGTTTAATGTTGATGGCAGTAATTCTCTAGCTACATGATGATTAATGAAAGAATGTTATTATCTTGATGTGCTTATGTATTTAATTTAGACGTTCATGTTACTGCTAGCTGTATATTTCATGATTTTGAGGATTTTCTTCTTCTTTGTTTTATTAATTTTTATGTCCTATGCTTTGACCTACTGATTTTTTTCCTCTCTATGTTGCTACAATATCTCTCTTTCTTTGTCAATAGGGTGTTGGAATTGAGACTAAGATGAAAACTTACTTGGTAGCAGTCATGGATTGAACTCTTTCAAGGAGGGGCAGAGTTTGTCTTGATGCCATAGGGTAAGCTCTTTTTTCATAATGTCTTTTTTTTCGTTTGGGAGTTCACACGTTTTTATCATGTTGTGATCCACGGTGACATACCTGCTTACATATTCCTCAAGATTTCTTTCATTATGTCAATGAATGAACCTAATTAAGTGTTGATTTCTCCTGAAACTGATTACATATATTTGAGAGTTTGAGTGTACTCCACACTGATCTACAGGATTAGCAAGAGCTGTGATGTGTTGTTTATTTCCTCTGCATGTTGTTTATTTCATCCCGTAAAAGACCAGATTTTTAAATCCTTAATCTGAGCTGTGGTGTGTTTTTATTGAATAAGTTTTTCTTCTCGATTCATGATTTAGCCTTTGTGTGCCTAATTGGTTTGTTTTGTATTGCAGTGGCCTATCCTTAACAGATAATAGAACTGATGCAAGTGGAAGGCCTGACCAATGTTGAAGGCAAAAACCATTTGCAAGTGAGTGTATTTAATTAGATTAGAGTATTAGACTACCCACGATTGGTAGTAACTTTATTTAACAATAATTTAATTTTCTATTAGATGTTATTGGCATGCTCACTGGAGCTGAGATAAAATATTTACAGTGCTGCATATTTTGTTTCTTAATTCAGGAGATGGTTAAAGGAAGCTGACATGTCTCTTAATTGTATTGATAATTCAATGGTGTGAGCCTCTGAAGAATATCATTCTGTTGTTGGGGAGTGAAGGATGGTGTTGTAATTCAATTCTATGTTTGAAGGCGAGGTAGCAGAGTTGATGTGGGGAATATGATCTCTTAATTTTGATTTATGGGTTGAAGAATTGATGTTTTATGTTGCCGGTTGAGATTGAATGTTGCGGATTGAGCATGAATTTCTCCTGCTATTGGCCTATTGCAATGAATGATGAAAACTGTGGAGTTTACTGTAAAAACTTTCTATACTTGTATGAGTGAGAGACCGTTAGAGGAACATTAACAAAAGAAACAGATGGAGTCTATTGTATATGTCATTCTAATATCTCACATGTTAATGTGTCATGTGAGATGTTTTGAGTTTACATGACATTTGCTTGAAGTGAGTATGCTATTGTTGTCACTTTTTGTAATGTTGTAGATTTTGTGTTCCCCCTGAAAAGTTCCTATATATAATCTGCTATTTGATTTAATATAAGGCAGCTTGATATTTCTTCAAAAGATCAAGATCACATTCTCTTTGGGGTTGGTATGGCATTAGATCCCATGGCTTTATAGGTGCCTCTTTGTGAATGAAATTGAATATTTGTCTTTTACCCTACCTCTATCTTCCTTTTATTCTGTGTCATATTCTTCCCTAATTAAGTACTATTTATTCCATTAATTCAAGTGAATACATCTCATATGTCTTTGAAGGTTAGCTCAAGTGGTAAAAATTAGGGGACATAAGGGTTGAGTGAGATGAAGGGTTCAGGGTCCAAGGTTCGAACCCTGATGAGAGATTAATTTACTAACATTATTGAAAAAAAAAGTGGGTTCTCATATGCCTGACACCAAATATTCCTCCATGGTGATCTGGACACCAACCTTTTTTTTTTTGAAAACTGGACACCAACCTTAACATCTCATCATAGGACTTTCTTGATGGTTCAGAACATCCTCAGAATCAACCAAACCATTTCAATCTTCATGATCCTGTTAGAAGCTCAGTTCAATCAATTAAACCTCAAGGAAGGATCAATCTACCTCAATATTATCGCAACTCATTTTCCATTTTCTCATGTAAATCAAAAAATAAAGTAAAAAATTCATTTTCCCCCAAATTTCTCCCATTTTCCTTTTTCCATATAAGTGTTTCGCTAACTAAAATTGTATGTTTTAGTAAATACTCCATCCGTTCCTTATTAACTGTCCACTTTGAAGAAAAAATTGTGTTCCTATATATCTGTCCACTTAGAGTTTCAAGAGAGCATTAATTGATATTTTTCCAAGAAATGTCTTTACAGAAACAATAAATGAAGAAAGATTAAATACATTCTAAAGGTTTATATAGGAAAACAAATAATGCTTTTATGAAAATCAACACAATTAATTGATTTCCTTAATTTGTGTGAACCTTCTCTTCCTGTACAGATAAATAGGAACGGAGGGAGTATATCATTGTATTATATATATATATATATATATATATATCAAATACTCAATAACTATAATTAACAATTGATTTGGTAAAAAAATTACCCGTGCATCGCACGGGAAACGGGCTCTATCCTAGTATATTTTAACCTAATACATTTGCGTTAGTATGACCGTCATTAAACAAGACTGTAACCATGTTAGCATTGTCCTATAAGTGTTTTGTTACAATTTATTTTTACAAACCTATACAATGCATCATATATGTGTTTATTTCAATTTATTTTTACAAACCTATACAATGCATACTAGCTATAACTCAACCTTCTATAGGTCGTTCATTCTAAATGCTTTATGAAATAACTCAACATTGAAGAAACTAAAGATCCACCCGTAGTCAGAAATCCATCCACCTTCGAAACGATTTATTTTTACAAACCTATACAATGCATCCTATATGTGTTTTTTTCAATTTATTTTTACAAACCTATACAATGCATACTAACTATAACTCAACCTTCTATAGGTCGTTCATTCTAAATGCTTTATGAAATAACTTAACATTAAAGAAACTAAAGATCCACCCGTAATCAGAAACCCATCCACCTTCGAAACGACTTATGCGATTGCAGCCTCTGCAACTACAACCATTTGGTGTCTACAAAAGTTGTATGTTACGACAAAGCTAATGCCTTGTTGAGGCGTGCATTTTAAGATTCGTTAGCTTGAAATTCCCGCGCTAAAGTTTCTTGATCGATCCACCAACGATGTCATTGTAGCCAAAAGCCTGAGACTTTCCTGCAAGTAAGGTTACATTGGACCTAACATTGATGGAGAAGTTTCCTATGTTGTGTAACTAGTCATGAGTTTTCATCTTGAACCTTTCATGACTTCATCTATGCCAATCTCTCATTGTATTGAGCCTAATATTAGAAAAACACAAACAAGTTAGTTAAAAATTAAACATGCATACTTATACTTATCATAATGATAAATAAAAATATGATAACTCATCAAATACTTAAATATATGTAGTCTCAGATCGTCTATCCATCCATTTTTCAGACTTCCTCACGCATGTCAGAAAGAAGAGCTCATCGAGAGAGGGTGACTACTTAAGTGACATGTAACCCTTAGAAATTTTTTTATTGAATTTACGAATCAATGCTATATATACATAACGAACAATATTTTTCACATAATATTGCAACTCAGTTCATATACCAACACTACACTTATGAAAATTTATAGTATATTTAAGATTGAAAATAAAATAGCCATCTCCTATGCCCCACATTAACATGTGGCTTGCAGCCCAACGTTTGTACCACACTACTTCTCTCTGATGTTGGCTTCATTTTGTGTGAACGTTTTTAAAAACACAAGTTCGGTGTTGTACAAGTCCATGCCAAGTCCAGGAAGGCCTGTGCCGACATATAACTCTTTCTCCGGTAACATCAAGACATATATTTATAAGAGAAAAAGTTTGATGCACCGACGGTGTAAAGTTTTTTTACACCGTCAACCAATCAGATTTCAAGGATGTGCCACGTCAATTAATGAAATTAAATGAAAAGAAAGATTTTCTTACATCCTTGAAATCTGATTGGTTGACAGTGTAAAAAAATTTTACACCGTCGGTGCATCAAAAATTAAACTCTATTTATAATATTTTTAACTTAAATAATCACATACAATTAAGTATTACATATTAAAAAATATCAACCGAGTATTTTTATAATTAAATATATTCACACATATTCTATTCTCCCATTAATGTCTACGGACATTTTGATAATTTATATAACACATTCTCTTTTATGTTATTTTCTACCTTTAGCCAAAAGATAATAAAAAACCCACCCTCTTTTTTTTTTGTCAATTTAAACAAATATAAAATTATTTCTTATCTTTACAATTTTCTTGTTTGATTTCCTTTAACTTTTCTTTTTTATAATTTTCTCATCCTTTAATTTGCTTAATCTTCTTATTACTTATCAACCATTGTTCCATCTCCTAAAATTTTTTAACCATTAGAATATTAGATTCTTTATTTTTTCATAATTATTTTCAAAATAAAAATAAAAAAGAAAACACCACGTTGTGTGATGTGTCGGCACTCATCTTCAAATAACTTGCCTACACGTACGTGGCTTAAAATTAATTTTTTCATTAATAAGTCAGATTATCAATATATCATAGATTTCAAAAAAAAAAAAATCAATATATCATAGCTTATCATCACCATCTATCAATTTTCTCAAAAAAAAAAAAAACAAAAACAAAAACAAAAAACGAACTGAAAAAAATTGCAAATTTGCAACGCATACATAGATTCGAAGGTGAGATCTAATCGAAATTGCAGTGGATGCAACCTCACCGAGTCAGAGACTCACCGATTCAATTCTCCTTCTGACTCAGTTTCTGTGAATCATGTGGGGCACCATTGCCAATTTGAAGGAGAATCTCAACAAGATCGCCCTCGATGTTCACTTCGACGACGAAGACGATGATGGCGTCGGAATCCCGCCGTACGGAAGCCCCGCTCACGGCGAGTCTACACCCGTCTCCGATCGCCGGAATTCCTACGGCCACACGCGTGCCAGATCGATACCTAGGTCGCCGGCGTCGAACGGGACATCAACAACGGATCCTCCCTATGCTTCTGAGGTATGCTATGCTTCCCTGAAATTCGATACCAGTTTGTGAATTTTTCAATTAGTTGTTGATGAATTGTGTAGATTTCGGATTTGAATTGGGAGTGGAAAAGGGAGAGTAAGAAATCATTGGGTTTGATTTATGATGAATGTGAGTGATGCTTGTTTGGGACATTGTGTTGAATTGATGATTCGAAACTACAATTTAGAATGAAACATCAATGAGTACTTGTTAACACAATTAGCTCTGGAAATGTTAGTTTCACTCGCGAAAATTATCGCATTCCTTGTATATGCTGAGGTTGAGAAAGGGAATTTTGTTGACTTCGTGTCTCCGGGTTAACTTGGGTTTAGTTGCATTGGAAAGAGGGATGATAAAAGGCAAACATGCTCGTGTGACGTATGCAAAATTTTGTTTGTGCAACTACATTTCTCGATGTTGCGGCCACCTATTAGGTTCAGCTTGAATTCGAGTTTATAGTACTCTTTTATTTATACACCATAGGGCTATGTCTCTTTTGATCTTTTCTTATTAATATGTAAAGTATGTGAGGAAATTTCCGTGTGCAACTAGCTTTCCGTATGTTATAACGTATAGATTTCAGCTTAAATGAGTCTTTAGTGACAACCATTAATAGCTTGTTTGGTAACACGTGTACCTACTGCTTGCGTTCCATCTTAGAACCGCGTGTAAGATACAATGTGTAACTTTGAATAACGTTAGCGTGTGCTGAACACGCAATAAGTTATACACTGGATGGCTCTGTCTTTGTTCGTATTCATATGATTTCATGTGTATGGACAATGATACTTGACCCGTGCTTATTTTTTCGTAGTTCTATTTTCTCGGCATGTTCTTTTGTTGTGCATTTTCCTAAGTGTATTCAACTGATTTTGTTCGTTAGATGGAATGGTAATGAATTGATGATGAGTGACCAGTATACAATGTTTCACTCCACAACTTGGTTCTGATCTCTTTTGAAAAGATTGAAATGGATCTCTTTTGAGATATTAATAATTAATATCTCAGCCAATATGATTTACAATAATTAATAGAGAAGGCAGTGATGTAGGCACATGTAGTTCGACTAGGAGAGTTTGGAGCCATAACAGTTCTTTGAGATAGGCTGCGATATTCAGCTCCTGTAGAATTTTAAGCAGTAACTGCTTAAATTCTAAACCTGCAAAAGGCCAAATTTGGTCCCCAAAATAGGCAGGTTCTAGACGTGGAACTCATATCATCAAGATCAGAGGCTCAATTAGCTTCACATTAACAGAGAATTGAGGTAGGAGCATTGGTTGCTGCTGGCTTTAGTTGTAGACTTGTAGTCCATGACTAATATTTGAGTTCATGCCTGTTATAGTAGCTAAGTTGCATACTAAGGATTACATGGTCCCAAATTTTACCTTTTATATTTTTCCCCGGAAGCATAGTTTTCTGTTTTATCCATATTTTTGAAGTAACGATTTACTTTTTATTTTTATTTTTCCATAACATTCTCATTCTACCACATTAGCACATTCATGTGCAAATTTAGAGATTTTTTTTGTACCAAGTGCATGTGCATGTAATTGTAATGTGTTTAGTGTTTATGCCTTATATTTCCCCCCTGAATCCTCTAGTTGAATATATTAGGTAGGCTGGTTAAAGACTTCTTTTAATTTCGTAGTATTTCTTGTAGATAGAACAATATAAGGCAGAAATCAAGAGACTTCAAGCATCAGAGGCAGAAATTAAAGCACTATCAATTAATTATGCAGCTCTACTAAAAGAAAAAGAGGTAAGGCTACATACACGTCCTAGTAATATACTGAATTTTCTTCTGTTGTTTTTTATGTTGGAGCTACTTAATAATCAATTATTTCAGATTCAGTTATTTGGTGCCATTAGCCAATCTATTTATACGTGTATTTGTCTATTGCATGTGTATCTTGTTACATCTAGCTAAGATTTTTTGTTACACCATTGAAGCACTGCTGTTTGTTCAATGTAGCTTTTGCTTTTTGAGCTCTTTATGAACCTTATATTTATAATCTTGACTTTACTTGGTGGGTTTGCTACATGGATCAATTAATACTCTGTTACATAATCACATGGACCTTATAGGAGTATATATTTTCTGTGATCTATCTTAGGAGTTAGGAAGAGGTCTCTTAGACGGTGGATTCACGACTTGCATATTAATTTGATTTTTATTGTTAGCAGCCTTATAAGTTTAATTATACAACCATTTCAACTTCACAGGATCAGATCAATAGATTGAATAAAGAAAATGGCTCATTAAAACAGAATATGGAGGCTACAAGTCCAGCATCCGCCAATGGCACTTACAAAGTCAAGGTAATCCTATATTCTAATTTTGTGGATAATTTATTGAATGTTACTGAAATTTTTAACTTGTTCTTTAAGTCTTCCATTACATTGGGTCTCTTGTACTGAATGATTTTTGTATGAAATTTCAATAGTGATGATGAGGATGAGGATGTCTATTATGTCTTAGTACCTATATGGCTTTTCATAACTTGTGCTTCACATTTTCTGATTGGAAAAAATTCAATTACCTTGTAAACTGTTAGTTATCAATTTTGACTTTTGCCACATGGGTAGACCAATATTTAATATTCATGTTCTTGTGGCAGTTAATTGTTGTTGTTCGTACCGATTATATATTTCTCATTGTATGGTCAAGATGTTTCTTGAACTGTTGGTGGTGATCTAATATAACTAGTAACCACATTAAAATGGTCTTTTGTCAATGTTTGGCTTTTGCCCTGTTGCTAACTTGCTATGGAGCACATTCATTCATTATAATTATTGCCAAAGTTTTGGGGGGAGAAAAGTGTTGAAAGGTTTGTTTGAGAATATACTATTTATTCTCTTATATGATGCATTTAGTGTAAAGCTTAAATCTTCATCTAGGGATTTACTCTTATAAATTGTGAGATAGAATTGTTGTTGTGGTTTCTATGCACAGCAATGGTAATTTTTTTCTTACCAGTGTCTTTTTGTAGAAAAAATATAGATGTTGGAAAGCTGTTTTGAGTTTTGACCTAAAAGATCTCACAGCTATTTCTTTAACTTTAGGTTATTTTATATTTGACCTGTTCAGCCCACTAATTAATAAGTAACTTAAATTCTTCTGACCAATTGAACTAATGAGTTAGGAATAAAAAAAACATAATATCTGTTTGTATTGTATGTCTTATCTCATTCAGTTTTATAATGAGTGAGAAGACATGGTTGCATACATGTAGTGAAACTAAAGATTTTGTGCTAAATAATTGAAAGAAGTTTTGGCAGTTTAACTTTGTTGATGTTATTAAGATCTCAGATCAGGTATATGGCCTAAGTACTGCTTACAAACACTTGGACAGTCCACCCTTTCCAAACCCAAAGAGCTTATGGGATAGTAGGCTTAGGTGCTCACCCCATTCTCAGTTCTAATATGGTATTAGAGTCTATCTTAGACTTGATATTAGGGCTAGGCCGCTTATAGATGTCTAATTTTCATGCTCCATATGTATGATCTTGGGTGTGGGGGTGTGTTAAGACCCAACATTAGCTAGGTATATGACCAAAGTACTTTTTATATAAACTTGGGCAATCCTTCCCCTTGAACTAGCTTTTAGGGATGAACTAGGCCTAGCTCATCCTCAATTCTTAGGCGTTTTCTATTTTTCTTTGTTGTTTTAATTTTTCATTAAAAAAAAAAACCCTAATTTGATCGTCCTGTAGTTTTTGACAACACTCAACTGCATTGTTTGATCCATATAGCCAGCGTCACCTAGTTGGAAAAGGCTTTTGTTGTTATTGTTTTTTTTTGGGTGATGGTATTGGTGGGTCCCTTTTTTCTCTTCAATTTCCTTGTAATTCTTTTTCTCTTTTTGCTAATAAATTTTTTCTCTATAGATAATAATAATAATGATGATAATAATGATAAGAGTAAGGAATGGAGATGTATGTAAAGGTTCTTTTTTTGTCAGATTGGGGAAAAGAGTGAGCTTATAGTAATAATAAATTAATAACTAAAGAGAATGTGGTGGAAATGTCCTATTCTCATTGCATACTAGATTCTTTATTTATGTGAAGGAAAAATAAAAAGCAATTTCTGTAATCTACATGCTCTCTCGCTTTAGGTTACTCATTACTCATTAGGCTTGTGAAAGGTATATAAGTGCTATATTCTTGTGTGATATAGTTAGAAGTTCAATGCTGAGTGTCTTCTGTTCTTGACAGATAACTAAGGATTCTTGTTTATTACTTACAAATATTTCTGCAGGACCAATCATCGAATCGACAACATAGGATCACAACTCCAACGAAAAATCGTTATGCTATAAACAACGGAACCATGTCTTCTCTGGATTCTGATGCAATTCAAAGTCCGATGGTATCTAATTCAAACTCACAAGCAAAGGACAAGGTAACATGTAACGACACCTTAGTTTTTTTGGCTATTCTTAATTAATGAACTAACATAGGAAGGCTGACCATTAGGTGGTGTTCATTTATATTCATTGCCTATGTTGGGTTTTTATCAAGTGATATTTGTTATTTAGTCTTACTCTTATGTCTGTGTTCACTTTTCATGGAGTCCTTAACATAATGTGCACCTTTTTGAAAAAATAAAAATATTCTTGACTTCATTTTTCTAAATCTATATAATTTAAAAAGTTCTTTTCTTTGTCTGGTCATCTTGATTTGACCTGGTTTATAAGAATTATGTTTATTTTTAGTGATGAGTGAACTTGACAACAGATGTATGAATGCCTTCTAGGAGCTAGCAGATTTGGCAGAGGGAAAAAATAGTCTCACCGCAGCAGTACAAGTACAACATGCTCATGAGATACAAAAATTGAAGTTAGAACTGGAGCAAGAACGAGATAAATTGGCAAGCATTCAGCTAAATTTCCATGGTCTTTATTCTGCATTTTGAATATCTTCATGATATAATTCTGTGTGTTTAAATAGAAACTGCTAACAGTGTAGTTCTTTCTTCAATGCCAGAGGAACAGAAATTGAACAAGTCTACACAGGAGGAGCTTAAATTATTAAAGTTGGAAAGGGACAAAGTAAGTTAATATAAGTATAGATACAAATTTAATGTTCATGACTGCAATACCTTTCCTTTATTACACTCAAATTTATGGTTTACAACATAAAAGAGATTTGACATGAAAATATGATAAATATGCATACATTATGAATTGAAAATTTGAAATAAGTGTATATTACTCACTAGACACTTGCAACTTTCTATAAAAACTGTCAAACAACCAATTATCTCAAAAGCTTAGGCTGTTGGGTAAGTGTCACATGAATGGTTTTATATTATTATTTCTAAAATATTGCCTGGATTCATGAGAACTATAGGACTAAGCACATAGGTAGCTTTTTCCAATGCTTCAAAATCTCAATTGCATCATTGAGTGATAGATTACATCTTTCTAGGAATATGGATACTGGTTTTGTTGTACTGATTGATGAGTTGGGTTATAGTTTTTGTTTATCTAACCTCATACATTTATTGCATTATTGCTTGGAAGACAACAAACGAGATGAAGAAATTACACAATGATTTGAATGAGAAAGTATCAGAAATAAAACGTTTGCAATTAGAGTTGACTCGACGGGAAGATGAAGCAGCAGGTGATGCTGTGGATAGCTCAAAAAGACTAATTGAAACTTTAGAGAAGGAAAACACCGCTCTCAAGGTTTGGTAAATTTATGTTTTACTTTATTCCATTGTAATACAAAAAGTTTCTACCATATAATTATTGTTTCTTTATATTGTTATTAGATGGAAAAGAATGAACTTGAGGCTGCACTGAAAGCAAGTAGGATGTCTTTTTCTCAAAAAATGTCACCTAGTGCTTCTCAGATTCAGAACAAGGAATCAAGTAGTATCAGTGATGTGAGTCCAAGCTTTATAGCAATTTTCACTTTACAGGTTATGCATTTGTCATGCTATTATGGTTGTCTTATTTTCTTATCACTTATCTGGATTGGGGAATGGGCTTTTGGAAACAGATGTCAGATCCTTCCAAAAGTTTTCCAGGGAAAGAAGAGATGGAAATATCCTTACAAAAGCTAAGTAAAGATTTGAAGGAAACACAGCGGGAGAAGGACAAAGCAGTACAAGAATTGACCCGCCTTAAACAACATTTGTTAGAAAAGGTGTTATGTTTACTTTATTTTTTGAAGTAGAATTAATGATGATTGATCATGATATTTAAGAGACAAACAATGTAACAATTATCTTAATCTTTTATATCTCATAAATTATTGTTTATGACTTATGTAGTTATGTAATATTTTGACCCCTTACTTGTCTGTTAAAGTTTAAGAATGAAATTGTCGGTGAAAGGTGAATGAACCAGAATTGCTAACATTGCAGATGAATTTAGTATATTAATCTTTTTGCAGTGAACTTAATGGTGTTCAATCTTGCTGCTTTTTTGTCTAGGAATCTGAAGAATCAGAAAAAATGGATGAGGATACCAAAATCATTGAAGAACTACGTGATAGAAATAATTATTTAAAGGATCAAATTTCAAATCTTGAGAGAGCTCTGAAGCAGTCAACTGCAAATCAGGAGAAACTGAAGATGGAAAACAGCAATGAAATTCTTAAGTCCAGGGAAATCATTGATGACCTGAACAAGAAGCTTACGAACTGTATGAACACAATAGATGCTAAGAACACTGAACTTTTAAATCTACAGACAGCTCTTGGACAGTATTATGCCGAAATTGAAGCTAAGGTTCTTAATTTTTTTTTTTTGACAAATTGATTAACATTATTGTACTGTTAACATTCCCCCTCACCTTTTTACCGTCGTTGTTTTTGTATGTGTCTATCTATTATTACATTCTTGGAGTAAGCTGATATCCACTATAAATTTGTTTTCTGAAGGAATATTTAGAAGGAGAGTTGGCTCGTGCAAGGGAAGAAACAGCTAAGCTTTCTCAACTGTTGAAAGTATAAATCTCTCTCTCACTGTTGAATATGTAGACAACTTATACTTTATTTAAAATTTTAACTGAACAGCATTGGTTCCTTTATGTCAATTACTCAATTATAACACAAGATTATGATGATCTCAGCTGATTGTAACACAAGTATTTGGTTTTTCTTGTACTCCTCTTTAAACTTACTTCACCTTCATACTTAAAGCCTAATGCATCTTATATTATCCCCCATTATTCCTCAAAATTTTGCTCAAGTATATTGCTAGCATATTTTTTCCCAACTCAAAAGGATGAGAACTTAACCTCTTGGTCTCATTTAAGTAACGTGCGAATTAAATGGTTATGTTATTGCCAGGATGCAGATGGCAGAGCAGATGTATTTAGGAGTGAAAAAGAAGAAATCTTCGCCAAGCTTTCTCAATCTGAGAAGGTACAATCTGAGTGGAGAAGTAGAGTAAGCAAGCTCGAGGAAGAAAACTCTAGATTGAGGCGAGCTCTTGAACAAAACATGACACGGTTAAATAGAATGTCAGTGGATTCTGATTTTCTCGTTGACAGGTTGGCATATTTTCTTCAAAGTACAATTTCCTTGCAATATCAGCTTGGTCATGTGATTTGGGCGCTCCCATAATTTCCAGCTCTGATTAGATTATAAGTTTATAACAAAAAAGACATCCTTGAATAGACTCTGTTTACAATTATTTTTTTGTATCTTTAGTTTCCTAATTGTATATAATTGCAGTCCACAATTATGAAGTTGGATTAAATTTAGACATGATGCTATTTTTTGTAATTATGCTTATTGCTGCTTTTATTTGGGGTTTTTAATTATTTTACTGATTTCAATTGTATTTTTGCCAGGCGCATTGTGATAAAGCTACTTGTAACTTATTTCCAGAGAAACCACAGCAAGGAGGTATGGAAGTCTTCTAATTGTTTCAGCCTTAGATGCATTTTTAGGACTGAACCCCTTTCGTTTATGGGTTTTGTTTAATTCACATTCACTTTCACTTGCATCTCCTTTCCATCCACTTTCTTTCCTATCTCTCTCTCTGGATTTCCTATCATATCACATATCTCTCTCTGGATGTGGGTGGAATATGAGTGGTGGATGAAGTATTATTTTTCTTTTATTTCACATGTAATGACCATAACTTTGTGTGCATGGTAGGGGGAGGTGGATTTATGGACTCAGTTTTTGAACTATTTGCTTGTTGAATTTATGAGTGCTAGATTCAGTTCAAGTAAATGTAGTTATTAGATTCATGAAGAGGTCCTCAACTATGTGAAAACAGGATCACCATGCTGGGTTAGGATTTTAAGAAGTTGCCTTGTTAGTTGATGTTTTAGGATTATATTAAAGGGAGAAGGCTGTAAAATTATGTTCTCCATTTGCACATGTTTACTCTTCTATGTTGTGGTTGCTTCCCTTAACTTGTACTGCCAGTGTTAAGTTGAGTCATTTGATCTGGTGCATGTGTTGTCTGTTCAAATTGATCATTTTCATTAAGCTGTGATATTGGGGACAGGTTTTGGATCTAATGGTTCGCATGCTGGGATTCTCAAATGAGGACAAGGAAAGGATAGGTCATGCTCAACAAGGTCCAGGAAAAGGTGTTGTCCGTGGTGTTTTTGGGTTGCCTGGTCGCCTGGTTGGAGGTATCTTGGGAGGAAGTTCAAATGAATCAGCTGCAAATGCGGGATCTGATAACCAGGTTATTTCCTCTCATCTGTTATTTCATTATTGCCTTTTTCTTTCCTGTTATTGGCATAGTTATTAGGTTTATTTTGAGGGGATTTGAGCCGAAATGAAAACCAGTTGTAGTATCTGTACATGGAACATGTTCAATGTTTATGCTAGATGTTGTTACATTCAACACAATTGCTTTGACATTGAGTTTTCACGTCATGAATTTAGATTTGAACGGTACTTTTCCACCTTGCAGTCCTTTGCAGATCTTTGGGTTGATTTTCTTCTCAAGGAAACGGAAGAAAGAGAGAAGAGGGAGCTGGCAGGAAGCACGCGTGAACCCATGGATGATTCACCTTCACTTGATAAGAGTCCAAATATTAATTCTGCTTCTCCACAACTTTCCAATCAGCGGTTTAGTACTGGATCAGCATCGATTAGTTCACCTACTAATCAGAACGTGAGCCCTTTCCCTCGTGGATATTTTCAGCATGGTGAACAAACTGGTTCTGAGTTCTCAACTGTTCCTCTTACAACAACAGATAGCAAAACATCTGGTTCATACCGTCTTCCTAGATACTGAGTATACATTTTTTGAAATATAAGTAATCAAAGGTAATCACGAGAGCTAGATTTGCCACCCCAACCATTAGATTTCACACCCCTAATTTTCGGATTTTCAAGTTCCGAATTATTTCGGAATCTTAGATTCCGAAATTAATTCGTGATTTTTAGTTCAAAATACATCTAACACCACACTTTTGAGTAAAAAACCACACTTTTGAGTAAAAAAGTGCTTCGGAAACCTTATTTCCGAAATATTTCGGAAACTGAGTTTCCGTAAGTGGGGTGACATTTCTAATGGTTGGGGTGCCAAATCTAATGATCGGTAATCACTGTTGCATTTTAGGCATGCAACCTTGTTCAATCAATTCTTTGAAAAATGAGGGTTTTTTATTTACAAGTGTTACAAAATTGTTTTTTGTTCAATGGCGTTGTTAACTTCGATACTTATGGATGTATATGCATACTCATATCTTTAATGTACATAAAATACATTTTAAATAGTTTGCTCTATTGGGGGCATGTAAGGGAGACTGAGTGAGAGGTTTAATTGTGCTAAGATGGATTGAGAAAATAAAGGCTAATATTTTTGAGTTCTAATTTTGTTTATGTTTTTGTCAATTGAGGTTGCTTGTAAGATTAAGGTATCATGCCAATGCGAAGCCATAGCGGCAATTACAACGTTGAGGGTTGACCAAAACCTAACTAAGAGCAATACAACTGAGTATTACAAATAATCATATTACAATACAAACTGGTTTACTCTAAGTCAATTTAAACATTTAACAGAAGAAGAAAAACTCATCATCTCAACACCATTTAAAATTGTGAAAAATCAAATAACAAATTGCATATCAGAAAATTCCAAGCCTCCACCTTTGCTTCTAACTTCCTCAATTATTTTGTCTAGGTGAAGATAAGTTAAGGTTGTGGTAGTTGTGCTAAACTACTTCACCTTCATCAATACTAACATGCTAGGCACGGTTGTTTGCCCATAGGGGGGGGGGGGGAGTTTTTAACGAGCCTCATAAATAAAATTAACAGTGTGTCTCTGCCTTTGTTGTTTCAAGAAATTTCACTAGCTAACCACTTTGATCCTCGACCACGTGTGTCTTAATTTTGCCAACTCCGATTGAGCGTCGAAACTAATCACTTTTGTTCTTGACCAAGTGTGTCCTAATTTCTCTAATTCCAGATGTGCGTAGAAATCAACAACCTTGGTCCTCGACTAGGTACGTGCTGAAATTCACCACCAGCGGCAAACAAAACAAAAAGCGACTAGTACTTGAGATTGTCCAAGTTAAAGGAGCGAGCAAGTCAACCAATGGAAAAAACAAACATACATGAAATACCATAAGTCTCTAATGGATTGGCCATCAAGTCAACTTTCATTACAAACCGTGAAAGAAAGCATAAGGTAAAAGCATCAAAAGAGAAAGTACATAAATACGATGATACAAAGAGGGTGGAGGCCAGCGATCATGCTCTTTTAGTGACAGTCACGATCTTAGGCCGATGAATCGAAGTTGAATCCCGAATCCTCATCCGACCACGTCCCACCACTACTCTCCGATAAGGAATAATCATCCCCCGACTGCGCACTAATCCTCTAGCTGCTCCAAGCCCGAAGTCTTCCTAAGGGAAATGTAAGTCAATTTCATGTTTTCTATTCCATGTGTTTGTTCATGGATCACAAAGAGATTTTGAAACTAAATGCAAAGGGAACAAAAATTGGGCTCAACAGCAGCACATGAGGATGGTTTCTTGACGCCATCAACTTTGAAAAAAAGAAAAAATGGAGGAAATGGAAAAGAAAAAAAAAAGGAAAACGAAAAAAAAAAACAAAAGAAATAGAAGAAGTAAAACAACGAACCTGGAAGGAGAAGAATCGTAGATTGACGGTGGAGTGTTCTGGCGCCGGTGTGACGAAAAATTGACCGACGAAAGGGCAGCTGGCGCGGTAGCAACGGTAAGGTGAGTTGCAGAAGCTTGAGTGGAGCAACAATGAAGAAAGAAAGAAAAAAAAAAACAATAGAGACAATGAACCTTAGCTAGACATGTATCAGGGTAAGTACACATTTCTGCTTGTTAGCTTTTGCCTACATATATGACTTGAAGTGAGACGGTCCAAAGATCGGACTCCACATCGGTTGAGGGAACGAACCACATATTCCTTATTATTTGATTAAAGGGATTGACCTTAATCCTATTCTTTATTATTTGATTAAGAGGATAGACCTTAATCATATTATTTGTTTTTTGATTAAGAGGATTGAACTTAATCATATTATTAGTTATTTGATTATTAGGGGGAGTTTTTAACAAGGCCCATAAAGAAAATTTACAGTGTATCTCTGCCTTCTTTGTTTCAGAAAATTCCGCTAGCTAACCACATTGGTCCTCCACCACGTGTGTCCTAATTCTGCCAACTCCGGTTGAGCGTCAAAAATAATCACCTTGGTTCTTGACCAAGTGTTTCCTAATTCCGCTAATTTCGGTTGTGCGTAGAAATCAACGACCTTGGTCCTCGACAAGATGTGTGCTGAAATTCACTATTAGTGACAAACAAAACAAAAAGCGACGAGTAAATGAGATTGTCCAAGTTAAAGGAGCGAGCAAGTCAACCAATGGAAAAACAAACAAGCATAAACTACCACAAGTCTCTTATGAATTGGCCATCAAGTCAAATCAACCAAGTCAAGTTTCATTACAAACCGAGAAAGAAAGCATAAGGTAAATGCATGAAAAGAGAAAGTACATAAATACGATGACATAAAGAGGGTGCAGGCCAACGATCATGCTCTTTTAGTGACAACCACGATCTTGCCATAGTCGATCTCCCTAAAAGGATGGGTGGCCGAGAGATCTAGATCCCCATGGACAACTTTCACTTGATTTATGGCTTCGTCAAAGCCAACAACAAATTCCATAGCATTGTCTTGCTTTAATTCATCGACCTCAACATACAAGTGAGCCTCACTATCCTCCAGGGAAATTTTGCTCTTCTCCATCTCTTGAAGCTGGATGGACAACCTATCACGCTCCTCCTCCCACTGTACCTTTTCATTCTTCAGGAGAGCCAAGTTTCTCTCCAAAGTTTCATGAAGCACAACATGATCAACCAATTTTTCCTCAAGGTATTCATTTCACCTTGTTCTTGCCCTCGGTTCCTTTTCAGTGATTCAAGAGGCAGCCCAATTTGTCGACCTAGGAAACCATTACGGAGGGAAGAGGAGATTAATTGGTCACACATAGCATCCAAGCCAGGTTCCGCATAAGAGCTAATATCGTCACTGATAGCAATTCCGCAAGTGTACGGATTGATCGAAGTAATACAAAAGATATCGAACCACAGAGATAGTTGTTTATCAAATTGTTCAAGGACTTTTACCGTTCATAATTGTAAAAGGAAAAAGCAAAATATGTTTGAAGTTTGGTTGTGTGAATAAAACTTGTGAGAAAAAGCTAGAATTATAATTCAGAGAAGAAGTACCCTGGGCAAAGCTCCACTTAGTCCAATTATGGTTCTCAAATCAAATTCTTATATAAAGTTCAGAATCCTTATCCATGATGTTATAGCCTCTACCTCTACTTGTTAATTCCTTAATCAAGTAAAACATTCAATTTCATTTGCAAAACCTAATTCCTTAGTGCCTAGTCAATTCAATTAAAGAATGAAGTTTATAAGTTCAGGCCAACACAATAAGTTTCTACCCTTATTCCTAAGTGATAGCAAACAAATCAATCTAATCTCAAGTCCCTTAATCCTCACCAACTTCCGTTGTGCAAGAAGAAAGCAAAACACTTGTGTGCACTCAAGAGAATATTGATTCAGAGAAAAGATACATGGAAAAGAAACTTTATTCATATAAGAAAATAAGAGGTTTAAACCATAATCAGAACTAAGGTTCACTTCACCCAAAATACAAAGAGAAACTAGCCAAACATGGCTAGGGAATTCATAATGCAAACTAAATGAACAAAAACCTAAAAGAAGAGGGCCAAGAAGCCTCCCACAAGCTCTAAGGAACTAAAACTCTAAGTTTTGTTCAAAAAAGTACAAGATACCTAAAAGAAATAACAAAATCCCTATTTATAGAGTGTCCAGCGGTAATCCACGCATGTGCGGGGTCTCCACCACGCACATGCGTGGCCAATCTGTCAATTTTCAGCTTTTAAGTTTGTTTACCACGCATGTGCGTGGTGAAGACCCCGCACATGCGTGGTGAAGACCCCGCACATGCGTGGTGAAGACCCCGCACATGCGTGGTCTTCACGTTCCAGCCCCTTCCTCATACAGAACCACCACGCATGTGCGTGGCCTAAGGGGCGCACATGCGTGGTCTTCAGCAGTTTTTCAGCAGCTTTGCAACCTCCTTTTCAACAATTATCATTGCTCATTACTTTGCCTTCAACCATCATCATTAGCCATCAAGAGTCTATCAAACCTGAAAAGCATCTCAAGAACTCTATGAGAACAACCATGTAACTCCTGAATATATCTCATTAATGAATATTTCATCAATCCCCCATTCAATCCAGCAAACAAAAACCCCCAAAAGCTCATCAACACTCATAATCTCACAAAGTTTCAGTTTAAGTCTGACCAAAAGAATTAACCCCAAACTAAAACTAATAGAAACTAATAAAAAGACTAAGTAAATAGATTAAAAAAACTAAACTAATGCAAATGCATTTATGAACTAAAAAGGGACTTAACTTGACTAATAACTCAATAAAGGTCTAAAAAGGTAAAAGAAAGAAACAAGAAGGACTCGACAAAGATAGAATAAACATCGGGTCATCACACCACTATACTCAACGACAGCTTGTCCTCAAGCGTAAACTGAAGGTAGCTTGTCCTCAAGCACAGAATAAATCACCCCTTCTTCAGCTGCTTAAGCTTTTCAAAACAAGATACTTCACAAAACAAAAGAAAGGTCAAATGCACACTACTAAACATGAGAAGTCAGCAAGAGTAAGCAAGACTTTCAAGCAAGAGCTCATCAACTTCCTCACATGTCAAGCACTTTCCTCACATTTTGGTGCTCTAACATACAAGCACAAAACTTCAGCCCTGGTAATCAATCAAATCAAAGTTAGTTGCAAAGTAGCAAGAATCAGAGAGAGACTGAAAATGGTTGTAACTTTGGCTAGAGTAAAGGTAGGGAAACCAAGAAAAATGATAGCACAAAGGGCTCTCAAGACATTTTGGGGTGAGTGACTTCTTTATTCAATACAACCTGAGCAGAATGTTAAGACTTTGAGACTCCTTCCTTCTTTTCGTATTTTTTTTTTTCAATTGTCAAGGCACTTTCCCTTCTTTTGACATTTCGGCTAGCTTTTTTTTCTTTTCTTTTCTTTGTTAGGAAGAAAGTCCTTTTATAATTTTACATGCTCAAACAAAACCATAAGACACTCACCAACAACACAATTCACCATAGTTTGGGGGCCAAGGAAAATTATTCAATTATAAGGCTCAACTTGGGCAACTAGGGGAGAAAGTGCAATTTCAACAAAACTCTGAGGCCAGAAAGAATTTCCTACCAAGTCTCTTCAAAGATTCAAGCACTAAACAATAACCAAAATGCATTTCAAAACAGAGCTAAATTTGTGCAAGAATGTTAGGAATAAACTTTGAGACACTCAGCACTCAACAAAAACAATAGGGTGTTGAAGTGGAACACCCTTTCTTATGAACTCAAGCAAGTATGATCAAGTTACCTCACCTTCCAATCACAGTAGCATGTACAAAAACCACAAGATAAAAACATGGAAGTATCAACTTTCAATAAAAAGCAGCTACGTCAAGGGTGAAACCACTTAAGCAAGTTCAGCATAACAGCAAGAAACCCAAGGATATTCATACTGACTCAAACTTAAAAAGCAAAACATGCAAAAGACTTGATGCACTAACTTCCTAAAAAGAAAATGTTTTTTTTATAGAGGAACACAAAATTAAAGCAAAATCAAATTAAAGAAAAACAAACCTGGACTTGGGTTGCCTCCCAAGAAGCTCAATTTTTAAGTCTTTGATAGACTACCCCGGACTCAAAGTTCTAGCCGGGGTTTATAGCAAATTGCATTAGATCCTTTAGATCATGCAAATTTTGACACAACTGCATCATCATATTACCTGCATTTCCAGATATCATGGCAACATAAATCAAATTAAAAATGGAGGGTTTAAGAAAATTCTCACTGATTTGGTTCCATTTTATTCTAAGAGACTTCCACCCTCTTGCTTGTTCCTTGCCAGGCTTTCCATTGATCCACAGGTCCTTGATATTGATGCTAAGACTTGGAGTTTCCTCCTCATCTTTCTGAATTTTGTGTCCAAAAACAAAATCCTATATGAATACATCATGAACATCACCCCATTCAATCACATCTTCCATTTGCTCACCCATTGTATTTTCACTTTTTGTCTCAAGAACATTGGTGGAGTATTCTTTTGGGTATTCTTCTTCACTTTGTGGCTCCTCACTTTTCTCCACAATGTCACTTTCATGGATAGTAAGTGATTGCTCTCCCTCCTCCAAAGCTTGAGGGCTGAAATATTCTGGGACCCCTTCAGCTATGGTTTTGGCTATATGTTCCAACTGAGTCTCCAAATTCTTGATGGAAGCTTCTTGATTCCTTAAGCTGGCCCTGGTTTCATTCATGAAACTTTGCACGGTGAGTGCCAACTCTTCTATTTTCTCCTCTAAGCTCTCTTGATATTGAAGGGGTTGTTCTTGGTCAGATGGTTGATGTTCAAACTCTCCATAGTATTGATGACTTGGTAGATCCCATGGATTGGAATTGTCATCACCTTCCCAAAAGATATCGGGTTGTCCTTCCCATCCTTGGTCATAGTATTGGCATTGGTCATATCCATGGAATCCACTCAAATCAAAAGCATCCATTGAACCTTGTAAAACTCACTTTCACACAAACAGGTTAGTAGCACCGATTCAATGAAGCAATGGTAAAAAATTTCCAAACAATAAAACTCAAGAATCAATCAACAAAAAAAAACTATCCCCGGCAACGGCGCCAAAAACTTGATAGCAATTCCGCAAGTGTACGGATTGATCGAAGTAATACAAAAGATATCGAACCACAGAGATAGTTGTTTATCAAATTGTTCAAAGACTTTTACTGTTCATAATTGTAAAAGGAAAAAGCAAAATATGTTTGAAGTTTGGTTGTGTGAATAAAACTTGTGAGAAAAAGCTAGAATTATAATTCAGAGAAGAAGTACCCTGGGCAAAGCTCCACTTAGTCCAATTATGGTTCTCAAATCAAATTCTTATATAAAGTTCAGAATCCTTATCCATGATGTTATAGCCTCTACCTCTACTTGTTAATTCCTTAATCAAGTAAAACATTTAATTTCATTTTCCAAACCTAATTCCTTAGTGCCTAGTCAATTCAATTAAAGAATGAAGTTTATAAGTTCAGGCCAACACAATAAGTTTCTACCCTTATTCCTAAGTGATAGCAAACAAATCAATCTAATCCCAAGTCCCTTAATCCTCACCAACTTCCGTTGTGCAAGAAGAAAGCAAAACACTTGTGTGCACTCAAGAGAATATTGATTCAGAGAAAAGATACATGGAAAAGAAACTTTATTCATATAAGAAAATAAGAGGTTTAAACCATAATCAGAACTAAGGTTCACTTCACCCAAAATACAAAGAGAAACTAGCCAAGCATGGCTAGGGAATTCATAATGCAAACTAAATGAACAAAAACCTAAAAGAAGAGGGCCAAGAAGCCTCCCACAAGCTCCAAGGAACTAAAACTCTAAGTTTTGTTCAAAAAAGTACAAGATACCTAAAAGAAATAACAAAATCCCTATTTATAGAGTTTCCAGCGGTAATCCACGCATGTGCGGGGTCTCCACCACGCACATGCGTGGCCAATCTGTCAATTTTCAGCTTTTAAGACTGTTTACCACGCATGTGCGTGGTGAAGACCCCGCACATGCGTGGTCTTCACGTTCCAGCCCCTTCCTCATACAGAACCACCACGCATGTGCGTGGCCTAAGGGGCGCACATGCGTGGTCTTCAGCAGTTTTTCAGCAGCTTTGTAACCTCCTTTTCAACAATTATCATTGCTCATTACTTTGCCTTCAACCATCATCATTAGCCATCAAGAGTCTATCAAACCTGAAAAGCATCTCAAGAACTCTATGAGAACAACCATGTAACTCCTGAATATATCTCATTAATGAATATTTCATCAATCCCCCATTCAATCCAGCAAACAAAAACCCCCAAAAGCTCATCAACACTCATAATCTCACAAAGTTTCAGTTTAAGTCTGACCAAAAGAATTAACCCCAAACTAAAACTAATAGAAACTAATAAAAAGACTAAGTAAATAGATTAAAAAAACTAAACTAATGCAAATGCATTTATGAACTAAAAAGGGACTTAACTTGACTAATAACTCAATAAAGGACTAAAAAGGTAAAAGAAAGAAACAAGAAGGACTCGACAAAGATAGAATAAACATCGGGTCATCAGTCACTGTACGAGAGGTGTGCATCTATGTGGTGGGCAAACTGAAAGTCTGAGGACCATAGCGACTTAGATGAGTCACCCGGCCCGAGAAGCAGGTTGGAAAATGAAGCGTTGGGCAGGGAGGTCAAGGCTGAGCGAGTCACCTTCAAAGTACCAACCACCTCTTCAGTATGGTCAGTCAGCTCGGCAATTTGATAAGCTTTGCGCTTGAGGCCGATGCAGCGGGAAGACGTCGCCGAATAAGAGGTTGTCTCATCCTTCGCACCGCAGGTAGCCTCCATAGGAAGCCTCTTTGACGCTGCCTTGGCCTTTTCAAAGTAATTTTGGCGTTCAGATTTGGTCATCTTGGCCATATCACCTGCAAGAAAAGAGAAACACCAAAAAAAGGTTGGGGTCAACAGTTGAGCAGAAAGTGGAGGAGTAAAACCAAAAATAAAATATTTACCCAAAAACTTTTGCGCAACCGGTGATTGGGACACTAAGAGGACGAGATCTGAACAGTTTGTAGGACCTAGCGAAAGCAATCGCTGAACTGCATGAAGCTCACAAGTGAAAATCTCATCGTCACACATTTTTTCTGTGGGCAAAGGGTTAGATTCCCAGTACAAAGGAAATTTGCATGACCCGTTCTTGTCCAAGACAAGCTCAGGAAAGCTTTTGGTGACCATCACCTTAAACAACTTATTATGGAAATAGCAGAAAGACCGGGTAAAAGTGTGAGTATGCTCCGCCCTTTATAAATAGCAGAAATTCTGGTTCACGCACGGGACAGATGTCGTATCAAATGTCTAAGACATCTTGCACAACGTACAGTAGATACATCACAAGTGCAACACAGTATTAAACCAGCAACAAATAATGAAGAACACAAAGAATTGGTAACTCAGTTCGGTGCAACATCACCTACTACTGGAGGGCTTCAACCCGAAAAAGATAATCCACTATTATAGAGAATCAAGTACAAAAAGGTCTTAATTGAACTACCCCAGTTCACTGCCTTTCTACCTATTCCTACCCGTGGTTTATTACTTAGGTTTCCCCCTAAGTATGAGAACCCCCTCTCACTTTCTCACACACAATCACTGCCACAGTGATTGAAACAATAAACTACATGATAAAGATGAAGAGATTACAACTCAACTAAACAAACCAACTCTATGCCATATGATTATCAATGGAGGCAGTAGAGTGGTGTACAAATAACACAATAAGGACTCACAACCACAAACACTAAAAACACCACGAAACGGTGCCAAACGCACACTTAGCAACTAGGGTTAAGCCTCTTTAAATAGTCGTTTTTCAGGTCTTGATCTTTAATGGGCTTGCACGAAATTATAGTCCACAAAACAGATCTGGAACAAATCTTTTTAAACCAGTAACAAATCTTATCAAATAAGATTTGAACAAAAGATAACAACTTTCACAATTTAAACCAAATTAAATCCTCTTCAGCAGATTTGATTTCACTATATTATATTCCAGATAGCACACAGAAGCTTCTTCAACAACCCTAACTTGAATACCACGTAATCAAAGCACGACTTCACAGATAACTTAGCCAACTCATATCAGATCCGCATGGACACATGTCATAGTCAAGATGTTACAACATCGTGTCCGACATGTTGGTAAAAACACACTTAGCTAAAATGCAGACAATCATGAACAAAGGAACAACACACATGTTACCGTGCCCGTGCTCAGGGGCGGATTTACCACCTGGCTAGCTAGGGCCTGTGCCCTAGCTCTGGGAAAAAAAAACATTTTTTTCTTTGGACCAGGTTAGTTTTTTAGCAAAAAAAAAAAAAAGGAAAAAGGGCAAAATTGAAAAGAAGGGGACAGGGTGAGGGTGAGTGAAACAGGGTTGTGGACGGTTGAGATGCAGGCGGTGGGTGAAGCGTGGGTGAATGCGGCTGGTTGCGAATTCCACCGCTGCCGCTGCAACTTGCTGTGACGAATGGATTGCTGAAACCTGAGCAGAGACAGAGCAACCCTTTACCCTTCTGTATCAGTATCAAACCCACAAGATTTCCTGCAATTTTACCCCACCAAATTTGCTGCAATTCCCACACCCAG
The DNA here is from genome assembly GCF_012489685.1 of Lotus japonicus. Classification (NCBI taxonomy): domain Eukaryota; kingdom Viridiplantae; phylum Streptophyta; class Magnoliopsida; order Fabales; family Fabaceae; genus Lotus; species Lotus japonicus. The sequence goes on from NC_080041.1 coordinate 99,552,009, forward strand.
TTTCCGGCACACTGAAAGAAAGCTTAATTCCATAAACCAGAGGCGGTGTGTGTGTGAAGAGTGGGTGAGTGAGTGGGATTTGAGAGTGGAAATTGTGGAAAAAAAAATTGAGAGTGAAGGAGTGAGGTGCCGTGAGCGAGTCAGGAGTGGGTGAGAGAGTGGAATTCAGAGAATGGTAAAGGTTTGTGGTGAGTGAAGAAGTGAGACTGTGGGAAGGTTTGTGTATTGTTTGTGAGATTGAGAAGAGAATTAGAGAAAGAGTGGGCGGTTTGTTGAGTTAAATTGAATTGATTTGAGATTGAAAATTGTGGAGGCTATGGAAATTGTGATTTGGCACTTGACAGGCATGCATATGCTTTCTATTTGGAAATTGTGATTTGGCAGGCATGCATTAATGCATTATGTTAAGCTTATCAAAAAAAAAAATTAATGCATTATGTTATGCAGATGCTTTTCTAATGCATGCTTTTCTAATGCATTATGTTATGCATATGCTTTTCTAAAACGCATTTCTCAATTAATGCATTGTGTATTGATTACCCACTATGACACTATGTGTTTTGTGTATTAATTCCCAAGGCTGACTATTGATCCCTCCATTAGTGCAACACCTCAAGTACTTCTATTGTCTTATATTTTCTTGTCTTCTTGGACGCGTCTTTTTCTTATGTCTAACAAAATGAAACCAAAATTAGATATATTTTTGTTGGTAAAATTGTGAGTCTTTTTTATTTCGGTTTATAACTATTTATATATTGTGGCGTGTGTATTTGCGGTTTTAAAATGGAAACTGTTAAACGCATCTCCTGACATCTAATTCCCCCCACCTTTTAGGTGCGTGAACTACGCACTTATAAGTGCAAAAAGTGGTGGAATTAAATGTCAGAGTGCGTTTAACAATTACCTTTTAAAATTTGCCTAGGCTTCCCAAAATTTCTGGTTCCGCCACTGCCCGTGCTCACAGTTACAAACGTGCTGGGATCCTTCTGAGTTTTGACATCATACACACTGAAAACTACACTATGTAAACATCAAAAGTAAAAGGAGCTCAAATGTTCCATAGAAGTTTATTGAAGGTTATAACATGTTTATATTACCTTTTTATTTCCTCGAACTAATTCTAGCATAAAAGTTCCTCGTAGAGGCTCAAGGTATTATGCCAATGCGAAGCCCCACAACGGCAATTACAAGGTAGAGGGTAACCAAAACCTAACAAAGAGCAATACAACTGAGTATTATAAATAATCATTACAATACAAACTCGTTTACTCTAGTCAATTAAAACATTTTACATAAAAACAAAAAGAAAAAAAAAACTCATCACCACAACACCATTTAAATTTGTGAAAATTAAAATAACAAATTGCATATCGGAAAATTCCAAGCCTCCACCTTTGCTTCTATAGCTTCCCCATCTATTTTGTCTAGGTGAAAGATAAGCTAAGGTTGTGGTTGCTGTGCTAAACCACTTCACATTCATCAATGCTAAATATTTACTGGCTAGGCATGGTTGTTTGCCCATGGAAAGCCCTTTCTTTTTTAGGAGCTAGTGAATTGCAAGGTTGTGATCTGAACATTATAGGAGGTCAATGGTTGTAGTGCGAAGGTGGATGGTGGTGACGTGAGTGATCGAGTCCAAATAGAGATTGAGGAAGAGAAGAGGTAGTAGCTAAGGTGTGTCATCGACAAGGGTAAGGGTATGAAAATATGAAGGAAAAGAAACAAATAGACTCTAACATAGGAGAATCCTACTAGAGGATAGATGACTCGAAAGAGAAGGGAAAATTCCTACTAATAACATAGAAACACCCATGGAGGGGGTCCAAAGAGGGAAGGAAGCCCCTAGGGAGGGATGGAGGTTGCAACTGCTTTCGATTCTTTTGCTATGGTTTGAGCTTTCTTTTTCTCGGTTCTCCTAATCCAGTGGGTTAAACAGGTTTGGAACAATGTGAGTCGGATTTTGTCAATGTTGTTTTAAAGGCATTTTTTAAATGAACCAAAACGAATTTAAGTCTTTTATTAGTTTGGTTTCCTTCCTCCTTTCCCTTCAAAGTGGTAACTCTAGTTTCAGTTTTATGATTTTATTACTTTTACATTTTTTTTTCTAATTTTATTGATTTTTTTTTATTAGATTATGGTGAGCTTGCACACTTACCCTGAATTGTTGAGCTGTATTTTAATATTAAGGCACTAAGTTGGCTAACTCGGTTCAACTCATTTTTTCCAACCTATGGTGAGCTAGATTAAGCGAGCCAGACTTGCTCATTTTGATAAGCCTGGTAAGAGCCAGAAGAGTAAAACTACCTTTTAATGAAGTGCAATTCAAAAGAGAAGTTTGTTTGTTCTTAACTTTAACTTAGGCATGTGATTGTTTGACTGAAGATATAACTTTTCATTTCAATTAAGAGTTTGTTTGGACAGCATTTTTTCTCATTTCGGTCAAGAATAAGTGTGTTAACATATATACATCTAATTTATGTCATCTTGTTTGTGTATTTTTCTTTAAGTGAGAATGTGTTTTCAAACTTAATTTAAACAAATTTGCTTAAGTATAGTTATAGGTACATTTACACAAGATTATCCATTTTGAGGCTACATATATATCATATTTATCATGTCCATTTTAGTATTTTAATCCTAAAAGTGATTCCATTGATCCTATCCAAATTACATTCATTTTCTTAAATTTACTATTACACATTAATCCCAAACACGTTCTTTTTTAAAACCTTAATTCTAAAGATAAAGGAAGCTAAAACCTTCATGCAGATTTTGTGGTTCTGAAGAATTATGGTTTACTTGAGCTTCTGAGACCTAGTGTTGAGAAATAATGATAGTCGAAGGGAGGATTTGATGTTTTCTGGGATTGTATTTGATACTTGATACATAATATATGACATGATAAAAAATGCAGAAAATAAAAAGAAAAAATAAGTAAAAATAAAATGGACAAGAAAATATCGGTGAATTATGAATAAATCAAAATCTCACTGCTACATAATGCTTTTGTATAGTTGGTCAATATGGCTTCATCTGGATAGACAAACTGATTTATTCCACTCATGTACGTACCAAAGAAGAATATATATATATTTTTGACAACTTCACCTGATCTGCATAAATAACTAACAAGAGAATATTCATATGCACACGTTACCGTGTCCGTGCTCACAGTTACAAACGTGTGGGGATCGTTCTGAGTTTTGACATCATACACACTGAAAACGATATTTCATCTAATTGTTGTAGGTAAATATAATACAACAAGAACCATCTGATAAAGCAGGAACAGAAGCAACGGTTATCTAATACAACCTATTACCTATCTACAAATGACGGAAAATACTACATGGGTTTATGAAAAGCAGCAATATCTTGTTCTGAATGAAGTAGGGGCCAAGAGAAAATATTTTGAAATACTTTTGACTAAAAATCACAGTGGATAGTAAAAAAAAGCTTAGGAAAAAAACTTTTGTTCTCACTGTAATTTTAGTTTATGTAGTTTTTCACCGTGTATCTAAATGTACACTGATTTTAAAGTTAAAATCAACTGAGAAGAAACTATTGCGAGTAACTGTTAGCATACGAAATTGATCATGAAGGAAAAAAAAGTTAATCCAAACATGTAATTGTTAGACATCTTTTATAAATGATCATTAGGCAACTTATTCATGTAAACAACGAAATAATTAGAGAAATAAGATATAGTGTATTTATTGTGTCTTTATGATGCCTATTATATATAAATACCCGCCGTCGTGTAGTTTGGGTGCATAAATTTACTATAATATTATCTCTCGGTTTCTCCTTAGTTAACACAGTATCAGGGCGACGAGAGACAATCATAATCCATCATCATCCCCAATGAACCCAATATCCACCGACGTGAGAAGCCAATTTCGTTTCTTCCCTTTGTCGTGTCACTCTTTTTTGGCAGCCCTTGTTACTTTTCCGACAGCCACTATAATTTTTGAAAAAACAATTCTTATAGTGATTTCGGACGGACTCATTGTCCACTTGTGTGAGAAATCATGTCTCATTCAGGTTTCTATTTCTACCCATGTCGTGTCTCATTCTGAAAGTATTTTTGAACCCTCTTCGCAGCCATGCCTCATTTCGACATATCTTCCAGCACTGCCATCATTGTCTAGCCGCCGTTGTTGCTGCTTGTCAGAAGTCAACTCTAACCATACCATCAGAGACGTCTCGATTAGATCAACACATCCTCTCTAGTGTCGTCGTCACCATTGACTCCATGCCTCACATCCCTCTCTTTTCGTTGATGTGTGGAGGTCCCTACATACACCATGAGTGGTGGTGCGTCTAACCTCCTCTCCGGCTGCCATTTGTCTCTTTGAACTCACACTTTCGTCGTCATTCTAGATCTGACATTGTTTCCCGGTTTCCAAATCCACACAAGATCTTAGTTTTCAATTTTGGTTTTACGATTTTGGGTGTTTCTCTTTCCGACAATCGCTTCTTTCTTCGTATATCCCAAATATGAGCTTGTTTTTGTTGTTCTTAGGGGTGATCGTGTTCTATCTATAGTTTCTGGCCTTACTCATTGTGTTTCTCCTTCCCGATAGTTTCTGCTCAACTTTCCGGTAACTACCACCGTCTCTAACCATTGTTACAGCAGCTGCTTCTTAAGTCTGAGAGCTCATCATGTTAACTATATTTGTAACAGATGCATTCCAAAAAAAAAAAATTTGTAACAGATGCATCCATTTAAAGCTTTTTAATTGCAAATGAGTCTTTTTGTTCACTCACTCCTCCACCTCCCACCACCTTGCCACCCTTAGTACCACTTTTGGCCACTGGCCTCCTATACTCCAACGAATTCTCCACCACCTCTTACCCTTGTCTTTTACTAAGCCACTCCTCCACCACCTCTCACTACCAGTGTTTTCGTCACCATCTCCGACCACCAAACTTCCAACCCAATTCCGTCAAACCCCAGCAATCTTAGCCACCATAATCATCTTAGACCCGTGCAATGAGACTTCTATGGACCAATCAAAGAAAAAAAGCAAGGAAAGAAGGAAATACCCAAGAAAATTGGTGGCATAGTGGATGAAGAGGGAGGAGGACGAGGAGGGGTTTGGGTGGAGGGAGGACAAGTTGATTGATCCATATTAAACATTACCCCTTAACTAGAGGAGCTTAAATTATGAACTAGCCACTTCTCACTTAAAGATCAATCCTATATGCTCCGTTGTCATACTTTAGAATGCTTAACTAAGCTTTGCCAACATCAAAAGCAAAGGAGCTCAAATGTTCCATGGAAGTTTATTGAGGGTAATAACATTTTTGTATTACCTTTTTTTATTATAAGCAAAATGAACAAATGAAAGAACAAGGAGTGCCCCAACCATAATTGATTTTAGTTTAGAAAAATTTCTGATAGCATCAACTTTTTTTTCTCTAAATGCAAATGCAGCACTAAACTAATAAAAATCATACACTATTCTCCATCAAAGACTAAAAGAACATTTACTTGAAGAATTGATGTTATGTGAAATAGAAAGCACTTCTATGGAATTACATAATCAAACAGCTACAACTAAATTAAATTTTTTCCCATTTCCCCCTCATGAAAATAAATAAAATAAGACCTTCATCTTCATCTCTTCCTAAAAGTGCAAAGCCCACATCAGAAGCCCAAAACACCCACTTTTACAAAAAAAAAAAAAAAATTTAATTAATTCACCTCCTTCGCCTCCGATCAGCAGCATACTGAGAGAGCGGCACCACCTCCTGAAGCGGCGTTGACAGCGGCGTAGAAACCGGCGTCGGGAGCGGCGAGTTCCGACAAACAGGGCACGACCCTTTAAGCTTGAGCCATGAATCGAGGCAGCAGAGGTGGAAGTAGTGTCGACACTCCGGCATCATCCTCAGCATCTCCGAATCCTTGTACTCGCACAAACAAATCGAACACGTGGTGCTCTGTCCTCCCGCACCACTGTCCCTGCTGAACTGAAACCTCGGGTACGAGTTTATCACGTTCTGGTCCAGACCCACCGCGGTGTTCTCCTCCTCGCCGCGCTGTGACTCCTCGTCATCGTCGTCCTCCGCCACGAAGATCACACGTGGCAGGACGATGCCACCGTCGGAGAAGTTGTGGTTGTTGGTAGTGGTGGTGGTGGGGTTGTTAAAATTGTGGCGGTTTGAACGGCAGCAGAGGTAGGAGGAGAGGATGAGAGTGGAGAGGAGGACGAGGAAGGCGAGGGCGATGGCTATGGAGTAGCCGAGGCCGAGGTTGGCAAAGTATGTGTGAGGAGAGGACATGAGGAAGAAGAAGAAGAATGGGAAGAAAGAAAAGAAGAAGAAGGAAAAAGAGAAGGGAAAATCTCCATTTGTGAGGGAGAGAAAGAGAATTGAGATTGAGATTGATTGGGTTTTTTTTTTTTTTTTTGGTTTAGAGGGGTAAAGGGTGGGTGAGGGTCTCAGCTGCTGCATTTAATACTGTGTTTTTGTGGAGAGACCCAACGCTCAAGAAGGGAAGGAGGCGTTAGCAATGCATTAAATGGTGGGAGTGAGAGAGAAAGAGAAAGAGAAAGAGAAAGAGAGTGTAGTAGTGTGAGTTGAGTTGACTGAGTAGTGAGTGGTAGAGTTGAGTTGGCATTTGGCACTTTCTTTTGTTTTGTTTTTTCAACTTTAATTTGCTATTTTCCCCACCATTTGGTTTTGGAGGTTGGTGCTTTGGCTGCGGAGCAAAATTGGGGAATCAATGGTATGCCCCCCAAAGTCTTCTTCACAAATTTATGATTTCTTACTTGGTAAAATAGTAACATGTCTTTGGATTCAAGTTAAGGTCCATTTGAAAGTACAATTAAGTCAATGAAAATAATTGATTTTTTCAAGTTTTTGCTTCTTTATTATTAATGTTTTTTCATTGGAGTTGTCTACTTGTAATATGTGTGAACTGCAAATGAAACATGAATTTAGATACTTTGCCGTTAGGAAATATCTCAATTCATGTTAAGAATCTGAGTCGTTCAATTAAGATCAGACGGCTCAAATTTTAAACGTATATTAATCATTTGATTTTGATGACATATATAAATTGATCGATCGAATGACTCAAATTCTTTAACTGCATGAATGTATGATTGTTGTTATTGCAAATAACCCAAATCAATCAAGCACACAAAATAATGAAATAATTAATATTTTCAAGTTTGCTTCTTTATCGTTAATGGTTTTTTCATTGAGGTTGTTATGTAACACGTGTGAACTGTAAATCAAATACGAATTTGAAGTTTTGTAGTAAGAAAATTCTAAATTCATGTGATCAAGGGATCTCAGTCGTTCAATCAAGAATAAAGGCTAAAATTTTAGACTCATATCATCGTCTGATTGATGAAATATATAAACTGGCCGATTGAACAACTCGAACTCTTTAACTACGTATACATAAGATTGTCGTTAATGCAAAGAAACAATATCCACCAAAAACACATAATGATACGACGATGACAACAATAACATCAACAAGGGTGGAAGATGTCATTGTGGTTGCAACAAGTGTGTGTGGATGGGGTAAAGCAAACAATGTTGCGGGCTGCAGCAGTTTATTGCTTCTTGTGGCTGGTGCCTGCAGCTTTGATATGGATTTGTTTAAAGTTGTGGAGGGGTTTGAAGTTTCACCTTCAGAGGTTGATTCTCCCGTTGGTGGTTGTATCTTTCAGAGGGGGATTTTCATTGTTCTAGAAACCTTTTTGGTCTGGTATGGGCTGATCAATATGTATATTACATAGGCTGACCGAATCATGTATTAAATGGGCCGGGTAACCCATGATCCAGCCGGATCAAAACCCAACTATAAATAAAGAAGGACCGCCCAAGCGGCAGGGACCCTATCATTTTTCACGCATTTTATTCGCTTTGTTTATCTCGCTTACTCTCGATATTGGTTAGCCTTAGTCTGCGGTTCCATACCGGAACATTGGCGCCCACCGTGGGGCCCTGGATACTTTCCTAGGCTTCAATTTTCACCGCAATGGTAACTCGATCCGGGGCGAACGGAGAGAGGAATCATGTTCAACAAAATGATGTTCCTCCCGATGTTCTTCAGCGGATCATGGACGATCTCAATGAACTTCGTCAACATAATCAACAGTTACAGAATCAACTTACTAACATCAATCAGACTCAGGGTTTACGAGAGGGCGATCGAAGAATGGCTGAGACGGTGGTGGACTTTCAACCTTTTACAGAGGAAATAGCGAACACTGCCGTCCCAGACAATTTAAAGACATTGAAACTTGACTCGTACTATGGCGATTCAGACCCAAAAGACCATTTTGTGTATTTCAACACGAAAATGGTCATTGTAGGCGCATCAGACGCGTTGAAGTGCAAAATGTTGCCATCAACTTTTAAGAAATCAGCGATGATTTGGTTTACCACTCTACCGTCAAGGTCAATTGTCAATTTTACTGAATTATCTACAAAGTTCTTGTCTCAGTTTTCTACCAGTCGTGCACAAAAAGTAACTCCGGCGACATTATTTAATGTTCGTCAAGGACCAAATGAGACTTTGCAGTCTTACATGGGGCGTTTTAATCAATTATCTGTTCATTTGGAGGATAAAATGCCAGAAATTTGCATTGCAGCTTTTGAATTGGGCTTGAAGCCGGGTGGTTTGAACAGTAATTTGAGTAGAAAACCTGTGGAGACAATGGTGCATTTGCGCGAAAGGGTACAAGGGTACATCAGGGAGGAGCAGAGTGATCGGATCAAGAACAACCGCCCGAATGCAGCGGTTCCAGGGCAGAAACAACAGTTTGAGACGAAGAAGGGAGCGGTTGCAGATCAATATTCGAAGGGATGGACCGAGAGTAGCAGCGCAGGGTATAATAATCGTAACCGTTATGACGGCCGATTTGATAACCGTTCTAATTTCAAAAATCGTGCTCAACCGTATGGAGTGCGTGGGCCAGGACATTCGATGACGTGGACTCGGAACCAAAATGACCGTGCAGTACCTTTGGCGGTTAATTTGACTGAAGCTTTGCACACGTGCTTGGAGGCGAATGTTATTCGTTTTCCACGGCAGCCAAAGCCGTCAACGGGTTACGTGGACAAGAAGAAGTGGTGCGAGTATCATAGGATTTCAGGGCATAATACTGATGACTGTTTTACTTTGAAGAAGGAGATTGACAAATTGATAAAGGCTGGGTATATGAAGCAGCTTGAAGGGCGAAGCAATTCAGATGAAGCAGGAACTTCAACAAGACGAACTGAAGATGGAAAAGAGATTGAGGGCGATGGTCAAGATAGACAGTCAGATGGAAAAGCAAAGGGGCGAATTCATTCTATTTTTGGTGGATTTCGTGGCGAAGGAATGACTAATTCAGCTCGTAAGAGGTACGTTCACTCCATAAATGCTGTTTACTCTAACGATTGGGGAAGTTGGGCAACCAATCAACCCGATATAACGTTTACTGTGCGAGATTTTGAGGGAATACAGCCTCACGAAGACGATCCAATTGTTGTAATGCTGAGGATTGCTGATTATGAAATTGAGAGGGTACTTCTGGATCAAGGAAGCTCGGCAGATTTGATTTATGGTTACGCTTTTGAAAAGTTGGGGTTAAATGAATCTGATTTGTTGCCTTATGATGGTTCTTTAGTGGGTTTTTCTGGAGAAAAAGTATTTGTTCGAGGATATGTGGAATTGAAAACTGTCTTTGGAGAAGGGAAGAATGCGGAGGCATTTGCTATTAAGTTTTTAGTAGTAAAATGTACTTCACCGTACAATGTACTTATTGGGAGGCCATCACTAAACAGATTGGGGGCGATCATTTCTACAAGACATTTAACGGCGAAGTATCCATTGAGCAAAGGAGGAGTTGGAATTTTAAAGGCTGATCAAATGGTTGCTCGAAAGTGTTATTCGGAAAGTTTTAAGCAGTATGGGCACATGGGTAAGAAAGCAGTGAAAGAGGGGCATCGAGTCTATGAGGTGGATTTAGAACAGTCAGAAATTATTTTGGATCCTCGAGAAGGATTCAGTGAGTACAAGATGAAATCAGAAGAGGAAACTAAGGCGATCCAAATTGGTGAGCGAAACTTGAAAGTTGGTGTCAATTTAACTACAAGTCAGGAAAACAGGTTGGTAAAATTATTATCTGAGAATATGGATTTGTTTGCATGGAGTGCAAGAGATTTACCAGGAATCGATCCGGAATTTATATGTCACAAATTGGCTTTAAATCCCGGGGTGAAACCTATTGTTCAGTTTAAAAGAAAGATGGGCGAAGAAAAGGCAGAGGCTGTAAAGGTGGAAACAAATAAGTTATTGGAGGCTGGATTCATTAGGGAAGTAAAGTATCCAACTTGGTTGGCGAATGTTGTTATGGTGAAGAAGGCTAATGGCAAGTGGCGAATGTGCACAGACTATACAGATTTGAACAAGCACTGTCCTAAGGATTCTTATCCTTTACCGAATATTGATAAGCTTGTAGATAGGGCATCTGGATTCGGAATGCTTAGCCTCATGGATGCATACTCAGGATATCATCAAATAAGAATGTATCAGCCTGACGAGGAGAAAACAGCTTTCATGACAAATCAGGCGAACTATTGCTATCAGACTATGCCGTTTGGGCTGAAGAATGCGGGAGCAACATACCAAAGGTTGATGGATAAGGTGTTTGACAAGCAGGTGGGGCGGAACATGGAGATTTATGTAGACGACATGGTGGTCAAGTCAGAGGAAATGGTGGCGCATTGTTCTGATCTCGAAGAAGCTTTTGGCGAACTAAGAAAGCATAACATGAGACTTAATCCGGAAAAGTGTTCGTTTGGAATTCAAAGCGGAAAGTTTTTGGGTTTCATGATCACGAGGAGAGGAATTGAGGCGAACCCTGATAAGTGTAAGGCGATACTCGATATGCAGAGTCCAACCTCAGTTAAAGATGTGCAGAAGTTAACAGGAAGAATAGCAGCTTTATCCAGGTTTCTTCCGTGTTCTGGGGAAAAATCAGCACCATTTTTTCAATGCTTAAGGAAGAACAAAACTTTTCAGTGGACTGAAGAATGTGAGAGGGCGTTCCACAGTTTGAAGGATCATTTATCCAAGCCACCAATTTTAGCCAAACCAGTTCCAGGTATTTCGTTATCAATGTTTATTTCCATCTCTGATAATGCAGTTAGTTCAGTTTTGTTGCAAGAAAATAAAAATGATATGAGGATCATATATTTTGTGAGTCATGCTCTTCAAGGAGCTGAAATTAGATACCAAAAAATTGAAAAGGCTGCATTAGCTCTAATCATATCCGCCAGGAAATTAAGACCTTATTTCCAAGGCTTTCCAATTGTGGTAAAAACAGATTTGCCACTTCGCCAAGTTTTGCAAAAGCCTGATCTGGCTGGACGAATGGTTTCCTGGGCTGTTGAATTGTCAGAATTTGAAATCACTTTTGACAGGAAAGGTCTGGTTAAAGCACAGGTATTGGTGGATTTTGTTAATGAAATGTCTTCCAGTGAGAAAAATATGGAAGTTGGCGAATGGAGTTTGTCTGTAGATGGCTCGTCCAATGTCAAGGGAAGTGGAGCTGGAATAATCTTAGAAGGGCCAGGTGGCGTGACAGTTGAGCAGTCACTCAAGTTTGACTTTAAGGCAAGCAATAATCAGGCAGAGTATGAAGCTATAATTGCAGGTTTGAAGTTGGCGATCGAGATGGGGGTCAAGAGCATAATGATTAAAACAGATTCTCAGATAGTTTCCAGACAAATTCAGGGTGAATATCAGGCGAGGGACGCACAGCTGGCTAAGTATTTATTGAAAGCTCAGGGATTGATAAAGCAGATAGACACAGTGCAGGTCAATTATGTTCCGCGGGAGGAGAATACAAGGGCGGATATTCTATCAAAGTTAGCAAGCACCAAGAAACCGGGAAACAATAAGTCAGTCATCCAGGAAGTTTTAAGCAGCCCGAGTATCGAAGAGGATGAGACAATGATGGTGTTAACTTTAGCGGATTCAGATTGGATGGGGCGTATCAAAAAGTGTTTGGAGGCAGAAGGCTCTGAGTTGTTGACATTTTCTAAAGATCAAATTCGCGAGGCAAGTCATTACACATTATTGGGCGATCAATTGTACAGAAGAGGGATTGGAATACCTTTATTGAGATGTGTTTCCAAGGATGAGGCGGAAGGAATCATGTTTGAAGTTCATGAAGGTGTGTGTGCAAGTCATGTGGGGGGAAGATCTTTGGCGGCGAAAGTGCTCAGGGCAGGGTTCTATTGGCCAACTTTACGAGGGGATTGTATGGAATATGTGAAGAAGTGTGGTAAATGTCAAATTTATGCAGATTTACATAAGGCGCCGCCTGAGACTCTTAGCTCAATGAGTTCATCGTGGCCATTTGCAATGTGGGGAGTAGATATTCTGGGACCGTTCACTCCAGCAGGTTCTCAAATCAGATTTATTTTGGTGGCGGTGGACTATTTTACTAAGTGGATTGAGGCGGAATCAATGGCGAAAATAACAGCAGAAAAAGTCAAAAAGTTTTATTGGAGAAAATTGGTTTGCAGATTTGGCGTTCCAGCAACTATCGTCTCAGACAATGGAACACAGTTTACAAGCAGGAGTGTGAAGGATTTTTGTGCAGGAATGGGAATTGAGATGCGTTTCGCCTCAGTTGAGCACCCTCAGACAAATGGACAAGTGGAGTCAGCGAATAAAGTCATTCTCAATGGAATTAGAAAGCGTCTAGGCGAAGCTAAGGGATTATGGGCTGAAGAGTTGATCACGGTCATTTGGGCGTACAATACTACTCCTCAATCAACTACTGGCGAATCACCTTTTAAGTTGACTTACGGCGTAGATGCGATGATACCAGCAGAATTACAAGATGTAACTTTCAGGGTGGCAACTTATAATGAAGAGCAGAACGACATGAATAGAGTGGTTGATCTCAATTTAGCAGAGGAAACGCAAGCAGAGGTTCGTTTGAGGCAGGCAATGGTAAAACAGAGGTCGGAAAGGCGATACAACTCTAGAGTGGTTCCGAGGCAAATGAGAGTTGGTGATCTGGTTCTGCGTAGGAAGGCAAAGGGGCCTGATGATTCGAAGTTATCACCTAATTGGGAAGGACCTTACAGGATTCTGCGTGAGCTTGGTCAAGGGGCGTATCATTTGGAGGAGTTATCGGGGCGAAGGGTCCCAAGGGCTTGGAATGCACAGCATCTCCGTTATTATTACAGTTGAAGTGCAGGGTGGTTCGTTCGGTTTGTTTGGTTTTGTACAGTTTGTTTCAGTGTATGTTTGTCCAAGACTATGTTTCGTTGTTTCAGTTTGTGTGTGTTGAAGTCTACGTTTGTTGGTTGTATTGTTTAAGACTATGTTTGTTGTGTAAGACTAAATTCGATGCACTCTTTTCTCTACCCCAGGCGGGAGAGTTTTTAACGAGGCATTAATTATTAATGAATAACAGGTATGCACTCTTTTCTCTACCCCAGGCGGGAGAGTTTTTAACGATGCATAACCTTTTTAAAATGATCAAGGGCTTATCATTTTACTTATTTCTTTTACCCATAGCGGAAACTTATCAACTAAGGTCTATCAATTGGGCGACGTCAGACAATTGAGAAAAAAGTAAGTCTCTTAAAACAAGAGCATTCGGCCACGAATTCATAAGCACAGTCTTAAATTGGATTTAAGCTTGTCCAAACTAAGCACAAGTCTCCACGCGAGCATACTAATGAAATCAAATATGTTGACTTTGATTTCCATGAGTAACTATGTCAAAAATGAAAATTTGACTAAGTTATGTTCACAAAGGCCTTATGATTCCAAAGTAGTTGGTTAAGTTTAAACTTTACGACATTTAAAGAGATTCATTCAAGGGTATTTTACCATGTACAGTAAAATGAGAGGGTAACGTCTTCAGCTAAATGACGAGGGCGGACTGATTTCGGTGAAAGGTTAGTAAATGTCATTTGTGTTAAGTTATATGTTTAAGTTATGTGATAGCTTCAATAACTAAGTAAAGTTATGCTTATATTTTTAAGTTGTATGGTAACTTAGATGACTTAGTAATGATATGTTTAGTTATAGAATTAGTTACTGTGATAGTTGTTTGGGTGCGAAAGGGATAATGTTATTTCTGAAGTCATGAAGTTTTAGGTTTTTGGCGATACAATTAGAATATGAAGTATTCATATAATGCTGAAGGAAAATTCGTTACGATATGGGAAAAGTTCGGTACATGAGAGCAAGGAAAATAAATAAACAAAGACTAAAGAGACCGGAGGTCTTTTACATAATTTTCTAAAAAGGAAAAGGGAATGAGACTTGTTGCTAATGGTTTTCTCCCTCTCCTTCTTTGCGGTTGACATTTTCTTCTTCATTCTTGTCTTCTTCTTCTTCTTCTTCTTCTTCTTTCCCATCCGCGTTATCCGGGCTGATCAGTTTTCCATCCACGATACGAGCATAAGGGTTTGCACCCTCCAAGTTGATCGCCAGGTCAGGATTGAGAAAGGAGATTTGATTTAGTGCTTTGGCGAAGCCAGCCTCAAATTGATCCAAAACAGAACATTGCAATTCAGCAATTTCTGTTTTCATTTTAGAATTCTCATCCAGGGTTTGGTTATGAACAGTAGTTATTTGGGCGAGGTCAGCTTTCACTTTGTCATTTTCCTCAGTTAGTGTCTGAACAGAAGCTTTGTAATTTTCAGCAGTCTTCTTCGCATCCTCAATCTCTACAGCCAAATCAGCAGCCTTTTTCTCATTCACTTTGTTGGATTTATCTAACAACTTCAACGTTGCTTTCAGCTTCCCAATTTCTTTTTCTTTTTCTTCAACAAGTTTGGCATTGGTGAGGCCATCGAATCCATTAGATTCTAGGTCAATCATCTTGGCGACTGCAGCAATTTCTAAGCCTTTGGTCATCATAGCTTGGCAGGCCTCTTTTAAACCCATCTTCTTCATCTTCTCACGGTCAGCTTCAAAAACCAAGTTTGTCTCCACCAGAGAGTTGAAATCTATCTTTGAATCCCAAAGTGAAGTTACTTCAGTGGAGGTCAGTTCTTCAAACTCCTTCAGCAAGTTCTTCCAGCAAATAGGCGGAGCGCTTGATGAGCAGCCTTTATTCGCCCCTGGCGAATCATTTCTGTTCATAAATTGCTCTAAGGAAGTCTGGTTCGAAGCTTTGTTCTTCTGAGAGGCAGGTTCTTCAGTCTTTTTCTTTTTCTTGGCGGGGCGACCAACTTCTGTGCCAGAATGGCTGGTGTCTTGGTCGGCAACAGACTTTGAAGGATTCCTTTTTTCACGGGCGGCCTGTTGTTCACGGCGAAAACGGAGGAGATCTTCTTCAGTAAGGCGAGCCATTTTACCTGCAGTAGTATAGTGGTGTTAGAATATAAGAAATTTTTAATATAAAGTGGAAAGGTAAAATGCATAATGAGATGCCTTACCAATGTATTTACCCACTTCATTCTTAGAAAGGGCGGCCATAAAATCTGCAAGGTTCAATCCTAAGCCAGATAAAAGTTGGCAATCTACTAATTCTGATTCAGTCAAGGCATCCTCGGAAATTTTGATGATGCCTTCATATTGGTTCGTCCAGTAGAACGGAAATCGGGGACTCCCGTCATCAAAGTAAAAAATATCTTTACAGGCTTCTGATTCACGGAGTTTGAAAAATTTTCCTTTGAAGTGTTTATAGTGACTTTTGAATAAAGTGAATAGCCCTAAACCCCTAGCAGTAGCAAGCGAAACGTATTCACCTCTAACGTTTCGCCCACATGTCTCAAAAAAGTAGAAAAACTTATTACTGGTGGGTTCGATTTTTAGAGTTAGGCACAAAATTTCAAAGGCTTTTAAATACGCCCAAGCATTGCCATGAAGTTGGGTAGGAGCTACATTCAGAAGGGTCAAAACGGAACAGGTGAAATCAGAGAAAGGCAGAGTATACTTCAAATCGGAAAATAAGTTTTCAAAGAGATAGGTGAAATTTCGCCCCTGATTATCTGGTCCCCCAAAACAACACGGCTCATCAGGGGCGCAGGGAATTATGTCCAAATGTGCATCTAGGCCATCTTTCCTAAAGTTGTATTTAGTGACTAAATCTATAATAGCTTTTGGAGTAGAGTATTTAGAGAATTGTTTTTTGATTTTACTAGCCACCCATAGGGAATCGGCAATAGGTGGAACACTAGGAGTAGAAGCCTCTTTACGGGTGCGTTTAGAAACCATTTTCAAAGTGTCCTGAAAGTGAAAGGTTTAGAAGTAAGATGAAGAAGGAATAGAGTATAAGTTTTTAGTTTACAATGCAAGGTTTATGAAGTGTTTCTGGGTAGAGAAAGAGTTATGGGTATCAAAAATAGAGACTTTTATGCGCAAGTTCATGTGAAAGTATGAAATAAAGAAGAAAAGGGAAGAAGATTGTTACCTGAGAGAAAGTTTGGAACTTCAAGGACTCTGCTGGGTTGGTTGATGACGAATGCAGGAAATAGGAAAGCGGGTTTGGCAGAGAAGAAGCAGGGTGTGGGTTTGTGTTTTACTTGAAAAGAATGTTGGTAGTAAGGAATTGCAGGTAAGTGATGAGAGGGGTAAAATAGGGGGCTTTATATAGAGAAGGAAGAAGGATGAAAGGGTGAGATGAAAAGGTACATTAATTACCAGATGAGTGAACACGTGCTTACATTTGGGTATTCAAGAGTCAAGTTTGATGTTCATATTAAAAGAGGACACGTCGATCAAGGATTTGAATTTGAACGGACGTGATTCATTGAAAAGGCTGAGTGGAAAGGACATTTTAGTCCGGCAATCATGACGTTCCAGGAGTCGCTGGAACGGCACAACCTTTTGTGTTTGAATTCATTTTATGTGCTTTTAATCGCATTTATTTTTTTATGGTGGTAATCATGTTGATGGGATTTAAAGACGCGGTAATGCTGCGGCTCAAGTTCCAAAATATTTGTGGATATCTGTTGATGTAATTGTAGCAGGAAAAGCAATGATGATTCTTTCCACAGTCAGGGCGTAGCAGGTAATAGGCTCAGAGATTTGACAGGTTAGGTTGAACACGCAAGAAAAGAAGAAGGGGAAAGAGCTGGTTTGACGTGGTTATTATTATTATTTACTTTTACTCAAATGAACACATGTTATGATTTACACGCCCATTCTAATTGCATCATGAGGGCTTTAATTGCTGAGGGCTTATCAAAGACACTTTCGCCTTATACTAAGCCTTAGTGTCTTGAGGGCTTGTGGTCTGGTATGGGCTGATCAATATGTATATTACATAGGCTGACCGAATCATGTATTAAATGGGCCGGGTAACCCATGATCCAGCCGGATCAAAACCCAACTATAAATAAAGAAGGACCGCCCAAGCGGCAGGGACCCTATCATTTTTCACGCATTTTATTCGCTTTGTTTATCTCGCTTACTCTCGATATTGGTTAGCCTTAGTCTACGGTTCCATACCGGAACACTTTTGTTTATCTTCCTCATCGGAGACGACGTTCTATAAAGGTCAAGATAGAGCGCAAGCCCCGCTTGGTGTCATTTGTGTGGATTTGGTTGCGGTTGATGACATAGAGTTTGCCTTTGGTGCAATCACGCCATGTGTTCTTCTTGCTTCTTTTGATCTAGGGAGTGCTCCGAGTGTTGGTTACTGGACGCGGGCCAAGAAGACGTGGGTTGTTGGCAAGTTTGTGGGCCAAAGAGGCTATTCGCGGATTGGAAAATGATATAAAGGAATGGTGGTCGCCTTGAGTGTCGGGGTCTCTTCATTTTTAGTTTTTGATTTTGATATAGGTCTTTGACTTTGAATCACTTACTTCATTTTTGGCTTTTTCCTTTTGTTTTATGGCAGTTTTTGTTGTTTCTTTTTAGGGCGGTTAGGAGTATGTTCATATGGATAGTGATGATTTTTTGTTTGTTAACCCCTTTATATACACATGTTTTTACTTGATCTTTGTTTTTTAGTCCCTTAGTCAATATATTTGGATTTTAAAAAAAAATACTATGGTAAAAATTCAGATCCTTCATTTCAATGAAATCTAAACCGTTGATTAATATTTTATATTTAAAGCTTAAACATAGTTATTGCTGTACGTGGGTGAGTGGATTTTACACAGGTTCCATAGGAGGTGATCCTTTTAAAGCTGAAGTTGAGGCGTTACAATTGGGTCTAACTCTGTTGTGGGATGCCAATATCAGGTGTGCAGTGTGTGAAGTGGACTGTATTGAATTAGTCCAGGTCCTCGCTGATGAGAGATACCAATTTCATGCGTTGGCGTCAGATCTTCTGATATCCGACTTCTTTTGGATCGTGATTGAGATGTCGAGCTTCGGCATATCTCTCGGGATGCTAATAGAGCTGCTGATTATCTTGCTGGTCTGGGGTCTAGACTCCAGTGTGCTTACACTTTCCCTGAGGCTCCGCCTCCTCAGCTTTGTCCCATCTTGGCTAGGGACTTGTTAGCCTTGTAGTTCTTTCCTTGTTTTGTTTTATTTTCCGATGTACCCAAAAAAAAATAAAAATTAAGAGCTAATTTTTTAATATTTTTAAAAAATGCTTTAATATTAAGGTTGTATAAAAAGTATTCTTTTTTTGAACGAAGTATAAAAAGTATTCTTCAGAGACTCTTAAGTCTTATCTAATGTATAAGGTATAAAATGCTTCTTTAAAAAAAGGTATAAAATACTTGATGTCATAAAAAGTATAAAATGCTTCTTAAAATTAATGCTTAGAACTAAAAAAAATAGCTTAGAAACAAATAAATATAATAAATCATTTAAAATTAACGTTTTCATGAAAAACAAATAATTATAAAATCAGTGCCTCCACCGCCAACTTTTTTAAGAACCATGCTGAGAATTTAAACATCAATTTCAACCTGTCAATATCAACAATAATGAGTCAACTAGAAAACAATATTTGTTTTGTTGTGTTCCTTACAGTTTTGCTTCAATTTCTTTATGAAGATAATGGTTGTTGTTGGTGGTGAGGTTGCTATTGGAGGTTGCAGTGGGAAAAGTGTTTGGGGTTTGTTGTCTTTGTTGGTTCGTGCTAGCTACAAATGAAAAAGAGGTTCATGTTTCTTTTTTGTGTCGTGGTGTGCTTGAACAGATTGTAGCCAACCTTCATTGTATCATGAACTGGTCAAGTCAGCCCTCAACGTGAATCGAGGATGCTCACATCACATGATTCAAACAAAGCTTGGAAGTTACCTTTCTTTGGGTCCTCATACTCCTCCTTCCCCACCATAAAGTGTTACCTAAATTACCTCTTCTACTATATGTCATTTTACAAAGTGTTAAAAAAATTGTTAGGCAAAAATGTCCGATTGAAAACTCTCTTAAGTCTACTTCACTTTTGAAAAAAAAAACCTCATAAAAAATGACTTGTAATAAAAACCAGAAGGTGCAATTTAGATTAATTTACTTCGTTTGACAATAATTTAAAAGAAAAAGAGCATTCATATACACGCAATAAATTCAACCGCTAAACAAATCCATAAAATTTCCAGACTTGATCTAGTTTCTTCAGCCTGCGGAGGAAGAATGCGCGCATTTCAAAATTCTCAATCAGTGGTATTGTAGAATTACAGCAAAAAAAAAAAAGTCACAGAATTCAGATTCAAACCTTAAAGGTGAGAAAATACACAATATTGCACCTTTCTTTGCCTTGAGAAAATGAGAAGAAAAAAAAGAACCCAAAGCTTTTGATCATCAACAAAATATTAAAAAACGTTCTACAATTCATGGTGTCCCAAATGTCACGTAAAACCAAAGTTACAAACGACAAAAACTAGAAAAAGCACCGCAAGAATAAAAACTTTCTCTCTGCCTCCTTCACCTTAGATGGCTAACGTAACTATATAGCTAATTCAGCTAGATTTTGTTTTATCTAAGACATGTATTCTTGACTGAAAACAAAACGGTTCAAACCATCAACATTCTCGTGAGAAGGTAATGGTGTTCGAATCCTGAATATTCACATTCTCGTGCGACTCTTCCATTGATGCTTTTACCTATATGCTAGGCTCAAACCTATCGAGGTCTTGTTTAAGGAGAATTATGCATTTACCAATTGAATCAACTTCTGTTGTAAATTTACACGAATTCTAAGTTTGAGGAACCATTGTTGCTACCTTGCAATATTAGCGAGCTCCGACAAATGGGACACGACCCATTAACCTTCAACCATTGATCAACACAATCTCGATGAAAATAGTGGCGACATTGCGGCATCATCCTCAAAATCTCCGACTCCACATAATCCGAAATGCAAATGGAACACACAGTGTCATGATCATTTGTGATTGTCATCACAACATTATCTTTTGCATAAGGGAACGTTTGGTAGGAGTTAATAACATCAATGTGAAGCCCTGTGGGTGCTTTTTTCTCATTGAAATGTCTTGTTGATGTGTTACCAAGGTTTTGGAAACGGTACGAGGTAAAGTAAACATAACATACTCGAATGAAGAGGGTGAGGAAGATGCACAAGAGGAACAACCTTGTGAATGCGTCTACCTCATCAACGGTTGTCATGCCATGAGGTTGGTCGTCGTTTGTGGCGGCCGTGGCGGGAGAAGACAAATTTGGGGAGGACATGAAATAATTGGTGGTGGTGTTTTTGGAACTAGCCAGCTTAGGTAAGGAGGGTTTGATTTTGACATGGTTTTTGTGTGGAAAATTTAAGGGTTGGGTTTCACAACGAAGATTGTACCTAATTGAAGTTGTACACTTAATGGAATCTAAAAATTAACCTAAAGAAGTTTCTTAGTAATTGTATTAATGGATTAAAGCTTTAAATAATGTTTATTCCCACAATAGTTTTTTCTGTTTCCAAATTTTAGCTGCAATTTGTTTATTTTTTTAGCATTATGCAACAATTGATACTTAGAAAACTAATCCATTTCGAAACGTAAGATAGTTAAAGTGGCTTTTAGCACTCCTAATGAAATCAGTTTTCATATATATGATCATTGATATTTGATAGAATTCTTATTAACATTCTCAAGAAATTTAATTTCTGGCCAAAACTGTTACGCTTTGTTTGATGATTTTGGGAAGGTGCTTTATTGCATAGAGCTACGTTTCTTAGTTGTATTTATTTAGTTCTTTTGGTTGTTCATGAAACGGTTCATCCAACCGTTTCTTAGCACTTTAATGAGAATTCACTACACGGAAGAAGAAAAAGCCACCGTAGTCGGCAGGCATGCATAAAAGGTAGGTGCAAGAAAACCACATGTAGCAACATCTTACAAGAATAAACCTGTTAGGCCATGAGTTAAATTCTCAATCCAAATAAAATACAGAAATTTGAAATAGCAAAGTCGGCAAAAAAGTATGCCACCCTATTGCTTGCAAAACAAGTGTGAGTTAAACGAAAGACGCGAAAAGATTGTGAAAGCAAAACATATTTTGAAATGACAGACGCTAAATAAGAAAAATGATTATGATCTTTATTTATCTCTAACAATGATAACAAGCATTCCAGACAATCCGGCTATCCGTCTCCACGATCATCTCTTTATTACTTAGTAAAATCAAAACGTTATTTTTCGGTGTAAAAAAAAAAGTAAAATTGAAACTTTCTGTGTCTTATGCATAACATTACTAAAATAATCAAATATCCAACTATCCGATTCTTTTCTCTTTGTGAATTGGAGCAAACAAAGACAAGGATACAGAAATGGCAGCTAGCTAACAATGTTACAAGGATCCAACAGAATTAACATTAAATGAAGTTTGGATTCTTGAGGGGAATTGTCCCACACTATCCTGGAATCATCTTGATTGGGGCTTCAAGTTAGCCAAAGCATCAATGCAGGAATTTTCTTCCATTAGAACATGAATGATCTGGACTGACCAGTTCTAATGAAGCATAAGATCGATGAATAATGTGGGATGCACACATCCCATGTGGTGTCTATAAATATTTTTTCTTATTTTATATACCTGACTATTCCCTTAACTTTTGAATTTCTATAGTATTTACATCCAAATAATAGACAACATGATTATACTTTGCCCCAAATAGAAATGTGTTAATGAATCCACCCACCTTTGGGCATCAGCCTTTTAAAATTTTGCCGTTCTCTGCTACTAGTCCAGTGGTGTTAGGGGGTATTCTTGCCAGGAAAGATAAGAAGAGTGACCTCTCTTCTTTTGTGAGACCCCCTGAGTTCCCATTCTCAAAGGAGTCCAACTCAGAAGGGGCAAGCCAGGCCAAGGAGAATGATGCCAGTTTCTGTAGGGAGAGAGAAAGGAGTCTATCCCCAGGCTCCTCTTCTAGACCTCATTAGTATGATCTTTGTCCCCATCTCCCCATTGGTTTCTATGATAGGGTTTGAAGACTTTATTATCTTTATGTGGAATGTTAGAGGAGCTATGAATGCAAATGCAAAACTAGCTCTGAAGGAATTTATTCGCGTTAAGAAACCGGACCTTGTCATTTTGGTTGAGACTCATTGTCAATTCCAGAGGACGGAGAGGTTTTGGAAAAGCCAGGGCTACATTCCTGGGTGCATTGTGGAGGCTATTGGCCATAGTGGGGGAATTTGGGTTCTTATTCAGGAGAACTCTAAAGCTAATATTTCTGTCTTTGATGTTTTTGCTCAAGCAATTACTTTTGATATAGCCATTGGGGCTTATGCGTGGACGTGTACTGCGGTCTATGCGAGCCCAGTGGTGGTGCGTCGGGAGGTCCTGTGGAATCATCTCTCACAGCTTCGACCTAGTATTATTAAGCCTTGGCTCGCGGTGGGCGATTTTAATGAGATTCTCTATCCTTCTGAGGTGAGGGGGGTGCTTTCCTTCCAGGGAGAGCTCTTCGCTTTGCTTCTGTTTTGGAGAACTGTGATATGCTTGACCTTGAGGCTAAAGGAGGTCAGTTTACTTGGCATCGTATGGAGAGAGGAGCCCTTCGGATTTCTAAGAGGCTTGATCGTGCTCTAGCGGACAGTGACTGGAGGCTTGCCTTCCCTGAAGCGTTTGTTGAGGTTCAAACCAGGATGCACTCTGATCATAACCCTATCATTGTTAGGTGTAATGTTCCGAGTGTGATCTCCGGGGAGAGGCCTTTTCGCTTCCTTGCAGCTTGGGTGAATCATGAGGCCTACAGGAGTGTGGTTACGAATGCTTGGAGAGGACCTGGTGGTGACCTTAGGGAAAAGATCTCTAGAGTTCAAGCAGATTCTCTTTCCTTCAACAAGCATACCTTTGGCAATATTTTTCAGAGGAAGAGACATGTTGAGGGGAGGCTTCGGGGAGTTCAACGTGATCTTGATATTAGGGTGACTTCGAGTATGGTCCAACTTGAAACCCAGCTTCAACATGAGTATCGTGATATCCTCCGTAATGAGGAGCTTCTCTGGTTTCAGAAATCCCGTGAGCAATGGGTCCGGTTTGGAGATCGAAATACAGCTTTCTTTCATACGCAGACTGTTGTCCGGAGGAAGAGGAACAAGATCCATAGGCTCCAGCTTAGGGATGGCACTTGGAGTTCCGATGAGGAAGTGCTTAAGTGTGAAGCTGAGGATTTCTTTCAGGACCTGTTTTGCACAGCTATAGCGCCTACTCTTGACCAGTTTCAGGTTAATAATCTTCCCATTATTCCCGAGGATTGTAGACGGGATTTACTAGCTCCTGTGACCAAGATTGAGGTAAAGCGTGCTCTTATGTCTATGAAATCATTTAAAGCCCCAGGCCCTGATGGCTTTCAGCCAGTTTTCTTCAAACAATATTGGGATATTGTGGGGGAAGATATTTGGAGGGTGGTTAGTGATGCTTTTTCTACTGGTACTATTAACCCTTCCCTTGCAGAGACCCTGATTGTCCTGATTCCAAAGGTTGATGTGCCCACTCAGATGAAGGAGTTCCGCCCAATAAGTTTGTGCAATGTGGTTTATAAAATCATCACTAAAGTGGTGGTCTCCCGCATTCGTCCTTACTTGAATCAATTTATTGGGCCCCTTCAATCCAGTTTTGTTCCTGGGAGGGGTACCACTGATAATGCTATTCTGGCTCAGGAGGTGGTTCATTACCTTGATCATTCTTTGGCTCGAAAGGGGTCTATGGCTTTCAAGATTGATTTGGAAAAGGCTTATGATAAGTGGACTGGGCGAGCCCCTGGAGGGGCAACGCCCAGCATGTATCCCGCCCTGAGGCGGGGCCCTGGCCTTCAGATGGGCCTTGACCTCGGAGGCCCAATTGGCCCAATAGGTAGTACCCAAGCTCTATAAATAGGAGGTAGTTATCAAGTGTAGGGGGGGCTCATTTGATGAAATAACACTCGAAATTCAGCACTCTCTCTCTCATTCTGATTCTCTCTTAGCACAATCCCTCTACCTCTAGGTACTATACCTCTCTTCAATGTTCATTCCCAGAACATTTGGCGCCGTCTGTGGGGACTGTAAACTCTCTACTCCCATTCACGTGGATTGATTGTGCATGAAATTACCTCTGATTGTGATTAGGCAATTCTCTGGTTTTCTGATTTTGATTCTGTGATTAGTGATTGGTTTTCCGATCGAGTTTGCATCGTTTCTGGTTTGGATGGAGACTCGACGCAGGAGGCAACATCATTCACCAATGCGACAGCGGATTTCGCCGCCTCGGCGGCCTCATCGTGTGGTCCTGGATTCTCCGGTACGAACGACAGGAGTACAATCGCCTTCTCCTCCTCCATCACCTCCTGTACCACCACCTCCTCCATCGCCTTCACAGGTGGGATCTCAGGAGCGCTCACCAGAGAATTCACCTGCTCCGGAACAACAACCGGCGGTGACGCAGGAGCAATGGCGCCATTTGATGCGCAGCATTGGCAACATCCAGCAGCGGAATGAGCATCTACAGGCTCAGTTAGATTTCTACCGTCGCGAGCAGCGAGATGATGGAAGCAGAGAAGCAGATTCCGTGGCTGAGTTCCGTCCGTTCTCGGAAGATGTCGAGAGTGTGGCGATTCCGGATAACATGAAAACGTTAGTTCTGGATTCTTACAGCGGAGATTCCGATCCGAAGGATCATCTTCTGTATTTTAATACGAAGATGGTGATAATTGCGGCGTCAGATGCGGTGAAGTGCAGGATGTTTCCATCGACGTTCAAATCGACGGCGATGGCGTGGTTCACAACTTTGCCGCGCGGATCGATTTCAAATTTCAGAGACTTCTCATCCAAGTTTCTAGTGCAATTCTCGGCGAATAAGAATCAGCCGGTGACGATCAACGACCTATATAATATTCGCCAGCAAGAAGGAGAATCACTGAAAGAGTACATGGCAAGGTACAGCGCAGCGTCGGTCAAGGTTGAGGACGAGGAGCCTCGAGCTTGTGCTTTAGC
Organism: Lotus japonicus; assembly: GCF_012489685.1. Taxonomy (NCBI): domain Eukaryota; kingdom Viridiplantae; phylum Streptophyta; class Magnoliopsida; order Fabales; family Fabaceae; genus Lotus; species Lotus japonicus. Next base: position 99,577,329 of record NC_080041.1, read on the forward strand.
ATTTAAAAACGGTTTGCTACCGGGAAGGTTGAACAGCAAATTGACACGTAAGCCGGCACGTTCGATGGAGGAGATGCGTGCTCGCGCCAGCACTTATATTCTTGATGAGGAGGACGACGCTTTCAAAAGAAAGCGCGCGAAGTTGGAAAAGGGCGACACGTCGCCCAAGCAGCGATAAAAGGAGGAGTTTCAGATCGGTGGCAAGGCGGAGGGGAAAGAACAAGGTGCGTTCACGAGAGAATGACAGATCGAGATTCTTCAAGGCGCATCCAGCGATGGCAGATCGGAGCAACACGATTCAGACCGACAATGAAGAGCGTCAACAGAGGTGAAGCTTCAGATCGAGGAAGCATGTAGGCGAGGGAGAGCAGATCGGTAATGACGAAGAAAAGAACGAAGGCGAGGAATCTGTCCAGAGCACAATACATGAGGAGCAGAGCCAATCCCGAGACGTTTTTTGATGAGGCGTTGGAATTCTGGCGATCACGTTTGCTTTGGCGAACACGTTTGCTTTGGCGAGCACGCGTTGGCTTTGGCGAGCACGTTTTGAGGTTAGGCGGCGAGCAAGTGTTGTTGGCGATGGAGTTCGGCGGCGGGAGAACGTCGCTGGCGTTGGAATCTGGCAAGCACGTTTTACTCCGGCGGCGGAATTCTGGCGGGCACGTTTTGTTTTGGCCGTGGAAGTTTGGCGAGTAAAGCGTTGCTATGGTTAAGATCGCTGGCAACAAATTTTCCAATTCCTTCAAACTTTTCTTCGTCATTACCGATCTGCTCTCCCTCGCCTACATGCTTCCTCGATCTGAAGCTTCACCTCTGTTGACGCTCTTCATTGTCGGTCTGAATCGTGTTGCTCCGATCTGCCATCGCTGGAAGACTTGGAAGACTCTTCCATAAGCGGTTTGTTATTGGGTGGGACAAGCTCCTGATGGCGCGATTTAGTTACAAAGTGAAACAAGTTTCACGATGAACTAAATTAGCCCCGGAAAAGCCCACGTAACCACCGGATTCATTGGCGATGTGTGGGGTACAAATTGCCCATTCTACTGAGCACCGCTTTGGTAATCCAACTGGCCATTGGAACCCAAAGCACTTTGAGTCCCGAAATGGGACGATCACACCAAGGGTGGCGACCTACCGCTAGGGTGGTGACCTCATGCCAAAGGGTGGCGACCAAACGCTATGGGTGGCGACCTGTAAGACTCAGTTTTTAGACACACAAAAGTCGCCAAAAGGGTGGCGACCTCACGCTAAGGGTGGCGACCTACCGCAAGAGGGTCGCGACCTACCGCAAGAGGATGGCGACCTACCGCAAAAGGGTCGCGACCTACCGCCAAAAATGAGGGTAGCGACCTACCGCAAAATGGTGGCAACCTACCGCAAGAGGGTCGCGACCTACCGCAAGAGGGTTGCGACCTACCGCCAAAAATGAGGGTAGCGACCTACCGCAAAATGGTGGCGGCCTTACGCTGAGAGTGGCGAGCAAGTCAAACTAATTTCTTATAAGGCTAAAGCAAGATGGTGATGGCGATGCGGCAAGTGAGGACACTCCTACTCCTCATGACTTGGACACAGAGTCTGGTGGACTTGTAGACTATGGCGAGTGAAGGAGCATGCGGGCTGGGCGGATCTTCTCCTAGGGACGATGCGGCGGCGACTTCAGCTTGAAGACACATTGTGCTCTCATGCTTCGAGCTCGGTGTCTTGTGGACTGGTTGAGTCCCTTCGCCATATTAGGGGGCTCGCCCAGGAAGCAACTTGATCCATGAAGATGCTACGAGGGGCGGATGCGGGGGAGATTGGCGGGAGACCATGTCACCAGGCGAGCCAGCTTCTATTCAGCGAGTCACGTCATATAAGGCGGGCCACCACGACTCCTTAATCTTGTAGGCGTTTGTACACCATCTTTCTAGGTCCCGCGTCAATCGGAGATTCATGTATTTGCGTATTTCCTTGCGCTATTGGCGGTTTGTGTTTCATTTGCGCCATGTCGGCGACCTACACGCTTTATACATCCTTTGTTGATCCCGCCAAGTAGCGTGGCTAGGTGATCTTCTAGGCGGGGAAGCTATTGCAACTAGAAGCTTGGGAATAGTTCCTGCGCGTTGGTCGAAACCGCCAGCCGAGGAACGCCGTACCAAGTGGAAAGTGGCAACGGGCGACCTGCTAGGGGAATCACAAGGGGACAGAGATTGACGGTCACATTTTGGAGACACACTTCGCTCTCCTGCTTCGAGCTTGTGGACTTGCGGACCAAGGGCGCTCGCCCTTCATCTTTTGGCTGTCAAACCCAATTGGTATTGTTTGTGGGAAAGCGCGAAAAGCCTCGCCACTATAAAGATCAAACTCCATCGCCTGACAGGTGACACCAACAACAAAGTTCAGTCGCTCGCCGGGGTTACTGCCAGTCAGTGATTGAATGATCAGCACATGACCCATGCCTGCCACCTTTTCCGCCGGCGAACGATCATACGCCTGCTCCAACTTATCGCCAATACGAAGTAATCGTTCTCGCCGCTTGTGGACTAGTGGACTTGCCAGCTCGGGTTGCTCGTCAAGTCAGTGGACTGGGTAACTGAAAATGCAAGTTTCCTTTTGCTCACGCCATGTTGGCGATATAGTTTACTTCTCTTTTCTCAAGCCATGTTGGCAGTGCAGGTTCTGGTGTACTGTAAGACATATGTAAAAGCATTTAAAAGACACCCTTAGCTCTCGTACCTCGAGCTCGGTGTCTTGTGGACTAGTGGACTGGGCGAGCCCCTGGAGGGGCAACGCCCAGCATGTATCCCGCCCTGAGGCGGGGCCCTGGCCTTCAGATGGGCCTTGACCTCGGAGGCCCAATTGGCCCAATAGGTAGTACCCAAGCTCTATAAATAGGAGGTAGTTATCAAGTGTAGGGGGGGCTCATTTGATGAAATAACACTCGAAATTCAGCACTCTCTCTCTCATTCTGATTCTCTCTTAGCACAATCCCTCTACCTCTAGGTACTATACCTCTCTTCAATGTTCATTCCCAGAACAATAAGCTCTCTTGGGGTTTCTTGGAGGAGACAATAAGAGACTTTGGGTTCCCTGATTCTATATGTCGGCTTATTATGTGTTGTGTTTCTTCTGCTAAACTTGCTCTCCTCTGGAATGGTACGAGGCTTCCTTGGTTTAGTCCCGTTAGAGGTCTTCGACAAGGGGATCCCATGTCACCATATCTTTTTGTCATGTGTATGGAGAAGCTATCTGTCCGTATTCAAAATACTGTTGATGCAAGCTTATGGCAACCCATCACATTGTCGAGAGGTGGCCCTCCTCTCTCCCACATTTTCTTTGCAGACGATGTTATGCTCTTTTGCAAGGCAACTACTACCCAAGTGGAGCTTGTTGCTGATATTTTGGATAGTTTTGGTGCAGCCTCTGGTCTTGTTGTGAGTGCTGCCAAGTCTAAAGCCCTTTGTTCAAAAGGAGTTCCAGCTGCGACTCGGAATTCTATTGCTAATGTTTGCCCGATTCGTGTTGTGAGGAATTTGGGGAAGTACTTGGGCTTTCCAATGGCTAGCGGCCGGGTGTCGCATGGCTCCTTCAACTTCATTATTGATCAGATATCTCGTCGCTTGGCTGGTTGGAAGTGCCGCCTTCTAAACACAGCGGGTAGAGTTTGTCTTGCTCGAGCTGTTATAACCGCGATTCCCACTTATTACATGCAGGTTTTATGGATGCCTAGGAGGACTATCAACTTGATTGATAAAGCGGCTCGCAACTTCATCTGGTCCAGTTCCTCGTCCACGCCTGGTACTCATAGCTGGCACAGAGTTAAATGGGATGTGGTGACGCAACCTAGGATTGCTGGTGGGCTTGGTGTTCGAGATTCTTCACATGCGAATACATCTCTTCTTGGTAAGTTGGTTTGGTCCTTTCTGCAGGAATCATATAAGCTTTGGACTCAAGTCCTCGCACACAAATACCTGGGTAGCAAGTCAATTCTTGAAGTTACTGCTGCACCCAACTCTTCTCCTCTTTGGAAAGGTATTTTGAAGGCTAGAGATGTTCTAAGGGATGGGTTTGCATTTAAGCTGGGTAATGGTGCAACATCTATTTGGTACAAGGATTGGAGTGGTTATGGGCCTTTGGCTAATAACATCCCCTACGTCCACATCACAGATACAAACATGGCCCTCCGAGACATCATCATCAATGGTGACTGGAATCCGTCAAGTCTCTACACAATTTTACCTCCCTTGGTACAGCAAAAGATGCTTGCGGTTGCTCCTGTTATTGATATCAGGCTTCATGACCATTGGATTTGGAAATTCGACAGCCAAGGCATTTATTCTGCTGCGGGAGCCTACTCTTGGCTCATTAACGCGAATGCACAGATGTCTCTTACTGGTTTGGATACCTGGCGCTGGATTTGGAAGATTAAGGTTCCGGAGAAAATTCGTGTCTTCATTTGGTTGTGTATGCACGATGCAATTCAGGTTAACAACTTGAGGTTTCGTTGCAAGCTTGCTTCCTCACCCTCGTGCTCGCGGTGTCAACATTCTATGGAGGATATTTTACATTGTTTGCGGGACTGCAGGTTTGCTAGGGAAATTTGGAATAGATTGAATGCTCTCACGTGGCCTCGGTTTCTAGTTGGGAGTGTCCAGGCTTGGATCAAATACCAGGTGTGTGGTCCTCATGGTTCCTTGTTTGCTACAGCTCTTTGGGGAATTTGGCGGTGGCGTAACAATGCAATCTTGGGTGATAAGTCTTGGAACGCTATTAGTACTGTGAATTGGATTTCTACAGAGCATCATGACTATTCCTCCTTTCTTTCTAGTGATCTGTCCATGACATTGGGCATGGGTGGAGGTGCGTTTTGGAGAGCTCCTCCCGCAGGTAAATTCAAGCTCAACACTGATGGTGCCTTTGACTTGACCGGAGCCAGGATGGGTATGGGGGCTTAGTGAGGGATGGAACCGGTAATTGGGTAACCGGGTTTTATGCTGGCAGCAGTGGGGGAAATCCCATTACAGCGGAGATTGGAGCTCTTAAGCATGGTTTGGTTTTATTATGGAACGCCAACATTCGAAAAGCGATCTGTGAAGTCGATTGTCTTGAGATTGTGAAGGCTTTATCTAAGAATAGGTATCAGTTCCATGAGTATGCCTCAGAGCTCCTTGATCTTAAACTCTTGTTGGATCGAGATTGGTGCATAGAGCTTACCCATATTTCTAGGGATGCAAATGCAGCAGCGGATTGTCTTGCTGGCATTGGGGGAGGGCTCCAATGTCCTATAGAGTATCTTGAGGCTCCGCCTCAGCAGTTAGCTCCCATCTTGGCTAGGGACTTGTTAGCCTTGTAGTTTCTTTCTGTTGTCTTTAATTTTCCGATGTACCAAAAAAAAAAATAGAAATGTGTACATCATGAAAAGTTGAAAACGTTTTCGGCTTGTCCATGCATGTACCCATGAGCATTTATTAATATCCTGATTGATGAAAGTTCTCGCATGATATGTGACATGTCTTGTTGCATTAATAAAAAACAAACATCCATTTTCTTATTGTAAAAAAAAATTATGCAGGAAAAATCTTTGTCCAATTATTGGCAAGTAAGTTTAGGAGGACTGCTAGTTCAAAAAAAAAGTTTAGGAGGACTGCGACTAATGTTGGAGATGGGGCAACTACTTACAAAGTCAAGGTGACACTACATCACTACCCAAGGGCTCTGTGGTGATTGTGTCACTTGAGACTTTGGCATTTAGATGCAAAAACGAAAAGCTGAGTTATGACATTGTTATTAAGTATATCAAGCTCAAGAAGGAAAATATCTCATATAGGAATCTTGTTTGGATTGAAGAAGAGCCCCATAGTAGTGGCACTAAGAGAAATTGTAGGATTCTAGTTTGAGCTTTTGTTTTTCTTGTTATCAAATCGGACTCCTCAATGAGACCTCCAAAATATTAAATAAATTGGTAGTGAGTAATTTCGTGTGACTATATGAGCTTTCGATTTCAGGATCCTAGTTGTATTTAGTCACACAGGATTAGACATTTAGCTGGCTGTTTGTTAAAGTGTGATTCAGAAGGATTTGGACAATGTATTTCAATAAAGAATTACGACTAAATGTGTATTTGGATATCGTAAAATGTGAACAGATTTCTATCTGAATTTATAGGAAGAAAATGATGCTCAATAGTGTAGACTACAGAACTGATTCAATATAAATTGCATTTGCTACCATAGTACATATTAAATTTTCACATGAGAACTCTTCTCTACAAAAAAAGGCATTGAACCATCTTTGATCAGTATTGAAACTGAAGATGTGTACACAGTCAGTATAAAGTGCAGTGCTTCAAATAATTGAATAAAATGAAATCTGTCACAAAACATGGGATGGAAAAATATGAGATTCAATTTTCATCAATTTCTACAAAGCTCAATATAGTTGATGACTTCTTCTAATGATTCATCACTTAGAGGAGCAACAAAAAATCTTATCAAGCTCCAAGCAACCATTGCGGTAAATATAAGTGATATCAGCGGCAGTAAACTAGACTACCTGGTCCTGGTCAGGATTATTCTGACTGTAGCCTGTATGCTAAGGCTTTTCAGAAGATGTGGAACCCTTTTCAACCACTTTGGCAGAATTAGCAGATTCTTCAGCTTCAACAAGCTTGCGCAGTCTCTCTTGAAGAGTTCGTACTCTGGTCTCAGTCTTGCGAAGCTTTCTCCATCTATAGGTAGTCCAGAGAGCGAAGCCACCATATACAACAATATAAGAAGCCCATACATAAGGATAAGTTTCTGCATGCTCTTTGATTTTTTTATACTGTGTTTCCAATGAATCTTTCAAGCCCACAACAGAAGGGCCTCTGACCCCTTGATCATCTTCAGGTTTGAGAATAGGTGGCGCAGAACTTGTTGCTTGCTGGTTTTCATTTTTGATGTGATTCGTCATGTCCTCTGTTTGATTGTTCTAGTCATTTATAAAAAAAAATTAACACCAACTAACCAATGACATTTTCAGGTACTGCATTATTTGAGAAAACAGAATAGTAACATTCATAACCTGATACAATAGCACCAAAGCACAAGTAGACATGTAAAAGGAGAAAAGATTTTATTCTGCACTTCTAATCTTAAGTAAATTCTAATAAGAACATCCATATATGTGTGTATATGAAGCCACATCCAATATGTACCCTATGAATGTTCTCTTCTCCTAATTTCTCAAATATGTGCTACTTAAATACGTCAGTAGTTATACAGTTTTTTTTTTATCACTGATAACTGCAACAATCAATTGCAGTCATACTCTTATATTTTATAAAATGTTGGACCACTTTCACTATTCAGATGCATGGCAGTTACCTTTCTGTTATTGTACATCCTTAATTACTCATAATAGAAAAACAGTTTTGCACATCCAACTTATGTTATACTAGAAAACTTGTATAGTGCTTGCGTTTCCTTGGTCTGTATGATATTACTTTGCTTGATACTTCAATAGTGGAAGACCAACTATCACATTGCTCAAGTGCTACCCCGGACTTGGATTCTCTCATGCGCTATCATTTGGAGTTTTTGTGTCTATCTTTCTCTTCAAATGTACAAATGTGAGACCTTTAAATACTTATGAGAGAGATAGACACGATGCTCCATTTGACATTGTCATATGTCACATGAGAGGATCCAAATCCGTGCTACCCCTAATGATGTAACAAACTTATATAGTCATGTGGCCTCACCCAAGAGACCCAAAGGGAAATCCCAACAAAAACCCGAGGCAGACAAACAAATTACAAGACCAACATCAAAGACCCCAAGACAACTAGTACAAAGCTTTCTTACTTTGGAAACAACTAAACCCACTAATACAACCCCAACACCTCAAAAAAGTCCCTACAAGAATGCCGTTCTCAAATATTACTTTCCTTGATGCTTCAATAGAGGAAGACCAGCTATTACATTGTTCAAGTGCTACCCCTAATACGCGTAACAAACTTATATAGTTATGCGGTTACACCATACTCAAAATTCATTTGCATTTACCATATGATCATCATGTCTGAAAAACTTGAAATTTAGGTCATCTATCTATATGCTGAGTTAAACAGGTACATATTGGATGTTGCTTCATACACATGTATGGATGTTCTCATTAGAATTTACTTTAAACCAAACAGCACCCTCTATTTTCATTCAAAAACAAAGGAACAATCAATTAAATTAAACAGCAGAAACAGAACAATTAAATCAAGCAATTAAACAGTAGCAATTTTCGAATTGGGGGTTTAGGGTTTTTAAGGAAATGACAAACCTTGGAATTTTCGTTGTGAGACTGGGGAAGATTTCAGCTTGTTTTAGAGAGCCTTTGCGTTTTCAGAGTATGGAGAACCTGATAAAAGGAATGTTAGATAGGTTTACATTCAAAGAGGGAATGGTAGTTGACAGAGATTCCTTTACCTCGTGAGGACGATGACTGAGCCGCCGTGACAGGGAGTAACACTAACAGGATCGTGTGAGTAGCCGCCGTGACGAGACGACGGAGTACGGCGCAGAAATGGCCTCCGTGGCCGGTGGTAGCTGCGACGAGAAGAAATGTGGGGACAGAGTGAGGTGGCGGCGATGCGGCGTAGTTTTAAGTAGATGGGAGAGTGCGGCGCAAGGAAAATTTTACAACTCCATACAAATAAAAACACCTGGCCTGGCATTGTTATTATTTGCCAATTTTAATTTTTTTTCAGAATAAAAAAAGAAAAAACAGTATAAAATATAATAGATCAATTACTCACACAACTAGAATTGTGTAGTTCCTTTTTTTTTTTTTTATTTCATTGATTTAACAAAAATTCAACACAAGGGAGTATTGAATTCTGCAAAATAATGGAGAGTACTGAAATTTTTCTTGGAATGTTGAGGTGAAGCAAAGCTCATTAATGAAGTAAAAGTTAGCACACTGATAAGGAGGATTAGGGTAAAGGAAACAAAGGAGTGTGAAGCCATTAGGGTTAGAGAGGGTAAATGAGGAGGTGGATGAAGATCCTCTCGTGTAAGTTTGATTATGTTTTTTCCGTCAAAAAGGTGTCGAGTATATTCTCACAAGTTAACGTTTTTCAGTCATACTCTTTTTTCAAATTTGACTACTTTTTATCAAATTTGGTAATTAGTTTTCAAATATCCGTATTTTATTTCAAATCTGATTAATTAGCCATAAATCTACTTATTTTTAATCAGAATAGGCTTATTTTCCCATTAAATCTACAAGATTTGTCTTCCAAAAAACTCTATATAATGATAACACCTCACTTTGTTGATGCATGCCACGTGCATCCATCATTCTACAACTTATTCCTAGGAATTTCATTTTTTTATCTCTTTCTTCATGGCTACAAAATCCCCTTTTGTGGTTCTCCATGAATATACTATACTAAGGTATTTCATTCTTCCTTATGTCACTATTTATTTTTTATTTTTTTACTCACCATTTTTTTTCGTTTTATACACCCTCACTAAGGTATTTCTCATTAGCTCTCATATTTGGTTATAAGGGTGTATAACACGAAAATAAAAAAATAAAAAATAAATAGTGACATAAGGAAGAATGAAATACCTTAATATAGTTATAAAGACAACAAAAGCAAATTTTGAAGCCATGAGAAAGAAAAAAAAACATTGTTCCTTGGAATAAGCACTAGAATGATGGATGAATGTGCATCATCAACAAAGTGACGTATTATCATTATATAGAGTTTTTTGGGAGACAAATCTTATAGATTTAATGGGAAAATACGTCTATTCTAATTAAAAATATGCAGATTTGTGGCTAAATAGTTAGATTTGAAATAAAATATGAATATTTGAAAACTAATTGTAAGATTTGATAAAAAGTAATTAGACGAAAACATTAACTTGTGGGAATATACTCGACGCCTTTTTGGTTTCCTCTGATCATTAGTTTCGTTCCTTTAACTTCTGGGTTAATATTTGTTGTGGTTGGCAAATTTTATCATTTTTTGTTTGATTCAATTTTCATTCTATTTTTATGATTTATATTGAAAACTTATTCTAAGAAGTTAAAAACTATGACATTACTGTAGTGATACGATCTTTATAAATGCATATTGTTCGTGCGAATTACTTAAAAGGTCAAGCTTTGATCAAGATAATAAGTAGTATGAGCCTAAAAGTCTTGTTCCCCTAATTGAAAACTCCTTAATTAAATAAGATAAGCTGATGTAATAATATTATTGGTCGGGTTTTCTAGGAGCTCATAACTAATACCATTTCACCTATAATTGTCGTCTCCGAATGATAACTCAAGTGGTAAGAGTTTGAGATATAAAAATTAGGTGAGATAAAAGGTGAAGAGTCCAGGGTTCGAACCCTGAGAATGACTAATTTACTAATACTATTAACAACTAACATTTGCCTATAAAAAACCCTATAATTTTCGTTATTAATTTGAGACGTTATAAGATTAGGTTCAACACAATATCTGCAGTCAACTCAACTCGTGAGTTATTTTTTGGTAAGCACTCTCGTGAATGTGTTTTTTCTTAAATAACAAGGTCATTAGACTTCGAGTGTGTGACTAATTCTCACTTGAAATGCTGAGATCAACCTTTCTCCTTAGTTTAAGCTCAAATCCTTATCATTGAATAGCAATAAAATGTATCTTTAACCCTTTTTTCCACCCTAGAACTCTCGCCATGTTTTCATGTAGTATTTTGTACTTAAAAGTGGGCACAAAGTCACTATAACGAATCTAAAACACATCTTTTGCAGATAAACAAATCTAAAAGCTAGAAAGCGGTGAAAATGCTTTGACTAATTAAATAGTCTTTATATATAAAAACTAAAAAGACAATTCAATCTTTTGAGTTTATTCTTAGGTTGAGTTAATTTTCTTAAATTCTAATATAATATTATCACAATTTTTTTAATAAAAAATAAATTAAAGCATATTATACGTGAACATGTGTATTCTCTACGATTTACAATTTTTTTTATAAATAAATGTTAGTTGTTAGTAATATTAGTAAGTTATCTCTGATTAAGCTGGATCATTTACCCTTCATCTCACATAATCTATGTTCCATAATTCTTACCACTTGAGTTAATTATCGGAGACTCTACCCTTTACAAATGATAATTCTGCCGTATTGTAATTTTTAATTTGTCACCCCACATGGCGAAGCAGTCAAACCATAAAGTTTCATTGAACTTGGTCAGAATAAGGGAATGTCTATCAAGAACAACATTGTCCTTTGGGAATTGTCGTTACCATTGCCTTCACTAACTGCCCACTTGCCCCTGCCTAATAGACAATATCAACATTATTTAACTGTGTTAATTTGTGATTGGGCCAGCTAGATTATTTTTCCTAATATAATTCAGGTACTCCAATGAGATAATATAATCTTGTTTGAGTTGGAAATCAAGATTTCTCATACAAATTAAATTTACTATGTTGCTGAAATTTTATATCTATCTCCTACTTCAAATCACATGTATGTATTATGTAAATATAGGGGAGCCTCTTTAAATGTTTATGAATAGAGAGATAAACACCCAAAATTTTAACATGAGAAAATCTTCATCCGAGTCTAGAACATCCAGATAAAACCTTACTAAATCAAATATGTACCGTTGATGCAAGTGCTAGTTAATACCTAGAGTTTAGTCTCAATCAATCAAGATTTCTCACACAAATTTCTTATGTACCTGAAATTTTATATCTATTTCTTACTTCAAATCACATGTATGTATTGTATAAAGATAAGGGAGTCTCTTTAAATGTTTATGAATAAAAAGATAAAACACAAATTTTAACATGAGAAAATTTTTATATAAAAAAATCCTCATTCAAGTCCGGAACATTCAAATAAAAGATTACTAAATCAAATGTGTACCTTTGAAGCAAGTGCTAGTTTTTTTTTTGTGAAACTCTGTTTTTTTTTTGGTGAAATGAAGCAAGTGCTAGTTAATACCAGAGTTTAAGTCCCAATCAATGAGTAGTGACAAATTTTCATTGAGGTGGCACTCTTAGCATTTCAATATGAATAAATGTCCTAGTCAAGTAGTCATGATGTTTGAAAATCATGTCAAATTCAACCAACAACTTTATCTGAATGCTCAGCACTCAGCAGACCAAGTCAAACAATAAAACAAGAGAATGCCGCGTGAATCCTGATCAGAATCAAACTACTAGTTCTTAAACTTAGAAAACAATTGAAGTGCAACTCATTTATTGTCTTCTTTGTAGACTTGTTCATGGAGCTTCACTACCACCTCCAGATTCTCTCCACAACCCTGCTACTGTTTATGTTTCCTCAGCCACTCAACTCCCAACAACTATACCTCAATAGTTCTGTCTATGACTGCACTGATAACCCTTCTGCACCAAAAGGGTACCTATGCAATGGCCTTAAAAAATCATGCACTTCCTTCTTGGTTTTCACTTCAAAACCTCCCTATGACAACCCTCTAAGCATAGCTTACCTTCTTGGCTCTGAAGCATCCACCATAGCCTCAATCAACAATATCTCAATGAATGGCAAAATCCCTACCAACAAATCAGTCATTGTTCCTGTTTTCTGCTCATGTTCTGGGAACATCTACCAGCACAGCACACCTTACACTGTGGTCAAGAATGACACCTACTACATGCTTGTGAAAACGACTTACCAAGGCCTCACCACATGCCAGGCCATGATGGGTCAGAATTACTATGCTGCAGTGAGCATTGCAGTTGGTGCAGAGCTCACAGTTCCAGTGCTGTGTGCTTGTCCCACTTCAAACCTCATAGCAAAAGGGGTGAGCTTCTTGCTGGTTCACATGGTGAGGGATGGTGAAATGGTTAACTCCATAGGAGAGGCTTATGGTGTTGATGAACAAAGTATGAGAGAGGCTAATGGGTTGCCAGTGGTGCCATCAAGTGCAAACAATAGTGTGACCCTCAATGCCTTGACACCTATATTAGTACCTCTGAGAGGCCAGAGTTGCAAGGAGAATCCAGATAAATTCTATTGTAAATGTTCCCAGGCACTGCATGATGGAAGCTCCAAGGGGCTCTTCTGTAATGAATCAGATGGTCAAAAATTCCCTGCCAAGTTGGTTGTTCCATTAGGTAATTTTCTCAGACCAATATCCTTTGTCCCCTAAATGGCGTCTCATTTCCTGTTCTAGCAAATGAGATTGTGACATGTCTATTAAAAATTACATGAATATGATATTTATAATCTTATATGAGTGATTTTTAATTCACATAGCACAATCTCATTAGTGAGATGAAAAATGAAACACCATTTAGAAACAAACAATCTTGATCCAATTTTCTCAATATTAGCTACATTAAAATGAGGGGTTCCATAATATACAAGTAATGAGTTATAGTTTTAATTGTAGAATATCAATTTGAAATTTATAGCATGTTTGGACCAACTTCTTTTTTTTCTAAAATCAATTCTAACACTTTAAAGCTACTCATACATGAGCTTCCCTCAAGAGATGATTTTGGTTTCAAAATCAATAGGTTTTTCAAACATTAACTTCCGAATTTCCTATTTAAGTGCATGCATATAATTACAATTGATTCTTAATTTTCTAATCAATCATAAGAAACTCTTCACATGAATTTCTAGTTTTAGAGACAAATTTGTCACCCTCTTCAAGAAGATTAAAACAAATAGTTTTATTGAAATTTTTGTTTTTGATTTTTAGCATGACATGTGTAGTTTGTATGTGGCACCTAATGAGACAAGGCTTGATTTTTGTGTGCTGAGTGCAAGCAATGTTATATATAGAGTAGAAATGAATTAATAGTGATGACACCGCCAAGGTTTAATTTTCACTTAAATAAACAGATTACTTTAAAGTTAATACTTGTTTGTTAAATTTTCACTTAAATAAACAAAGTACTCTTTATAGTTTATAGTTACTACTTAGTACTTACTGAGTACTTGTTATTGATATGTTTCATACATGTTTATCATGGAAGTATGGCACTTTAGTGCATGTTTTATTTGTATAGTCAAAATCAGTTTAGGAGAGAGACTTCTTGTGAGTAGTGGTGCCGAAATTGATTTTAGGGAAGGATAAGTTGATCTAAACATTTAATTTGAAAACTTTGTGTATTTGCAGGTGTTGGAATTGGTGCAGGCTTTCTGTGTTTGTTTGTTTCAGGCTACAAGTTATATCAATACATACAGAAAAAGAGAAAGAGGATTCATACGGAAAAGCTCTTCAGGCAAAACGGTGGTTACTTGTTACAAGAGAAGTTTTCATTATATGGAAATGGAGAAAAGGCAAAGCTTTTCACAGCAGAGGAGCTGCAAAGAGCAACAGATAACTACAACCGTAGCAGGTTTCTTGGTCAAGGTGGTTATGGCATGGTGTACAAAGGAATGCTACCAGATGGAACCATAGTTGCAGTTAAAAGGTCAAAAGAGATTGAAAGGAGCCAGATAGATACTTTTGTCAATGAAGTGGTCATTTTATCTCAGATTAACCACAGGAACATTGTCAAACTCTTAGGTTGTTGTCTTGAGACAGAAACTCCATTACTAGTCTATGAATTCATTCCCAATGGAACTCTTTCCCAACATATCCATATGAAAAATTATGAGTCATCATCATCACTTCCATGGGAGAGTCGCCTTCGAATTGCATGTGAGGTTGCTGGAGCATTAGCATATATGCATTTTTCAGCTTCGATTCCCATCTTCCACAGAGATATCAAACCCACCAACATACTCTTGGATTCTAACTTCTGTGCCAAAGTTTCTGATTTTGGGACATCAAAATCAGTCCCACAAGACAAGACTCACTTAACCACAAATGTGAAAGGAACCTTTGGGTACATAGACCCTGAATATTTCCAATCATGTCAATTTACTGATAAAAGTGATGTGTATAGTTTTGGGGTTGTTCTTGTAGAGCTCATAACTGGGAAAAGGCCCATTTCATTCTTTTATGAAGATGAGGGTCAGAATCTGGTTGGAGAGTTCATTTCTCTGATGAAGGAGGACCAGCTTTCTCAGATTTTAGATCCCGTAGTGGTGAAGGAAGCAAGAATAGATGACATTCTTTCCATTGCAAGTCTTGCAAGGAGATGCTTGAGACTGAATGGGAAGAAAAGACCAACAATGAAAGAGGTTTCAGCAGAACTAGAAGCATTGAGAAAGGTACAAAATACCTTACAAATCAACCATGATCATGAGTCACCAGGTGATGGTCAATCAACTAAGTACACAAACAGTGACATAGAATCCAGAGAGGAAAGCTTCTCGCTATCCTTACAACTAGAATCCACATCCTTCTAAGTACATGTTAGGAAATGATTCGAAAGACAATGAATTCTAAAGGAGCTTCGGTGAGTAAACTTTAAGTGTCAGAGTTAATCTTAAGGGGAAAATAAGTTGATCTAGATGTGCTATAAAAACACCAAATTGCTTATATTATTAGTAGTTAATTATGCCTTGATTGAATCTGGCGGCGCAATAATCATGGTTTTCTTGTACCAATTTACATTCTGGTTTTTCGAAACCGGTCAGTTTAGTGACAAAAGCCTTTCCCGGTTTCAAAAGGTGAGAAGTTGATTGGAATTTGACAGAGAAGCCATATTCCAATAATGGGTGATGTGGAAAACCATTGATGATGGAAACAGAAATGTAGTTTATGTCAGTGTAGATATTATTTTTTGAGACAAAAGAGTAAGCAAAAGTTGAGCTCGTGAAACACACAAGAAGAAGACAGAAGAGGGACATTGATACATGAATTAAGGATGACATTTTGCTTGAAAGCTTTTCACAACAATTGGTTTTGACTGTATTATTTCATATTTTAAGTATACTTTTTAAAAAATTCAGTTGAGAGTATTAATGGTATATATATATATAGGGGATGTATCTTATGAGAAAGGTAATCTTATGTGAGAAAATGAGAATAAATCACGACCATTAGATCTAACAATCAACGGTTAAGATTAAAAGAATTTAATGGTCATGTGATTGTCACATGATCACTTAAAAAAGTCACATGACTTAATGTTTTAATCTTGACCGTTGATGGTTAGATCTAACGATCGTGATTTATTCTCATTTTCTCACATAAGATTACCTTTCTCATAAGATACATCCTCTATATATATATATATTTTTTTTTGAACTAGAGTATTAATGGTAAAATTAACCAATCATTGATTTATGTTTTTTTTTTAAAATGCAATCATTGATTTATGTTGAAAATTATTAAATGTATTTAATGATCAAATTAGTAGTTAGTTATTATTTGATTTTTGAAGGAATTCACTTCATGCATGTCATTTCTAGCGAATCCTGAGGCTTTACCACCGTTGATAATCTAGTTCTTAACCTCTGGATCTCTGCAGGCGACCTCCGTGAAGCGAAAATGAACTGTTATGGAGGAAAGAGCTTGGAGGAGGAAAGATTACACCTTCCTCTTCTTGGCCCTGTAATCTTCATGAAGAAGATGATGATTTTGGTTGGGACCTTGTATTTGTTATTGATGTTGCTGGGATGTCGCTGTTGATGTGCTTAGATCAATAAAAATCATATAGAATATAGTAGGAAGAGTGAAGGTATAATTAAAGTTGAAGTTTGCTCAAGAAAACTCTAAGTCTAGAACGTAATTAAGCTAAAAGTAGGTTAAGAAGTGTGATTAATAGCTTAATAATTATGTGTACAGAAATTGGAATGAAGAAAAAGTGAAATTAAAAGAGTTGACATTGTGGGGAAATTAGGATAAAAGACTTAACAGGGATAAATTAGTGAAATATATGTGTAAATATGTTAATTGGGTCATTAACTAACTTGATTAAGTTCATTAGGGATTAAGAAGATAAGATTTAATGTTTGGACAAAGTAAATCAATTAGGATAGTTATTTAACCAAGAAGTAACTAGTAAGTTTAAGATGCTAATTGGGTGGTAGATGAGTTCAATCATGTCAATTAGAAACTAAATAGAGCCTCTTGAATTTTTTTTTTTTTTTTTGCATCGGAAAATTAACAAGACAACTAAAAAGCTAAGGGATTGCTAGAGAGTCACTCAACAAGATGACTTCTAGCTCCGGGAAGGGAATATCAACATCAGAAACTCTGAGGGAGTGTGAGGAGGAAGCATGCTTCGCGAGACAATCAGCTGCCTTATTCTGATCTCTACTAATCCACGCAAGTTTCGTTCGTCAGCCTCTCTTTAAAAGGTCACAAAGCTCCTGCAGTAGCAGCCCATGTACGTGGAAGCATGGGCTGCTACTGCAGGAGCTTTGTGACCTCTTAAATCTAATTATACTTAGTTGAGATTAAAGATAAAGAATTGATGTGAGAACTATTTTCTAAGACAGGACTAATTAAGTATAGTGAGACACAAATATGACTAAGTAAAGAGATAAGTAATAGTGATTTAGTTAACTCATGCATTAAATAAGTGACTTAGTTTTTTTTTTTTTTTGAAACTAACTTAGTTAGTAAAGGTGAATGAAAGGGGTTAATTTATCAAGTGGAATTGGCTATGGTTGAAATTAAAGGTTGATTAAATCACTTAGAACGAATATAAAGATATTGTATATACCGCAATAAGATGTTTAGAAGGATGAAGGGTCACCTAATATAGGCAGGGAGGAAAGGAAATGTATTTGTTTGGAAATAAATATAACATTGAGTTTTGAGATGTGTTCCATGAAATAAGTTAATGAAAGGTCACAATGTAACCAAATGTATGTATATAAGTGAAGTAATAAAAGTGATAAAGAAGTGAAAATAACTCTAAGTTGTGTATCATGTGTGACTGTAGCTGAAAGGGATTCTAAGACATCATAGCTCGTTGCAGAACTAACTCTGGTCAGTGGTTCCGACTAATTAAGAAGACGAGCACTAGACGTTCTGAGAAAACCAGGACTCAGAAGAGGAACCTCTGAACTCCTTGAAGACCTGCATTGGAATCCAAGTTAGGAAATTGTTGGTTGTCTATGGTTGCTTATGTTGTGTGTATTATTATGTGAATATTTGCATGCCTTATCTTCATGATTGATGATATATGAATTCAGTGTAATATATGCATATAAATGATATGCTTTGTGTTGCATATTGTAATGTTGTGAATGACTGATGAGATGATATGATGTGATATTAAACGAGTCCATCCTCGGTTTGATCCATGATTGATGTGATCCATAGATAAAATGATGGCGTTGCATTGAGTAATGCAACTGGAGATACGCACATCTAGGGATATGGTGGTGCTTTGTGAAATGACAAAACCATAGAGTTGCACAATTGGCCTCAAGGAGGCAAGAGATGAGAAATGTGGTATAGTGGTTAACCGGAGCCGAGGGAAAATATGAAGTGCGCACTAGGATAAACGCATATGTAATTAAGCTGCGTTTTCAAATATGTTTAACTTCTTCAGGGAAATCCCATATTTGCGAAAGATAGAGTAATGTAGGTTTTTGTGAAACTCTTGAAGAAGTAAATGGCCTATTTTAGGGGATTTTCTTTTATGTTTTATGAAAATGATATAAAAAGGATGGCTAATTGCATAAACTAGTTCCCAAGGATATGGCTCAGGGTTACCATGTACCTTGGACTAACAGATTGCTTGAGTGTTGCGTAGTATATTATGGGACAAACTATGTAACACGGAGGAATGATTTGTGATGGTCAGAGAGGTACCAAGATAACCCCTGATATGTGACTGTCCCATTGGAGTAGACAATGGGTATGAGGATATGCCAATCAGAGTATGTGAGGTTGTGCTCGTCAGAGTTGACGATGGATAAAATTATACCCAATAGAGTTAACGGATGCCCGTAAGAGTTGACAGAGAAAGTTGTGGGGGAGATGATGGTACCTGTGTGTATCTATGTGACATGCATCATATGTATAGTACTGGTGCAATTGGGAGTAGGATCGCGCGACAACTTCACAGGGACCCCAGTGTGCACCCAGTATGGATACCCGAGATACATGAGGCAGCACTTTGGAGATTAGGAGGACTGCGACATAATAGTATTTTAACTCGTGCAATGCAAGTTCAATGCACGTGCAAGGCACATGCACATTCATTGTGCCTTTCCCCTAGATCCTTATCTTCCCCCTTCGTTGATTTTCTATCCTTTCCTTCCCAGGTGCTTCATTAATTTAAATTGAAAGTGAGACTTTTTAAAAATCTAAAGCATGACTATTTTAATCAATGGGTTAGGTAAGTTTTTGACGGGCCACCTCACCTATTTCCACCTCTATTTGTATGGAGCTTTTCAATGTCTTTGGTTGGATGAAGCCAAGATACTTAAAGCTGATTACAATTTTCATAACAATTACTTTATATTAAAAAATTTGGTAATAAGTCCATACAGGTACAATCCATCATGCATAGATAAAAATGAAGAAAAACGGTTGAAAGTGATTATCTACAATAAATGATATGACAGTGTAAAAAACCACAATACTAGGACAACCAACTAGAGAGCATTCATAAAACAGGCAAGGAACTCCCCTTCAAAGCTGCATCTCACCTTATAGCTGCGTGCGTTTTCCTCCATATCTGTTCCTTCAAAGCTCCCCAAAATCAAACCAATACACAACCCACACTTGTTTCTTCAACAAACACCAAAGCCATGACTTTTCCTTCTTCTCCACTTCCATTCATGTTCGTCATCATAACGTTTCTATTGGCTCTTCTTCATAGAAACGCTGCTGAAACTTCCACTTCCACTTCCACAAATATAGTTCACATGGACAAAGCCCTCTTTCCTCAGGTCTTCAAAGCCCATCATGAGTGGTTTAATTCCACCATTGATTCCATAAAGTCAGCAACAGTTAAGAACTCATCTAAGCAAACCCAGAAGCTTGTATACTCCTACGGTCATGCCATGCATGGCTTTAGTGTTGTGCTATCATTAGATGAGCTGAAGAGTCTTAAGAACGCCCATGAATTTGTTGCTGCGTACCCGGATATAACTGCAAATCTTCACACCACTCACACCTTTGAATTTCTCTCCCTTGATCCTTCTAGAGGACTATGGCATGCTTCTAATCTCGGGGATGAGGTCATTGTTGGTGTCATTGACAGTGGTGTGTGGCCTGAGAGTGAAAGCTTCAAAGATGATGGCATGACCAAGGAAATACCAAAGAGGTGGAAAGGAACATGTGAGTGATAAGTGCCAAATTCACCATGTTTTCCATCATATTTTAGGCACTTATCTATTGTTATTATGGTAAATTTCTTATAAGTTAACTCCTTTTTATGTAGATTATGTAGAAAATGATTTCAATCTCAATTTGAGTTGTAGGGTGAAGAGTATTAGAGAAAGTGCATGATTTGAATGAAAGAAAGCTTGTAAATGAAAAAATCCACTTAGCCTTGAAGAATCCCACTCAAGAACTTTGAAATATCAAGAAATTAACCTTGTTGTTCCAATCATGCTTAGCATGTGTTCCAGGGTGCTAAGCACCATCTGGCAATGGAGGCTCCTTCAGCATGAAGTAACAGGGTGCTAAGCGTTTAAAATGAAGTGCTAAGCATCATCTGGCGGTGGGGAATCCTTCAGCATGAAGAAACAGGGCGCTAAGCACCTAAAGTGGAGTGCTAAGCACTCTGTAACAGATCTGCAATGCTATAAAACTCAAAGTTCAGCACAAAACAGGGAGTTCACGAAAATCAGAGATAAATACACAAACCCATCACTTGGGGAAATGGAGAACTCAAAGGAGATCATCAAGGGTGACCTAGGAGACTAGAGAGAAAGCTTTGGAGCTGATTTCATCGTCGGGAAACCGTCACGAGTCGGTTTTTCATCGCTCTTCTTCTCTTTTATCATTGTAAAGCTATCCATGGAAATGGATAGCTAATTTCTCATTTGTTGGGATTAGAACTAGTTGTTTTGATGCTCATGTAATATATTTGATTTCCTTTCATGCAAATTTCATGTTTCTATGTTAAAGAATCAATGGTTTTCTCTTATGCTTCAAGCTATATCTTAGGTTGATCCCCTTGGGTATTTTGATTGATTCAAACTTGTGTAGGGAACTCACATGGTCTTGAGTCTGAACTATAGTTAATCATATGTTTCTTTTCCATGATTCAATGATTCTTACCTTGTGCTTCATGCTTGTTTTGGATTGATCACCTAGAACATGAATTAAGATTTAATAGGATGGTGGGAACTAACTATTTAAATCTGAATTAGGTAAAATCATCTAATGATTCTAAGGTCTAGGGATAGGGTTAGATCATTAGTCTATTCAAACATTCATGCTTAATGCTACTCACTATTGTTAATCGATCAAGGGATTGAAGGTTAATATAGGGAGTTGATAATCTTCTACACCGGGGGACTAGGTAGTAAGATAAGAAATGGTGGGAGGAATCAATTGCATATAACGATATTTGTATGTGAATCAATAGAATACATAGAGGTCTGATGACTCGGGATTTAAGACTATTTTTCTAGTTTATTTGCATGCATTTTAATATATTATCTAAGATATTTTGGTTATTTTAGGTCACTCTAGGATTATTTCATGCATTTTACTATTTTTATGTGATTTTTAGTATTTTTATATATTTTTATGATTTTTATTTATATTTATTAGGATTTAAGTTATTTTATTTTTAATTGATGTGTTTTATTTTGAGTTATTATCTTTTTAATATTTTATTTTGATTTATTTAATCTTTTTAGGATTTTCGGAATAAAAGAAAAACAAAATTTCAGAATAAGGAAGCTGATCCGGTACAGTTGGTCCACGGAGCTGCCATGCGCCTGCAAGAGATCTAACGGCTGCGTTTCCTGTACCTGCCACGTGGCTCAACCATACCAGAGGTCCACCATAACACCGCGGAACGCGAAGCGCTGGATTTCACCTCTTGAACCTTTGTCCAATTGCAATAGGACACGTGGCACTCTAGGTTTTTCTTTGGCTTATGTGGGAACATTGTCACGTGATGATAAAACAAAAACAGACGGGAAAGTGAGCGGTGGCAGCTTTTGGATACAAGGATATATATGAGCAATAATATATATTGAAAGTGGATGAGGATTGAGAGCAGCAGCCGTTTTTGAGTTTTTTCCTGGAGTGAACCTTAGCATTGGAGCTTTTTGAAGAACCTTTATTTTTCTTAATAAATTATTTGATCATGAAAGTCATGCTTGGCTAAACCTCCGTAGGTACTTGGGGTGTTCGGTTTGATTTTCTTGACCTTATGTTTTGATTTACTTTTTGACTCATGAATCCTATTTTTATTTATGAATTTCTCATCTTTTATCTATGAATCTTTATGCATGAAGATTAACTTTGCTATTTTATATGCGATTGAGAAATCGGTAGAAAATAGGGATCCGGTGAGGAATTGATTAGGAACGCCTACACCTTAGAGATAAGGGTAACTTCTAATTGTGTTGGCTAGTAACTAAGTGTTTTAATTCTCCAATTGAATTCGTCTAGGAACTAAGAGATTAATGTTAGCAGTTTAATTGGAAGTTATGCGTAGTTAAGAGATTATCACGTAGAAACTTAGGCAAGCACCATAAATAAGTTAGATAATTCATGAGTTAATTAGTGTATTAAGAACATAAGTGAAATTAATGAAATCCTACCCCAGGTACTTCCCCTTTTGATTGTTTTCAATACTACGTACTTGCTTTTCATTTACTTTGCAATTAATTAAGTTCGTTTCAACAACAATTATCCATCCCCAAACCTTTTTACTTAGTCTTTTTAGTTATTTAATAGGTTAAATTGATTTAGACGACCGCAATCCTTGAGTTCGATAATTTATTACTACTTAACGAATAGGTACACTTGCCTAGGAGTTATCAAGGTCAAACAACGAAACTCTAATCCCAGCAAAACTATCGACCTTGGTGAATCCAACTACTTTATCTGCTTTCTTTATATTTTCATGTTCTTAAACAAAAACCTAATATCTCTGTTAACCATCATTTGAGTTTGTTAGCTATTGAACGACATAAGTATTACACCTCCTTGTGGATACGACAAAACCCTTTACTATACTACAATTGAGTCTTGAGAGATTCAAACGTAGAGTGGTAAAAAAATCTTTCAACAGTGAGGCAGGGCAAGAATTCAACAACTGCAATGACACCAAAGAATCAAAAGTTCACAAGTTTAGGAGGACTGCGGCATAATAATATTTTAACTCGTGCAATGCACGTTCAATGCACGTGCAAGGCACATGCACTTTCATTGAGCATTTTGTTAGTTAATCTGCAAGTGTATATATACCTCCGGGTTTTAAAATATCGAACCACATAGATTGTGAGTAAGAATTGTTGGTTTAAGCTTAAAGCTTGTGAGTTTTGAAAGCAATAAAATTTTGAAATTGAGTTTGGTTGTTTGTGACAAAGAAATATCAAAAGAGCAATAGTGAAAGCGTTGAAAATATCAATTGATAAAAATGCTTTGGGTTATCGATCATCTAATCCACCTTAGTCTACCTATCCTCAATTCCTATGCATGTGAAATCTTGATTCATTCCTTGTTGCTCTAGCCTATCTAATTACTTATTGATTTCTCACATAAGCAATTCTCTCAAACTAAGTTAAGCCCAATTTCTTGTGTACTTAATCATTCATATGAGGTTTATAGCATACAAATTCAGGCCAACAAAACCGAACCCTTCCTCTATTCATAGTAGCAAGCATAGAAGGATCAATTTCAATTCACGTCCCTAAGCTACAACAAACTTCTGTTATGATTATAGTCTAGCCTATAATAAGTGTGCACTCAAGCTAAGCATGCATATTAGAATTGAAATACAAGGTAAAATCAAGAACTCATGCCTAGAGATAGGATTTAACAACTAAAGTTTCATAGAATCACTTAAAACCCAAAGCAAAAGAGAGTCTAGCCACTCATGGCTAGGAAATGCATACAATGAAATGTAAAATAACCTGAGAAAATACAAAGTGGAAGCCTCTCACAAGCCCCAAAGTTCTTCCTCGGCTTCTAAACTTGGTGGAATTCTAAGAAATTGATCAAAAGTACAAAAGAAAATCACAAAAGTCTTATTTATAGGCAAATTGGTCGAGCTAGGGCGCTCAAGCGCTGCACAGGGGCGCTTGAGCGCCCATCCAAAATCTGCAGCCTCCAAAGTTACTGCAGGGCTGGCGCTCAGGCGCCCTGCAGGAGCGCGTGAGCGCCAGTTGCACGCTCAAAAGCCACTTCAACTTCTCTTTAACTCCACTTGATTGCTTCCATCAACTCTTCAAGCTCTTTGGCCTTCCTCCTTCAGCAGTTATCACCTGATTACTTGGGAATAAAGCTTGGGAAAAAATATCAAGGAGCTCAAAAGACTTTAGCACAATGATCCTTAAATCAAGTGAAAATTTCATGCAACCCCTAAACTTTCTTAAAATGCAAGAAAGGTCCTTATAAAACTACAAAATTACCAAAACTAAATAAAGACTCAAATAAAGATAAAAATACATGAGAATGCATGAAACACTACATGAGACAAAAAGAAAAGACTCAAAACTAACAAATAAATGACCCTAAAAACAAGACTAAAAGAGAGTCATCACACCAATATACTCAACGATAGCTTACCCTCGAGCGTAAACACAACTCGCTTGCCCTCAAGCGCAAGAAATGCTCCCAAAATAAGTGCTCAATAAGGAATACTTATCACAAAACTGGGGGATTTAGTAACTACAGCAAGTTCCAAAACTGGAGGATTTAGTCACTAGACAATACCACATTTGTGCTAAGTCTGGCTACTTTACATTTAAGAAGCATCAATGGAAGATCCAAGTGCCATTATGTCAGGTTTTAGCACCCAAGGATAGCTAGGTGAGACACCTCTTGCAGAGTAAGAGGAAACAACTAGTGCTGACTTGTTTCCCGTAGTATTTTTCTAAATCCTGATGGTGGTTGTAGGCTTCTTATGGATTCTTGCCTTCTTGATCACAAATTATGCATCCTTTGGGGTGATTACAATAATTAGGGAAGTGTGATATTTGGTTTCATTGATCCAGAATTCTTATAAACAAACACTACTCCTAGAGCTTCGATGACGCACGAAATTTGGACAAGCAAAGATCTTGAGAGCTTATGTAGCTCACATAGAATGGTCACTTGTCTACTTACCATTTTGCATAAAAGCTCGACTTAGATCCATAAAGATTGGTTCTTATAGTAGACCTGCTGATAATTTTCCACCAAGGAGTTGGCTGCAGAAAGTGTCCAACCTAAAGTGGTTTGGTTGTTCCCACGAATGCAACTCGCTAAGGAGCGATCTATGGTGTTTGCAGCCAGGGCCCAGGGGATTTCATAGTGTAAGGTTCCATTAATATTTTGACCATTGTTGCTAGCAGGAGATGAAACACCACCCATTTGTGCATTGCATTAAAAGAAGCTACTGCGATAGGGTCCTCATAAAGTGGACCATTATCATAACTCATAAAACAGCTTTGTGGGTTTTGTGAAATTCACCTTCAATTCTTCATAAGCGTTTTCCCCCTAAGACTCAATTAATAAATCCACCTAAGACAAGCAAACCAACACATAAGCGTTGATTAAGTCAAAATTGGGGACACATAAGCAGGGAAACTCAAATTGGACCTATTGCAATAATAAAAAACTCACATCAGCCAGTTTTCCCCCTCTCAACCTTTACTTAATAATAAATGATGCATGTCATCTTTTTTTTTTCTTCAAATAGATGTTTACCAATTTTAGATCCATAATAAATTCAGTTGAAATGAAAAATCAGCATTCATTTAGCAGAAGGGTCATATCATCTACTAGGTTTACAATCTACTAATCCACAACACCATGCAACATTCACCTACAACCTTTCTACAGCTCAACCTTTTTACTGGTACACAGGGTTATCCAACATTCTTCAGATCTACAAACTCGAACGGTTATCATCAGATATGGTCTTTTCAGAAGACGTGTCACTATCGATGATGATCATGTCATCTGGTTTGCTGACATGATGTTGTTGCAGAGGCTTGTTCATTTTCATCATCCCATATTTTCTTCTTGAATATGTTGAATAGTGAGGAGAACCATTTGATGTTCTAGAGAATTGCTCATTCGTCCTCGAGCCACTTAACCGAATTTGAGGCAGAAAGCATGACCTATCAGCATGATAGCAACGCTCTGCAGCACCCAGCATCTCTGGATGTGGATGAGAACTCAATGAAACAGTTGCAGACAGATTTGGCTCAACTGACATTGGAGGAGTAGTAACTGCTTCCCTGAGCCAGTGGGGCAAATTAGTCTTTGCAGTTGAGAAGTTAAAGGGATAATCATTTGCATAAGAATTTTCCATGGAAAGACTCGAGCTTCCGGGTGAATTGAAAAATCCCCATTCTATGTTATTGTTGTAAGAGGCCCTCCTGGAATGAATAGTTGGCCTAAGACTGTGTAACGCAGTGTCGTTTTGATAATTTAAACCAGCAAGAGATTGCCTCAAGAGGTTGCTCTCCCTATAAGAAATTACATCTTCAGGTGACAGCTTAGTCTCCTCCATTGTATTTTGTCTCCATGATCCTAATTCCAGATGCCGGAAGCAAAAGTTTCCTTGCAAAGATGCCGCTGTTGGCCTTTCTACATTTGGATACATGTGTTGTGGAACACAAGTGTCTTTCAAAAGTTTTATTTGTTCATCCTCCCACCGTTCCGCAAGATCCCATGGTGCCCTTAATGGTGAAAACCGCAATCTTGGGTCCCTTAACATAGCAACCCAATTTCCCCTACCATGTCTTCTCACACCAATCCAGAGAAAATCCAACTCCTCTTCAGACCATATAAAAGGGTTCCGTTTTAAATTTTCTTGAAAGCTGCCTCTCTCATTTAAAGCTCTTGCTCTGTTTACAATTTTGTCAAGAACTACCTTGTGCCTGGGAAGCAATGGTTTCCGGTTTGTTGAAGAATGATATAATCCATCTTGGACAAAATCTCTAGTATCAGTGATCGAATTTGACAAAGGCAATAGAGACAAATAATTAGTGGAGTCACAGCCTCCGGTGCTCAGCTCCATGGGTAAAGACAAACCCAAAGAAAGAGAAATCATTGGCACGCGTCTTGGCTTATTAGTTTTTGTTTGTTGAACATTCACACTTTCACCAGGCATCATGAAACCAGATAACTGTGGTTGAGTAATACTTGAGCAAACACCATCAATAGCCTTTCCTTCTGAAACCAGCTGCATATTCAAGAGGACATGGAGAACCACATATCAGTAACGGGTAGCACTGTCATCTTGAAAAGGTAACATGTAAGATGAACTTCATAGTTGATATTCACACAAATACCCACATTTGACAAGCTAAACAGGATGAGAAATGCTGCACACAAGAGCAGTATTAACCACACATAAACCATTAAAAAAATTCCAATTTAGGAAGTCTAGTAAATATTTGGACAAAATATTCATATTTCTAATTAGAGAAAAACAACGTCCAATCCAGTTAGTTTTTGGTTAACTGTTGACCATTCACTTGAAATGAGGAGATAATAATTTTATTGCTTGAATAAAATACAATCAGTAATCTGTTTATTCTTCCCTACATTATAATTTGCTCTTTCTAAAATATAAAATATCTTCATTCTTGAAGTCAAAGAGATGTAAAGGCAACCTATTTTACCTGTGTATCTCTAGAGTCCAAAAATTCCGGATGAGAAACATGATCTTCGGCAATGGCAGATCTACTGCTTGCAGAGTCCAATTTAGCTCCAACAGTTCTTATCCTCAAATCAAGAGGATGCTTGTCAGCCACCGAGTTCAAATCAACAGTGCGCTCTTCTGAACCACATGAAAATACCATTTAATCTCTTTAAATAAAATGCATTTTAAAGCTTTGCAATAATTATTATCAATCACAACTTCATGGTTACAGAACAAAATATTCAGATTCATCCGTTACATGTTAAAGACTAAGTGACAAATCATACCTGCAGAGTTAACAGCCAGGTCAAATTTGGGTTGGGGTTCCCCACTTTTATTCAAGCCATTATGCGTATCATTATAACCAGCCTCTCTTACAGAGGGCTGGGACTTCTCTAGCTCCTGATCAGCAATTGTGGCAGCAGGAGTACAATCCGTATTGATAGAGACTCCTTGACAATCCGTACGAAGATGTTGGGTTTCCTCGTGAATCAGGCAACTCTGGCTCGGAACTTCTGTTCCAGATGTATGAGAGACAGTTTGAACTATGTCTTCCCCATGATGCAGTTCCTCTTTCACCTGTGTCATACTGTTAGAATGAAGTCATTAGTATGCAATTTCCCCCCAGCTATAAATGATTTTCTATTGGAGTTATAAAAAAAAATTACAAGCTTATTAAGTTTGATGAAATTATACCAGGTTTCAGAAACAACTCCACAAGTACATGAGGTGTCAGCATTAACCACCTGTCATCGAAGGTGGAGGAGGAAAAGAAAACAACGAAGGGATCCAAATCAGACCTAAATGGGAATGAGATGAAAAGTCCCACTGCAGTACACTAAACCAAGAATCAGTGTAATAAAGAAAATAAAACCCTTGTTTCAAAGTAGATATTGTTCTTTATAAAATCCAAATTCAACAGAAGAAGAAAGAAATCATATCACTGGTTGCATTGACCAGTAAAGAATCGGCAACGAGGAAAAAAAGAATGTGTTGGAAAAACTAACCGAAATTTAGCGTATCTTAAAACTTAAAACTTAAAACTTGTGAATCAAAAAGAAATTTGAGTAACAAATCAGAAGGTTTAAGAGAATCACCAGGAAGCCATACCTGTTCTTGAGTTTGATAAATCTCTCCTCTTTTTGAAAGCTCTGCTGATTGATTAAGGTCTGTTACAGAAAGCATTGAACAGTTTCTATAAGATGTTTCATCTTCAGTTTGATCTGATGGCTTCCCTCTTTCTGAAAGCTCCACTGATTGGTTAAGGTCCGGTACCTTATCCACAGGACATTCATCACACGATGATTCCTCGCAAGAAGAGAAATTACCATTTGCATTTGCAAGCTTGCTCCACTTGGTCAGCACTGAAATATTTTCCTTCTTGAGCAACTTGCTTTTCCTATCAGTCCCATCCATACATTCTTTTCTTTTATAGCGTCGATAGAAGGTTATTAATGGACTGGTCAAGTTGGTCTGCGTTACTATTTGTCCAGATGGGTTCCTGAAATTATCTTTGGAGGGTGAATTATCTTCCATTGGAATATTCAAAGCAGGAGACTCATCACTACGTGCAGAATGGAATTCCCTTGCAATGGGTGTTTCTGAGTTGATAAAATTGAGATCATTCCCAGCATCCATTTCAACTGGCGGGGAAATAATTGTTTTATTAGAACAATTGTCAAATTCATTACCAGAGCTTTCACTGGCATGAGAATTTCTTTGAGTGTCACAACCATTCTGTGCCTTTTCTACTGGGGGTGATTCACCAAAATCCTTTTTCGAGTTATCCTCGCATGGAATTCTTGTTGCAAGAGATTTCTGTTTAGAAACTATACTTTCTGTAGCGTCACTAATTCCACGCTCCCCTGCCCTAAGGTCATCAGGCTTTTGAATGGTAAATGATGATGAACAGTCTGGCTGTTTGGCACATTCAAAGCACGGATTTTCCCCGTCACTGGTATCCTATGAGATATAAAGATAGACAGATGAGTAAGCCTTTCCTTAGACAATCATAAGAGCTCTCCATATAAGAAAAATTAAGCCAAATCATGCCAAAACAATGGAAAAAAAACACAGGAAGTCTTTCATTAGATACACTGATTGTGCAACTAGAAAACATAATATTTATTTGGAAATTGAGAATGATAAGATTGATGACAACTATCACAATGCATCACATCACCAGTGAAAGCACATCAAACAAATCCAAGAGTACCGACATGAAATTTGTAGTTAATAGATTCTTCTAGCATGTTCACTATTCATCAAAAAGAAAAAGAAAGTTCACCTTCAGTATTCTTTGTAGCCCTGATAACTCAGCTCCCATATCTAAAAATATCTAACTAAGATATTTACCTAACTGACCTATATAACTTACACAAGAAGGTAAACCTTTTATTTGTTGAAATTCATTAGTTGGTATTTAGCTCTCTTCATTCCTTTTTCTCCCACTCCTAAATTTGTATTTAGGCCTTCTCACTATCTTGTGATATACAGCATATTACAACTACAAAGTCTTAAACTCAACAGGAAAGGGTTTGACCTGATCATCCCCAGCAGAGGCAAAGCTTCTAGAAAGAACTAAATCGGAGGTGAAATTTAGCGAAGAGGGTTCAAAAAATACTACATGGTAGCAGAAGAAGCTTAGAAAATTATAGGAGTAATATACTTGTCACAGCCAATAGAGATCAGGCATTTAAATTAAGTATTATGTAAACATAAAAACCATTTATTTTTGGAAGAAATACATTAATCAACCTATCTTCCCACAAGTAGTTTATGAAAACCCTAGAGTAACAAGGGGATTGACAAATTTCGGCAGATATGGAATTGTAGGGGAGGAACAGAGACATGCCTGATGATCCACAAACAAATAAAAAACAAAAACAAGAAGTTGTGTTGGAATCTAACCATTGGTTTTTCTTCATCCTTTTCTGATGCCTTCTCAGCAGTTAGCTTGTCATGTTTAACTGGTGTAGATAAAGAACAATCGCAGGCCTCTTCACAAACTGAAGTTTGGCAGCAATTACCTTGGATAAAACTACTACTTTGAGATTGTCGCTTCCTTTTGTAGGTTAGAAATACTTTTCTGCCGAACATTTGTACAACTCTGATAAGAACACCTGCACTACTGGCTACTAGGCTTCGAGCACTGAACACAAAATCAAATGCAAGTCACCAAGTGCGTAAATGACCTCGACCCTGTAGATGCAAAAATAACACCCAAAAAGAAGACAGACTTAGAATCGATAGTGTAAAAAATAAGAAAGGTTTAAAAGTGGAATGCAAGACATAGAGTTACCAAAAAAAAAACAATAAACAGTAACAGATGGCAATGGCTTAAGATATACAACCACCAATGCCTTTTCCCACTGGTAGAGATCAACTGAATGGGTTAAGAGTCAAGACATCATACTAAAACCTATACAATGTCCAAATTTATTTTCATAAATAAACACTAAAGAAAAGGAAATATATATTATGCTATTAGAGTTTCAAAGTTTTTTGAGAGATGTGTCTTGCGAGTCGTGAGATGTATTCACATTCAATCTGCATGTCATGTATTTCACAGTATTCATAATATTCTGGACTGGTGAGTTCTAGGCATCCTACGCGCTTCATGGGATGAGCTTCCTTTGATTGAGAGATAGGTTAGGGACTTCCCACACTCATGTAGTTGATATATATCCTGTCTAAAAGGCAAATCTTAAGTCCTTTTTTGTGTGCCCTTCTAATTTAACCTGTAATTTAGTTAAAAAGTTTTCATGGATTATAATTAGCATTATCTAATATAAATGCATGCAAGAAGGATAAACAAGTTTCACCACAAGCAGTTGAAATATTAGGATTCAAAACTCCACTAGAGTTTACAAACTTCCAGGAGCATATAGTAATGGTAGAAAATCTTTAAATGGTTTTATCATATGCAGGATAAAAAAAATGTAAGGTTGCATATTCTATACAATTCTAAAATTTACAAAACTAAAATGACTATCTAAGCTTAGAACATATTGTTGCCAAGACAATGAGGTAGAAATTAAGAAGCTAAAATAAATATCATTTTCTTCCTAGACATGTTCAAAACACCTCTGAATAAGGTACAACATCCACAAGCTCTAAGGGACTATGACTCTCAGAGCTATTTCTCTTTTGGCAACCACAAATTCAGAAAGAATCTTTTTTATCCAATAGCAGCAACTGGACCAATAAAGGCAAGTGTGAGGTTCTCTAACCTAAATAAAAATCCTTGTTCTTGAAAAAGAAATGAATCTTTGTTCTTCAAACAAAGATCATAAGCAGTTTGCTACCACATGAAGCCATACAATTAACACTCCAATAA
This sequence comes from Lotus japonicus, assembly GCF_012489685.1. Lineage (NCBI taxonomy): Eukaryota > Viridiplantae > Streptophyta > Magnoliopsida > Fabales > Fabaceae > Lotus > Lotus japonicus. Next base: position 99,609,301 of record NC_080041.1, read on the forward strand.
CTAGACCTCTACCAAGTTACCACCATTGAAAGTCCAAGTTTTTCAAAGCACAGGCACAAAAATGCTCCATTTGAAAGGGCTACTGTAACAAGAACTGGGAAAAACAAAACCCACACACAGAATTTTAAAAAAAAAAATAGAACTTCAAAGATAAATTGAAGCTTGACATATCAGACACAAACCCCCACCATTTATCTTCTTCATCTTCTTCTTTTTTATAAAGAGATTCCTAGCAGATAAACCTAACAAGAACATGGGTCCATTTACACCAAAGAATCTAAAGTATTCATTCACTGTTCAGCCATTTTCTACACCACCCAGAAAAAAAAAAGATAGAAAATTTGAAGTCATGCAGTTACCAAAAAAAAGAAAACTTTGACAAAGATTGAACCCAAAAAAAAAATAATAACAATAAAAACAGAAGCAGCTTACAAAATAGGAAAGCATAGAGAAGTGAGTGGAGCATACCCCAAAGTTTGAAGGCTCTTGTTCCTATGTGAATTGTCAGAGTCTGTGTGTGTCTACTGCAAAGTACCTTGAGAAACGTATGAGGAGAACGAGTGCAGTGGAGTGTGTACTTGAGCTATGGACTTGGTTGCTTGTTTTCCATTTTACTTCTTGCACTTTAATAAGGAACATACAACAGGAGCCACAATCAGTGACAAAAATTGTTCCTTTTTGTTGCGTTTTCACTCCAATAATAGTGTACACGTCACTACACTGAGGTGAGGTTACAGTGTAGGCCTTGCAGTGTCCACTCTCATGAGGCCCATTGCTAAACCCAATTTCAGCCACAAAGAGAAACTCACACAACTTATGAGCCAAAAAAATGAAATCATATCTCAGAGGTTCGGCTCTGCTCATCTAAAGTAAGTCTTTTTTTTTTACATTGAAAAGATAAATTACATTTTGCAGGGATTGAAACTTGACCTCTCATTCTTAATTTATATGTCTTCCAACTCTTTACTACTTGAGGCTATTATTTAGGAACCTTCTAAAACGAGTTTAAATCATCATAAGTTGCTTTTATTAATTTGATAAAAATAAGGTAATCAATGATGCGAGACTTAATCTACCTTTTAAAATGAACCCACTCATTTTATACCAGTGAAGTCTCCTTTTTTGATGTAAAAAAAAAAAATACTAGTGAAGTCTTCTTATCTTTGGACACACTATATATCACCAGTTGACTATTATTCCACAATTTTGTTTCCATTCCAAAAATTCACATTGACTATAGATTCACTTTTTCCAAATGTTTTCTCAGTATAACTAAAAAAATCATTTATTTTCTCAATACCACATCTATTAGTGGATCTCGCGTACTTAATTTTTGCACCACTGATATTTACTACTCACACCATTTATTTCAAAATAAATAAATATCGGGCATTGCTCCGGTACCCATTGAAAATAAGAGGGCACAATACCCTTTAGTTCATTTTTTACCATACAAATGTCATATTTGTAAATTTTAAAAAGTCTATTATGGAGAAAATATGACTAAAAGGTATGGAACCCTCCATTTTTGAAAGGGTTCCAAAAAAATTGCCATAAATATCTAGTGGCTATTATTGTGACTCTATTGTTTTAAAATGTAAATTTGAAAAACAAGATATTTATTGAATTCTTTTTTATTGAGATTATGGATTTTTTGTTTTAATAATATGTAACTTTCTCAGATGCATAAAAAAAAAATGTAACTTTCTAATTCAATAACATTTACGTAACACCTTTATCAATCACCACTATTGTCACAATCATTGTCATTTTTGTTGTCATCCAACAACATTCATTGTTGTTGCCACCTTGTACTCACGCCCACAGTCGCCACCCAACACCCTCTGCTGCTGAAATTTACACCACCACCTAACACCTAGCGCCTCTACCCCAGTACTCACCATTGTCACGACCACCACCTAACACCCATCGCCGCCATCCAGTATCATCCACTACCATCGACATTTGATACCTTCCAGGCCTCCACCACCATCATTGTTGTTGCCATTAAGTAACATCCACTGCCACCATGGCCACCACAACAAACATCTTCATCGATGCTACTATGGCCACCACCCTCCACCACTGCCATCACCCTCCACCGTAACAACCCACCCTCACCCCACCACCACTGCCATTGTCACCTATACCATCGCCACCTCTCCACCATCATTACTACTCGGTAACCTATACAACAACCACCCAATAATACTCTCCTCCGGCTCCCCTATTGGCGCACTCTATCATGATCGCCACCCTTCCCAGCCACACATGCTACTTTACCAAGTGGAGCTAGTAGAAGGTGTCTAACAACAGTGGTGACCATTGTGACTCTATAAAGTTGACAACAATATTTTAAAAGAAAAACAAAAAAAAAATGAATATATTAGATTGAAAACTAGTTTTATTTTTTTATTTTTTTGAAAATAAACTAAACACCACCTCAAATAGGAGATAAATTACCTTCATCCCACACCAACATTATATCTTACCCTGTTACAAGTCCTTAATTTCTGAAAATTTGAAAAATTAATTTTTGAGAGACAGATTATCTTTAACTCTAGAAACTAAATTATCATCACCACCATCAAGTGTGTAGATCAACTGACCCATAAGAGTTTTACGGCTCATAAAAATCATATAATACGTGTAGTTTAAATTAAAAATTGCCTTGATGTCACTCTTATTTCCTGTTCTTATCTTTCTTTCAAAAATTACAAAAACTAATGTTTTTTTCTCCATTAGAAAACTCCAAAAAACGGCACTTTTATTACAAAAGCTAAATTAAAAGAATACAATTACGGTCTTAAAAAAAATTAAAAATGGTAGATGAAATAATATAATGATATGAATGCACGCCAGGATATAGTCCTAGATTTGGTTTCAGAAATAAATAATTAATATTAATTTAATAATTAAAAATAGTGTGAGAGGGACACGAAACGCACGTTGGTGTTCGCGGCGGGGCACACTGAAAAAAACAAAAAGAGGAGCAGTTACAGTTAGGACGTGGCGTGTAACGGCCTCCTCTAACCGCTTTTTCCTTCCTCCACGTGGCACATATTTTCTCACGCCTTCTTCTCTCTTCTTCTCACTTTCCAGCGAAAAAGAAACGAAAAGGAAAGGAAAGAAAATGTGAGAAAAGAAAGAAGAAGAAAACCTTCTTCATTCATTCATCTGAAACTAAAACTAAAATTATTCCTTCCCCCTCTCGATCACCGTCACCAATATAAATTCCCTTTTCCATCCAAACAACAAACAACGACACTCGCTTTTCCGTCCCTCTTTTTTCCCTCTCCCTCTCCCTTCACCGATGGCGCATGATAGCAACCACCACCACCACAACAACCACCGTTCTTCAAGCTCTTCCTCCTCCAGTGACATTTCAGTGTATGTCGACGCTCCCGCTACTTCCATTGCCTCTACTTCAGGTTGTTATCCACATTCTCCCTCTCTTTTTCTCCTTTTCGTTGTTTGTTTCATGATAGTAGAAAGATATTCATGTGATGATTATGTGGAATTTTTGTTGTTTGATTTGGTGTTAAGCAGGGCATGTGGACAGGGATTCATCGGAGAATGTGGCTGAGAAAGAGGCTCCTGCGGCGGGTGTTGTGGCTGTGGCGGAAGAAACTGGACCGTCCAATCAGGGTTTGGTAATTAGGAATGGTGATCGTAAAGTTGGAAAGACCAATGGAATCAATTGGTTGGCCGCGAAGTTGCTTGATGAGAATGTTCCCATGAAGAAAAGGGTTTGTCAAAATCACTACTATCTTCAAACTTGCAAACTAGTGTTTTTTTTATAAGAACTAAACCTGCATTTTGGTTAAGAACTAAATTGATTGTGATTTTCAACTTCCAGAGATGAAAAGTGTGATTTCCAGGACTAAAGTGACTGAACTCATTTTTAGGGATCAAAATAATTCTAGTAGGAAAGTTTTTGTTAGGGAAATTAGGTTTATGAATCAATCAACTTAGAGGGTTTAAGCACTGCCCTGAAGTCTGGATTTATGTTAAAAGGGGTCTCAAGCGTATGTGTAATGCGTATACTCACATAGGAAGCACTCTGATTTGTTTGTGCCATTTTGTAGTGACATAATTTGCTTAGCTTGCTGACTATTGTTCTATATATATATCTCCTAATGATGTTCCTTTAAATGGCTTCTGTGACTCTAAAATTGTGATCTAAACTCTAAAGATCTTTGAGTTTTTTGTTTGCTTTATTTTTTTAATCCTTGGAAATTGTTTTCACATGTTGTAGCTGCGATGGCTAAAAAAGGCTTCCTTGGTTAAGGATGATGGTACTGTAGTAATTGATGTTCCAGGGTCGCATTCACCAATTGAAACTGGGGTTATTACTAATGAAGCTCATGATGTATCTTTCAAGAGAAAGCCCAGTCAGGATATTCGGCCTGTTCAGCCGCTTCAAATTGTGATGCTTATAGTTGGAACACGGGGAGATGTTCAGCCTTTTGTTGCCATTGGGAAGCGTCTACAGGTGTTTTGCATTCCCGGTTTCTTAAGTATTCCTGTATTAGTTTTTAGTGTATGGATGATCATTTACTAGAAAATTTCATGTTATACATCATATATTTTTGAACCATGCTTGAAATTATGACTTCCTTCAGAGGAAATTTATCAAGCTTATGGAAATAATCGAGGTTTAAAGTACCTGATTTTGCTCTGGAAAACATTCAGAATAGTAGAAACTCGGCTATTAGTTTTTTTTTTCTAACTTTGATATTCATTTTTTTAAATCGTGATTGCAATCATATTGTTGTCAGCCGTGCACGCCAATGCAATTTTTTTTTTTTTAATGAAAGCTGCTTTCCTGAAACTACAGCTAGAAACATGATATTGTGGACACTTTTATCAGTCTTGATAAATCACTGGACTAAATATTGGAATATGCTTTATGGTTTTAACTTTTACAATTTATTTCAGACAGTCTTTCATGTGATGTTGATTCATGACAAGACATTATAACATCGTGTGATCCATATACCTGATACTACTAATGCAAAAAAGCTTTCATTGTTGCGTTTTTGTTGTTCTTTCATGTGATGTCCTTAACTCTTCCAACAATTTCAAAATCACGTTATTTTATTTCCCTCCTTATTATCCAAGTCGAAACTACTGTTGTCTTTTGCACTTCCGAAGGAAAGGGCAGGTCTATGCCTTTGAGAGCCACTTGTGAATAGGATAAGAGACTTTATAGTTTCACAACTTTCACCTAAAATATAGGACCTTGCAACTAAAGTTACCCTTTTGTATGGTTTCCCACTGTTCTCATCCATCCACCCCGTAGGAATCATAGCTGATTGACATGCACCCAATTATTTTCTCTCCGTTTGAGACTTGAGACAGTAATCCTCTCCTGTGTTTCATAGTGGATCTCAAACTTCACTTTTTAAACAGTGTTGTTCTGTATCAAACTCATGATACTTTCTAAGATCCTTAAGTATTTATTTTTTTATTTTTTTCATTCTTTCCTCCTCGAAAAGTATAGTTTTTGTAACTTAAGTCAATGTTAATCCTATGTAATTCAATTCAACCTGATTGAGGCTGAAGTTTATTTGCAGGTAGACGGTCACAGGGTTAGGCTAGCTACTCATAAAAATTTTGAAGATTTTGTCTTGAATGCAGGCTTGGAGTTTTACCCTTTAGGTGGAGATCCCAAAGTTCTTGCTGGTTGTAAGTATTTCTTGTCTTATCCAATATATGATCTTCCTAGTTTCAACCTTTTCAACCATTTAAAGGTTAAGTGTTTGTCTCTATAACTATGTTTAATCGGTAGCTTTACATGACAGTCTAACTTAATTGTGGATAAAAGGACTTCTTATGTAGCCTCCTCTCTTATGATTCAACTCGAACATAATTTAGGTGAAATCAGTCATCTTTGCCAATGAGCTAGGTCTAGTGGCATCCCATCCCCCTTACAAAGAGATGTCTTTTGCCCATATGCCAGTATGCTTTTACTACTGTTTTCAAATGTAAATGTATGTTGTCATCTGATGAGTAATATTTCTTCTCTGCTCATAATATCATCTTATAATTACTTAACATTATGTTTTCTTCAGATATGGTCAAGAATAAAGGCTTCTTGCCCTCAGGTCCTTCAGAAATACATTTACAAAGAAATCAAATCAAGGCTATTATTAATTCTTTGCTTCCTGCATGCATCAGTCCTTACCCAGATTCCAATGTTCCATTTGAAGCAGATGCAATAATTGCCAATCCTCCAGCATATGGTTAGATTTTACTTAAATTTAGTTTTTCGTTCAATTTCGTCTAGCTATGCCTCACAATAATTATAAAGACAACTAAGTTTCCTTCCATTCTCATGAGAATGTGATTCAAGGAAATCTTTGATACTAATGAAGGCCTTAGAAGGAAATGTCTCTGGCGTGGCCTTGCAGAAGATTTTAGTTTCCAAAATCAGGCTCTTCTGAGTTCTGAGACATTAAAGAGCAAGATTGCTGGAGTTGTAAGTTTGAAAAGATTGAGGTTGTAACCTAGTCAAAGTCATCGAATGCAAGTGTATATTAGGAAAAATTGATGGCTAACAGCTAAGATAACTATGCTTATAAGGATTACATTATTTCATTATGACAAGGAGTTTCTAGTAGATGTACGGAAAATAAGGGAGATAAACATATGTGACTGTTATTAGTGGCTGTGAGAAGTAACTCATGATAGAGAGAAGGAAGGAACAATAGGCATGATTGTAATACTCAAATACACGTTAATGATTCATTGTCTATGTTTGCTAAAGCATTAAACATACTTTCGACTAAACAAGAATTTCCTCCTTTTTGTTTAAACATGGAAACTGCTAATGGCCAGTTGAATGAAAGCTCATTGACAGAGAACAAAAATGACTACAGGACTAACTAATAATCTTAGATTGTTTATGGCTGTTACCTATTAACTAAAAATATTTTCTATACTTTTAATGTATATGAATTTTGCAGGGCATTCTCATGTTGCTGAGTATCTAAGAGTTCCCCTTCACATATTCTTCACAATGCCATGGACGTAAGTCTTGTTTGGTGATATGGATTAATCCTACACTTCATTATCTTCATTTCCATCATGTGTTCTGTCACAGATAAATTATTAATTGACATAGGAATTAGGACAGTTTTCAGTTGTGCTCATTTATTGGGGATAGTTTTGTAGTTTTCTTTCTGAGTGATGATACGATATTTGACAAAATTTGCAGGCCTACCGGTGAATTCCCACATCCTCTTTCCCGTGTTAAGCAACCAATTGGATACAGAGTGAGTTGCATGGTCTCTCTGTTCTGAAGTTAGCTAAGCTACTAGTTTTTTACATAGCATTTCTAAATTATCATTTTGTTTTGTGTTGAGTCTTTCAGCTGTCATATCAAATAGTTGATTCTTTAGTATGGCTGGGAATGCGAGACCTGATAAATGATTTTAGGAAGAAGAAGTTGAAGTTAAGGCCTATTACTTACCTAAGTGGGTCTTATACTTCTCCTCCTGAGGTTCCCTATGGTTATATATGGAGCCCTCACTTGGTCCCTAAACCAAAAGGTTAGATATATATTTAGTGTGTTCTCATATCATTTAGTGCTCACCCATGTTCATACTTAATTCTTACTGTCACATCATAAACAGTCTCTTTGCTTCCATTTTCTTGACTTGGCTTCTGGGGGGACTCAAGCTGTGTTTTCAAGGATGTCGTGATAATCTCATTGTGTTTTCTGTTTGGTCTGCAGATTGGGGGCCTAACATTGACGTTGTGGGATTTTGTTTCCTCGATCTTGCTTCAAATTATGAACCCCCAAAATCGCTAGTAGATTGGCTTCAAGAAGGCAAAAAACCTATATATGTTGGATTTGGTAGCCTTGTGAGTTTCTATGCTCGCATATTTAAGTCATCTGATCACACTGATGAATCTGCAGATTGCACTGTTTGTCTGAATTTAACTTTTCCAAGAAACATTTGCAGTGATTCATTTGACCTAAAATCACTGGTCACTAATATATATATATATATATATATATATGTGTGTGTGTGTGTGTGTACCAACTACCAAACTCAGTGGCATGTACCATGCTCGGGCATAAAATCTAATGTGCCTTATCAGAACACATACATGCCATAATTAAGGACTTGTGTGTGATTCCCTTTTCAATTTTTCTGAATTTAAAAAAGGGTTTTCAGAAACAATTTTAAAAACCTGCTTTCCAAAAGAATAAAAGAAAAGAAAACTACTAAACCTGTGATTTGAAAACTAAAAACAGAAACAGAAAACATGTTTTTAGATTTCAGTTTTAAAAACTGAAAATAAAAATTATTTTTAAGAAAAACTGGTAATATCAAATGAGTTTTTTTTTTTAACTTTTGTTTGTTTTTAAAAGCTGAAAACTGTTTTACAAAACAGTAATCAAACAATCCCTAACTATTTGCAAACTTTCCATTCTGATATAATTTTTTGTTTGAGTTTTGAACAGCCTCTACAGGCTCCAGAAAAAATGACAAAAATTATTGTTCAAGCTCTGGAACAAACAGGGCAGAGAGGTATCATCAACAAAGGCTGGGGCGGTCTTGGGGATTGTGAGTCTTGATCTCTACTTCAAGCATGCCATTAGTATACTGCGGTTTTTGCTGCTCTGATTGTGAACCATGTAATAATTTCTGTTTCTCAGTGGCAGAAGATAAGAAATTTGTGTACTTATTGGACAACTGTCCGCATGATTGGCTATTTCCAAGATGTACTGCCGTGGTACCTGCAAATTTTTTCTCAGTGTTAGTTCCAATTGCTCTGAATTTAAATTGAGTTTTAGTTGAAAGTTCCAAATGTTTCAGGTACATCATGGGGGTGCTGGAACAACTGCTGCTGGTCTCAGAGCTGAAGTAATGTAGTGTAATGTGAAACATTCTAACTTTACTGTTATATGAATCTTTCAATAGTCATCTCTATTCTGTATTTTTGCAGTGCCCAACAACTGTCGTACCGTTCTTCGGGGACCAGCCATTTTGGGGAGAGCGAGTGCACACCAGAGGGGTAGGTCCTGCACCCATCCCGGTGCAGGAGTTTACACTGGAAAAGTTGGTTGATGCCATACGCTTCATGCTGAATCCAGAGGTAAATTTAGCTGTGATATGAGCAATTAGTGTTGTGAATGTAGCATTGGTAATAGCATATACAATGTGTTCCCCGGTTAGTATATTGTGAGTGACTTGTACTCTTTGGAGTCTAAATCAAGTAAAGGACGAATTTACTTCTGTCCCCTTGGAATACAGTATCAAATCTTACAAAATAGAGCATTAAACAAATGGAGGTGATCTTCACAAATTTTGCTTTTTGTGGTCTTTCATAGATCACATGAGATATTAATTATTGAATGGTAACCTCCTAACTGGCGATGTTCACTCTTTGAGAACTTAAGAGGCTTTTCATCATTTATTGTGTTTCTGATATATCGTTCTATGCTTTTATGCAGGTGAAAAGGCGTGCTGTTGAACTTGCTAAGGCCATGAAAAACGAAGATGGTGTGGAAGGAGCAGTTAAAGCCTTCTATAAACATTATCCAAGCCAAAAACATGATACAGAGGCGCCTAAGCCATTAGCCTCAGTTCCTAAAGGCTTCTCTATACGAAGATGCTTTGGTTGCTATAACTCTTCTGGATAAATTGATTCTTCATCATACGGCATCCTTGTTCATGTAGTCATGTTTATTCTTCAGTCCAATTCTGTTATATTAGTAATTGTGAAATGTAAATTGCCCTGGTGATTTTTTTCCCTTAGTTTCACCAGAAATATTTCCTAAGGATACAGTAGCGATCAAGTTAACCTCTTTAGTGTAAGATTTGAATGGAATGCCCTTCAGTAGTTCAGTATGTTCCCGTGATTTGCAATTGAAAACTTTCATGTTTAAGAATAAGTGAACATCAGTGAAACGTAAGATCATAAATTCATTTACTCACTGCCTTATCGAGTATCAAACTAGTTGAGAAGTTCGTTCATTTTTTCGTTTCAAAGTGATTGCTAAGGTTCGCTGGTGCCAACGAGTATCTAAACATATTCTTGTCTGCAAGTATATTGCCTTCTTGACACTTTGGAGTCAATATGAGATGTCAACTTCCCTGGATGGTGTGCAGATTTCATATGTTATTAGATTGTTTAAATCCACTGATAAATCTTTCATATTCTTTTCCACAAAATTACTTTTGGTAGTTTCTTTTAGAATCACTTATCTCTCTTACCTGACTCTTCCTAAAATCACTCATAAAAAACAAACACCGGACTTCCCCTAAAACAATTTGTAGAATACATCATTGAAGTACATGCCAAGAAATTTGCAGACTATAGTTATTTTTGTGTGCACACTGCTCTATTCAAGCATTTTGTTCAAATAATGATTGTTCCTATAGTTTTTCAATCTCTATTACATACTATCGAACTGATTAGTGGACAGAGCATCAAATTTATAATTCGTGAATTGCATTTTGTAATAAGAATTGTACTTTTTAATAAGAATTTTTTTTTGAAACAATAAGAATTATAATTATAAGGAGGTGAAGGATTTGAAGTTTTACTCGCTTCCTTGGTAAAAGTCAATGGATGTGGGGGGGTTATTGGGGGAATAAAGCCTCACCACATAATTCACCTGAGCACCTGGAAGAAAGAAGAAGACACTACACCTATTATTTCCCCCTCCACTCATTTTATCTTGTATGACTGATAATGTGCTACACAAGAAATTAGGACTGAGCCTGATAAACTTGGTCTTTCTGACTCATCTGATCCACTTCCACTGTTGACATATGTAATGAGGGCACAATAGGAGGTTGTATTCTGCGTGTTACCGTCATGTTCAACCCCTGTGTTGTGTGAATTGTGGCTCCAGTGGTCATCACAACCTATGAGAGACAATGATTCAGTTAGATCCTAATATAATGGAAAGATTGGCACTTGCTAACAAGTCAAATGCAGAAAACATAGTTGTATCAGTTCTTAGTTTCATGCTTCATCACCACTAAGACTCTAAATAAGAAAAGTTCAAGCAATCAACTTTAAGATCATCACATGTTTTGCTAAAAACAGTTTTTGAAATAGTATCCTGAGACTTCATCAATCCTTGAAAATTCACAACACAGTAACAAACTTACTGGTGGAGCTCCAATTGCCATTTGAAAATTGAACCGTCTCACAAGCATTGCAAGTGCTACTACAGTCTTTACAATGAGCATCATCAAAAGCATACAAAGAAAAAATTATCATCAGTATGCGCATAACATTTAGTCATTTACTCACAACAAGTCTTGATAAAAATGAACCGATTCATCTTAGGTTCCAACAAGATCTTCGGAATTGCTGATAACCAAAAGATTTAAAAACACAGCAATGGGTTAACATGAACATTACCTCAAATGTAGCAAACATGTCACCTATGCATTTTCGTTGTCCTCCACCAAAGGGTAAATACCTAAAAGAAAGAATAACAGTATTAGCAGCTAGCAGATTTCATTATATCATGCATAAACTCTTGAATATTGGTAGAAACCATGCAAATGGATTAAATACTGGTAATGTACCTGAAGTTTTGATTCGTCTCATTAGGGTTAGGTCCATCTAAAGGCCATCTTTCAGGTTCAAACTTGTCAGCATCATCCCACAGATGTGGACTGCGATGCAGGTTCCAGAGAGATATAAAGATATCTTCACCTCTGCCAATAATTGATGACACAAAATAACAATCGATCAGAAAGGATGAAACAAATTAACAATAGATCAGATATGAAGATTCTCAGTCTCAGTATATTGCATATTGAGATGAAAAAGTATCTTATATCCATCAAGGTTTTCCTAAATTACACTCATATCTTTGTTTGTTTCAGAAATTATGAGTACATCTATGATTTTTCACCTGCAGACAAAGCTTCTTAGAGGGCTTATATGGGTTTGGATAAAATGTAACGGGGACTTTCTGGCTATGAAAATTCAAAATAGGGAGGTCAATGTTTTTACTTAGAAGTCGAGGTAATTTCATCAAACCTCAGGGAGGTTAATGTACTTTTACTTTATAACCAGGAACTTAAATCTCACAGCCTCACAATCTTGGTAAGTACCAAGTGAAAATTAAGGATGAAACAAAGAAAGAAGACTTGTAATCAAGACAAAAACTTCAGCAAAACTGTTTCTTAACCAGCTAAACAAGATGAAGTTTTTATTGTACTTACTTTTTTATGGGATACTCTCCAAGAACATCATCATCAATAGAGCGACGAATTAACACAGGTGGTTGTGGGTAAAGCCTCAATGACTAAAAATTGAATATATTTAGAAAATTCAACCAGTAACTATTAATCAATTTAAACTTAATGTGAAAAGTAATAGTAAGCCATCGCTATACCTCATTGATCACACGAGTTGTATATTTTAGTTTCTTCATGTCTTCAATAGTTGGAAATCGATCTCCAAGTACAGAGTCGACCTAGGAAAAATTAGTTAATATCAGATTTTTGTGATCCGGAAGTCTAATATGATACTTTGATACTAATGTGAAAGCTAAGAGTCTCATGAAACCTCTTCTTGGAGCTTGGACATGACACTAGGCTCCTGCAGCCAATGAAAAAAGAGAAGGAAATATTCTTGCATTAGCTATTGCTGCATTACAAATTCATTCCTCACTTTATGTGACCAGAAACAAATAATTATAAGTGCACGCATTTAGTTCAGGTGTTGATGTGAAGAAATGACTGCAATGTTCTATTGCACATGCATATGGATGGTCAAGATTAGTTTTCTCACCCTCTTGCCCGATACACTGCTCTCTCTCTCTCTCTCTCTCTCTCTATATATATATATATATATATATGTATATATATATATATGTATATATATATATATATATGTATATATATGTATTTTTATTGAACGGTAGCCACATAATACCTTGGACAGAAGATAAAAGGTCCAAGTTAAAACTGCAGCTGATGTTTCATGTCCAGCAATGAGCAATGTCATCAAGTCGTCACGAAGTTGCTTACTTGACACCTACAAAGATTCATCACTTTCATACTTTGCACTTACATCCAGCTTTTCATTAACTAAAATAATTTGAGATAGCTAATATACATCATCTCCGGCTGCTAACAAGAAGTGCAGGATACTTGGATCTTGTTCATTCATGTACTCCTCATGAAACTGCAACTCTTCTTCGTCGACCATTCTCTGCAAATGAGATTGGAAAATATATATGAAACAACAACTTAAGTTTAGCAGTCTTTACTTTTAAAGGTCATGAATAGGAATAATACAGTCCCTGGACTGTATTTTAATTAAGAGCTGGCTAATGACCGCAGAAAACTATCATATCATCAAATTGATGATTATTTTATGAAGAAGTTTGTACACTCTAAAAGACCAAGATATTACATATAAGTGTATCCATTTTTGGTTAACTCCCAAAGATTCACAATCTACACTCTAGAAGATCTAGTTATAATAATTTCTCTAGTCTAACTCAAACAGAAATGGAAGCAAGAATAATCAGACGTCAAGTGTTTCAATTTCTATGAAACTTTGATGATGAAAAATATAGGACCTAGCATGTGATTCATAAATTCTTTTATTGCATAAAAAAATTAAAACTGTTTCACTACCTCATAATATATCGATTAAAATAAATATGGAATGGAGATGAAATGTGTCTGACAAATGCCACCTCATTTTTAACAATGACAATGTTAATCACCAGATGAATTTTGTCAAAATTTATTAAGAATAGTGATTGTTAGTAGTTTGCTGATGTAATTTCAGTAGTATTGTCAAGTTTGCTACTGTTTGTAATAGCTGTAACAAAATCCTGTGTCACTCTAAGGCGACATTACCTTGCATATTGCTATCAGATCATCAAGCGTATCATTGACCAATTTGAGAGCTGCATTAACCTTCTTTTGACGAGGGGATATGTCTTTCCATATTGGGATCTCCCATGTTGGAATTGGAGAAACACTTCGATCTTCTGCTTCTCTCAGCACATTATAAACAGCCTGATCTAATTAGATAAAGTGCAACAATACTGAAGCTTGTAAACAAAGCATCTTCATTCAGAAAGAACAAGAAAAATTATAAACTGGAACACTGCATTAAAAAGACAAGAGGTCAAGGGAATATTCCAAAAGTCATACCTCAATTATACCCGTGTCATTGGATAAAGAATCAAAGTCGTAATTGAATACTGCCTTGCCAATGACGTCCAAGGTCAATCGAGAGAAAAGTGACTCCATCTCCACATCTTCTCCATCAGATGCAGCAGTATCTAGCTTCTTGCAGAGCCTATCTGTAGCTTGTCCAAAAAGGCCAATCATAGCTGCTACATACTGTAATCACAATCAAGGAACAAAATCAAGAACAAGATAGAGAAGAACAGCTGAGATTTAAGAAAGAGTAAGAGAGAAGCATTTGTGAGCATCTCTCAACACCATAAAATGAACAAATCAAAATATGCTGCTCTTTCCATTTTCTGTCATAAATGACATTTTTATGATGGTGAATACTGGTTAATGGATCTATGTTTCTTCATTAGATAACAGTGCTAACTAGCCTCTGAACGTTTTAAGTAACTGTCAAATAACTCAATTATGCCCAGTTCAATATATACTTGTGGAGATTAACATTCTGACCTACATAAATCTTAGTGTTTCCAACCTAAGTAAAGAGGCATCCCTTTAATCCATGATGTTAGCAGCCAAGAAATCAATCTAGAATATGATTCTATAATGACTTCTGTCATGAACATATTTTTCGAAAAGCTTAAGATGTTGGGTAAAGGACACATGAATGGTTTTACATTATATTTCTAACACGCAAAAGCACACTTGAGCTTGAAGTGTGAACAACATGTGCTGAAATTCAACTTTTTATTAGAATAGTTGGGGGTAACAAGGATCGAACTCTAGACAACTTGGTCAGAGCTCTTATACCATTTCATGAACCAATAATACCAGAAGCTTAAGTTCTTGGGTAAATGACACATGAATGGTCTTATATTACATTTCTAACAACTTCAAATAAATCAGTCCAAGTACAAAAAAATACCTTCTGATGCAGTGCTGGGACAATAGCACGTCGCCTAACACGCCATATTTCCCCATCAGCTGGGATAAGCCCTTTCCCCATCACGAAGTCTAGGATCTCAGCTAAGATACCCTGCACACAGAGAATCAACCAAATAATTTGCAAGTACATTGCATACAGGAAGGGCCAGAGAAGAAAAGCAACTGAAAAATGGTCAGTCATTGCTGACTGTTGAGTTGATTACCTTGGAATAGCCCTTTGCATTGTCTTTCAATATGTGTTTGGCAATAGATGGATCGGATACTATTAGAAAGGACTGCAAGATAACCAAGAGGGAAACTCAGTTATCCCATATAATGTGCCTTTTTTCAGCATAGTAAAGTTTAAGGTGAGGGGAGTCTCTCCCCATTTCAATGCCATGGAAATCATCAGTGTGATCACATTACCCTGGATTCAATCCCAAGTTATGCAATTGTCATGGAAAGAAGTTAAGGCATGTGAATCAACCCCCCATTGGTTACCACTTACCCCCTTAAGAAACATTGTTTTCAAGTAGAGATGAGCTAGATTCCTGCTGAAAAAAAATATCCTGAACTAACCTTTGGTCCAAATGTTAACCTGAAAATCCCACCGTATGTGAGGTAAAGTTCATACAAGGGAATGAAGAAGGCCTCATTTCGAACGGCATTGATTGACCCTTTTGCCTCAGGAACTTTTGGGTAATAGCCACCCCCTTCAATCCAACCAAATAAAAAATCCAGAATTTCATTGGGCACCCCCACTTGTGACAAGCTCTTCTTCAAATCTGAAGGGAAACTAGACCAACCCCAAAAAAGAGCAAACCAAAATCAAATGAATAAAATAAATAAAAACAACTCTTGAAGTATACCCAGTTCAAGTTATACACTATACTACTAAAATAGAGGAGCAACTAACCTATCATTGGATTAACAAGAAAAAATCCAATTGAGAAAAAAAGCCAAAGTTTGAAACTTAAAGGCTATGTAAGCATACCCGGATTGCTTATTCACGGTGAATTCTCCTTTGGCAATCCTAGCAGATAATTCAGCTCGTTGTTTGCTCTTGATACCATCATCCCCAGAATCCGAGCTTTTACCATTTGAAGAGGAGCATACAATCACTGATGAGCTAAATCTTCTTCGTGTTCTGGAGCATGGAAACCAAGAAGAAGAAGAAGAAGTGGTGGTTGTGGAGGGTTTGAGTCTATTTATGCATATCTGTTTGTGGTAGAAACGTTGTGTGGGAATTGAAAGAGGAGGAGGAACATGAAGCTGAAGCAGAGCAGCATGGGAAGCCATAGATGACAGACACAAATGTTGTTGTTGTTACAGAAGTAACATCCAACTCAGAAATAGATAAGTGGTTGATGCACGAGACCACTCAGTCTCGTTCTCATCGTGTCAGCTTCTCCAATGGAATCTATTGAATATCAAACGGTGAGCAACTTGATTAGATACCCTTTCTAGTTTTGTAATTTGTTTGTATGAGAGTAAGCCACGTTCTTTTGGCACTACATCATCAAGTGCATATGAATTAATTAAGAATTAGGAGAGCAACAAACACACCTCCAACATATCTCTTGTCTAGATATGGTTGATTTTTCAAAAGATATAGCAATTTGAGTGAATACGTTAGAGCGTGTATTTAAATGAGTATGTTGTTAGTATTTCTCATTAAAGATATATAATAGATCTTAGGGTAGTTTTAGGGTGGACTATTAATATTATAGTCCACACATGAACCAATGATATTTTAGAACAAAATAATATCCTCACTCTCTCTTCCCTCCTTTCTAGTCCACTATGCCCCTTCCATGCCCCATACTCTCCCTCCCTCGTCGTCCTTTGTATGACACTCACACAACGTCGACATTGGTGGATGCGTAAGGCGTCAATGAAGGGTGCCATCAACACGCATCACGATGTACAAGGTGTGCTTGAGCATCAAGAGCAACAACTTTGACATGATGGCTTGATTCGACACAGATGCCATGAACGTGATATCAGTGCCCATTGGAGGGCATTCACACAACTACTTTTCTAACTCGATTGCGATTGGATTGTTCCACGCCATGAGGAAGTGAACTCTCATTTCTTACTCTTTTGAAAATGATGGCCCTCGGCCTACCACCGTTGAGAATATCGCTCGATTCTAACTGCGACTTCCACCATTGATAGGCAGTCCACCACACTCGTAGCTTTTGGGGATGGAAAGCGTTTTAAGGAGAAAGAGTCGAAATGCCAAGACATTGGAGTTTGGAACGATGAATGTGAGAACGACACCAATTTCTTATCCTCGCTCTGCTACAAAGAACTCATCGGCGCCAGAAGCTTCTCCAAAAGGTTTCACATGGCTGCACGTATCATATTGGCACCGCCTCACAGACACTGCCAAAGATGACGACAAGGTCATTGGAACTGGGGGCGGTTGTGGAGTCAAGATGGAGGTAGAGTTAGGGTGAGTAGTGATAGCGAATCCGCAAGTGTACGAATTGCCTGAAGTAATATAAAAGATATCAAACCATAAGGATAAATGTTTATCAATTTGTTCTAAGATATTATAGTTCAGAATGTAAAAGGAAAAAAAAATATAAGTTTGATGTTTTATTGTATTGAAACACTTGTGATCAAAAGCAAGAATTGTAATTCAGAAAAAGAAGTACCTTGAAAGTTTCACCTAGTCCAATTAAACTTTTAACAATTGATTCCTTATATATTAGAACTTCTTCTATGATGTTAAAGTCTTTACCTCTACTTGTTAATACCTTAATCAAGTAAATCATTCAATTTTAGTTGCTAAGCCTAATACATTGGTACCTAGTCAATTCAATTGAAGAATAAAGCTCTTGAAATCAGCCCAACATAACCAACTCTTATCCTTATACCTAAGTGATAGAGATGATCAATCAATCTAAGCTCGGTTCCCTAGTCCTTACAAAACTACCGTTTGTGCAAAGAAAATCATAAAATCTTGCATGCATGTTAGAAAAATTATAATCAGAGCAAAGATTCATAGAAAGAAGGTTTTATTCATATAAGAAAGCCGAAGTTCAAATCTTAATCAGAATTAGGATTCACTTAACCAAAAGTGCAAAAGAGGACTAGCCAAGCATGGTTAAGCAAGTCATAATCTTAAAATAAAAACAACAATAACATGAACACAAGAGGACTAGCCAAGCATGGTTAGGCAGGTCATAAGCCTCTCACAAGCTCCAAGAGCCTAAACTTCAAAGCTTTATTCAAAAAATTACAAGATACCTAAGAAAGAAAGCAAAAACTGAATTTATAGCCTTCATATATGGGATTCACGCATGTGCGTGGCCTTCCTAGCCGCACATGCATGGAAGATGGACATTTCAGATGTTATGGGACAGTGTTGCCACGCATGTGCGTGGCCCTCCTAACCACACATGGGTGGAGGATCTAGTGGAGGGCAACATTGCCACACATGCGCGAACCTTTTGACTTGGGGGCTTGCTTTTAAAGTACAACCACGCATGTGCGTGGCCTTCCTGGCGCACATGCGTGGCCCTTCTGATCCTCTTCCTATTCTTCAACTCCTTCTTCCTCCTTCATTAAGACTCTTAACTTAGCCTTCAATTAACATCATTAGCCATTAAAAACATGTTAAACCTGCAAAGCATCTAATCAACAATGTCACTCATGAAACATCACATTAATCAACAATAACTCATTGCCTATAAAAAAAACAATAACTCATCATCTGCTCAATTACTTTGCAGATATAACTCCCAAAACCATTAATCACTCATGAAGTCAACTATTTCAGCTCTAATTCTCACCAAATCACTCATGCACTTCAAAGTAGTTTTTTCAAATAATATACTTTCATCTTTTTGTTAATAATGATTTTTTAAAAAGCTAAAACAAGCATAAAAGTGAAAACAATGATTTATAAGAATTTTTTTTATTCACAGTAGACAATTAATAAAGAATAAAAGTAGTACTCCTTCCGTTCCTAATTATAAGACCTAATTTTAGATTTTCCATGTTCCTAAATATAAGACCTTTAACAATAATTTAGTAAAAAATATTCTACTCTTCCATATATACCCCTCACATTAATTGTGTGTTTTCAATTCTAAAGTTTTAATTACCACCTATCATTTATTAGTGAGAGAAAATGACAAAGGCTAAATATAGAAGAATGTATGCGTTTTTAAGAAGTCAATACACTAAGTAGACACATTTATTGTTTTCTTAATAAGCGTAATTTTTTGTATTAGTTCCTATAATTATAATTAGGAATGGAGGGAGTAACATTTATGTGTGTGTCTCTGCGTGCATGAGTATTTAATTTATTATCATTGTGCTTTTGATGTTCTAGCTAGTAGTAATTAACTAATAGCATTAAATTTGATCCCAAGCACACATACTCATATCGTTATAATTACGATGCATATACTATCAAATTAAAAAAAATCCAGGAAAATGAAACCAATTTCATGCCCCCTGGTTGAATTGTCAATGAGAGGAGATAGAAATAAGCTATGCAATTGCTATTTGACATGTTAGATTGTAATGAATTTAATTTTTGTTACATAGCCTCATTTTAATCTCATTCAATTCATGGTCTCAATTTATTGTTTGTTATGTTAGATTCTAAATGGAGTTCCAATTCATCCACCTTCGCCCTCCGTTGTGAGGAATAATGTTGCATTCACACTTTTTTTTGGAGGTGGAATAAGGTGGAATGAAGAGAGAGATAGAAAGATAAGAAAAAGTAAGAGTTAGAGATAAAGTATGGGATGTGATAGATAATAAAAGGAGAGATATATAAATAAAAATGTGTGAAAATGAAGTGTTTTGAAAATGAGGTGTGTATATATCATTGTTGCTAATGTGAGTGCCAATAATATAAGAATAAATGTTACTCCCTCCTTTCCTTTTTAAGTTTCATTCTAGCAAAAAACTCTCCAACCAAGATAGTGAGTTATTGGAGTTTTTTTTTCTTCTCATTTTACCCTCTCACATCCTAATCATAAAGTTATAAAAAATTTCAACCAAAATAATTGATAATTAATTTTTTGTTTCACTATCTCTCATATCATTAAACTATTTATCATTCTTCTCTCCCTAGTAGCAATAAACACTACTAGAAAAACTACTTTTAACATCGGGCCAAAATCACTTTTTACATCGGTTCATAACCGATGTAAGTAAGGGTGATGTAGTATGTCACCACCTTTTCACATCGGTTGTACAACCGATGTGAAAAGTAATTTTTCACATCGGGCGAATCAAATAACCGATGTGAAAAGTATACATTTCACATCGGTTGGTAGGAAATAACCGATGTGGAAAGTTAGACATTTTACATCGGTTATTTTCGCAACCGATGTGAATACTCTTTTTTTTTTTTTATATACATATTTTACATCAGCTGATTTTCTAACCGAGGTGAAATGTCTTTTTTTTCCTTTTTTTTCAGTTTTTTTACAGTAATTTGAGCTGAATATTCATTGATCATTAATAATTGATCATGCATTGCCAAATATTTTTTGGAAAAAACCAAGGAAACAGTCCAAAGCCAAAATACAAAGTAACCAAAACTAGCTAAGCTAAAGATAAACTAGCTAAGCTAAAGAAAAGACTAAGGTAGTAAGAACTCTAAAGCTACTAATCCAAAGGCAACAAACTGCCCAAATGTTAGTGCCTATCCCAAATTTTACCAAGCCTCCAAGACCACCAATACAACAAAAAGAGATTCACTACCACTTGAAATTCTGAGCCACGCAATTCAGCAGAAAAAGTGCCTCATATGAATCCATTCAATCATCTCTCCACCAATCTACTGTCCATATCAGCAAAATTCCCAGCAATTCAATCAATCTAGCATAAACAAACTAATGATATGATCAGTATATCAGCTAAACAAACTCAACAAGCAACATATAGCCAAAACAAAGACAAAAGAGAATAAAAAACTAGAGTATAACAAGGTACGTACGCACGCATCAAGTGCAGCAAAGACAAATGCAGGTGCAGAAAAAAGCACAATACAAAGAGAGCTAAGGTTTTTCAGACAGTTTAGGCATAAACCTGATAAATTCTAAGGTTTAATCAACTCTAGAAAACAAGTTGCCCAACTGTTTCGCAAATCATACAACTCTTCTTCTGTTAATGCCGTTGGATCATTGAATACCTACAATTTGTACAATGGGTTAAAATACAAGGTTTGTGACATTTTGATGAAGAACTCAAACAGTGAGACAAACTAATTAAGAGACAAACATTTAACTTATCATAAAATTAAAATACCTCATTCCAAGACTTAGTAATAGAAGTTTCAAACATGATTTTTAAGTGTTAGCACAACTCTGTTTAAAGCAATGGAACCAGATTTACAATCAAAACATTTAATATAACCTATGTCTATTCCTCGCATGATCTTTATATACTTCAACCCTTGCAGTAACATTGTCCCTTGAAATGAACTTTACATGTGAATCTGATAAGTACATACCAAATTGATACAAACAACCATTGAATAAGAAAGAAAACTGATTTCATTGAAGTAGCTGAAATCCAGATCAAGGATCCTAGCCTCTTAGGAATCTGGATAAGTACATACCAACTTAATACAAATAACAATTATATATGATGAAGTAATTATTAGAGGCCGCATACAAGTATATTTAACATAAACAAACTTCTTTTTCTTCACTAACTACAACAGGCCATTATTTCTTTTAAGTCGTATCAATGAACACTTGAACACACAACTCAACTAAACTGCTACCTCCATCCCCAAAACACATGGAATCAACATAAGGTTGCAATAATTAAGTATGAATTATACAGTGTGTCAAACACTACAGAAGGTTAACAAAAAATTGGAAACAACAAAGAAATCCAATTGACAATTGGGTTCTACCATGTTTAACTTCTACCCTCAACAACTCAACCAAATGAAATTAGAACCACAAGGTTTGCTAGTTCAGAACTCAGAATTCAGGTACAATTCTATCTGACATCAAAACTTCAACCAGGTAAAGCATGATAAGGTAATCATACTAAAAAGAAAATCAGAGTTCATAAACTATGCCAAAAGACACAACTTCTCTGTACAAGGAATAGAAGATACTAACTTTTTCTTATCAATATTAGGAACATCACTCTTCTCAGCCCTTTCAACAATCACCTAATTAGTATCTTCCTTGATTGCTGTACACTAATTAGTATCTATTTTAATTCTTCCACAACTGGACCACAGTTTTGGTCTCATGTTGAAGAACTAGAAAAAAATCTCTATTCATGATAGGAAATGGATTCATGAGCAATTCTTGAGATTGAACCACATTAGTATTGTCATACAAACCAGTAAAGAGCTAAATTACATGTCCTTGCTTCTAATCATATCCCTTTGAGAAAGCTCTCCCCTTAGATCTTTATGAACCTCTGAACTCTGAAGCTACTTCCATGTGCACGATGCTTTGAGCTATCGAAGCTGTAACTGAGGTCATAAACCAAACGTGCATCATTTCATCTCTCCCATGCATCATTGCTAGGATCAAAGCTTGAGGATTCCTACATGGATCCATCTATAAAATGAAACTTATTCTTAGAGTTTCATCCTCTTTTCAATGCTCTACCCTTAGGAATGATAACTTCTCTATCAATAGCCTACTAAGATGGAAATCGATTTCCAATATCCTCTGTTGCAGATGAGAGTCCCACATCGAAATCTATTCCCAATTCCTACTAGTTCCTACACAAGAAATTTTGAATTCCAGTAACAAATGGAAACCGATTTCCCCAAGATGGAAATCGATTTCCAGCATCCTCTGTTGCAGATTGAAGGAAAAGGACTGTCGAAACCAGAAAACTAAATTAGAAGTTCAGAAACTAAAACCCAAAACCCCAAAACCGATTTCCCTAAGCATGAGACCCAGTTCAAATCAGATGGAAACCGATTTCCCTAAGCATGAAACCCAGTTCAAATCAGTTCAAATCAGTACACAAATCAGTTAAAAGTTCAGAAACTACCTTGATAGTGTCGAAGCAGGAGCGGCGTCGAGAGCTTCCATAAACACCAGATCTAACCAGGAGCGGCGTCGAGAGGTGATGGCGAACGAACCAGAGCTGATGGCGAAAGGTGATGGCGAACGCACCAGCGCTGATGGCGAGAGGTGGTGGCAAACGCACCAGAGCGAGAGTTGATGGCGGTGAGAGGTGGTGGCGAACGCACCAGAGCGAGAGTTGATGGCGGCGTCGAGAGGTGATGGCGAGAGCTGATAGTGAGTTTGTGCGCGTTTGGGTTTCAGGGTTTGTGAAAAAATTAAAGAACGGAGGGGCATTTCCTAACGGTTTAATTATAACCGATGTCAAAAACAGAGAAATGAGGGACTTTTCCCAACGGTTTTAGAAAAACCGATGTGAAACATAAAGAAAAGAGTACCTTTCCCCAACGGTTATATTCGAACCGATGTGAAAAGTACTTTTCCCAACGGTTATATTCTAACCGATGTGAAAAATAAAGAAAAGATGGACTTTTCACATCGGCTATAATCTAACCGATGTGTAAAGTAAGTTATTAAAATTTCAAAAATGCCACCGCATCTTGCTTTCACATCGAATTTTATATCAACCGTTGTAAAAACTATTTACGAGTTACTTTTCACATCAGACATATTCCCAACTGATGTGAAAACTCTCATAAAAGTTCACTATAATTTTAATATTGCCACTGTGTTATCTTTCACATCAGGTATTATTTCCACCGTTGTGAAAACCCTGATGTGAAAAGTATAATTTTTAGTAGTGAAAAATTTATAACCTCCCTCCAATTTTTAATGTTAACACATTTTTCTATGTAACTTTGAAAGCTCTTTTGGGTACTTTCATTGGAATTTAATTTCCACTTACTAGACAAGACTTTGAATTGATGTAACAGGAATTAAATTTCCACTTACTAGTAAGGGTATAATTGACAAAATGGACTTTAAAACATCAAAACGACAGTTAAATAGGAACAAAAAATTTCTTTTAAAACGACACTTAAAAAGGAACGGAGGGAGTACTACCTCTGTTCTTATATAACTTTTCAGAAAGAGAAAAAACACACATATTAAGAAGTTTAATTAATTTTAAAGTATTATTTGTTTTCCTATTTCACCCTTTAGAATTCATTTTATTTTTTCTCATTTATTGTTTTTACAAGGATATTTCATAGAAAAACATAATTTAATGCTTTCTTGAAATTCTAAGTGAACAGATATATATGAACAAATATTTTTCTTCAAAGTAGACACTTAATAAGAAACGGGGTTAGTAAGTGATTAGAGCCAACAAGAAAGTAAGTTTTGTAAAGATAGTCATGTCTTACAAAAGATTGTTGTCATACATAACAAGAAATTATTAATGAAAATGTTAGACATTTTTCATCTAAGCCTGTCAGGAATCATAAAAGATTTTAGAATGATTGAATAATAGAAGAGTGTAAAAGATTCTAGAATAATTGAATAACAGAAGAGTAGTATGAAAATTGCTCATATTTATATTTACTTTTATTATTCTAACTAAGCAATTTCAACATTTAAGTAGAGTTTATGTGAGTTAATTGAAGGCTTGGATTAGAGAACTTGAGATACATGTTAATCTTATTTCACGTTTAATTGTTATTTTTTTAAATTTTAAAAATAATTAAAATATATAAATAATTGGAGGTTAAAATACAAAACATTTTTTTTTTGAAAAATAAAGGATTGTATATTATTATCCACAAAAAACACCCATAAGGACAAACCCTTATGGAGCAAGGAAAAGCCCAATAAAAAGCGAGGCACCCCGACAAGCATACAAAAACCCCAAAAAGCCGAAAAACCCCCATCCAAGACAAAAGCAAGGACACCCTAGGACTAACCAACAACACCCGAGAGACACAAACAAAAAATCAAGTTTTGAAGTGTTCTTCATAAACCTTCTCCAACCCTCGAATAGCTTCAAAATCGCTTCCCTCAAACTCTAACCCCAAGACTTTTCCAACAAGCTACGTCTTTTTCGACCGCGTGAAGTAACGCCCACCACCGCGTTAAAATACAAAACATAAGAAGTTTAGGGACCAAAATTTAGAATATAAGACATGATTACTGTTTAAAACACAACCAACATCATTTTTTAGTTTGCCAACTAATAAATATATGTTCTTGTTTTAAATTTAGCAATTAAAGATGTCCCCTTTTTTTTATCACTCCCTCACCTCTCTTAATCTTCCCTTCCTTCCCCAATTTTTCTGTCACCAATGGGTAGCATCTTCCCTTAATGTACATGTCCCTGAAATACAAATATACAATGAATCAGATCATAAACCATAATTGAAATTGAAATCAAAATTACAAGGAAAAGAGACCTAACTATATGCCTAAAAAATTTGTAGGAAGATGCTACCCATTGGAGCTATATATTACCTGTTACGTTTCACCCGATCAAGTTCTTCTAGCAGCTTGACATTCACTTCAGCACTTCAAACGAATGAAGAACAATAATGACTTGGCACAGAGGATAAGAAAGAAGAAAGAAGAGAGAATAAGGAACTTACTACATGTTGGGAGTGGTGAAGAGGTGCGTTTTGGAGGAATCTGATCTAAGCGGTGGAGATTCCGGTGGAAACAGTGGAGACCTCTAGCGGTATCTCTCTTCAGCTCTCTCTAGCAGAGATGTTGGATACATCATAATGTCTTAAAATAAATGTTTAAATGCTGATCAAAATAATCCAAAATTTTTTCTTTTTCTTTTTGTTTACATCCAGAGAAAATAAGCTTCGCTCAAGAACGTTAAAAAAAGAGTGCCCAGAATATATATATATATATATATATATATATAAGGAAAATGAGTTATATATATTACATGTCCCTTAAATTGGATTGTTTGTTTTCATTTCTTCTCTTTATATTTTCCTATTTCCTATATATGAAATCTAACATTACTTTCCCATTACAGAATCCTAGCAAATAATAAAGCTTCGAGCAGAGGTCGATTTTATTCTAGATATGGAGAGGTCAAATTTCCATTCAATTACAAAATTGCAGTAGGTTCCATTTCATGTCACCTTTTTAATTTAAGTGTATGATGTTCATTATTAATTTAGAAATATTAAATAAATTTATGATTCATTATCAAAAATGTATTTTCAAGAGAAAATATGTCAAATCCTACATGGGAAATAAACATTTGAGGTAGTTCATTTCAATTTTATGACCATCCAACTTTTTCTGCGTTGTTAGGTCTCTGTTGAGTATTGGTTGTTTGTTGTTTTTAGAGAGCGTTACCTAGGGTATGCTGTAATAACTTTAAGAGGCTGCACCAAATCATTTCGTTTACATATGTTTTGCTTTCAAGTACTTTTGACAAATTGTTGTGGAGGCTATTCACTGAGACCCCAGCCACCTTTGCTGATTGGTCAATTTATCTCGACTTTTCTGTCAAGATAAGCAATGATCTCCTAGCATTTTTCTTTGATGTTCAATATCATCACTCCATGTTTTGGAGCGGTGGAGAGGTGCATTTTGGAGGAAAAAGAGAGCTATATATTACCGGTTACGTTTCACCCGATCAAGTTCTTATAGTAGTTTGGCATTCACTTCAGCACTGCAAACGAATGAAGAACAAAAATGACTTGGCACAAAGGAGAAGAAAGAAGAAACATGAGAGAATGCAGAACTTACTCCATGTTGGGAGCGGTGGAAAAGTGCGTTTTGGAGGAATCCGATCTAAGCGGTGGAGATCCCGGTGGAAACGGAAGTGTATGATGTTCATTATTAATTTAGAAATATTAAATAAATTTATAATTCATAATCAAAAATGTATTTTCAAGAGAAAATATGTTAAATCCTACATGGGAAATAAACATTTGAGGTAGTTCATTTCAATTTTATGACCATCCAATTTTTTCTACGTTGTTAGGTCTCTGTTGAGTATTGGTTGTTTGTTGTTTTTAGAGAGCGTTACCTAGGGTCTGCTGTAATAACGTTAGAGGCTGCTCCAAATCATTTTGCTTACATATGTTGCTTGCTTTCAAGTACTTTTGACAAATTGTTGTGGAGGCTATTCACTGAGACCCCAACCTCCTTTGCTGATTGGTCAATTTATATCGACTTTTCTGTCAAGATAAGCAATGATCTCCTAGCATTTTTCTTTGATGTTCAATATCATCACTCCATGTTTGTGGAGAGGTGTGTTTTGGAGGAAAAAGAGAGCTATATATTACCGGTTACGTTTCACCCGATCAAGTTCTTATAGTAGTTTGGCATTCACTTCAGCACTGCAAACGAATGAAGAACAAAAATGACTTGGCACAAAGGAGAAGAAAGAAGAAACATGAGAGAATGCAGAACTTACTCCATGTTGGGAGCGGTGGAAAAGTGCGTTTTGGAGGAATCCGATCTAAGCGGTGGAGATCCCGGTGGAAACGGAAGTGTATGATGTTCATTATAAATTTAGAAATATTAAATAAACTTATGATTCATTATCAAAAATGTATTTTCAAGACAAAATTTGTCAAATCCTACATGGAAAATAAACATTTGAGGTAGTTCATTTCAATTTTATGACCATTCAACTTTTTCTGCGTTGTTAGGTCTCTGTTGAGTATTGGTTGTTTGTTGTTTTTAGAGAGCGTTACCTAGGGTATGCTGTAATAACTTAAGAGGCTGCTCCAAATCATTTTGTTTACGTATGTTGCTTGCTTTCAATTAGTTTTTGACAAATTGTTGTGGAGGCTATTCACTGAAACCCCCAGCCACTTATGCTGATTGGTCAATTTATCTCGACTTTTCTGTCAAGATAAGCAATGATCTCCTAGCATTTTTCTTTGATGTTCAATATCATCACTTCCTGTTTTGGAGCGTTGGAGAGGTGCGTTTTGGAGGAAAAAGAGAGCTATATATTACCGGTTACATTTCACCCGATCAAGTTCTTCTAGCAGTTTAATGGGAGAAGAAGAGGAAGATTCTGAAAGGGAAGAATCTCACCTTGAAAAAAATGAAAAAAAAGAGATTTTCGTGAATTTCTTTAGAGTCCCACATCGCTAGCATTATTAAAGTCACACCCACAAATCCCTTATATAATGAGTCGTGTGTTTCCCATCAATCTCATCCCTCCCACTACCTCTTGTGTAATTGATATTTTCTTCAATTATGTTACAAGCAGATATCGATTATGGGGGTCAAGGGGAGTAGCGGTTGATGTTTCGGTAACAACCATTAGGCTGTTTTGGAGCGTTGGAGAGGTGCATTTTGGAGGAAAAAGAGAGCTATATATTACCGGTTACGTTTCACCCGATCAAGTTCTTCTAGCAGTTTAATGGGAGAAGAAGAGGAAGATTCTGAAAGGGAAGAATCCCACATCGAAAAAATGAAAAAAAAGAGATTTTCGTGAATTTCTTTAGAGTCCCACATCGCTAGCATTATTAAAGTCACACCCACAACTCCCTTATATAATGAGTCGTGTGTTTCCCATCAATCTCATCCCTCCCACTACCTCTTGTGTAATTGATATTTTCTTCAATTATGTTACAAGCAGATATCGATTATGGGGGTCAAGGGGAGTAGCTGTTGATGTTTCGGTAACAACCATGAGGCTGTTTTGGAGCGTTGGAGAGGTGCGTTTTGGAGGAAAAAGAGAGCTATATATTACCGGTTACGTTTCACCCGATCAAGTTCTTCTAGCAGTTTAATGGGAGAAGAAGAGGAAGATTCTGAAAGGGAAGAATCCCACATCGAAAAAAATGAAAAAAAAGAGATTTTCGTGAATTTCTTTAGAGTCCCACATCGCTAGCATTATTAAAGTCACACCCACAACTCCCTTATATAATGAGTCGTGTGTTTCCCATCAATCTCATCCCTCCCACTACCTCTTGTGTAATTGATATTTTCTTCAATTATGTTACAAGCAGATATCGATTATGGGGGTCAAGGGGAGTAGCTGTTGATGTTTCGGTAACAACCATTAGGCTGTTTTGGAGCGTTGGAGAGGTGCGTTTTGGAGGAAAAAGAGAGCTATATATTACCGGTTACGTTTCACCCGATCAAGTTCTTCTAGCAGTTTGACATTCACTTCAGCACTGCAAATGAATGAAGAACAAAAATGACTTGGCACAGAGGAGTAGAAAGAAGAAAGATGAGAGAATACAGAACTTACTCCATGTTGGGAGCGGTGGATATGTGCGTTTTGGAGGAATCCGATCTAAGCGGTGGAGATCCCGGTGGAAACGAAAGTGTATGATGTTCATTATTAGTTTAGAAATATTAAATAAATTTATGATTCATTATCAAAAATGTATTTTCAAGAGAAAATATGTCAAATCCTACATGGGAAATAAACATTTGAGGTTGTTCATTTCAATTTTATGACCATCTAACTTTTTCTGCGTTGTTAGGTCTCTGTTGAGAATTGGTTGTTTGTCGTTTTTAGAAAGCGTTACCTAGGTATGCTGTAATAACTTAAGAGGTTGCTCTAAATCATTTTGTTTACATATGTTGCTTGCTTTCAAGTACTTTTGACAAATTGTTGTAAAGGTTATTCACTGAGACCCCAACCACCTTTGCTGATTGGTCAATTTATCTCGACTTTTCTGTCATGATAAGCAATGATCTCCTAGCAATTTTCTTTGATGTTCAATATCATCACTTCCTATTTTGGAGCGTTGGAGAGGTGCGTTTTGGAGGAAAAAGAGAGCATATATTACCGGTTACGTTTCACCCGATCAAGTTCTTCTAGCAGTTTAATGGGAGAAACAGGGGAAGGTTCTGAAAGGGAAGAATCCCACATCGAAAAAAATGAAAAAAAAGAGATTTTCGTGAATTTCTTTAGAGTCCCACATCGCTAGCATTATTAAAGTCACACCCACAACTCCCTTATATAATGAGTCGTGCGTTTCCCATCAATCTCATCCCTCCCACTACCTCTTGTGTAATTGATATTTTCTTCAATTATGTTACAAGCAGATATCGATTATGGGGGTCAAGGGGAGTAGCTGTTGATGTTTCGGTAACAGCCATTAGGCTGTTTTGGAGCGTTGGAGAGGTGCGTTTTGGAGGTAAAAGAGAGCTATATATTACCGATTACGTTTCACCCGATCAAGTTCTTCTAGCAGTTTGACATTTACTTCAACACTGCAAACGAATGAAGAACAGAAATGACTTGGCACAGAGGAGAAGTAAGGAAAAGAAGAAAGATGAGAGAATACAGAACTTACTCCATGTTGGGAGCGGTGGAGAGGTGCGTTTTGGAGGAATCTGATATAAGCGATGGAGATCCCGGTGGAAACGAAAGTGTATGATGTTCATTATTAATTTAGAAATATTAAATAAATTTATGATTCATTATCAAAAATGTATTTTCAAGAGAAAATATGTCAAATACTACCTGGAAAATAAACATTTGAAGTAGTTCATTTCAATATTATTACCATTCAACTTTTTCTGCGTTGTTAGGTCTCTGTTGAGTATTTGTTGTTTGTTGTTTTTAGAGGTATGAATGCAGCGAACGACACATGATCCTTGACAAAGGTTCTGCATAGAAGAGAAAAGAGGCAATACAAATGAAATAGAAACAAAATCACAAAATGAATTTCAAGTACACCACATATCAAGAGAAACACACCAATCTAGCATCATAGAATTGCAAACCACATTACAAGAAAAAAATGAAATGCTTACCCAAAAAAAAAAACAACAAAAAAATGAAATACTAGCTATTGCAGCAAGCATTGCCATCAAAACCCCTTCATGAAATACAAGCTATTATAATAAACCACTATGAGACAAGTGTCAGACGAGAGGAAGAGAGATCTAATACCTGGAACGAAGGTATAGGAACGATGGAGTTTGGAACGGTTATTCAGGAATGATTTTTAGGAACGGATTATATATGAGAATGATATGCCTATATGCAAGGAAACTGACAGATCTAATCATATGTTAATGGGGCAAGTGCCCCCACAATAATTTTGTACCAATTGAACATGATATAGTATATAAGATGTACTAATTTCCCATAAATGTCTTAGATAACTGAACATCTATAATATATATAAAGTGTACTAATTGCCCCCACTAAACTTTTAAATTTTAACATTACATGTTCATGTATATTGTGTATATATTTCCCCATAACTTTTATTTTCTGAATCTATCCCAGCCTATTTCTAACGGTTTTACAAATGTATCCTGAAAAAAATGTGAAAAAACTGTTCTCCACGCAGAATACGAATTTTTTTATGCATAAAAACAACAATACATAAATACGGGATCAAATGTTGTCTAAGGCAAAGTAAGGCAAGGCGCGCATTGTTGTCAAACCAAAATGTTGTAGTGGTAAGATATGATAAGAGCATAGTTTCTTATCATTTCATGTGTTTGGAGTGGTCATATCATGTGCTTGGAGTAAGGTGAACCCTTGAGGATACTGGTATGCCGAGTTGGTGGTATCGTTCTCCCCTGGTTGTGTGGAAAAGAATTGGTAAACAAGGTGGCTAGTTGCTCTGCGCTGCACTAAGAGGAGCCGAGAATAGCAATCTGTGATGGTTTAGATTTATCTAGGTGATGGTTCCCTTGTAGTTGGGCCCTATTGTATAGTCTTTCTTGTTCTTTTTGTTCCTTGTACATGGATTGAAGTACTCCTAGTACTTCCATTTAATCTCATTATTAGCTTACCAAAAAAAATTATGTGCTTGGAGTAGATAGGATAAGATAAGGAATGATGATTGCATTATTTTATATATTTTGCTGACGCAACAAACAACGGATTGTAGCAAGATATTTTAAATTCTTATCCTAACCACCAAACATGCTCTAGACAACTGGATGATTACTGAAAAAAATGTGACATTCTGCAAATAAATTAGGCACTATAAGAACAAAGGTTGAAATTGCGCGCATAAGAACACAAATGGTGACGTATTTCTTTTGAAAATAAAACATATATATATAGAGATAGATAAAGTTGAGAAAATGGCAACGTATAATACTTGACAAATATGTAGAGATCTTATGAGAGCAGACACGGTTAATATATAGATACTAGTATATTTTACCCGTGCGTTGCACGGGGGCATTCATTTTTATTTTCAATTGTGTTTTCTTATGGTTTTTTTTTATGATTTATTCGTATGAAAAGGAGAAAAAATAATATTATTTGTGATAATTATGTTTTTTTTTTTGTCGAAGTGTTAATTTATGTTTTTAATTGTGTTCTTTTTGTCGTACGTTTTTTTTATGAGTGTGTTTGTTTTTTTTATTTGTGTTGTTTGTCCTTATTTATCTAATTGATGTTTTGCATTATTCTTATGATATAACAATTAATTTATGTTTTTAATTGTGTTTTTTTTGTCGTACGTTTTTTTTATGAGTGTGTTTGTTTTATTTATTTGTGTTGTTTGTCCTTATTTATCGAATTGATGCTTTGCATTATTCTTTTGATATAACAATTTTACTATACGTTACAGATAGAAGTAGTATTTTTTAGAAGTAGTATTTTTTAGAAGTAGTATTTTTTTTGTAAGATCTTATTTAATATTAAATAATAATAAACTCATATAAAATAATTTTGAGGTCAGTAGTAGAAATCTAGTATAGAATAACATTAATGAATGAAGTTTAAGGGAGGTTTTTTTTTTGCGTCACATGTTTTTTTTTTATTTTAGTATTTATTATGTATATATTTTTTTAGTGATATCATATTTAATATTTTTTTTGGTACAATATCATATTTAATATTAAGTTTACCTTATGACATTCTATAGCTCATATGAATTAAATAATAATAAATTAAATTAAAATAATTTTGAGGTTAATAATAGAAAACTATAGCCTAATTAATATTAATGGAGGAAGTTCAAAGGGAAATGGATAGTGGAGGTTTTTTTATTGAATGTTCTTTAACTTTTAAATTTTATTGTTAATATTAATTATTACTTGATAATGATTCAACAAATTTAAAGTAATAATGTGTGTCATGGAATTATCTAAGTTTTAATGTAAATTTTTTCCTATGGAATTTCATAACTCATATGAATTAAATAACATATGTGCTTAAATACAAAATTTGTTCTTTGTTAATATTAGGTTTTGTTATTCGTTATCATAAAATTAAGTATTGGTAAATATTATAATTATATTAAGGTTGACACATAAACTTGAAAGTAATAAATATGTAAAAAGTAAATAATTCATAGTTTTTTATTTGGTTACAAATAACTCATAGTTTGTTCATACTAAACCTAATATAAAGTAGGATGAAATTAAGTTAAACCCGCCTAGATAAAAATTTCCACAATTTAAGTAAATTTGGACCTTCTCACAGGAAAAAATAAGAGAAGTTGTGTAAGCTATGAATACTTATTTGTGAACATGTACATCTGAAAGTTAGATCAGAAGAAAGCTTTGTATATATGCAATATGCATCTTGGAGAAATTGAGTATTAGTGGCTATTGAGGAGAACGATTCAATGTAGAGTAAAGTAATGAAGAATGGAAAAAAAGTAAGAAACAGCATAGTATTAGGGCCATTCATTTAAGGAAGCAATGTTAGAGGTTAAGCTCATATGGATTATTGTTATTTAGAAGATGAAATTAGTTTTCATGTGGTATTATATGTCCTTCATTTTATAAAACAAATTAGTACTATAAACTTTGATTTCTTCAGAGATGATCAATTAAATTGAAAATGATGTTAACTATATTAAATTATACAAAATAAAATTTTGTTGTAGGAGTAGTGTCACTTGTAGCCTCTTCAATTTTTGAGATGCTCATTCAAGTAATCTTGTATTTATGCTTTGTGACTCTATATTTTCTAGCAGATGCTTGAACCATAACATTTTGAATCGCATAAACTTTGTTATGGTAACAATAAATAGTTTTAATTAGGTACCATGAAAGTGGGGAAAACAAAAAAGTGATTACATTTTCAACGATTAAGAGTAGTTCAATACTATTAACAATTTTAGGTTTATTGAAATCCCTTATTTCCCACACATGGAGCACACGAACTGTTTGAGTCATCCTACACAACAAAAAGTTGAGCAAATCAAAGAGAAATTGATTTTTTAGGGGTTTCAATTTTACATGCTAAAATCAAGTTGAAGATCATCATGAAATAAAAAGCATGTTAGAACACATGTAAACATTCTAGGTCAGTACATCAATAGCTAGCTGTTGGATATATGTACTTGGAAAAATGTCTTGAAGCTAGAGCCTTTGAAGAAATAAAATTAAAGCAAATACTTCAACAAAACTTATGTGAAGTGCACATTTTGAATGAGTATTGACACTTTTTAATTTAAATAGTGGTAGAGAAAAGGGCTAGTGATAGTCTTTTTTTTTTCTTTTGCTAAGATCTTATTTAATATTAAGCATACATCTTTGAATTTCATAACTCATGAAATAAATTATAGTAAATTTATTGAAAGTAATTTTCAACTAATATATAGTAGAAGTTTATAGAATGACATTGATGAAAGAAGTTCAAGAGAGTTTTTTTTTATTGAGTGACCTTTAACTTTTAAGGTTTATTATTAATATTAATTATTAGTTAATTAATACTTCAACAAACCTAAACTAATAATATGTGTCTTATGGAATTTATAACTATATCACATTTAATATTAATTTTGACCTATAATAAATTTATTTAAAATAATTTTGAGCTTAATAGTAGAAAGTTATATAATAACATTGATGGAGGAAGTTCAAGGGAAATATCAAACGACTTAGATTAAAAGTCTGTTGACTATCGAACGGTTCTGAGAAATCACATATAAAATAATATGTATAATTACTTAAAAGCTCGTAGGTAAAAATAAATATATGAAGCATTTTTTATTGATAGACTATTTTACCTTCGAGATTGCTAAACTTCTCCTTTATATTATATATAAATAAATAAATATAAATATAAATAAATAAAAATACCTTTTTGAATTTCATAACTTATATGAAATTAAAAATAAAAAATTTATTTTCAATAATTTTAAATTAATAGTAGAAGTCTATAAAATGGCATTAATGAAGGAAGTTCAAGAGGAAGGATAGATGAGTTTTTTTTATTGAGTGACCTTTAACTTTTAAGGTTTATTATTAATATTAATTATTAGTTGATTAATACGTCAACATACCTAAACTACTAATATGTGTCTTATGGAATTCGTAACTAATATCATATTTAATATAAATTTTGACCTAAGACTCCATAACTCGTATAAATTAAATAATAATAAATTTATTTAAATAATTTAAGCTTAATAGTTGAAAGTTATATACTAACATTGATGGAGGAAGTTCAAGGGGAATATCGAATGACTGAGATTAAAAGTCTGTTGAATATCGAACGGGTTCTGAAAATTCACATATGAAATAATATGTATAATTACTTAAAAGCTCATAGGTGAGAAAAAAATATGAAACATTGTTTAATGAATGAAATGTAAAAGGAGAAAAAAAGGCTTCAATATACTGGATTAGAAGAAAATATTATCATTTGGTCAACATACATTGGTTGAAAATTGAACTGTCAAAGAAATAGAAGCAAACATCATATAATTGTGCAAGAAAGATAATGAAACACAATTAGAGAAATAGTTAAGGAGATGAATTTAACCGTTTATGAAGAAAAAATATTTTTGAAACGAAATAGAAGTTACGAACAAATCATAATAATATTGATAATCAATAGCAAAGAACAAAACATGCATAAATTACAAAAGTAAAATAAAATATGTAACTTTCATCTATTAAATAAGATAACAACATGCATATTGCGAATAAAGAATAAATCTTACAGGAGTGAGAGATGACGAATGAGGAGAATGAATGAGAAAAAAATAAGATCGTTTGGGAAGTGCGTAGCATGAGAACAAAATCTGAATAAGAAATGATGACGAAATCATAACAAATAAATCAAAAGGGATAAATAAGGTGAAAAAAAAAAGAAGGGCTCTTACCGGATGAAAGATGATGATGAAGAAAAACGGCAATGCCTGAAATGAAAAGTGATGAAGAAGAAGTGACCGATGGAGAAGAAAAGACGCAAAAGAAAATTTTCTAACCTGATGGAAGATCTTCTTGTGCTGGAATGATGGAGAGTCCAAATCGGAGTGATTTCCTGCACATGAATGAAGATGTTGAAGATCAAAATGAGAGAGATGAAAATAAATTTAAAGGGGAATGGAAAGATGTTTTATATATGGGAGAAGAAGGAAGAGACTCTTGGTGATTTTGTAATCATAATCCATAATCAGGAGTTACAAAGGCAACAAATAAAACGGCCAAGAATATGAAAAAGTTGTATACAAAGGGTTTCATAAGAAAAAGGATCAACGGTTAGGATTAGAAGCAATGAATGGTCAAGATTAATTCCATATTGAATTACTCACAAATTTACGTATATGACCATGGTAAAATATTCATTCATGAGTCATATTATATTGCATGACTATTTTACCCTCCTTGTTGCCAAACTTTGCTTTTATATAATATTAGTACTATGACCCGTGCGATGCACGGGGATAATCATTTTTGTTTCTTGTGAGTATTTTTCTTAAATCTTTGCTATTTTTTATGTTTATTAAAAGAAAATTTATGATTTAAAAAGACAAAATTATTTTTAGATATAAGCAAAACATAAATTAGTAAGTTTATTTTCTCCATGGATGTGTTTGTTTTTATTTTATAAAAGTACAATTATTTTATTTCATTGTTGTTTTTTACCCCTTTTTTATGAACTTTGATTAAAAATTAACTCACAACTACATTGTATAAGAAGTCTTTGTTTATGTAAAATATCATCACTTAAATATTCTAAAGTTTTCTCCAAGCAAAGTCTACCTTTGGAAGATGATATGATAACAACAAAGTAACAAAAAGTCTTCTAAAATTGTATACAATACCGCAATACAAAGCTTCTATTACTTCATCCATGTATTCTTTATCGTCTTCAAGTAAGCTCATCGCATAGCACACGTCCTTGTAGGTGTCTAATGTGTGTGCCCTTTGATATTCCCTTACTCATAAGAACCAAATAATAATAAATAAAACATTTTTTAAATATTTGAAGTAAATAGAAGAAGGATATAACATCATGACATGGAGCTTATAAAAAAATGACATTGATTGGAGGATTGAAATTGTCAAATAAAATTTCAATGGGAAAGTGATAGTGAAAAGGTTATTTTTTGTATTGATATCATATTTAATATTAAAACCACCACCTTCAAGTTTTAAGGATTAATTTTAATTATTATCTAATTAATTATTCTATAAATAAAAGATTACGAATTCATCATTTAAAATATGGCCTATCAATTCCTTTTATGATGAATCCAAATTGCACAATTTTTTTTATCAATTTCCTTCTTTTTACTTTTAATTAATTTTAAATTACGGGTATACTTTGCACTTTTTATTATCATATTTTTGAATTCCATTTGCTTAAAGTTTTCAGTGCCATTTGCTTGCCCTTCATGGTGCGCTATGGATATCTTCAGTGCCTTCACTACCCGCATATTCCCTTCAACCCAAACCTTAACATCATTGAAGTTTGGCATGCAAAACACTATTTCTTTAAAGACATATTTTGAAGTTTCATTTCATAGAATGCAAGACAATATCTCAGCATTAAGAATAGCATTTCCATGAGGACATTCATATCAACATTAAACCTTAAATAGCATCCCCAAGTTTCAACAAAAGACACACCAGAAAAAAAAAAAAAAAAAACACAGTGCAATTCATCTCTTGAATTTGCTATGCCCAATAGTGTCAATGTGTCATAAACCTTTGTACTTGGAGGAACACTAAATAAGAAGCAAATGAGTTCCTAAAAAAGACTTCCATGCTAAAGAGTATTTAGTTTACTACAATATACTTAACAGGGCAAGAGCTAAATACCATTAAATTGAAGATCACAAAGATAAGTAGAAAAGAAAGAAACCCTCACTTCTCATGTACCATCATTTAGGCGTTGTAGGATCCAAATCTGAAAATTAGAGATGCTAGAACAAATAAAAAAACATAACCCAAACCATCCAAAAGCAAAATCAACTGAATAATAATCAAATAGTTAAATACATTAAGTGGTTATACATCAAAGAAATAAGGGAATTGAAGTTCTATATAAGCTAAGAGAAGTAAAAATCCTAAACACACGAAAAATTATAACATATACTACTTTTTAATTTATATAAAATTAAAATTACATATACATTAAAACAGTGATTAGAAAGACTGATATTTATGAATATACCATGAAATCCCGCAAGAAACCCTAAAATGAACCCCTAAACCCTTCAAAAACACAAACAAATAATACCTGTAGATATTTGAGAGGAAACCTGTAGACAAATGGAGTAACATAAGGGGCACCGGTTTCAACCTCTCTTGTCATCTTAGATCAAATTGCTAGAGCTTAGAGTTATCTCAAATCACCAGAACAAATGCATATTAAAAGTAGTGATCAATAAAATGAAAAAAATAGACAAATTGGAGAATTACACATATAATGATCTAATTTAATTTTATGAAGATTTCCTCTCATGGAGCAGGGATTGTCTTTTCACCTTCAATAGCTTCCAACTAAAATCTTAATCACCTGTATAACAGTGCAGGTCGTGGGATTCAAAATCACGAAATGGAATTCAAAATTGGAAAAAAAATGAGCAATGCAAGAGATCAGAGATGATCTCAACATGCATCCTATGATAAATCAATCATGGTTTGATACCTTAAGGCCATATATGTTTCTAATTAACATGTCCAGACTGTAGAACTTGAAGAATGAGTATGGAAATCATGCACTTAAATACTGATAGAATAAGAAATTTCAAAAGAAGAAAGGACACGCCAAAATATTCATAACACAAACAATATCAATGGCATTTAGAAGTTCTTATGAGAAAGCTAGGGGTAATGGAAATTTATAGAGATAATGGAGCTAGAATGAAACAACTCACCTCTTGAAATTACCTTCAAAAAGTTGAGAATCTTTAGCAGGTGAAACTACAACTATGAGACACCCATAATTATAGGATGTGTAACTCATTAATTATTATTTTTTATTTACAAAGACGACTCAAAGTTTGAGCCTTTGAAAAAACCAAAGTAAATACCTTAACACACACTATGTGAAGTGCACAAAAACTAATTTATATAATTGTAGAGTAAAAGGTGAGTGAAATAATATTTAATGTGCCCTATGGAATTCCATAACATATAATATTTAAGTAATAATAAATCCATTTAAATTTATTGCAAAGTGAATAGTAAATGAATATAGGATGACATTGGTGGGAGGGGAAAGGTTGGTGGTTTTTTTAGTGAAATCACAATGTGCCCTATGGAATTCCATAACATATAAAATTTATGTAATAATAAATTAACTTAAATTAATTGCAAGGTGAATTGTAAATATAATGGATATATGATGACATTGGTGGGAGGGGAAAGGTTAGTGGTTTTTTAGTGAAATCATATTTAATATTTAATCCATTCAATAAATGAAAACTAAGTATGTTTGCCCTATGAAATTCCATAACTAATAACATCTAAATAATAATAAGTCTATTTAAATAAATTGTAAGGATGGTTAAGATTAAAACTAATCAACGGTCATGATTGATTTCCTAGAGAATATTCTATGAAATTACCTAAAAATCCATGGTAAAATATTCATTCATGAGTCATAGTCTATTGCATGACTATTTTACCCTCCTTGTTGCCAAACTTTACTTTTATATAATGTATAGATAGATAGATAGATAGATAGATAGATAGATGTATAGATAGATAGATAGATAGATAGATAGATAGATATTAAAGTATAACTTTTAAAAAATATAATCCTTTGACTTCAATATATAAATATTACTTTTCCGAAGCAACAAAAAAATATATAAATATTAAATTAGTTTAAATAAAAAAATATATTAAAATTATATCTTAAATGATAATTATTATTTATTATGATGTAATTTAGCATCTCTTCAAAAGAGCATGATACATATTAGAAATTTAAGGATTCCGCAAAATAAAGTAAAAATTGAAAATTGAAGAAAATATAAAATCAAAAGAAAAAATAATATAATAATTAATTATTTTTTTACGGTGAAATTTAATTTTAAACTGGATAAAAAGTATAATTGAACTGAAATAAATTTTTGAAATAATATCTAGCGCAACTATTCAATTTAAACAATAAAATATGAAATTAAGTATATTCTATAAAGTTAAAATTACATGAAAACGAATTTCAATTTATGTTCAAAATAATAATCATATCCACACTCTCACATAAATAATTTTTACTTAGGGGAATCTCACTCTCACATGTTGTGAAATTTACTATGAATGAGAAAAAGAGAATTGTATTGGGATAAAAGAGTAATTGGCTTATTCTTTACAAAAATTACTCACTCTAGAGTGTTATGTTCTTTCCCGTCATCCTTAAACAAATTTTTGCTCTCGAAAAAAATACCTAGATTTACATAATAGAGTGTTAATTTATCTTGAGAAAGTAATTTTCTTTTTCTATCAAATTAATGAATAGAATAACATGTAAATTAAACTGCGGTACAATGACACAGTTAATCTCATTACAAAGAGTCACGGCCCACAGCCAAAAGCCCACCATTTTGAACAAAAAAAGCCCAACCTTCCTCTTTAAATTTCATGTTTGCCTTTGCTTACCCCTCATAAACACATAGTAGGGTTTTCTGTTAACCATTCACCAGCGCCGTCAGCAAAGAGATTCATTTCACTCTCCTTCCATTCTCTCAGATAGCTAGAGATATCAACAAACATCGTGTTGGTAGGGCTTACTTGATTTAGGTACTCACCTTCTCTTACATCTGAATTAGCCAATTTTACTTGGTGGTTATATCTATTTATTCATTCCATTTACTTTCATTTGATTAGGCTCTTTGATCTCTTCTAAAAAAATTGTGTTATCCCAATTACTTAGATCGATAAGCTATATAATGATTACTTGTGTTTCTCCTGTATCTATGCGATGGGTTTTTGCTTCATTTTGGAATGAGTATTCTAATGAATGTGATTTCCTTGATTCATTTCATGATCATTGGACAAATTGGGTAGTTGGGGTAAGTGTCTTTATGTGCTTCATTCTTCTACGCTTCTTTATATATATATATATATATATTCTTTTGCTCGAGTTGCAGTCTAGGGTTTGCAATATTTTAGATTTTCAATTTCTACGTGAAAATAACCCGATTGATTACTAAGACTTTGGTGTGATTTGACACTTTGACATTCCTCACAAAATTTCTCATTTGTAAAGGTGGCCATGTTGATTTGCTAATTCAGCATGATTGGGGTGAGTTGAGAAATAGTTTTTGGATTCAATGTTCCCTTTCATTTTTGTTTCCATAAGTTTAGTTTATAAATGACTTGTTGTCAATATTTAGTCTTTAATTTTTTGAAATTATCCATTATTTGTAATTTTCAACTTTTTTAAATTCTATTTGTTCATCTAAAAAAAATTCTATTTGTTATGATAGATATTCCTCCATATTATGATTTTAATAATTATATGAATATCTATCTATATTATTATTTATATATAAAACAATAGGAACCTCTACAAATGAAATTTTTGATAAATGTGAACCCTAACTAATTAATTTTTTTTTATGTCCAGAAGCAGTTTTTTTCTCGATTTCCCCTGAAGCAAATACAAAATCAAGGAGCTTTATTGTTAAAAAATGATAGTATAAAATCACTCATGTGGCCCTTACCCAATAGTTTAAACTTGCGGGATAGGTGGTTATTTGACATGGTATCAGAGTCCAGGTCTCAAAGTAGACAACTTAAAGTGGTTGAGGAGAAGCATCAGCCCCCGGAAGTAGAAATTGCAACACCAAATGAATCAGAAGAGTCACAAATTCAGGATTTTAAACCGCATTGGGAAATAATTTATTCCTCTCACCAAACAGCATTGAGCGTTGAATCTTCCTGTAGGTTCTCAACAGCTTTTACTGATTCCTATCTTAGAAGAATTGCCAAGGTATATCGGCAGGGTCGGAAACACAGGTAGAATCGTAAATTTCATGTCATGGACCTTCACATAGTAGTTTGAATGCAGAAGTCGACATGTCAATCTCATTATATTCTTTGATTAATCAAGACCACAAGCAAGATGAGAACCCAATGTATAGGGATGTTGATCTGATGAATTCAGATGATCAATGCACACAAGGTCCAAGGATAGGTTTGTAAAGGCATTCTAAGCTACCGTATAATGCACACAATATCATTGAACAACAGGAGAAAGTTGTGAATGATCCTAATTTTCCTCTTATTCTAACACACAATTTCGGGTAGTCGTTGATCATTCACAGTTTTCTCCTGCCGTTCATTTATATTGTTTGCATTCTTATGTAGCTTAGAATGTGTTTCCAAACTTATCTCTGGACCTTGTGTGCATTGATCATCTGAATTCAGCATATCAACATCCTCATAAATTGGGTTCTCATCTTGCTTGTGTTCTTGATTAAACAAAGAATATAATGAAGCTGACATGTTGACTTCTGCATTCAAACTATTTTGTGAAGGTCCATGACATGAAATTTGCGGTTCTATATACTTGTGTTTCCAACCCTGCCTAGATATGCCATAGGCAATTATTCTAAGATAGGAATCAGTAAAGGTTGTAGAGAATCTACATGAAGATTCAACGGTCAACGCTGTCTGGTGAGAGGAATAAAGCTAGTGTTTCTGAATGCGGTGTGAAAACCTGAATTTGTGACTCCTCTGATTCATTTGGTGCTGCAACTTATATGCGGGGGTTGATTCTTCTCCCCAACCACTTTAAGTTGTCCACTTTGAGACTTGAGCTCTGATACTATCTCAAATAACCTCTTATCCGAAAAGCTTAAATTATTGGGTAAGGGCTACATGAACTGTAGTCAGCCCATTGCAACATCTTCAACGATGATCAACACAAGACGACAATTGCCTATATTTCACTTGGCTGACCCAAACTCAGTTGTTTTAGCTTCTAGTTGTTCCATTATATATATATATATATATATATATATATATATATATATATATATATCATATGAGAAAGTTTTTTTTATGTGAGAAAGATAGGAATAATTTGCAGCCATTAGATTAAAATAGACTGACTAAATTAAAACATATGTTTAAGTGAGTCACGTGCTTTGTTTCTCTACTCACTTGTGCGTTCATTGTTCTGGAAACAAAGTTCTCCATCGCCTTGTGCGTTCTCAATCCTCATTCTTGTGCCTCACAGTGAAACGAAGAAGGAGTTGTGTTGTGTTGTCGCTGAAATCGCCGTCGTTCCTTTGCTTCGTAGTTATGCGTTCTGCCTCACTATAAAACGTAGTTCTCCATCGTTGCAAACCCAA
This sequence comes from Lotus japonicus, assembly GCF_012489685.1. Taxonomy (NCBI): domain Eukaryota; kingdom Viridiplantae; phylum Streptophyta; class Magnoliopsida; order Fabales; family Fabaceae; genus Lotus; species Lotus japonicus. The sequence continues at coordinate 99,652,777 of NC_080041.1, forward strand.
CCATGTCGCTGCAATCATTCCCTACGAATTATTCCTATCTTTCTCACGTAAGAAAGGTTTTCTCATATGGTACACCCTATATATATATATATATAAATAAAAAAGTAAAAGAGGGAGAGAAAGAGAGATAAAAACGTATTTATTGACTGTTGAAACAATTTAATGACATTTTGTGTCTCACATATGTCATTGGGAAGATACATATCTTCTCCATCTCCATGAATAAAAAATTATTAAACAAACAAAAAGGACAAACAATGGCTAAATGGTAAATATGAAATGTATATGATGTGGTAGCATCATAGATTAATTGAAAAAAATGGTGTTTGAGAATCTCAGTTCCTGTTCTTGCTGTTCATGTTCTCCTTCACAGTCTCTGCATTTTCTTTGACATATTCAGCAGACTTTTGAGTCTTTCCCAACACATTGTCTGCAGCCTTATTGGCATTGTTTTTAGTGGAGTCCCATGCCTCTTGCATTGTCTGCTTTGCTTTTTCAGTAATGTTTTGTGCTTTGTCTGATATCTGATTAGCAGTGTCTTTTGCCTTGTTATTAATCTGCTTGAATCATATAAAATTAGATACAGAGAAAAAATTATTTAATCTAATTATATATGTGAAACTAAATATATATTCATATGTGACTATCATCGGGATATAAGTATATGAATGTGATTTCACCCAAACAAAAATGTGTCACCACTATTGGGAAGCTATAGGGTGATCAATTTTTTCAATGGCTCATTGATGATCCACAGTTATTTAATAGTTGTTGGTTCATTAAAAAAATTATAATACCAACATCAATTAACAGTGGATTACTGGTGCACCACTTAAAAATGGTTCATCGTATAACTTCTCTATCGATGATTGCATATATTACATGAGTTGCTATTTTTTGGCCTAGCTAAGGTTGTTAGTTTCTTTGTGGGCTTAGTTAGTTTTAGATTCTTTGCTCTGTTTTTGCTCTTGTCCCCTTTGTATCAGGGTCTAGCACCCCTTGTGCTAGCTATCAATATATTTTGCTTATAAAAAATATATATTACATGCTCTGCAGCATTGGAGCTGTAAGCTTTGTCTTGCAGTGGTTCGTTCAAACTGTTATTGATTGTTTCTGTAGTGTTCAGGCCATCAGAGGTTACTGAGCCTTCCTGATCATGTGAAGTTGGAACCTGCAAATTAAGATAGTGTACAATTATTCAAGACAAAAGATTAGAATGAAAAAATGGATTGTACGTGCAAACTACATCGTATAAAATCGGTGATGTAATATATATTGGCTTGCAAATTCTACAGTAGTTTCTAAAAAAAATGTCTAACTTATCACAAGTTAACTTTAATGCTACGTGGTGCGAAGTATGTTTTGATGAAACTCACGAGCACGGTAAACATTTTGAATTGAAGAGTGATGTTTTACAGAAATCATAGACTTTGGTTTGTCATGAACCAATGTTCAACTGCCATGTATATTCATAAACATTCGTGGATAAAAAATTTCATGACAAATAGTATTTTCCTAATGTTAAATAGCACGATTTGTATTCATCGTTTGAGCAATTATTTTAGGAAAATGTTTAGTAGACACCCAATGAATGTATAAAGTGAGAAATGAAAAAGAAGAAAAAGAAGTAATAAATGTGATCAAATGAAAGACAGAAAAAAATGAGGTACATAAATTTATGGGGTGTTTGTACTATTTAAGTATTAGGCTAGTTGAATGATAACCCAAATTATGGGTAGCTTCAGGAGAATGATGGCTATTGGCAGAATATGTGTGTAGAGTCTAGTAAAAAATATCATAGCAATTGGACTACCAACATTCACATTTACAAACTATTGTTGTCCTTCAACTTATCAAATGTTGGACTAACACTATTAACATGAAGTCTAAATGTCATAAATTATTATCGTAATATTAAGCATTATTGAAAAGAAAAATTGGTTTGACCCACTAATATTATCTACTGTGACAATCTTGTTCGATTCGGGTATAACTACTATGTGCGGAAAAACTTTTCTTACTAACTGCCAAGTATTTAATGTAGCACTACTCAAAATTTAAAGTATTCTATAAGTTAAAAGTATATCACCTATGTTGCTGGTGTACCTTATACAATTCCACAACAAGAACAAAATGTATAAAACATACATACATACATCGAATAGTCTTTGTGGTCTACTTTCTTTTTCCTTTTTTCAAACAAAAGTGATTGGTGAACATATAAATTATTGCATACACCCAACACCTGCATTTTGTGACAGTTGAAATTGCATTTATATGTACTCTGGAATTTGTGACAAGATCAAGAGGTGTTGGTTTCTACCACTATTCGTAGGTTCACCAATCAGTGTCATTCCCGAAATTGATCACACACACAAAAGCTAGATTACTTACTTGGATAGGTCTAGGGGTGGCAGCGGCAAAGACCCTAGTATTCCATGCACGAGCCTTAGCAATTGCTGCTCCAGCATGACCAAACTTTGGGAGGGAGGTGACTAGGTTAGATCCTGCCATATTGTCTTATTAAATATAACTTAGTTTCTTGAGTTCTCTGTTAGGGAGTTCTATAAAATTTTCTTGCATTGTTTCATTATCATATGTGTATATATAGTGCATCTCAACGGCTTGTTCGCGTGACGAGAGTAATCCACGCTTACTAGTGGTAGAAAAAAGAGAAACATTGCGCTCAATTCAACGGTTTCAAGGACCCAGTATTATAGGATAGTTAATTATTTGTTTATCATTTTGTTACCTTTTTTCAAAAAAAATCTCTTTTTTTATCTTCATGGAAGAAGTGAAGTTAAAATGTTTGAAAAAAAATTCAAAACGAATTTTAATAAGGGTTATCTAATAATCCTTTAGTTTAATAATCTTGTCAACTCTTTAAAAAAATAAGTAACACTAGTATGAATGGTGCTTATTAAAAAAAAAACTAGTATGGATTGTTTATGAAGTAATTTATTTTTTAAATAATGAAGTAAAATTTATACAATACATGGTATAAATAATTGTGCATTTCACACTCCTAACTAAATTGATATGTTGCACTATCAAGAGTGTGGCATAGGTGTGGCATAGGTGTCATCATTCAAATTTGTCATACCTTAATAATATTAATTTAATATAGTTTATATGTTTAAAATATATAAATTTCAACACTCAAAATTATTATAATTAACAAATATTTTTAAAAATTGATAATAAAAATAAAAATTAATTAAAAAATTTAAAAAATTTAATAATAATTAATTAAATGATTCTGAAAATAATAAATAAATGTTAAAAATAAAATTAGAGGACTCAAAATTATATAGGAGATTTTCTTTCTTAGTTAAAAATTTGTTTAAGAAATAAATAAAAGATCTTCTAAAAAAATAATTGGGGAATAATTTGAATATACTATTTAATTTAGGAAACAAAGGATAAAATATGGGGTGAGTCAAAGGAGGTTAGAGGCACCAAACCTACCGTTATAAATAGAGGAGGTTCTTAGTGGTAGAAGCAGGTTAAGAATGAGGTAAAAAACTAAGTCAAACCAAATGTGATGTCCTCATTCAATTGTGCCGAAGGTAGCAGAGAATTCGTTTTTCATCATCCAGGTAACACTCTCTTCCTCTCAATGATAATTTAGGTATTATTTGATGAATCTTCTTTGAATAAATAAATATAATAGTTTTAAGTATACTATAGATTGTGGCATGTCCCCTCAAACGTTTAGTCGTTTACCATCATGTCGTGCCTTCACGCCGTCTTCTCCTATGTTCTCGGTTTTCCCTCTTTCTTTCCCCACTTTCTCACCTTCTCTGCGGTCCCCCTATTCATTTTTGGCGATCTTGATCAGGGTTGCTGCTTTCCCCTTAGGCTAGGGTTTCTTTCTCTTTTGTGCTATTCAGACCTAATTAGATTAGTTAATTTGAAGGTAGAGAAACGTTTTCTTACTTAATAAGATGTAGAAATTGAAAGGCTCTCGACCGGGTCATGGCATTTCTAGTAAGATCCAAAATAACCTAAAAGTTGATGAAATATAATAAAATATAAACAAAAAAGGTATAAAAAAATTCTCTTCAACGAAACTCTAACATTCGAATTGTAGACTTAGTTTTTAAAAATCAAAAGAATATTATCTGATATAAAAGCCAATAAATAATATAAAATCACTTTATGATTATCTTTATCAAGCTTAATAATAATTAAAATATCCACTAATTAAAATATATTATTTTCATGGGAAAATTAAAATATATACATATAATATAATAAAACATTTTTTAAAATTAAAAAGCACAAACCAACCTAAAAAAATATCCAACGTGGCCTTGAAAGCCCGCGTGCCCATTGCACACCTAGGGATGGCAATGGGTAGAGTTTGGGTAGGGTACTATAGTACTCATCCCCATACCCGCATTTTAAAAATATACTCGTACCCGTCCCCATACCCGTGTGGTAACAACTTCAGTGCCCATCCCCGTACCCTATGGGTACATATATGCCCGTACACGTACCCAATACCCGCAATTTACTTAAATAAAATATAATTTTCCGTATTTGCATTTTTCAATAAAAAATAACATGATTGCTATCATAAAATGGAAACACATTAATTAAAAATACAAAACATCATCTAAATACATTAAGTATAAATTCAACACCTTAGACTCAAAATATAACATAATATAACGTATGTATGAGAAAGAAATAGTGTATGAGAAAGAAACGGCCTGATGATGATGAAATAGAGTTTGTATCTGAAGTTGAAAAGAATTAGTGGCAGATTGAAAATGTATGATCTTAGGTTGGTAATTTCTAATAAGTTTCTTGGTAATTACTAATCAATTAAAACTATTTTTGTTTTCATTTCTAGGCTATGATTATATCAACCAAAAGTCAGATTTATTAATATTTTTTTCCTATCATAATCTCATAGTAGTTAAGATTTTCGGTTTCTAACCAAATTTAAATTTAAGATATACTTTTAATTTAACAAATTTGCAGTTTCTAATATTTTATCTCTTCTATAATAAAATTTGAAATGTCAACACTCAACAAGTTTAAATAAAATTTTAAAGGTATTGTTTTTTTTTAAACAAAAGGTTTACGTATATAGGTTTTATTAATATATATATTATATATGTATATTATATATGTATATTATGTGTGCGGGTATGGGGCGGGGTGGGTACCATAGTACCCATACCCGCACCCGTACCCACTAAATTTTGCGGGTAATTACCCATACCCAACCCCATACCCATATAACGGGTTTTTACCCTACCCATTGTGGGTATTTTTTGCGGGTACCCACTGGGTCTCGGACCCATTGCCATCCCTATGCACACCATACGTAGAAGCAAGCTTTAAAGCTCGTCGGGCCCAATTAATAATTAATATTTTATTTTATTTAATTAAAAAATAGAAATCTTCTTTTTTGGGTATGATAAGAGGGTTTAAATTAAAGTTATTAGATTTTTCAAAATTAATTAGAGGTACCGTTTTTCAAAACGGACGTGGTGATGTGCTAGTACCTTCCCCACACGTAAATGAGCCCCAAATTCAGAATTCTAATCACAGATTAGTTTGAATTTTTTTAGGGTTCTAATTTTCTTTAATAAATTGATGGCGACTCTATATTTATAATTATTTATTTTATTTTTTATTGTCCCATCGTGACGCCGGTTATAATAATAGAGTATTGAAGTGGTTTGAATTATTATTATTAAGGGAGGGAGGGAGAGATTTTTAGGGATATTTTACTCTTTTAAATCTTGAATAGGATCTATCCAATTTTAAGAATTATATCTAAAGGCGAATTTTTTTAGTGTATCCTGAGAATACACTTTTTATTGACTTGTAGAAGACAAAACATGGAAGAACAACAAATTGACCCATTTCTATATTTTAATTTTTTCACCTAAATGATCAAGTTTTCTCAATTGTATGTATTATTATATATACATGAAGCATTGTTAATTAGAGGCAGGGTTTTAATTTATTTTGTTCCACAACCTCAATTGCGAGCACAAGGTAAAGTGTTTCGGAATTTTTACTACAACATTAAGAACGAAATTGCGGTTGCATCAACCAACATTTATCTGCAATTCCGCACAATAATTTAGAACATATTTGCATTTAACTTTAAAAAAATTCACCACAAGTATAAGATGCCAAAATAATATACAAAAAAATTAAGAAAAATCAAGGCGTTATATAATAATTTTCATGATATGAAAAAGTGTGGCATCCTTACATTTTCTTCTCGCGTGGAGTTATACTAATAAAATCAAGGTAACGCTGCGTCAAAAATAAAAGTATGTGAATCTTTTCAAAACCACCACAAAGACTACCAATATATAATAATGAAAAAAATGATTTGAAATCTACCTCTGAACACTAATTAATGGCTCCATAAGTATACAAAAGCAGTGAATAAAGTCATCTTCTACAATAAAGCTAACATGAATTTAACTATGTATATCAACATTAAATTGTATTATAAGAGAGGACTATATAAAAAAATTATGTAACCTACTAGACAAAGTAAAAGGATCTCAGCCATTGTCGTCATTATCTTGCTTGTACTTTACATGCGAATATAAAAAAATATCTCGTATGAGAAGTAACATCAACTCATTTAGAAGCTTATAAAAAAAATCAACTCTAGAAAGAAGAAATGTGCCCCCTACGGTGTCAACAAGTGGCTCAAAATGAGAAGGCTACTAATATTTCCTTTTAGGACTTGCGATTGGGGGAAAGCTTGAAGATGATGATGGAAATTGTCCTGGAGAAAACAGCAGCTCGGGAATCCATGATTGCGAACAAGGAGATGAAGGGAAATGTGTCAAAGAAAATGGCAAATGTGCCTCAGGCGACAGTAGTGGATAATAAGTTTGAGGGGATATGAGATTCATGTAAGCAGCTGGTGAAGAAGGCAAGAGGAATTGGGATTTTGGAGATGTTAACATAGGAGGGGATGTTTGTGGAGAAGGAATACCAGGCACAAATGGGTTAGAAACATAAGTGGTAGCAGGTGGATAGTTGGAAATGTTCAGTGTTGGAATAGATGGATTAGAAGAAGCACTCACATTAGGAACAAGTGGATTCGTAGCACCATTCGTAGTATGCAGAGGTGAACGAGGGGCAACGCTCACCGAAGGAATGGGCGGGTGAGTAGCATCATTTGTAGAGGGCACATATGGATGAGAATTCATAGTCACAATAAGGCCATTTGATGTGGAAGAAGGCAGCGGAGACACCCAATGTCTAGGAGTTGAAGACGATGAAGGTAGATGATGAGGTTGCACATAGCATGATCCATGTGGTTGCGGAGGGCAAGGTTGTGATTGAGGTTGAGCTTGGATACCCAACGAACCCGGATCTGTAATTGCATTCTGAAAGCTTCTGGTGTAGGCAGATACGGGTGACTCAACGGGATTACTCCATGTCATGTTCCCTGGAATAAGTAGTTGTGAAGGACTTGGTGATGCTTGTCTAGATGGAGCACATCTTGGAAATGCCGCATTGTTATTGTAAGGAGCTTGCAGAGGGGTTTCCAGCATCGGTGGCCTTCGGATATGGGGCAGTGGCGGAGGTCTCATCTTGTTCAACCGTGTGTTCTGTTCCTCAGGGGGATTGTGTACAGGTCTCGGTGGTTGATCACAGGATTGTAATCCAGTATGCTTCTGAACAAAATCCTTGAACTCTTCCTTGCTTAACTTGTGAATCGGAGGCTTATCCAGTCGCTGCCTAATAGCAAGGAAATCAGCAAAGTTGATGTGATCGAAACGACCCTTTCTTGTATTTTTACTAGTTTTTTTCACGCCTAAATTGACATTACTATTGTTTTTCGAGCTCTCCATTTTTTCAAAGACACAACACTGAAATAAACACTTTGTAAGTTCCTACAAGAATAATGCAAAGAACTTCAAAACATGAAAAAAAAAAAAATAGAACACCACTAATTAGAACTTAATTTACCCCAAAACTCTAAGATTTTCAAAAGTTGAAGGAATTCTAAACTAGCAACAAGCCTGAAGAAAACACTTCAAGTTAGAATATCAAGAAGAGAGGATGCACCATTTTGAAGAACATGCTAACCTACGCAATCGAACGAAGAAGAGAGAGTTTCAAGATAAAAAAGAAAAGTATAACGTAATAAGGATTGAAGAGAAATACTAGAATTTCGCTCAAAGGGTCAAACAAAAACTTTGAAGAATAACAAGAAGCATTAGATGAAGGGATTACAAAAGAAAAATGAAGGAGATGAAGAAAGAAGAAATAGGTATTGCATTTTATAGTATTTTGTGGTGAGTTGGTCAAAGTTAATGTAAAGTTGCTCATAAATGAGTAGTCAAACAATTTGTTTCATATTTTACATTATTTAAAAAATATTTTATATATTTTATAAAATTTTAAAAATATGTACAATATTTTATAATAAAAATATTATATGATATGTGTATTTTTTGGTACAATAATTGCTTTTTCTTTGAATAGTTTGACCATATTTTTTTAAGAGTATTAGATAAAAGGATTACAAAAAAAATAATGAAGAAGGAGGATGAAGAAAGAAGAAAATGGTATTCCATTTTTTAGTATTTTTTGGTGAGTTGGTCAAAAGTGAATGTGAAGTTGCCCATAATGATCATAGCCTAATAGTTTGTTTAATATTTTATATTAGTTAAGAATATTTAATATATTTTATGAAATATTTACAGTATTTTATAATAAAATACTATATAATATGTGTATTTTTAGTACAATAATTATTTTCTCTTTGAATAGTTTGACCATACTTTTTTCATTTAAAAGCTATTTTGACTTCGAATTGAATGTTTTAATAATAAAGAAGTTATTTGACTGTTTTTAAATTTTTTACCTTAAATAAGTTTTTATATTAAATGTTTTAAGTAAATTATTATTGGCTTATAAAAAAATTAAATTATTATTATTAATTTTCTTTTTAGAATATTTTCTATAAAAAATTAAAAACTAGTTCAACTGATAAAAAATTAATAATGATTGACATAAATATTATTATATTTAATATTAATTAAGAAAATACAAATATTAATTAAAAATATAAATTATTTGACTATACTTATTAATAAGGTTTTAAAATTTTTTAGTGTTTATTTTTTATACAAATGGATTGCCATCAAAGGGTATTTAATTAAAAACTTATGTAAATTGTTGTTTGGTAAAGTTTTTGAAAAATAGAAGTACTTTCTTCATTATAGTTTCAATAGTATAAAATTGCATTCATATTAGTAGGAAGAGTTTTGCCACTCATACTGATCCTACTCGGCTCGAATATGATTGTCTCATTAGAAATACATGTGGGTTGAACCCAAAAAATTATACTCAGGAGCATGTGGATACATTTTTAATTCATGGGAATCATATTTTTGTGAATCATGTTTATGAGAATCATAGTCCTTGGGAATGTATAAAATATGTTTGATACTTCTGAAATATTTTAAAAAATGTCATTTAATATTTTAGGGTTTTTTACTTTTTTTTTACGGAAAGATAAACTTCATTGAAAAATAAAGGTCATAATATCCGATCGAATACAAGAGTTAAAACAAATCGGGAAGTGATCAATCCACACCTCATCTCCATGAGAAACTGGATACTTAGCTATACTATGAGCGACTTTATTAGCCTCCCTAAAAACATGCATGAAAGACAGAGAAATAAAAGAAGTCAATCCCCTAATCTCTTCAACAAGAGAAGCCAAGTAAGAATTATACATAGTCGGACCATTGATAGCACGAATGACCCGTTCAAAATCAGACTCAACACATAATTTGGTAAAACCATGTGGGATAGCCAGTTGCAAGACTCTATACATTCTCATTGCTTCTGCAAAATCAACCCTCAAATCATTATTACAAGCCAATGATCCCAGTAAACAAGCCTCATCATCCCCTCGTCGAAATACCACGCCATTCCGCCAACCACTTTGTACCTGCGCAGCATCTACATTCAGCTTCATCCCACCACCAGCTTGGGGCACCCATCGACGATCAGAAGAGGGAGACGAAGCTACCGACACATTTTTCTCAAGAGAATCCCACACCATTTGGTAGTCCGCGAACTCTTTCAAAGCCGCAGCAGTTGTAGTCCTTTCATCTACAATCTTGGCTTCAAAGCAAACTTGATTTCGGGCCCTCCACAAAGAATAACATAACGCCCTAACCATTGCTACAAAATCTGTACGAGCAGATAGAACTATAGACTGTAGCCAAGACACAAAGCCAGTCTCAGACTCAGCATCCTAAACAATGCCCAAATCAGATCCAAACCAGAGCTTTTAACTCCAAAAACACTCTTTGAAAATATGATCAACACTCTCCTCAATCTCCTCAAACCTCGGGCACCAAATAGTATAGGGAACACCCTGATTCCATAACCTCCTTCGTGTTGGCACCACGTTCTTCAAAACCCGCCAGATAAAATGAGCTTCGCGAGGCAATATCTTCAATTTCCATAGATTTGGCCATAGGCTTGAGGCTTGATGCAAAGAGACACCATGCACATCCATCCTTTCCCAATCCTTAATACACTTGTAGGATGCCTTCACTGTAAAGAAGCCGCCACCTGAAGCCTCCCACACCAATCCATCATCATGCTTGATATTCAGCAAAGGAATATTGAGAATTTGTTCGGCTTCAAAGTGAAAAAAAATTACTTCGCACTAAATCAGCATTCCACTTCCCAACATCTCTGTCAATAAGCATAACTACATGAGTAATATCACATGAACCCGACTTCGGGGACCGTACCTTATGACCAACCTGAGCATGCAACCAGTGATCCTCCCACACCTTAATCTGACAACCAACTCCTACCCTCCAAAAGATCCCCCTCTTAATAACCCAACTGGCCTGTTGAATACTCCACCATGTATAACTGGCCAGATTCCCTGAGCCAACATCAATGAAATGATATCTTGGGCAATACCTAGCTTTCAAACAACGAGTCACCAAAGAATTCGGGAATTGCACAAGTCTCCATCCCTGTTTAGCCAAAAGAGCATCATTAAAGGCTTTAAAACTCCAAAACCCCATACCCCCTTCACTCTTTGACAAGCACAAGTTATCCCATCTCACCTAATGAATTTTTTGTTCTCCTTGTTTACTCTCCCACCAAAACCTGCTAATCATGCTTTCTATATGATTACAAAGACCCACCAGTAAAGAAAAACATTCATAATATAAGAGATAATTTCTTGAGCCATAGACTTGATCAACACCTTTCTTCCAGCTGGAGATAAAAATTCTCATTCCATCCCTTTAATTTCTTCCACGCCCGATCCTGAATGAACCTGAATAATTGTTGTTTGGAACACCCCCAAAAACATTGGCATGCCAAGATACTTGGAGTGACTCTCAACTTCCTTAATCTGCAATCTTTCTTGAAGGGCAATTTTACAATCTTCTGGAACATTTCAACTAAAAGAGAGTTCAGATTTGTCCAAGTTACTGAGTTGGCCAGATGTTTGTTGGTATTCCACCAAAATCAGGTTCATCACATTCACCTCCTGCATATTAGACCTGAAGAAAACAATGTTATCATCAGCAAAGAAAAGATGAGAAATCTCAGGCACATGTCTAGCAATTCTGACCCCATGAATGGATTGTCTCTCCTGATCCCTCAAAATAAGACCAAAGAACACCTCATCACACAAGACAAACAAATATGGGTAGAGGGGGTCCCCTGGACGCAATCCTCTAGAAGCATGAAAGAATTCCCCTGGCCTACCATTAAGTAAGACTGAAAAACTAGCAGTGGTCACACATCTCATAATCAACCCCACCATATTATACGAAAAAACCCATGGAAACAAGAACAATGTGAAGAAAGCTCCATTCAATCCTATCATAAGCTTTCGCCATATCCAATTTCAAACCTACCATCCCATGCTTTTCTCTTGTCTTTTTTCTCGTATAATGAAAAATATCAAAAGCAAAGAGGGAATTATTTGTAATCAACCTACCTGGGACAAAAGCACTCTAGTAAGGCATCACAATATCAAGGAGGATGAGCTTCAATCTATTGGCCACCGTCTTTGTAATAATCTTAAAAAAGACATTACAAAGAGAAATAGAACAAAACTCCCCCAAAAGTTTTGGCTTCTTAACCTTAGGAATAAGGCAAAGAAAAGTCGCATTAAAGCGTCGAGGATCCTCCCCATCATTAAGAAGAGCAAGCACAACATCATATATCTCATCACCAATCATACGCCAGTACCTCTGATAGAAAAAAGCAGGCAAAACATCCGGCCCCAGAGCAGCATTTGGCTTCATCTGCTTTACAACATTCCACACCTCCTCACGCATGTATCTTGCTGCTAGGAAATAGTTGCTTTTTTTTCAAGAATATTCTTTCTACTTTCTTAAAATTAAATTTTTCATGATTCGTGTTAAAAAAAAAAGGAAAATTGAAGTATAATGTGCAAGGAGTTTAATCTTCCATGATCTAATCAAAAAGAGGTATACATCGATAATATAATAGTCAAGTCACCAAGCACAAAAGATCATGCTGTCGACCTACGACATGCTTTTATGAAGATGAGGCAATATGGTTTATTGATTAATCCAGTTACGTGTGCATTTGGAGTCTTGGTATAAAACTTCTTAGGATTCCTCGTCAAGGTATAGAAGTTGATAAGAATAAAGTCAAAGTTGTGTTGGAAGCTACTCCTCCCACCCATAAGAAGGAATTGCACATTCTGATGGGTAAAATCAACTTCTTAAGGAGGTCTATAACCAATCATTGGTAAGATAAAGGTGATTGGTAAGATAAAGGCTTTATTAACTCTGTTGAAAGCTAAGAATGTTGAGGAGTTCACTTGGGGCAGAGCAAGAAGAGACCTTTAAGAAGATTAAAGAGGATTTGTCTAAACCATCAGTTTTGATCCCACCACGACCGGATCAGCCACTTAAGCTATATATAGTCGCAAAAGATGCATCCATCGCTTGTCTGCTATCACAAGATGCAGAATATGGGTAGAGCAAGCCATTTACTAGTTAGTGGGCAACTACATGATGCAGAGCTTAGATATGCCCATATCTAAAGTTGTATCTAACTTTGTATTATGTATGTACTAAACGTGAATATTATTTGTTGCCTAGAGAAGGAAAGGTTATGTGCAAAATCAACTTGCTAAATTGACTAGTATTGAGATGTAGGATAATGAAATGAGCAAGTAAGCTAAATGTCTTTGCGTTGAATTATATCCCTTTTAAGGGCAATAAAAGGGCAAACAATAGTTGATTTCTTAGTCAAACACCTCATGTTGGAAGTATCTGACCCATGGCAAGAAACATAAGCATATGTGCATCTCAAACCATGGGTGTTGGCCTTTGATGGATCCAGAACTAACTCTGGAGTGAGAGCTAGAGTGGTCTTGGAGACTCACCCAACAACTACCAACCTAGTATTCAAATAATCGGGCTGGATATGAAGCCTTTATCTTGGGATTATGTTACCTTGAACTTTCAGAAGCCTAAGTGAGACACATAATGGGTAACTCACAATTAGTCATCAAACAACTACTAGAGAGTTTTAAGTGTTACAATCGTAGCTTAGCCGGTTATCAAAGCAAAGCATTGGTACGGTGAAGGCATTTGTCGATGTAACGATCATGCACAGCACATCCCAAGGGACGTAAATGGTGAAGCGAGTGAATTGGTCCAACATGCTTATGGTTTTAAGCAGCTGACCAATGCACAATAATGAGAGATCCTAACCATTGGCCAAGTCAACCAAGACAAGGGTTGGAGAAAGCCTCTAATCAAACATTCGCATTTTATCAGGTTGATGAAATAATTAAGCATCAAGCTCTAAAATATATACTCATTGATTAAGACCTTTACAGAGTGTCAGTTGAACGACTCTTGCTAAAGTGTGTTAATCAACAAGAAACCATGAAATTAATAGGGGAAGTATGCGAAGGAATTTGGGAAGCCCCAAGGCCAAATTTGAAATGATTAATCCATAGGCATAGTTTCTATTGGCTATCACAACCGATTGTAACAATTAAACATGTGGATGTGAAGAGTGTCGAAACCTGGCTCAATTTAGAGAGTTCCATCTGACGAACTTCATTCAATCATCAAGTCTTGGCCATTTAGAAGATAAACACTTGACATCATTGGAAAGATCCATCACTCTTCCTCTAAGAAACACTTTTTCAAACAAGTAGCCACATATTATTTCACTAAGTGGGTACAAGTTCAACCTTTGAAGAGTGTTACTCATCATGACATAATTCGCGTCATAAAGAAAGGGATAGTTTATAGGTTTGGAATCCCTCAAACTTTGACAGTCGATCAAGGTGCCACCTTTACAAGTAGCAAGGTCTTGGCATTTATCCAAGAGCTTGGGATCAAAATATGCATTCCTCACCTTATTATGCACAAGCTAATGGGTAAGTCAAGGCAACTAGCAAGATTATCATCGACTTGATCAAGAAGGGCATCGAAGAGAAGTTGAGAATGTAGCGTGAAACGTTGTCCAAAGCCTTATGGGCTTATAAGAACTCTAAAAACAATGTTGTGACTCGATTGGTCAACGTCGAGTATGAAGGAATGTTGGCATTAGTCGACCAACCCCTGAAACTTCCATGGAATTTCTCAATAGAATACCAATCTCAAGTGATTGAGGGTTGGAAGTCGTCAGCCGGATAAAATCTTCCAGCATCAATGAAAACTAGGAAGGATTCTAACTTTCTGAGAGTATGGGTCGAGAAGGTAACGATGGCTTCATATGTTAAAGGGAACCAAGGCGTCGGTTGTTGCAGCCGAGAAGGTTCTAGTCTGTCACCACTTCCTCCTCCACTGTTTCTCCTAGTTCCTCCCATGATTTTGACAATTGGGTGTGAATGAAAGGATAAGGAAGTTGAAGATTCATCGCCGAATGAATACTCATAGTTTTGGGAATCACTTGCATCAGACATGTTCAAGGCAATGGATTTGAAGGTAGCTGATGAAAGGAATATGTGATGAGGGTGAGTTTTTGCAAGCAAAGATGTACCATAATCAAGGATTCATCACACAAACAATAGTTAAGACTTTGGCAAAACTGGATAGATTTTTGGACGAGATTCAAAGATAAAGTTCAAGTGATAAGTAACCAACCGATTTCAAATCCGAACGTTTGAATTTGAATGTTGGTTCTCCTTGGGAATATGAGAACATCATTATATCCTAGCAGTTAGCATGAAATAGCCAAATACATAGGATGCAGAAGGCAATGGGTTGCCAACAAAATATCTGCATGGCTTTGAACAGCTTTGAAATATGTGGGAACACATTATTATTGAGTAAAATTCATATAAAATTCAATATATCATCCGGGTATTACTTCCCATTTGATAGATTGCAAATGAATTTCAATTAGTGATAAAGAACACATTGTAAGAAGTGTTACATAATGTGCTATTGTGATTTTTCTTAAACAGTAGTAACAATTGACAATGGTATATGAGGATGCTAGGTCCCAAAAGGCCAAAATTACATGTGGACACCCATTCACATGCATTGTGAGCTATAAGGTTAGCAGACCTTGGAATTTTGTTCAAAGACCAATATATAAAGCAAGACAAAGCATTTATTCAATTGACAATCAGCACAAAGCCAATAAGTACTATCATTTTATTCTGCCTCCAATCTAACTGTCAGATAAAAAGTAAGCTTAGTGGACTACAAAGTATAAATAAAGCAGATATAAATTAGAAAATTCAAAACAAAGAAATATAGAAGCCACTAAGACAATAACCTTCACGCCTACAAGAGTCCTCATGGAAGGATGAAACAAATCCGGACCATGCCAACCACAGTTCAGGAGTTTCAAGCAGATCCAACTGACTTCCAAAGCTTGACCCACTCTTCCATGGTTTCAGCAGCATGAGAAAACATAGGATCAACCTTACCCAGATTCTCCTTCACTGTTTTGGCCATCTCAACCACACAATCCTCTGCTGTAGTAGCTGATTGTGGCAGCCTTACAGACTGAAAGAAAGGAACAACATCCTCCATCAATTTCACCCCTTCCCACTCTTTCTTCAAGCTCTCTATGGCATCACCTCTTTCTGTTCTCCAAACATAGGGCAGCCCACTCTTGACACCAAGGCCTAGATGGTCACAGATAACTTTCACACACATTCCACACCATATATCTTCCACAGTTTCCCACCTGAATTTCCCTTCTCCAGCTAACTTCAAAGCGGGGATCAATGCTGGGCCAACTGCTTCACGGTTAAAGGCAATGTTGATTCCACTGACAGGCATCATGGATCTCACAGGAACTGTCAGAACTGCGTCTACATAACGCGTATTCCTCTGCCCTGGCTTGAGAGCTTGTGTTGGTGCATCAAGGTCTGCCAGATTGAGCCATAATCCACATGACAGAGCACAATCAACCCCACTTCTCAAGCTAAATGGGTACCCGCGAACAAAATCTGCACCTTTACGGAATGGATCATACAGCGTATTGAAGAAGAAAGGGGTGGCAGGAGTCTTGAGGTTCACGATATGCTGAGCGACAGCATCAACTAAATTTCCCGAATCATCTTTTGCTGGAACACAATCATCATCAATGCAGACAACATACTTCTTCCGTGAGATGAGGATGCCAAAATATCTACAAGAGTAGCCAGAGAAGCGAAGAGAACTTGAAGAACCCGCCACTCGGTCAATATCAGACTTCGTATACACATCTGCACTGAAGCCTTCAGGAATTTGGAGTTCCTCATTGAGATCAGGATCTTTGACAATTATCAGGTGGAAACGGGAGAAAACTGGCCTCCATTCATTCATGAAAGATGTAAGGTCAGGGTGCAGCGCACCAATCACAATGTCAACTTCATTATCGTTGATAATTGCTTGAGACATCTTCTGTGGTACACAATACAGATTACCTCACAAAACAAAAGTCTAGTTTAGCCTCCTTTGAAACCTGATGAGTTGAATTCAAACTGCTGACAATAGCTTAAACCTTGTCTTAGAATTTCTCAGAACACCCTGCAATATGATTTTCAAATGTCAGAAAAGTCACAAAAGGTTTAACTACCATCAGTATAAGGTGAAATTTTAAAAATAACTCACTGGTAGGAAGCACAGGGGTCAAAATATGTTGGATATTGAGTGCCTGAATAAGTGAGAGAACTTCATCCTTACCAGTTGCTATAAACAGCCTCAAGACTTTTTCAGTCAGCTTTCCAGCCTTCAATATTCTCTGTCCATAAAAAATAAAACTTCAGGGCAGAATAAAAGAGCTATAACTTATATACAGATTACAAAAGAATTGAAACCAGATCCACAATATGTCCAGTCCAAATTAAGAAACATGAGAAAGAACCAAATACCATATCCCCAAAAAATTGTAAAAGAGGATTTACTTGATCCAACTAAGATCCAATTTTCACAAACAGAAAAACAGACAAAATTCATAATTTGATACCACAAAATAATAAATAAAGTAGGAATTCAGGCAAAATCACTCTAGCAACCCCAAAAAAATGATAAGGCAAGGTAGATAACTATCAATCCAATATCTTAACAAGAAGAAATGAGGTTTGTTTGACCAGCCCTTGTGATTTTCCTATTTCATAAGAAAACTGAAAAACCATCTAATAGACAAAGAAGCTGCACAGCCTCAAAACTATACCTGAACAGTGACAAATCATGCAGTAAGGGCAATCAAAATTACATCATTCCTTAAGAAGCTAACAAAGAAACAAAAACAGCAAGAACCTAG
Source organism: Lotus japonicus (assembly GCF_012489685.1). Lineage (NCBI taxonomy): Eukaryota > Viridiplantae > Streptophyta > Magnoliopsida > Fabales > Fabaceae > Lotus > Lotus japonicus. Next base: position 99,670,540 of record NC_080041.1, read on the forward strand.
CTTTACTTCTTGAACGAAAGTAACAATAGGCAGCAAGCAAGTTTTGATTTTTCCGGGAGATCCAGACATGGGGCGTTAAATAAAGCAAATGGGGTACCTTAGAATCAATCAAAGTTGATAAATTTAAGAAAAAATAACATTGGGTACCTTTGAAGTATGAAATTGATGTGAGAGAGAGAATAAGAATAATACCAGGAAGAGGTCGAGGAGGATGTGATCAGGGATGAGAGAGAGATCGGAGATGTCGGAGAGATTAAGGACGGCCGAGTCAATTGTGAGAGAGAGAAGTGATGGCGGTGTTTTCATTCACTCACTCGTAGCATAAATAAAAACAGATAGATAATTAATGAATTTGTACCCTAATTTTGCGTTGTTTCTATTGGTTTTTCTCTCACTGATTTGGGGAAGAAAAAGAAAATGAAAAAGGGAAATTGGTGAAGTAAGAATTAGAATTGGTCACGATTTACAGACAACGAAGGAAGGAAAGGGGAAACGAGATCCTTGAATCTCTGTGTTGTTTCCGTCCTCTGTTTTGGAGTGATTAGCGAAGAAAAGAAAATTGATCTTGATAATAACCAGATATTAAAAGAAGATTGGTTCTACCTTTTTCTCTTGGCACGCTTCCAAGTTCAACGCTTGGCTCCCCGCATGTGCAGTGTCACGCAAAGTGCTAAATGGGAATATAGAAAAAAGGAAAGGCTTGATTATTTTAGAAGCTCCGACTCCAGCCTGCTTTCTTTTTTCATCATGTTTAGATTAAACATTAATGTTCAATGGTCCCGACCCGAATAATAGTTCAAGTAGTAAAGAATTAAGTTGGGGAACAGATCTTGAAATTGATAAAATGTTACGCGAGTGCATCTCACGTGTTTCAACCTGAATCCTCTGTTCTCTCTCATCATTGAGAATTCTTCGACCACATTGATTGTGATTGTGACGCGCGCGTCGCTCGGTGTAGGAGGCTGACTTACTCAACCGAAGCACGGAGAAGCCTATGGGTATGCCTGGTGATGGATTAACAGAACCGCAAGGAGGAATTTCGACTTCTGAGGCTGGGTGTTCTTCATATGTGAAGGGGAATTTTGGGATAGCTCGAAATCTGGTATCTTATAAGGATGCTTGTCTGGGTATGAATGGGAGGGATCTTGAGCTCCCATATGTTGAGGATGCTTTGGACAACTTGGAGGGAAGTGATGATGAGGTTTTGACAACGGTCGTGGTTTTTTCTCCGGTTTTGGAGTTTTCACGTTATATTCTTGTGTTGTTGATTGCGCTCCTCGTTTATTTTACTTCTTCAGCTGCGTTATTTCCTAACAGTGGTATCAAAGCTTCCGGTTCGATGGTGGTATTGCGAAGGTGTGTGGTATTGCGAAGGTGCTAAAGAAGTGTGACTTTGTGAAGTGTTGTTTTGGGAGGTTCTGCTTTCCTGGGAACCAACCTGGTGCACGGTTTACAATCGGTTTGCAGTTGCGATGATGTTGTGATGGAGGAGTTGATGCAGTCATGATTACACAAGGTGTTTTGGGCATGAAATTGTTCAGGTGGCACACGGACATTGGTTGATATAGATGCAATGTGTGTGATGATAGCGTGCGGGCATTGGTTGGCGTTGATGCAAGGTACGTGGTTATGTCGATGGTTGATGAACTTCCGGACTCCGGAGAAAGCCAACATGGAAGTTGCACCATAAATTTTCAGCAATGTTTCGGCATGTGAAATTTCTTGGAATGGTTTAGTTCCAAGTGGAGAAAATTCTTGGGATGATTTAATTCCAAGTGTAGTGTACTCTTTATGGTGGAGTATGATAATTTAATTTGTCGGTATATAGACAATGAGAATTATGTTTGTCGGTGAAGACAATGATTGTCGGTGTAGACAATGAAGACTGAAGACCATTACAATTCAGGTGAAGATTGTTGGGGTTGATTGCAATGTAAGTCTCACATTGCTAATGAAGGAGAAAAAGATCAAGGAAATGTATTTTGGAGAAGTCCCACATTACTTAGAATAGTGAAGAATGAGGGGGTCCAAGGCTCCATCTTGTTTCAACACACCAAAACACCAAACAATATCACCTGAAAACACTTTAAGTTTATATTTGTGTTTTTTTTTCTCTTATACTCTTGTTTTAGAGTATTGTGAGATGTAGTTCAAATATTCACTTTGGAGAGTGTGGGTGTACTGGGATCATGGGGTGGTTAAGAGTGAAGTCTATGTGTTGTAACAATTTTCGCATAGTGTTTATTCTCTAGTTGTCGGTTTTGACAACGGCCGTGGTTTTTTCTCCTGTTTTGGAGTTTCCACGTTATATTCTTGTGTTGTTGATTGCGCTCCTCATTTATTTTACTTCTTCAGCTGTGTAACAATGGTGGTGGTAGTAGTAGTAGTGGTGGAGAGTGGTGGTGACAGTGGGGGTAGAGAGTGGTGTTGGTGGCGGCGGCGGTGGTGGTGGAGGGCAGGGGCGACAGTAGTGGTGGTATGAAGGTATCAACGATGGTGGCAGTGGTGGAGCATGGTGGTGGTGGCGGCGACAGTGGTGGTGGTGGCGGCAACAGTGGTAGTGGTGGAGGCGGTGGTTATGGTGGCGGCGACGGCGGTGGAAGGTGGTTGTGGTGGCAGCGACGGTGGTGGTGGTGGCGGCGATGACGGTGGTGGTAATGGTGGAGGCGGTGGTAGTGGAGGGTGATTGTGATGACGATTTATTAAATATATTCAAGTAGTTTATATATTGCACTCTTATCATGCATTATCCATTATCTATAGGGTGGATTAAATAATCCATCATTTTGATGTATAATAGGAGATTGATATATAAGCTTATACAATACATGTGAGCACCAAACAATGGATAAGTTCATAATGTATTGTATAAGCTTATATTATCATGCCTAATACGGCGTACCAAACGAGCCCTGAGTAGTAAAGAGATGAAGAACATAAGGGTCGGTGAGTGACAGGTTCAAGGATTAATCTTGAATGATTGTAGTTTATCTTTTCGATGTACTAAAAAAAAAGTCCAAACACTTGCATCATCTAGACTTCAATCTCAAAAAATTATATTGCAATGCACACAAATAAGTAAAGTAAGAACAAGTATGTTCACGTCTGGTACAATTAGACTGATACATGAATGATGAAACAAGTAATACTTTAATATGAACGGATAAGTCATCTAACTTTTGAAGTGGAGATAGTTTACTGCGAGCACGATAGTTTCTATATCAGAGTTGTGTCATTCCCGATCATCTCAATGCTTTAACGCCCATACAAGATATGGACCGAACTGTCGCACGATGTTATGTACCTAGCTCACGTAACGCTTTAATAAGAGAGCAACCCAACCCTTGGAAATACTACATCGCGGTGACACACATCGTGGAGAATTATCTTATTCCAACAAAATTGTAAAGTGCTTAATGTATTTGGATTCCTATGTGTACCCAATTTCTTCTTATTCTATAGGACCCCTATGAACCATTTTTTAGCTCGGTTATTGCTTTCTCTAGGCTCCCTACCTTAACCCTTTTCTATTGGGAAGGAACCCTAGCAATCCTTTTTTTATGTCATGGCATTGCATAACATCTTCATCAATTTCACCTTAAGTTTTCATTACAATTCAAGCTAAGACTTCTTTTTTCAGGTGTTGTTTGTAACATCCCGACTTGACGACTGGCCTCACGGTAACAACATGAGTCTTTTCAGCGCGCTTTGTCCTCACTCGTGCGCTTCCCGGGAAAACTTCCCATGAGGTCACCCATCATAATATTGCTCCAAGGCTAGCACACTTAACCATGGAGTTCTTATGAGTTGGGCTCCAGAAAAGAAGTTGCAACTTGTTGTTATGGGTAGTACAATCAAATCATATATGCCCTCCTCAACTGTATAGTCCATCCCTACACAGTCTCAGAATACCTCTTGTTCGGGTGTCGTGCGTCCCTCCATATAGAAGGCGATCAATCCTCGCTCTCGTCAGCTCAAGGTGTCACAGGCCCACCAACTTCCGCTTGGTTTGTCCTCGAACCACACCGTACTGGGAGAGGTCGGCTCTGATACCAATTGTAACATCCCGACTTGACGACTGGCCTCACGGTAACAACACGAGTCTTTTCAGCGCGCTTTGTCCTCACTCGCGCGCTTCCCGGGAAAACTTCCCAGGAGGTCACCCATCATAATATTGCTCCAAGGTTAACACACTTAACCATGGAGTTCTTATGAGTTGGGCTCCAGAAAAGAAGTTGCAACTTGTTGTTATGGGTAGTACAATCAAATCATATATGCCCTCCTCAACTGTATAGTCCATCCCTACACAGTCTCAGAATACCTCTTGTTCGGGTGTCGTGCGTCCCTCCACATAGAAGGCGATCAATCCTCGCCCTCGTCAGCTCAAGGCGTCACATTGTTGGTATGGATTCATGTCTTTCCTTCTTTGCAGGATTAAGGATCTACGAAAAGAATGACCTCAAACAGTCAAGGGGAAATCCCTCAATGCCATAAAAGGATAAGTAAGATAATAATGGCATTTCTTTACATGAACTTTAAGTCATGCGTGATCAATTATGGATTGACTCACATAACCTTTTTTTAACAACATATATTGATTATTGACAACACAATACAAATCAAAGTACAAAGTCATAAACTAAATGCCCCCAAACATGGACCATAAAGCTTTGCCCCTATTACAACATTGTTTAGCTAATGGATCAACAAATGCATTAGCTTCCCTAAAAATATGAAAAAATTGGATACAATTTTACTATGCAGCAGAAGGCTCTTTCTTTGCCCTCTTCACCATCGGAGGTTGTTATGTCTACTGCCAATTGGAAGAAAGTCTGGAAAAGTCAAGCTTTGCCTTGGTGTAGGAAGTTTGGATGGAAGATTTGTATAGGGATCCTACAGGTGCGTGCTCATTTATAGTTGTGAGGGATGGAGGTAGATGGAGCCTGTGCGGTAGCTACTGAAATGAATCACACTTTACTTGGTTTCATAGGGATGAAGCTTGTGTGGTTTGCGTCCTTGTTGGGAATTCGCGTGGATGGTCGAGTTCTTGACAGATTTACTTAACTTTGCAAATTTAGATGTTATAATACAGGTTCTCACGATGCTCTATGTCTTGTGGTAGCGAGAAATTTGCTAATTTTCTAACAAAGTTACTGAACTTTTTAGTAGATTCCCCTTCTTTATCTTTTTGCATCACTGTTATGTCCTCATTTGGAGCTGCCGCCCATCTCGACAAGACATGCAGTAGCGTTGCCATCAACTTGGTCTCACTAAGCTGCTGGAGTGGTAAAGATCAACTTTGATGCCTCCATGCGATCCACAAATATTGTAGGTTTCGGGTTCGTTGCAAGCGATATTTCAGGAGAGGTCATTGTTGTTGTTTCTACGTACTCGTTTCAGGCCCAACACCTTGTGTTGGTGGAGGCTATTTGTCTTCAATGGACTATGTTGTTGGTAGTGTATTTGTGCTTCCGCAATGTGTGCTTCGAAACTGATGGGCCTTCAAGTGATTGAAATTTGGCATAGCTATTCGTATCTTAGCACTATTATTAGTGATTATACCATCTCTCTAGAGGTTTTGATTTTCTGAATTTGTCCTACGTAAGTAAGACTAGGACTGATAATATTGACGCTGATTATCTAGCTCAGAAGTTTTTTTTTTTTTTAATTTCAATCACATGATTTGAGTCCAAAAGAGGTTGATATAGGCTTGTAGGTTTTTATTCAGAGTGGTGTAATGGCCAATCGCCTTTTGACAAAAAAAAAAGTAATGGCCAATCGCCATGTCTCTTCATAATCTATGAATTTAATTAAAAACAAAATTAAGTTATGATTTAATTTTCTTGGCTGCGCCTAGCGTGGGCCAGTTTGAAACTGATCCATGGTGGTTGAGTTACTATTCCCCTCCTAAATTACAAAAATGCCCATTTTTTCTTTTCTATTTCCTTTCTTCTCCTTTTCTCTCTCAACCTTTCCACTCCACCCACCCCTGCAATTCACTCATCTCATTGAGGAAAACAACCCAAAAATTCAAAGTTTCTCCATGACCATCTTCTCATCTTGGATGCTAACGTGCTTTTGGGCCCCCAAATCTGAGTTTTAACATCATAACTCACCAAAATCTGTAATATATGTTTAAAAATCCAGATTACTTCCTTTTTCTTTCTTTCTCCTTTTTTTCTTCATCTTCCCTCTGTCTTTTCTTTACTGCCATTTCTGCTTGCTTTTTCTTTCGTTCTTCATCCTTCTTTTGTTGCTCCATTCTTTCGCGCTCAATTTTTCATGCCTCTTTCTTCATCTTGCGCTCATTCTCTTTCTTTTCCAAAATATTGATGAAGCCATGCAATTTCGGATCTGGGATTTGCTAATGCGATTTTGGATCTGGGTGTTTGGAGGGGTGGATAGAGCTGTGAATTTAGCCCTAGGCCCTAGGGCCAGCCCAGCCCCACGTGGGCTAGGGCCAAAAATCCCATAGGGCCAAAAAGCCCCACACACAAAAAGCCCACGGGGCCAAAAGCCCCCAAAAGCCTTGTGGGCTAGGGCTAGCCCACGACCCTATAGTTCAATGGTTTATGTTACTCTGAATCATGAACAAAACTTAATTCAATGGTTTATGTTACTCCAGTGTTGCTTCGTTCCATACTTTGAAGTCTCACATGTCCACCAATCATGTTACTCCAAAAGCTCCTCAAATTTTTGATTTGAATGCAAAACACCACAAAAATTGATAACAAGCTAACATTATATACAGCAAATAGAACGAAGGAAAACAATCAAAACCCCCAATTTCAATCCAACTACAAAATTGTCATCAAAGCTGTGTATTTCATATACACTTATAACTTATTAAGCTAATAACTGCACAAGTTTCCCCAATTTTCATGAAAATCCCCAACCACCCATGACCGTCACTTAATCCCAAATAGCGCAAGATCTGTTCCTCCACTCCCTCTACTTCTGGATCTGGTTCGCCTCTGTCACCCAATACCTGCTCGACCACATCATTGGTGGCACCCTCTACCCCGACTTCATAGTCACCGCTGCCACGCTCTGCGCTTCCTTTGGTTCGTTGTCTGCGTTCTCACGATGTTTCTCTTCGTCTCCAACAACGACCTCATCGTTTGGGTGCTGCAATTGGATGGTTTGCTGTCTAAGTCATGCTCTTCTTGTTAAAGGCAGTGAACACAGGTTGCTAGAAGTCAGTGGCAGATTTTGACTATGTGAAAATTATTAGTTTAGGATATTAATGATTTGGAAATTTTAATTGGCCAACAGTAAAAACAGCACCTAAATAGTAATCCACATGTTCAACTTTAATTGACTTTACCTTTCCCTTAGGATGTCTTTGGGATTGGAACAACTAAAGGATGGTTTCAGCGCGCCGTCGGGGATGATTATTCCCCATCGGAGAGTAGAGATGTGACATGGTCGGATGAGGATTTAGGGTTAAACTTCGATTCATCAACCTATGATTGGGTTCGTCCTAAGGTGCTCCAAACATTCTCAAGGTTCATAACCCCTGAATCCATGGACGAGATTTTGTGGCATGTAGTGTTCACCGATGGTCATGATGGTCGAATGGTTGTGGCGCCATGCCACTCGTCGGAACCAGTTTGCCGGGGACAATGGGAGACCTCGAAAAAGACTTCTTTTTCGTCTATATCCCAGTTTTGTGCAAGTTCACATGCTCCGTGTTGTCCCACATTCGCGTTGCTCCTTCGCAGCTCCACCCAAATGGATGGGCCTTTGTGCGAGCTTTTGAAATTCTGTGCGCATATCATAGGGTCAGACCAACTCGTCGCTTGTTCTTTTACTTTTTTCAATAAAAAAAAGACAACAAACAAGGAATTGGGTGGGTATCTCTAAGTGGTTTTAAAGTGCGGAACATACTCACTTTTTACCCAAAATTTCCGCTATTTCCATAATAAGTTCTTTAAGGTGATGGTCACGAAAAGCTTTCCCGACCTTGCCTTGGACCAGAACGGGTCATTCAAGTTTCCTTTGTATTGGGAATCTGACCCTTTGTTCACGGAAAAAATGGGTGATGATGAGAAGTTCCCTAGTGAGCTTCAGGCAGCTGAACGGTTGCTTTCGTTAGGTCTTGTAAGCCGTTCAGATCTCATCCTCTTAGAGTCTCAACCAATGGATATGCAAAAGTTTTTGGGTAATTTTTTTTTTTTTTTTGCTTTTACTCATCCACTTTATGCTCAATTGTTGACTCCAACCTTTTTTGGTGTTTCTCTTTTCTTGCAGGTGCGTGGGTAAGATGACCAATGATGAACGTCAAGCTTACTATGAAAAGGCTAAGGCAGCATCAAAGAGTCCTAAGAAGGTTGCCCGCGGTGCGAAGGATAAGACATCCACTTCTTTCGCGACGTCTTCACGCCACATCGTCCACAAGCGCAAAGCTGATCAAATTACTTCAGGAAACTTTGGAGAGAAACTTAGCTCTCCTAAAGAATGAAAAGGTACAATGGGAGGAGGAGCGTGATAGGTTGACCATCCAGCTTCAGGAGAAGGAGGAGGAGCGCAGTAGGTTGACCATACAGCTTCAGAAAAGGGAGGAGGAGCGTGGTAGGTTGACCATCTAGCTTCAGAAAATGGAGAAGAGCAAAGTTGCCCTGAAGGAGATTGAGGCCCAGTTGCGTGTTGAGGTTGATGAATTAAAGCAAGACAATGCCTTGGAATTTGATGCTGGCTTTGACGAAGCAAAAAATAAAGTGAAAGCTCTCTATCCCAATGTAGATCTCTCGACCACCCATCCCTTTTAAGTAGGGAGATTGAATAGGGGAAGATCGTGGTTGTTTTCCTTTCTTTTTCAGTTTATAATGAAACTTGACTTGGTTGATTTGACTTGATGGTCAATCCATTAGAGACTTAATTGTGGTATTTTATGCATGTTTGTTGTTCATGGTTTATTATTTCCATTTCGTTTATGATTCGGTTCATATCCTCTTTTGTCTGGAACAAAGGTTCTTATGTGTGATTGGTTAGTCGTAGATTTAGAGTGCATGACTGAATAAATATCTTGCGAAAAAAATGGCTGCCCCTTGTTTGCTTTACAAGAAACCTCTAAATGTTCTGTCTTTACTGTTAGACATTAACAAGGTGTACTGATGTATAAAGGCTTAGAATCTTACACTTTTGAAATGTTGCATAGATTAAGTGGACTAGGGCTTAATGACCCACATTCAATAATGGGGCTATGCGGGCTAGGGCCAAGAGAGGAGGGCTTAAGGCTGGCCCTAGGGCTTAGGGCCAAATTGACAGGTCTAGGGGGTGGCTTTGGGTGGAGGATTTGGTGGGGGTGGCTTTACTATGGGTGGATATGACGATCGTGGCTAACTCCACCCTCGACGAGCTGGATTTGACGGTGGTGAAGTTCTAGATATGAGCTTTTGGTAGGGTGGCTTTGGGTGGAGGTGATGGGTTTGCAAGTTGCTTCAACTTCGAATATGAGTTTTTGGTAGATACATGGTGGCGGTGCTGGTAGGCTGAGGGAGATTGACGGTGGCAGCGTAGTGGTTCAGGTAGTGGGTTGAAGGAAACATGGGAAGGAAGAAGGGTGTTTTGGTAAAGTTAAATATATCTAATCAATAAATTATTATTATTATTATTAGATTATATAGACCGTTCTAATTTAAAATATTAAATTCATCGGTGGATAGTTGAACTGAACTACCATGTGTCAGTTTGAAACTAAACCAGGAGGGAAAACCAATTTTCTTGGTAGCAAAGTTATTATGATTTAATTAGAATCACCCACTCCTGGATTTTGGTTGCACAGTAATAAGCCGTAAGATTATGGTCGTATCGAAGTTGACACATCATTTCTAAGACTCTGCTTCCACCCGCCGCTAATGGCAACCGCGGCGGCGCTCTTTTCCCATCTTCGCCGTGCGCGTTACTCCTCCCTCCTCTACGTGCCTCGTGTCCTCACCTCTCACCACCCTCCCCCTCTTCCCTCTTCCCCCACACCTCAGTCTCCAACCTTCCCCTTCCTCGGCGCGTTCCGCACGCGCGCTTTCTCGACTCGCCCATCCCTCGACGGCGACTCGGAGACGGACTCGGTCGGTCTCGACTCACCGGTTACCTCCGAGCTCCTGAAAGTGATCTCCGACAGCAGCGCCGGCGGCGGCGAAGAAAACCTGGTCTTCCCCGTCCGTGCAGTGATTTCGATACTTGACTCTCTCCACGATCTTTCTGGATTTCCATGGTAACCTTCGACGTCTCTTCATTCTTTCTGTAACACTTGCATCAGTTTTTGGTTCTGAATGGAACTTTCGTGTTAATCCAGTGATTGAATTTCAGGTGGATAACAATAGTTTCATCTACATTGGCTCTCAGAATTGTTCTGCTCTTTCCTTTGGTTGTAACACTTCACAAGGTTAAAAGGATTGGAGAATTTTTCCCCAAATGTGAGTTTCACAAATACCCCATAGCCTCTTTCTCTTTATTATATGCTAATCTTAGACTAGTTTACTAGTTATTCAATCTCAATTGGAAGAAAAAATAGCTAAATAAATATATAAATTGACTCAGCAAGGTCAAATAATTTGTTCTTGTTTGTAAGTAGATGTTGCAAGTTGCAACTGATATTGTTGGATTGTCATAATTTTCATTGAAGCATTTCCTACCATTATATTGTAAAACAAGCCTTTTGATTTCAGCATATTTTGATGTCATTTTGACTGTTCTTTGTCTATAAGTTGTGTTTTACTCTTTTTTGTGCTTAGAAAATTAGAGTGGATACTTCCTTATAGCCTTTCTTATGGTACCCTGGACGAGAAATATTTGTTTCTTTTTTCGTATCTAGTTCATCTGAAATTATTATTAATTTGTGTTTGGTTCCTTCACTTCTTAAAGTGCCTCCTCCATTCCCACCACCTTTCTCAGGAAAGAGTTATATTCGCCACTTTCAATTTTTCACGAAGGAGAGAAAAGCAGTTGGATGCCCCTCATTTGTGTGGGTTCTGGTACCACTTATTGTCCAGGTGATATATCTAGCTTCATGGGAAACATTGTTGATGAATCCTATAGCAATGAATTTAGTTCTTTCTCCTCTCCAGTTCACCTTCACTAATAATATCATATCTGAAAGAAACCACCAAAATAAGGCTGTAGTTGTGATAAGGATGAAAGGAATTCCTAGTTTATGCCTATATGAATAAAGAGGGGAAGAAAAAACCATGCTTAATGTTTAACTTTATCACTTACAAAGGGAAATATAATAAATTTGAAAAAGAAAAAGATAGCATAGCAGTCACTCCTCCAAAACAGAATATGTTTTTAGATAAAGCTCTAGTTTTCAATTGAAATATCTTACTCACTAATTTTTTATGGAGCTTTTAATGCTTCATTCCCATAAAAAACTATGGACTATGGAGTGATAGATTGTTGTTAGACTTTACTGCCTATCATTTCTGTTGAGTGATAGAAAACAAGAGACGTTATTAGAATGTGTTTGTCAATAACATAGCGAAGGATATTATATATACTAAAAGCTATGAATACAATGAGTTACATTTTTTCTTATTACTGTAAACAAAAAATAATATGCAACACATAATCAACCCAAAATCGCCCTATTTATGCTATTTCCAACACTGCCCCTCAAGCTGGATTAAAAAAACCTGATCCACAAAATGTGTTAGTTTGTTACATATTTAATTGATTCAAGGACCTCTTAATGACTTGGTGAAGACATCTGCCAATTCATCATTAGGATCAGTGAAGCTAGTGGCAATATCTCCATTTAAGATCTTCTCTCTGTTGAATTGCTGATCTATCTCAATGTTTTTGGTCCTCTCATGGAACACTAGTTTTCAGGCTATATATTGGGCAACCTGATTATCACAAATGAGTGTCGTTTGTGTAACCTCTCTAAATCTCAATTTGTTAAGCAATTGTTCGAGCCAAATAGGTTCACAAGTAGCTGAAGCCATGGTTTGATATTGTACTTTTGCTCAAGTTCTTCCGACCAAATTTTTTTTCTTGCTTTTTCATGAAATTAAGTTGTCACCAATAAAAATACAACTTAAAGTGGATCTCTAGTCAATAAGAGAGCCTGCTCAATCTATATTTGAATATCCCTCAATTTGAGTATCACATTTGTTTTCATAGTTAAGAATTTTCCTAAAGCTCCTTTAATACATCTCAAGATGCAAATTACTGCATGTGCATCACAGTGTCCTTCATTGGGAGAGACAAAAATTGACTTACCACACTGATTGAAAGGAAGATACCTGGATGAGTGAGAGTGTGACAATACTGTTTCCCTACCATTCTTCTGTACTTCTCTTGGTCTGATAGTTTCTCCCTCATATTTCACATAAGTTTGGCATTGGGATCCATAAGAGTCTATAGGATTGGTGTTCATCAACATAGTCTCCATTAAAATATCCATTGCATGCTTTTTTTTTTCTGAGAAATCACAACACTATTCTTGGATTATGTTACCTCTATCCCTGAAGTATCGAGTCTACTTAGGTTTTTTTGAATGATGGCAAAGATGTTGATTTCCCTGTGTGATGTCATGGTGGTCATGACAGTGAGGCTGAAAATCCAAGGCGAAACATGGTTTTTGGCAAAGATATGTTTGCCAATGGACAGTGGATCCTCTAGGTATTCATGGATTAGGGTTGTCTCTAGGTCAATTCTGGATACCATGTTGAGAGAAAGAGAAAATGAAAGATATATATTGGAATCCGTGTGTCTCAGTTGCTCAAAGGAGGATATTATATATAAAGATTTGGATCCTCTGGTTGGAAAATAAATTGCAAGGATTTATATGTAATTACCGTAATCATAGAAAACAGCCAACATGATGACCCTATTTACACTATTTCTAAAGACCTTACATTACCTTTTGACAACTTCAATTAACTGATGAAAAATTTTACATCACTGAATTCGAGGTTTTCATGAAGCTTTATGGTTCTTCTTTCTTCAGATTTGCGTTTGTTCTTCACTTTCCTAAATATCAGAGGAAGCATCCGTGATCTGGTTGGAAGCTGATTTGATCTAAAACACAGGATGTTTAGTAATTAATGCCAATGTCATAGTCCAATTGTTTTAACTTGTAGTTTTATTCTTAATGGTTTATAAAAGATTAGGTGGAGAGGAAATTTCCCCATTCCAAGCTCAGGCTATGCCACAAACTGTAGCAAGGGCTTAAAGATAACCTACCCATAATCTACTTACTACCAGGAACCCATGGGCCAAGACTTTTAAATCAATGCATTTTAATCCTACCAGTGCCAGCTCTCATTAGCAACTAATAGTGGGATTTTAGCATCCAAGGTAATTACTTTCCTTTCATTTTACTCAATTAGGCTTTATTTCAGTGGAAAGGAAAAAGTACTTTTATATTAGGCCAAGGATAAGTATCTTTTAAAATTAGACCTAACAAAAGGAGGGTGGGAACTGATGGACAGAGAAAAACTTATAGTGTAGCAGCAGGGCTGCCTAATCTCTGCAAGTCTGAGATGGAAACACCATTTAAACAACTCTGGGCTGAAAATCAAAGAGAGGATGAAAACATTATTGTCTGAAAGGTTTAATGACAAAGAAACAACCTTAAAAGTATTTGTGCTCTGTCCAGCCAAATAGCCAAGTGCACCAGACAATTGCATAAACTACGCAGGGCAACACAAAATTTTGGCCTCCTTCCTTTTAACAAAACATATCATTCGGCACGTAGATGTTGCAAAGAAAGTAGTAGAAATTAATTCGATTTTATTATATCTCTAGAGAAACCAAAATATGGAATAACAAAGTAGCATGATCATAGAGCTCCTATACAAAAGTTTTATCTTTATTTTGACTTTTGGTCTTTTTATCTATCTCCAGGTTCCGTGCTTTTTCTTATGGATGATGAGCATCAGGAAGATGTCTCTGAATGATCACCCTGGTTTTGATTGCGTAAGCACTAACAGATATGTTGCAAATGTTGTTCTTATGTGCTTTATATTTTTCCAAACATGGCTTACACTGTTGTAGTTCCATTAATGAATAAAACAACATCATATATCTTACCAGTAGATCTGACTCCATTGGATGAGGCAGATTAGGATGATAAACATAATTCTTAATGATGTCATCTAAGTTATAAACTTAGCATGTGGAAAAAAATTTGCTGAAGAAAAGCTACAAGCACCATAATCACAAAGACACCCATTTTTGCTGAATGATTTATACATGTTAACTATGTTGCAGGGTGGTGCTTTATGGTTCCAGAATTTAACAGAACTCTCTCACGGTTATTCAGGGTTCATCTTTCCTTTTCTGATTGCTGGTTTGCACTACATTAATGTTCAGGTAATAGAGTACAGAAATCCATATCCATGCAGGGTTTAACCTTAAAAGTTTACCTCTATTTACCTTTTGTTGTTTTACCCCCCATTTTCATGCCCATGTGCATTAACGTCATTTATTGGCAGATGTTTTTCCTTGTTAAAAAAAATATCATTCTGTTGCAGCTGCAATCCCTTGATAAAGGTTAGGATGTAGTTGAGTAAAGGGCTTAGCAAGCTGATATAATAAATGTAGAGCCAAAATAAAAATAGCTCGCAAACTTGATGGATCCAAAAGCAACTGGTCAATGTTAACTGTGATTAATCAAGTCACCCAATCCAATTTTGTGTTGTTGGCTTACCAGCTCTGTTGTTCTTCCTGTATTGATGACTAAAACTTGGTATTGATTTTTCATCTCATTTATTAAACAATCTGCATTTCTTGTCTCTGTAGTAGGTCGGTTAGCAATAAAATTATAGAATATGCATTATAATAGCTAGTATGCTACATGGTATAAAATAATAATCCGATTTTAGTTTATTGTATAATAGGGTGGTATTTATTGCATTTTTTTGTGGGACTTGTTTGGTGTATGAATTTGTAGTTTTGTACCTCTAGTTAATTGAATCATTTGTTTTGCAAATGGTGTGGATGAGTCCGTCGTATAATGTATGCTAATTTGTGCTTACTGACTTGCCAGATATCATTTCGGAAACCTGTGGTCGAAGAAACGAGGGGCATTATTCAGTTATTATCAGAAGTGCGTATAACTTGTTCAGTAATTTTAATCAATTAACATTGTATCATTTTCTTGGAAAAGAAATGGAGTTGTTACTTGATTTATTAGTTTTTCATTTTCTGAGATATCAATCTCCTTATTTCATTAGATTAGTAATTTTAATTTGTAAGAATGTTTCTTATTCATTGAATTTGAAGCAGTAATTCCACCATTAAATGAGAAATGCTTTTATTGCTGCAGTACTATAAGATGTACTTGGACATTCTAACGGTGCCTATGGCTTTTTTTGCCTTCTGTGTTCCTCAGGTAACTTCAATTCTTACATGTTCTGTACTTTTAGGATGTTAATTGATTGATAACATCTTTTTTCTCCACTGTACCAGCCTTTTCTTTTGGGTTTAGATTTTGGTTTAAGCGCTCTTTCTCATAAACTCTGTTATAATGCATTTTGACAATTTGTTCTACTAGATCATACAAAAGAGATAGTTATTACTAGATTTCAAAGACAAATATGGTTCACATAAAAGTAAAAGCAGAACTCACTGCATTGTTAATAAATATAACTGCACTTTGAGCTATCTTCTTTTTAACTGTCATGATATACTGACACGCAGGATATCGTTAGGTTGGACAGAAGAGAAGGGAAATTTAGTTAGGAACTGTAAGAGGAGTTATCTAGTTTGTTAGATAGGGATTAGTTAAATAAATAAGGGGTATGGGTAGAGGTTTCATTCAGATTTGTTAGCACTGTGTAGACCAAGCTTTAAAAACAGTTTTTGGGAACTTTTTTTCAAAAGAAAAGAAAAAAACTGTTTGAATGAGATGTTTTCCAACATTAAAAAAAACTGTAATTCGAAAGCTAAAAACAGAAAACATCTATGAGCTGTTCTAATATTTTAATTTTAAAACTGAAAAAGTGAAAATGAGAACTGTTTTGAATTTTTTTTAAACAGAAAACAGTTTTAAAAAAACTGTAATCAAACAGGCCCTTAGTAGTCAGGGCCGAGGAACCAGAAAAATCAGAGATGGGGGGCAAAATTTTAACTTGGTAATATGAAGCTGAGAAAGCCAGAACCAGCAACAGAGTGGCAAGGGAAAGAAGACAGCAAGGGACATAAAGTTGATGTTATTTTAGCGCATGTTTAGATAATACTGTGAGCAATAACGGTAAACCAAAAATTACGGTGAGCAATCACAAAAGCTCAGAAAAATTGCTTCAATCCACTGTAATTGACTCACCGTTTTTTCATCATGTGACATGTATGCACTTGATAATTTGAGTAGACCGTTTGGGTCTTTTTTTAACTTTGACTGACCAAAATTTTTATTTTTATTGAAGTAGTGTTGTGTGTTTTAAGCATGCAATGATTGAAAGTAAAAAGTGAAGCTAGGAGCAGGGTTATTGATATTAGGTGTGGGGGCAAAGATACATTAAAAAATAAAATGCTAAGCTGAGAGCAGCCTGATTAGTTCTAGGGAGGGGGGCAAACATACAATTTTAAGTATATTTATGCTAGTTATCTTTGTGTTAAGGGGGCGCGATTGCCCCTTTTTGCTTAAGCTGGGTCCGCCCCTGAGTATAGTGTCGTTTCATTGCAGCACTCCTGTTGCATATGTGCCATTTTTCATTCCAAAATGCTGTATTATGTTATGTTAATATGATCTATTCTTGCAGGGTAGCCAAGTCTATTGGATCACCAATAGTTCGTTATCTCTCGTTCAGGTCAGTAAGAAAACATTGTGCATCTTTAGGTGCTTAAAGTTTGAACTACTATTGTATTAACTTTTAAAGTTGAACCAATGAACTTTGCAGCATTTCACTCTTAGACACCCGGCTGTCCATGCAAAATTGGGGTTAGTTGACGAGAATAGTCAAAAAGCTGCTCCTTCTAAGGAAATTGGTACTTCTAAAACGCCCCCTTCATTGGGGTTACAAGAGAATAGTCCAACGGCAGCGGTCAAGGAAACAGTTTCTCCTGAAAATAACCCTCTGGATTCACCTGAAAAGTGGCAGAAAATACCTATAGAGGATATGTCGCCTAACGAACTGACTACCGTAAGTGTATCAAAACATGAACAGTTGTCATGTGTGACATGTCAGTAAAAGCAGATTGGCACTAAGAATGTCACTAATTAATTTTTGTTTTGTTCATAGCTTGCAATCCCATTTCTATCCAGCAATGATAAAGAAAGTGCAATTCCTTTACTAAAGTAAGTTACCTTCTTCACGGTGGGGAAAAAATTGAGATGGAAACGCGTGGTACTGTATTTTTAAGCTTTATCTCTGATTGATGTTGCATTGCATTAGTTACTTCCATGTGCAGACTAGCACTTGATAAGGATCCTGAATACGTACGAGCTTTGGTTTTGATGGGACGAGTCCTATTGCTGAAGCTTATAAATGATGAAGCTAAAGAGTACTTTGAGCGTGCAATATCAAAGGTATGAACTCATATTCACTTTCATTCTGATTTCTGTTTTTAATTTATTATGCAGTTTTTATCCACTAAAATATCAGGTATTTGTTCATCTGTGAGCTATGATGATGGTATCTTTTAATTTCTCCTTTTAATTTGTACTTCAGTATAATTCTTGCACCACTTCACATTTGTGGCATTAATCCGTAATTATTTCTGGCTTTTCATTAGCTTTCTCTTGACGGCCAACCAGCTGATGCAGAAGAAGTTGATCTTTTGATTCTTTCATCCCAATGGGCTGGAATTGCTTGTGAACGACAGGTGAAACACACAATTCAATTTGTTCTATGAGAAAAACTTCGCCTGAAATGGGTTTTGGATTTACAGCCATACCAATTCTTGTCCTGCATGCCTAATACTTGGTGTCTTGTTGCTTAAATGAAAATTACAACTATATTCCTCCTTAAACAGATTTTGAAAGTAGGTTTGGTTTTAGTAGCATTTGTGCAACTAACTGGCCAGTTTAATAATAACAGACAGAATCGAAGCGTAATTACTTTTGCAAGCATCATACATGGCAATTTTAGAAACTTGTAGTTCTTTTAATAGAGCTTTGATTTTCATTTTTCTTTGATTTTCTGTATGACAGGGAAAGAGGGCTGAAGGACGTGCCCACTTTGAAAGAGTTGCAAATATGGAGGAGCCACAAGATCCAACGAGCAAAGGCTATTATTTTGATGGGTTGTTGTTGCTTGCAAGGTACAACTCAGGTTTATTACCTGAATTTAGTGTTAAAGTTTTCCTCTTCTAACACTGCTATGTCCATTTTGTTCATTTTCATTGTATTGGATTTGGTTTAATTTGATTTCTTGGGTTTGCAGCACTCTATTTGATTCGGGTGAAAAGGCTGAAGCTGCAAAGTATTTGCGTCTTGTCGTTGCTTATAACCCTCGTTATAAAAATTTCTTGGATCAGTGTGAGCAAGATGATGATATTGCCGATGACCTTGCTCGTAGTAGGAGAGAACCCTGATTTACAAAATTTTATATTTGTCCATATTTATTGTATTGTATTGTATATCTAAAAAATGAACCGTCCATTTGACATGTTTGGTTTACAGTTTTGACTTAATATTTTGATGATTATTCAGCTCAGCTATCAGCTGCATTACATAAATTTTTGAAACTTGTTTCATTATTGATAAAAATATAAAGCTTTATCATTTCAAAAAAAAAAATATAAAGCTTTATCGGTTGATTCATGACATGATTTCAACGTCTCTATAATTAAGTACATGTTTGGATATGTTGTGTTTTTGTGGAACACAACAATGAAGTCAAAATCTCGGTGGACAACCACAAAGGCCAAGATAAGTGACTATTATTTGTCGTGATTTTATCTCACTGTAATTTTCCATCGTGTATGAAAATGACTAATGACTAAGTGATTCAGAGTTCAATCCTTATTGTTTTTAATTATTTTAACTAGAATTTTGAATTTTAACAAGTTCGGTGGAATCCTACATGTGTCTATCTATTATCTAACAACTAATAACTTGAGTTTTTAAGGTAGATGGTTCATGAGGGGATTATGGATCATCCCCTAATTTTAGATAATAAAATTAGTATTTAATTTGAATGCAAAGTGGAAAATATGAAATCATTCCCAAGATTCGAACTAGTGCTCTCTCATTTTTACGGAGGTTTAATTTGTCTATCACTAAAGAATATAAGAGGAAAGATATAAGACGGAAATAAGAGAATTTTTAAGTTATTTTTTTGAGAGAAAAAAAGTGAAAATGAATGGGAAAATGTGAGTGTTGAAAATTAGTGATAAATAATAACTAGTTTTTTTTTGGTACATCAGAAGATATAGATAATAACTAGTTTAGCCTTCACAAATAAATCATTACAAATAATTTACATCTCATTAGTATTATTATTATTATTATTATTATTATTATTATTATTATTATTATACATCAGTAAGATAAATTGCGTCCTCTAGGGATTGATCTCTGGACCTCCCCCACCCGGCTCATATGTCTCATATCTCTTACCACTTGAGCTTTAAATTAACATATTTTGTTATAATTATAATTTTTAAATGTTTTCTAAATTAATTTAAAAAGATGATTTTTTTATTAATAAAATGTAATAAAATAGGGTGAATAACCAAATTGGTCTCTGAAAGTGTCAAACGCTGTCAAGTTTGTCCCTAAACTTTATCAAAAAGGATGTTGGGGGATTCAAACCCGAAACATGGAAGTGACAAAATAAACCATTTGCCAACTAAGCTAAACAATCTAATGGTTATATTGTGAATTCAATTTTATTTATTTAACTTCTATCTATTCTCCAAGGAGGAATCAACTCCTTCATGTGTGATTGTAGACACAATTTTTGTGACGGTCTGACATCGTCGGAAACATGTTCTGTATGTTATTTCTTTACACTTTGCGTTTAATGGCAGTTGAAAACCGCTGCTAAATGCATATCTCGATTGAATATTATGAATCGTTGATGTTCGACAATCATTACTATCAATTTTTTTCTATCACATCTTTAGTTACATCTCTTTTATTTGTATCTCTCCTGATTTGTGTGGATTTGGGTGTGAATAGATTTTTTATTAATCCAAAGCAAGTTAGTGTGTTAGGGCTTCTTTAATCCTACATGGCAATTGGAGACTAAAATCTTTAGCGTTAAGTGTTTTTTTCTCTCTTAACTATAGTGAATTATTGGTATTGGTCCGTGAATGAAATTCTAAACGAAATTAATCCCTTGATCATGGAAAAAGTCAGGTATTAACCCTCTACTCATTTAGATGTTGATGTGCTCGTGTTAAGTTTTAAATGATGTGGATTTTCTATTTTTTTTAAATGTTCACGTGGAATACTTAGACCTAAAGAAAAAAAAATTAATTTTTCATCATACCCCATCATCTTCATCTTCACCATCTTCAACCCTTAAACACATAAATTTTTCCTCTTCTTCACCATTTTGCAACCCTTAAACCACAACCTTCTCAAAGTTAAATAAATAAAATTGAGTTCACATTATAATCGTTAGATTAGATTATTTAGCTCAGCTGACAAATGACAAATTTGTGTAATCTCCTTCACCTTTCTTGCCATCCAAACAGAATGAAAACAGTGTGTCCCACTTTAAAATCCATGATACCTATCTTTCCTCTTAAAACCACTAAGCAAAGAGTGAAAAAGTGGATGACGAAAAAGAAAAGAAACGTGTGTTCCAGAACAACCTGTAACTGTAACCATGGTAAAGCAAAGAAAAGGCTCAAACGAATAGAAAAAACCAAAAGTATTCAAATCACACAACCCAGCTCACATTTTAATTCCTTTCTTCTCTCACCACTGCTTCATCGTGAAGAAACCCAGACACACAGTGTCTTTGGTTCCGTGCTGTCCATGTCGTGTTCTTTTTTTGTGTTTTCTAACTTCTAACCAATCCAGCTAACAAGAACAACCCCATTTCAGGTTTCCTCTTCCAACACCCAAATCTCACTCCAACTTTGATTCTTTCCATCTTTTTCCCAACTGGGCATCTCTCAGATTCTCAAAACTTCAATGGCATCGTGTCCTGCGAATTCCATCACCTACAACGGCACCCTCTGTGCCTGCGCACCCGGGTTCGTTCTTGATGCGGTAGCAAGGAGGTGCACTCTCTTTGTTGCTAATTCCACCATCACCACTGATTCCGGCGTTGACTACTATGCCTTCAAGTTGCCGAAGACTCTGGCTGAGTTTGACACCATCAAGAAGTTCACGCAGTCGCAGGCTGTGTTCTTGGAGGCTACGCTTGTCATGCTCCTCTCTTGGCTTGTTTTCTGCTTGTTCCTTAGATTCATGAAGCTTGGTGATGGCCGCGGGTTGTGGTTCAACATTAGGTGGTGTATTAGTCGCTTGGATGTTTGCTTTGCCACCAGGCATTGGCTGGTTAGTTTTGTTAAGTTTAGTTTAGTTCCATTCTTGATTTGATGAATCATGATAGTTGTTCAACTTCACAAAAACAAAAACAAGATTTGAGATTCCATTACCTTATGCTTTTCATTCTTGATCATTGATGGTTGTTTTGGTCTCAATGATTTTACTTTATGGTTATAAATAGTCACTATGGGAACAATAAATAGAGAAAATTGAAGCCTTCACTTTGCCTAATTTGATTTAGTGCGTGTTTGGATTAGCGTTTGTCGCAATTGATTTTGGTAAAATTGATTATAGTAAAAATGATTTGTGTTTGAATACATTTATGAAAAAGTGATTTTTGTTGGGTAATGTTGTGAAAGTCAGTTGTAAAATCTCAGAATTGATTATGTTCAACTCAGAAGCTACTCTCTTTATCTTCTACCATAATTGATTTTAGGTCTGAAATCTATTCTCCAAAATGACTCTCAAACATCAATATTACCAAAGCATGTTTGCTAACAATTTGTTATGGTTAAAATTGCTTGTTTGCTAACAATTTGTTACCTTGACAAGATTGCTCGCAACTTTTCCTGAATCAGCATTACAGCATAGGCATGCTCTCGTAGTCATCTGATTGTTATATGTTGTTTTAGTGCCATAAGCGATTATGCTTTTCAAGCCATTCTACTCTCCAGATGGGCATAAAGCAATGTGCATATTGTTATTAACTTTAGTCGGTATGTTTGAAAAATGCTTTATTGGGTTCCAATTTTTTTTCCTTGTAGGATGATCAGAAAGTAGTTACCAAACGCAAAACTGAACTTGGAGGAGCTTTCTCCATAGCAAGTTGGATACTATTTATTGGTTTATTTGCTGCGTGAGTCTCTGATGCCTTATTTCATCATGTTGTCAGGATATCTTGGTGAAATCGATTATTTTTTTGACATTTTACCCCTCAATTTGTGTTTGCCACTTCTCTTCTTTTTAACTCAACCTTCCATCAGGTTGCTGTACCAGATCATATCAAAGAGATCAATTGAGGTGCATAATGTAAGAGCGACTAATGGACTCGAATTAACCTCATTTATCAATGACATGGAGTTCAATATAACCACTGTATCCAGTATGAGCTGTGCGAATCTACGTGATCTGGGTAATTTGGTTGTTGGGAATCCTGGCTTTATTGACGAAAGAGTTGTTTCGCTGTCAACTTTTGGAAACTATTCTTGTCACAACTCAAGCAAGGGACCAACCATAGCACTCAAGTGTCAAAACTGCAAGGCCATCCATGATCACATGTACATTTCATGGAAGTTTGTTGATCTCCCTAATAGTCCTGCCACCGCTGTTGGTTTCGAGTTCAACCTGACTTCAATGGATAATGCTAAGAAACACATGAGTTTTGTTAATGGAACACTAAAGAACGGAAGTGCTTTTGATGATGGGCTGGTTACATTCAGAGGGAGGGAAACAAATATAATGAAATTTAACTTGTTTCCTCGAATATATCGTAATCTACATGATCTGAAGCTCATACAGCCTTTATTTCACGAGTTCCTCCCAGGTTCAGTTTCTCGTGATACAAAACAACTTCAAGCATCTCTTGAAAATTCTGTTGATGGTCTAGTCAATACCACATTGTATATCAATTTCCTCTCTGATTATGTTGTGGAAGTTGAAAAGGAGAATATTTTGGGTCCTGGTATGTACCTTCGTCATCTTGTATATGCAAGCTAATATATTTTAAATTTAGTCAGTTCCTGACTTCCTTTCTCTTTGCAGTACTCGAATTCTGTTTTTCTCATGTTATGCTGTTGTTTTCTTCACCCTCACCTATTTGCTTCAATTCCTTATTCTGTCATATTTCTCATTTGTCTTCCTTCAGTCTTTGTTCGCTCCCTTACTAGATACTACAACATACTCCACCGTTAAGTTCAACCACCTAATTCTTCGTTCTCTAATTCCTTTATTTCTATAATTCAGTTTTTCAAAGTGATACAATAAGAAAAAGTCCTAGAATCTCCACCCTCCATATGTCAGGTCATAGGCGTGAGGGAAGACTGTTAAGGTCTCACATTGGCTCGAGATATGACCAAAGTAGAGATTATAAAGGTCTCGGTGATACTTAGCTTGTGAGATAACTTTTGGGGTAGAGTTTGGCCTATCCCGAAGCAAGATTTAATAAACTAATGCATTTTTAACCTAACAAACCCTATTTTAATCTGGTTTAGACCTAACCAAAATTAGAAGATTAGATAGACTAGATCATGTGGCAATAGTTATATGAGGTTAACTGATGGGGCTATGAGTTTTTGTTCTAGATGCTCTTTTATAGATATGGATTGTTCTTGACTCATCCCTAAAGCTAGCTCAAGAGGGGGGGGGGGGGGGGATTGGCCTAGTAATTATACGACATACTCTGACCATATACCCAAACAATATGGGATCGTAACAGATACAATATCGTATCTTCAGCTCCTTCTGCTTGAATATCCAATTCTACTTCTAACTATTGATATCTTCATTCTGTTCTGTTTTTGTGTGCAGTGAGCTTCCTTGCTGACCTTGGTGGCCTATACTGCATTAGCATAGGAATCTTTTTTTACCTGTTGGTACAGGTATTCTTCTTATTCCTTTCTCGTTATTTTTCAATTATGATTCCTAAAAAACTAAACTTTTTACCATATGATGGTTAAGTATGGATAGGGCTTGATCTTCTTATGCTATAAATCAAGGCAGTGACTCAGTCCTATATATTCAACTACATAACATCAGCATCAGAAGCTACCATACTCGGTTTGTGGTGCTGGTGCAACTTCTTAGGGAATGTGAGCAGCAGTTGATTTTAACAGATATTAGCGGTCAATTTTTTTAATGGATTGTTGTGTACAGATATTTGTGCCCACTTTTCTTCAGCTGTGGAATAGCATTTTGTAGTAGTTTACATTTTAGAATTCACATTATTAACAGATTGGGCACATTCTTTTATATTTTCTAACAATGCATTGTATGTATTTGATCATTATGAATTTTAATTGCTCATAGGCTAATCAAGTCATTGCCTCTTCATGCTTATTTTTCATATTTTCCTAACCTTCTATTATATTCTAGTGTGAGTACAGGATAAAGAAGCTCAGAAATGAAGATAGCATTTTGCGAGCAATTAGAAATCGGCGTAAAGCTCAAGATCATTGGGACAAAGTAATTTCTCTGTCAATTTCTTAAATGATCTTGTATATTTCACATTAATATCCTTTTGCTCAATATTAGGCTTCATAGTTGGGGTTATATAACTGATAATTCCACCTTTAATCAGTTGAGGAAATATGTAATGTACACCTATGGCTGCCCTACAATTGATGACAACAACAATGAATCTAGAAATGAATCTTGTTGTGGTGGGATTATGTTGCATTCCGTTCATGGTAGTGGTTCATCACGTAAGCGAAGGCAGCGAAGCAGAACAGGTTCTTTAAATTTGCACAAGAAACCCAGTGTACCTGCCAGCAAGGTAAACACTGTACACATCACATTCTTCAGTTTAGTTAAATTTCCAAGTTGAATGTTTTTTTTTTTTATAACTAAAAGTCCAAATTCTGGAATTGTTCTAGTCACTCAACCCCTATTCTATCTTTCCAGTTTCCTCTCTTTAAGCAGAGAATAGTGCAATTATGTCTATCTTTGGATTGAACAAAGCCTTTCATCTGTGCTGCATAGTAAATAATTTTTCAGGGGTCTATTTTTATCTTGCCATGTTTCCAGTTATCAAATGCTAAATACTAAATCATCTATATGATAAATGGTCTATATGCTGCACTTTCAGTTTTCCATAAGCCAATATAATCTTTTAATATTCAAGATGTTTGTTGGTTAATTTAACGATTTAAACCTGCCAAATTATTACATCTGGGCCTCTCAACTGGGCTGCCAAATTAATTAGTCAATAGTCTCTGTAACTAAATGCAGGCATCTAGATCAAAGATGAAGTCTTCTGTCCCTAAACGGTCTTATTCTTTATCCCACTAATAAAATTTTGATATTTGAAATAAAACTACCATGCAGGTTTGTAACTGCTCCACTCGTGCTTTTTTAATTCACATGACAGAATTTCACTGGTGGGACAGGAAATTCAGAGATTATTTGGGGACATTAAGTCTTTATCTTTCGATCAATTGGTTGCTTGAAGTTAGCACATTTTGTTGATACCTTGTAAATATTTAGTGATACTTCATTTTTTCTGTTTTTCCTTTTGTACGAGATTAGGACGTAATCCTTTCGCTTCCCTGTACTTGGTTAAGGCAAGATTTGAAACTAGGCGTTTGCACTTATGTCAAACCAAAGGACGTTAGTAGCTACTTGCTAAAGTTCTAAACTAGTTAATATATGTGATATAATATGAAGAATGTATGGTAAGTCCATGAGAGACAAGATTCCCATTGGGTTTTAATGAACCAGGATGGAAGGACCTTTAGAAGTTCACATGATTTTCTAAAATAAGTGCTGTTATTTATGGTTCAGCTTCATAGTTTTAAATTGTTTTCATCAATATCCAGTTGCCAAACCTGGTTCTTCACCTTTCATATCACATTTCGCTATGTATGTAGTATTATAGTGGCTAAGCTATGTAGTTATCATGATTGGCTTGTAGCTAGTTTTTCAAATAAAAAAGTACGGTTGATGCAGTGATGCGAAGCACTTTTTAATTTCCATCTTTCAATGTTTTGCCTTCCAGTCTTTGAGCTGCAAACCACTTGGGTCCACAAATGATCTGAAACCGCAGCATGAACAAATGGAAAAGCAGAAGAATGTTGGTCCACACAAAGATTTACCTCAATCTCAACATCAAGAGTCTTCTATTATTGATGATAACTTCATTCCTCCTCCACCTTCACTAGGTAGGATTTAATTTTGAGTTCATACCAGTTCACTAGTTGTTAGTGCATTTTTTATATGATATATTCACCAGCATACTTATTAGGTGACCTCGAAAGCAATCTCTCTTCTCATATGAAATTAGTTTTGTTGATTGTTACTTTGCTGAGTTTCAAAACGTGAAACTAAGATCTTAGATTATTTGTCTCACCATCATAAATGTCTCACATTTTGTCATGTTAAAAAGCTAATGCCTTTTGGTTTTGCTACTTGTTAGAAATATAATATAAATCATTCATGTGTATTACTCAAAAGCTTAAACTTTCGAAATAATTGGTTCATGGCATGGTATCAGAGCCTCTATGACCGAGTGGTATAACTATAGAGTATGATCCTTGTTTCTCCTATTATTTTAGTAAAAAAAGTTGAATTTCAGCACAAGCTATGTGGGCTTGTGCATCGTCCGCGCTTCGAGCCCAATGAGCTCTTGCATGAGAGGGCGTGTTAGAAATATAATATAAAGTCATTCATGTGTCATCAAGCTTTTGGGATAATTGGTTCATAGCACTACTCTTTTAAGATCAGGCGTAATGGGGTGAAGTCCCCAACTGTTGCTTCACTCAAACATAGCACACATATATACAAAACTAAGCTAAGTATTATATTTATATTTATATTTATACCTAACTTGGTATGTGCATGTTGTTTAGCTTGAGCTTAGTGGTTGACACTTTTAGTAACAGTTCATGGGTATAGATAATCTGCACAAGACAAATCCAGTTTTCCTGTTTTTATATTGAACATAAATGCCATAAATTATGTTTTTCAGTTTTGTTTACAAAAGGTTTATCTGCTCTGTAGCTGTTAGTTAGTCCATCTCCATCCTTTTTTTTTTTGAAGTTTGTTTCTACACTTTTTGACTAGTTATTTTAATGATTCAGCATAGCTCTTCGATTTTATAAGTTTTGTTAATTGTTTGTTAGTGCTTTTGCTACTTCTCACACATTTAACTTGTATATGGATGCAACACAGAATGCAAGAGTGGTTCTGAAATGGACATATCCGATATTCAGAAGAATCTAAAAAATTTGTATGAGTACAATGCCATGCTAAGGGAAAAATTGTTAGCTACACAGTCTCAACTCCGTTCTTCCTCATCCAAGCACACTTCTCAGGTAGAAAGCAATGGAACTTGAATGGGGTCCTTATCGGCACACACTGTGCAGAATTCATATTGCTCCATGATTATTACAAGCATGGATATAGTTCTACGATGGAAGTTGATTCTTTATTGAGAGCTCACCAAGGGGAACTAGTGATTGTAAATTGGACAAAACTTACCTACGGTCTAAACTCTACATACCGTTTGTGCTGTTGTCCAATGAAAAATTCAATCATCCACTTCTTCGACATTTTACTCATGTGATAACTTTACTCAACTTCTCATTTTTTAACCCACATGTCTTGTTGTAATTGGACAACAGCCAAAGCAATATCTACAGAACTGTATCTAAGTTTTGTGGTTGAAAAATCTATGCAAACGGGAGAATTTTGCTGCATGGACCTATTCAAACCATAGCCCTTCTTGCCAGGTATCCCTACATTCAAATCTGCTAAGTGTGGACAAAGTATGCTGATCCTAGTTTCATCTGGTATATTCTTTTATATTCCTGTGAAAGTGTTTTTCCATGTCCATATACTTGGCATGAAACATTGCAAAGCCAATGCTTTATTTTGTGTACAGGAATGATTTTGCAGGCATTCTTATTGTGAATCAATCAGTTAGTGAGATAAGACTTTTGTTGTTGTTGTTGTTGTTGTTGTATTATTGTGAATCAAGAGTTCTTCAAAATGTAACATGATTTTCACTTATTATTCTTTATCGACATTGTATATTGTGATACAGAATTTATTCATAGACATAGTAGTGCAGACAATGAACAGACACCCAACTTTTCTCTCTCTATCTCTCTCTTATCATATTCAATTATTCATTCTATAATCTATTATTTCTCTCTTTTCCTAGTGTTCATTGGATGTTTGTACTATGTGTAAGTGTACAAATTATTTTCCATTATGATATGATATGCTGAGTAACTTCTCTAAATTTTTACCAAAAGAGATACAATAATGCTATTTGTCTAGAAGGGTGATGCAACCAAGAGTAGCTTAACAGAATGTGCCCCTTGTTGGTTGGAACAATGGAACGGACAGACACAACTGTCAGTAGGGACCTCAAAATTACATAAGAGTGATAACAACTTTATTTTGATGTGGTAGACTTGGACAGGTACATTTTTTTGTATAGATTATCCAAGATATTCCTAAT
Source organism: Lotus japonicus (assembly GCF_012489685.1). Lineage (NCBI taxonomy): Eukaryota > Viridiplantae > Streptophyta > Magnoliopsida > Fabales > Fabaceae > Lotus > Lotus japonicus. The sequence goes on from NC_080041.1 coordinate 99,699,120, forward strand.
GTTTATTGAAATAAAAGGTATTCCTAATGTTCTCAACGTTAGATTCCCAATTGAGCATAACTTTTTCACCATGTGAAAACTGGACCGGTCAGTTGAACCGGTTGAATTGGGAGTCAACAAAGTGACCGGTCTATTTGAAGGAAAAACAGGTTGGTCTCAAAACTGGTGAAAAACAGTCAAGGTCCGGCTGAATCAGGTCAAATATGGTCACAATTGATGGTTTTGAACCGGTTTGAACATGTTATTTTTTATATTATAAAATTCCAAAAAAAATGTTAATTAAATTTAATAAAATATATATATATTATTTTATATATATATATATTATTTTCAAATAGAGATAGAATACGCACACCACATATAAATTATTATTATTATCTTATAAATATATATTATAATATTTTATGTCAGTTAAAAATTTAATTTGACTTTTTTTTTTTATGGAAAAAATTTAATTTGACTTAATTTTATTGACATTTGATATTAATAAATTATTTAATATTTAATAAATGATGATGAAAAATCGCAAACCTATGAGAGAGAGAGAGAGAGAGAGAGGAGTTGGTGTCATCTCCAGGTTCAACTTGACCGGAGGAAGCACTCATTTCTAACATAATTTTAAACAAACACCAATTCAGGGGAGACCAATAATAGGTGCTTGCTTGGGTGCCCAGAATTTCAGATGAGTGTATGGTACATTAGTGATATGGACCAATAATAACAGTACATTTAATATGGCATTAATAAGTTAATGTTGAGTGGATATCATTTACACTTTTTATGCCATGACCACAATACTTGTTATTTTACTAAATATGTCCCTATTTTTTGGGACCAATTTCAGATCTATTTTTTTACTAGCTATCACCCTTCACTTAAAATTTAAAAAAATTATTAGAAAATTGTAATTAAAAAAAATTCTCATCTTCCTCTTCCTCTTCCTCTTCCTCTTCCTCTTCCATCTTCATCTTCTTCCCCACAACTCAAACCAGAAATTCATGAATCACGTCATCATCTTCTTTTATCAGTTTCAAACACAGATCTAAGAAGATTGGCTCAACCTTTCGAGGCTCAACCGAGAATTGAGAGCCTGCAACGAGAGATCTAGAATCGAAGCGAGGAAGAAGAAGATGCCTCTACCGATGGGTTTCTGTATGCAGCGGCGGCAACGCAAGAGCATGGTGGCGGTGTTCTAGATCTGGTGTTTTATCAGGTGTGGAGGTTGAGTATGGTGCGGTGTGCTCCTGGTTCTGTAGGTAGTGACCATCTTCTCCTCCTCTCTCTCGCTAATCTGTGTACGAGCAATCAGCGCCATGACTTTTGCAATCATCTTCCTCCACAAAAACAACTCACTACCTTCACTTTCAGAAAGCCAAATCCGTTCCCTCTTCCCTCGGAAATCGGAAATCCAAAATCACAAACTCAGTTTCTAACGAGGACGAGATGACGCGAGCAGGGATGACGACGAAAGCCACCACTGTAAACCCCATCGTTTCTCTGGGTTCAATGGTGCGGATTCAAACAATGATATGATGGAGATGGCTCAGATCTAAGTTCCTCTAGTTCAGTGGTGTGTAATCAAACATGAAAAAATTTGATTTTTAATTAATGTTGTTCGTGAATCATCTAATTAATTGAATATGAATGTTAAAGGAGGAATTCAGTGGTGTAATCAAACATGGAAAGGTTTGATCTAATTGATTTGGGTTCCTCTGGTTGGTTCAGTGGTGTTAATGCCGATGGACTCTGTATCCTTTTAAGTTTTAACTTGAGATGCGGACTAAATTGAAAACAAATGTAACCTATGGGTTGGTTCATAATTTGAATAATCCTACTGGGTTAATATAAAATTTCAAGAGATCATAAATAATATTTACTAATATTTCCACATGTCATTTTTCCTATGGTACATGTCACTCCTGTATTTGATCCAAAAAATATTTGCTTGTACTAGAGGAATTGCCCCAATAATAGGCTAAACTTACAAAACAATAGGTCAGCAACTCAGCACTCACTCTCCAAGAAAGAAACAACACAACACGCAACGTTGTACCAAAAGGAGATAGAACAAAAACACAATGTTGTATAATACAAAACTCTAAAATAAAAAGCAGGGATATAAGAATACTCAGCACTCAACAACTAAGGTTCAAGGAAAAGGGAGAAGTACAACAAAAACACTATTGTTATATAATTCAAAACTCCGGAAAAAAAAAGTGGATAGAACGGTAGAATGTGAGGGTGTGAAAAGGTCTTACTTTTAGCTCCATAATGGAACAAGGGGTGAGGGTGACTCTTTGTTTCCTTCTCCGGTGAGCAGCAAGTAGTGAGATTTCAGCTGGTAACAGGTAAGAGACAATGTCATAACACAGAAGAGAAGACCTAGCCACCTAGGAGGAAGGATTGAGCACAAAAGAGCAACGACGACTACACAAGAAAACGTCGTTGCCAGCGAAGCAAATGTCGTCGCTTGCAGTGGTCAAGGGAGAAGCAGAGACAATGTCACACAGGGAGTAGGGAGGACCGGAGGAGACAAAAGTCAAAACATTGAAAGGGCTGCTAATGTATCGTGAAGTTGAAGCCTAAAGAATCTATTTGGGGTTTAAAACTTTTGAGGATTATGAATTTAAAGTATAATTTGGCTTTAAAAAAATTAAAATAGGTGTCCTGAAGGTGTCGATCGGCTCGGTGTCCGGCCATGTCTGAACCGAGAGACAAACAATTTTTTATTCGGACACGTGTTGAACAGGTGTCGGTGCGGACTCAGTGTGGCACCGGTGTCCGACACCCAGCGGTATCTGTGCTTCAGAGGTTCCTTTGAGCTTTACAAAAACTAGAAAATAAATTGACTGAACGTAGTTTGCAGTTGTAACTACTATAATATTGTAAATGAGATCTTCTAAACAATAGTTTCATCTGCTTTGTATTCAAATACCAGGATAATTGTGATGTGGTACTTGTAATAGATGTTTGTAGACACATGAATTAGACAATATATTTGGTCCATATATGAGTTTAGGGAGGATAATTAACATGGCAAGTCCTCAACCCTAACTCATTCCTTCCATCTGCTCTTGAGCAATGAGGCTTCAAGAGCACATTGCCTTCTCCAACAGTTCCTGCAATTCCCCGTTCTTATATGCCTCTGCAGCCAAAGAAAAAGTTAGAGGAGAGAAAGTGTTTTCTCAAGAAATCAAGGGATGGTAAGGTCTGACCTAATGTTAAAAAAGAAAAATTCTAATAACTGACTCCTGTCCTGTGCAATGAATAGTAATAGCATACAAGTGAAAGCTGGAGAATCTATTGAAACAGCAATCTTATGTTCTTTTCAACTATTATGAATCACGAAGGAAAGTGAGGTATGTATATATAACAAACATATATATAATAAACATGTAGTATTACTAAGTGCACATTGGCATTTTCTAAGCATCAATTTCGCAATAACTAATAAGCCTCTGTCACTGGCATGATAGAATCTTTATCATGTTATGCTTGAATTAGTCTGCTCAGCTTGGCATTTCTGACTTTTCATTTGAATCTAATCTATGGATATGACTCATTTCCCTCTTCACTTTAGGTTCAAGCTATTGAATTTTCAATATCCAAAGAATGAGAAGAAAGTTGTAGGTAATATATTCCTAGTACAATGTTTCCTAAGATGATAATTAACAGTAGCAACTTGGTTCTCATATTTCCTTGGACAAATGTAAAATGTAAAATTTAGCTTAGCTCTCCCCTTTAACTTCTCTATTTTGGCCCTCCTCTATTTACAAATACTAATTTACCATCCTTGTTGATCATGTTAAAATGATTCCATCAACAAATCAAACCAATTTATATTGTACATACATTCAATTTGGCCAAAAGCACATTCATTCAATGAAACAAGAGACATGGATTGACTAATACCACATTCAAATTGCATTGGAATGCGCTAACAGAAATACAAAGATTGATCAGGATCAGGCATCATTGTAACAAACAATGCAAAATTAAGCATCAAAAGTTAACCAAAAAACTGAGAGACATACCAACAGTGATATCACAACCACCAAAGAACTCCCCATCTATGTAGAGTTGAGGAAAAGTAGGCCAATTTGTATACTCCTTGAGTCCTTGGCGCAATATGTCATTTTCCAATATGTTTAACGTTTCAAAAGGCACATTCAGAGACTTCAATATCTGCACCACAGTGTTTGAGAATCCACACTGTGGAAAATCCTTGGTTCCCTTCATAAACAGAACCACTTTGTTTGAAGTCACAACTTTATCCAAGGTGGACTTCAATTCAGGAGTCAACGCTGAAAAACCAAGCAAAACAACCCAAGTTGCAATCTTTACACTTATATTCAAAAGAAAAAGAAAAACAGACATAAGGGTACACATTATTTTGATTGTATTGTATGAAATATCAATTGAATTGCAGCAAACCCTAAAAGGGGTTGGGGTGAATTGGGAAAATTGAAGTTTGTAATTTTCATATGGGCATTTCAAAGTTTGCAACTTTATCATGTTTGAATGAAAACCCATGAAAGGGAAAAGGGGAAACAGTACCAGAGGAACAGCGAATGGTGGTGGTGGAAGAGCGTTTGAATTGTCTGTGTTGGGAGTGAAAGACGAGGTTGTGGGTCAAAGGAAGAGGAGATCGAGGTCGGAGAGACAGTGATGACGAGGTTGTTGCTCCTGAGATGTGGGAGTGGAAGCATGATGTTGTTGGTGTTGTTCTAATTGGATGCAGCTGTAACTGGAACTGCAATGGCTTCACGCACCAAGACATGTTTGTACTGCTTCCAATTCCAGCCACACTTTCCTCCAATATCCTTCTTTCACTTGCTACAAGGTTTTCAAGTTTCAACTACCAACTCACTTTGTCGCTCACAAAGTATTATGGTTGATCGCTTCCTAATTATATAAATATATAATGAAGTTTTTTTGAAAGTAGAATATATAATGAAGTTAATTTTTTATGTATGGTTGGTGTCCAAATAGAGTTTAATTTGATGCAATGGTGTAAAGTTTTTTTACACCGTCAACCAATCAGATTTCAAGGATGTGACATGTCAATTAATGAAATTAAATGAAAAGAGAAATTTTCTCACAACCTTGAAATCTGATTGATTGACGGTGTAAAAAAAATTTACACCGTCAGTGCATCAAATTTTTTCTCGTCCAAATAATAGTTCAAGTGATAAGAATTATGAGACATGTAGGTTAGATGATAGAGGTTTAAGGATCAATCTCCTAAGGTCAATTTATCTTTTTGATGTAAAAAAAAATTATACAATCTTTCACGTCTATCATTAATTAATGTATTGAGTTAGTGTGGAAGATAATTATTTTCTAGTGGTTATCACAATTTTGAAATTACATAAGGTTTAATAGGGTTAAGCATCATATTAGTCCCTGTCTTTGAGTCGTCGTCTGATCTAGGTCCTTCGCCGAAAAAATTATTGTAAATAGTCCTCGTATTTGAATTTTTTTTGGAGTGAATCCTCCCCGGAGGCCGGAGCTCCGACGAGTGCTTAAATGACATGCTGACCGGGATTAAAATGCTTACGTGGATTATTAAAATAAATTAAAAACTAAAAATAAATTCCATCTCACATTAATGACCAAAATTGACCAAAATTAATTAACTAATCCTACGTTCAAAAAATTAATTAATCCTAATCTAATTAACAAACCCAAATTAACCCCAATTCTCAATTAAAGTAGGGTTCATCTTCTGCATCTCTGCTACCTCATGTCATTCTTCTTCCCAAAAAAATTCATCTCCCAGAAAATTTCTTCTCCAAGATTCAATCACGTTGCAGCTCTTTATGATGGTAAATTCTTTTTCTATTTGGAGGAGCATTGAAATCCAGGACCTTGAATGACTTGTATTCACTTGACAATTTGCAACCCCCACATCGTCATCTTCATCTCCCAGCGACTGCAACCCACAATCTCCATCCACCGTAACTCCATGAACCCATAATCTTTACCCACACCCATCGCAACCCCCATCACTCACGAAACCCATAACCCCCACCCACCGTAACCCAGAACTCGAACCCCCACCCACCATACCCATCGCCACTTTGGTGACCAGATAACACAAAAGAGAGGCAAAGGACCAACTTCTTTCTCCACAACCATCTCAAGCCCAGGGAAGGTAGCAGCAGATCTGAGAGATTATGGTTCTTAGGGGTTATGGGTGATGGATTTCCTAGATCTGGTTTGTGATTTTTGGTTTCCTTTCTCCATTTCTTCTTCCCCGTCTCCTTTTTAGTGATTCTGGACAATCTGGTTTTTTATAAGAATATGGGTTTAAAGAATGAGATGGGGTTGCAGTGCGTAAGGGTGATCTAAGTTTGATGTAGAATCTAGGAATTTTCTAGGAGGGCTTGAAATACTGTTGAAGAAAAAAAAGGATGATGAAAAGATAAAAATGATTATTCTGGTTTTGAGAATAATAAGAATAAGGTTCTCCCTAATATGCACCACTTTTAAAGTGATGTAATTTTACACCACTTTTAATGAATATGATAAGATGATGAAGAATGATGAAGGTTATTTTTTTTTTTTTTTGATTTACGCTGATTTGATGATGAAGGATGATGAGGCTTTGTATTTTTTTTTAATTAATTTTCTAATGTGTAATTTATTTTAATTTTTCCTTTCCAAAAAAAAAATTTTATTTTAATTTTTAATTTATTTTTATAATCTACGTAAGCATTTTAATCCCGGTCAGCATGCCATTTAAGCACTCGCCGGAGCTCCGGCCTCCGGCGAGGATTCGCTCCAAAAAAATTTCAAAGACGAGGACCATTTACAATAATTTTTTCGGCGAGGGACCTAGATCAGACGACGACTCTAAGACAGGGACTAATATGATGTTTAACCCGGTTTAATAAGAGTGAGAGGAAAAATCAAGATGGAATTTTCAATATGTGGTTTGTGTTTATCATTCCTTGTGTGCTATACAATCATGTGTCATCCTAAATCGTAATGTTGAGGATGATGGGTAGAAAGGAATGAAAGTAGGACTTGCTCAGTGAAAACCTTTTGACAAAGAAAAACAAAAACAGAAATATATTTTGTCTTAGATAATAAGTTGTTATGATGTCGATTAAGTGGGTTGACGTAGTGGTGATTCAGCACGTTGATCTTAAGTAAATGGTTGAATGTTCGATTCTCAACTCTTGTGAATGGTAAAAACTCAACCGCTTAATGCGCTAATCATAAAACGATTGATTAATCTCACAGCTACACTTGTGATGATCAGATGATTCATAAACTGTAATGAACTAATGATACATTAGTTAAGATAAAAGAATAAAAAACAGAACACTGCCAAATCCATGTATCTATCACACATGAAACAACAGCTATACATACACACGATGCTCATGAGTTAACATCATTCCAAATCTAATTTGGAACAACTTAATTCAGCACATAAATTGAATTCACTTGTAAATAACAAGATGAAACACAAGTTGGAAAGTATATTGCTGTTTTGATCAAGAGAAAGATCAATCAATTATGTAAATTGAATTCAGATATCCCACTTTGATATAAATTAACCTTCATATCTCAGCCAATTCAACATTTCATCTAACCAGCATGTTTAATACATACTTGAATATTATGCCAAACAGATACAATAAATCACGGGTCTACATAACATTATAGATGTTGGGTGTGTTTGGATAAACAACTTAATTAAGCACTTATGACAATAAGTGCTTATCTCATAAGCTAGTTTGAGAAATTCATTGGAATGAACAGAAAATAAGTTATAGATAAGCGTAAGTTCTTATTCATAAGTTATTCTGAACAACTTATGAAAGTAAGCTCAAAACATCTTATAGGTAGGTCATAAGCTATTTACATAAGTTCTCCCAAACACTTGCATATAAATGTTTATGCTATAAGATAAACTCAAATATGTTCTTCCAAATGGGACCATCATGGTAAAGTTGGTATTACCTTGTATGTCACAAATGAAAGTTCACAAGCAAATATCCACTGTTCTAAATAGCAGCTAGCTACATTTCTAAGAGCATGAACAGATTGATAACTACATGATAGTGTTTAGTGAAGTGAAAGCAGAACAAAGTACCAACAGTAAGATCCAAAAGATCATTTTTCATTTGTTTTTTGAACATTAGTTTTAGCTACTACAAGAAATAAGTAAACACATATTAGCAACTAGCTAGTGTTATGGTTTTAGTAATTTAGTTTCTTAGAATTTAGAGTTAGGTCTAACAGTACTCTAAAAGCAAACTTAGGGGTGAGGGTTGCTCTACCATTTACAAGCACTTATTTAACTATATCTTTAGTCAATGTTAGATTTCTCAACATAGTTTCATGAGCAAACAACATTTTCAACTGTGACCAAACCTTGCTATCTTAGCTTCTGCAATCACTCTCTCAAGTCTGCTAATTCTCTGTTCAAGTTCCATTACATTTTCTGATCCACAGATATGGCTTTCACCATGAGTCCCAAACAGGCTTACTCTGTCATTAGACTCATTGCTTACAATTTTGGGAGGAACATCAGCATCATTACAACTTGTGCTTGCTTTTGCTGCTACATGAGATCCAAGTTTTAATGACCTTGGACTTCTCTTCTTCCGCACAATATTTTTAGCAAAATCTTCATGATGCAAATGCAATGCTGATTGCTTCCTCCACCACCTTGCATAACGCGCGGTAACACCTGCCTTAAAAACCTTAGATGGAAAATACAAATTCTCATCAGATATGGGCCTGCAGTAGTTTTCCCAAGCAATAGCTTTAGTGCCATTGAACACAGGCACACAGCCAGGAACCCCTTGATCCATTCCAAACTGCATAGCAACTCGATGTGGGAAGTACTGCATTACAGACGAGTCAATTCCAACAAGCTCAGAAACTCTAACGCAAGTAACAAATAAGGCTAGCTCTTTATCCTCAAATATACTGGCATATCTAACATATGGACGCCAAAGAAAATCATCCTTATCCATAGCTGAGTCCAGTACCAGCCTCACATTGTCAATTTTCATGGCCTTAACCTTGTTCCACCTAAACAATACAGGGCCTCCATCATTGGTCAAATTGGGTTTTGGCTGCAAACTTTTGAATCTCTCCCATGCCCAAATTTGAACCAAGTAAAAGGGTGAGTAAAGACTCACCTCCAACTCCAACTTGTCATTTTTCTTCAAATCAACCATTGTTTCTTTCAGCAAACTCAAATCCTTGTAAATCCTAGCCAAAACTGCAGGTGCCAAAGCAATGGAGTTCCCTCCAGCAAGAAGAATAGCAATAGGGAAGAGAGACTTGTTCACCAAGCTTCTTTTGTGAGGAAAAACAAACATTGACAACCAAGTAGCAAGGAATGCTTCATGCTCAAGTTCACACCCACTACTATTGATGAAAGTGTCTATCCATGCTACTGTGGAAGGCTTACCATGTTCACATCTCCAATGTTCCTTTCTTGCAAGAATCAATCTTTCTTCCACCTCTTTCATTTCCTTGTTGTTCTCAAGTAAAGAAGAAGAAGTGGAAGCAGGGTGATCACCAAGGAGAGGGTAACCCCCTAAAACCATGACATCCTCCAACGTGATTGTGGCCTCACCCCAAGGGAACACAAAGGTGTTAGTCTTAGAACACCATTTCTCTGCCAACCCCAATGCCAAGTTTTGATTTTTCACAATGTAGCACTTGGTGCTCATGATTGCTTCAAAGATTCCAACTTTCTTCCACACAGATTCATACCTGGGACGAAGGGCATCCACCCAGGTAATCCATTTCTTATTTGTGTTGCGCCAGCCATTGAAATGCACTGTCAGTGGCCATTCCTTGGGTTCAAACTTGGGTGAGACAAAGGAGGAGAATGAGAGAGTTTCAGTTTCAGAAACAATGGAGGTAGCAATAGCAATGGGTTTCAGAAAATGGGCAGTTCTGAGAGTTGGTTCACTATCATCACCAGCAGCAGGTGAAACCATGAACTCTTCCCTCACCTCCATGATGGTATTGGTTCATTCATGTGAGCAAGGAGGAACTAAAGATGGTTATTTATGCTTTGTCTAGATAATCTAAGAGGAAGAAGAGCTAGAATTGGAATGGGAAACAAAGAGGAAAACAAGACATAGGAATTTGGGAAAGAAAGACAGAGAAGACGCGTAACAATGAAACATATGCAGAGATAGAGAAATTGAAAGTACACACACCATTCTTGTGTTTCGTATCAGGGATGCAACAACTCATTAAAAATTAATTAATTAATAAAAAGAGTTTAATGGATATGCACCGACATCCAATCAATGTTTGTCACGTAGGAGAGAGAGTTACATTTATTTTAAATTTTAATTAAAATAAAAACATATTTGCTTATTTGGCGGAATTCAATTGGATGTCAATGTAAAATAGTTTTACACTAACAGTGTATATCCATTAAATTCTAATAAAAATATGTACTACTATATTTTTGAAAAATATGCATAAAAATATTAATAAATATTTTTGTCCATAATAATATGTCCAAGATTTTCATATTAAGTCTTCAAGAGAGTGCGGCTCCTAGAAATTAAATATTTAATATAGGGGTTCAAAGTTCAAACAATCACTTTTTATCATTGCGATCGGCATCCATTGAGTCCTTAATTTTTTTAGTTTTTTTAATTACAGGAGGAAGATTAAAGACAACAAGAAAAACGGGTAAATGGTCACATTGGTCCCTAGATGTTCGCACCGACTTCAGAATCGTCCCTGGATGAATTTTATTAGGCTCGCGGTCCCCAGATGTGGCAAAAAATAGTCATATTAGTCCCTGACGTTAAAATCCCCTAACGTCCGTTAACCCAATTAATAAAAGTCAACATTATCTTTCTAATTTTCTTTCACTTTGGTCCCTTTCTTCTTTCTTCCACCCTCTTCATCCCCTCCTTCCATCATTTTCACCAAAACCCACCCCCCATCATGCTTCAGAAACCCACAGAAACCCAGAACGTAAACCCACAATCTTCACCTCCTTCATCTTCATCTTGTTCATCTTCACTTTATTCATCTTCATTCCCTTCTTCCATCATCTTCACCAAAAACTCCTCTCCTTCTTCATCAACCCATTCCCCTTTTTTTTTCTTTTTTTTCATATCATCATCATCAACACTCTTCTTCTCCTTCTTCAACCAACCATGCCCAAACCTTCTCTCCCAGATTTAACACAAACCCAACTCAGATTTAACACCAAATCAACCCCCTTCACCACCAATCTGAAGCTTTTCTCACCAAACACTGAAAACCATGGTTAGTTTCCTTAACCCAACCCCACCCATCTGGTTAAAGCAAGAACAAGAACGTTCTCAGAAGTCAGAACACAACACAATCCAGAAACTCAAGAAAAAAAACCAGAGCAAGATAAAACGAGTTGCAACCCATCCGAATCGACTCGGACGCGTTGCTAAATCGCTCTCTGACTCGTTCTTCTCCTCACACGATTTTCTCTTATTTCATCGATTTAGGGGTTTTTTTGTTTTCTCTCTCAATTGAATCGGTGTTCGTGGATGTTGTTGTTTCCTCAATCACGTTCAACAGATCTAGCTTCCATTGCAGCGAGTTCGAATTTCGAAGGTTGAGCTAGGTCGACGCTGTTCAATCTTGATGGGGGTGGGTTTTGGTGAAAATGATGGAAGGAGGGGGTGAAGAGGGTGGAAGAAAGAAGAAAGGGACCAAAGTGAAAGAAAATTAGAAAGATAATGTTGACTTTTATTAATTGGGTTAACGGACGTTAGGGGATTTTAACGTCAGGGACTAATATGACTATTTTTTGCCACATCTGGGGACCGCGAGCCTAATAAAATTCATCCAGGGACGATTCTGAAGTCGGTGCGAACATCCAGGGACCAATGTGACCATTTACCCCAAGAAAAACTAATCACGAGCATCTAAATACAGAGTTTCCACTAAGAAAGATGGAGGTTGCCCCCAAACCCTTCGCACTGACCCCTCCCATGAGGCCTTCCTTGCGAGACAATAGTTGCATTGTTATAATAATTATAATAATATATTATAAAAAAATAATGGATTATTATTACAACTTTAAGTGTGTACAACTTTATACTTTAATATTATTCCAAAACAATGTTTGATCGTACCTCTTAACAATAGCAACACTTTTTGACACCACATTTTATGACGGTTTTTTACCTCCACATAGTGAAAAGTAGAAGGAAAAAAAAATACTACATTTCACTTTGTGACGGACCAAAAAGTGTAGCCACTGATTTACTAACATTTTCCTTAAAAAAAACACTAAACATTTTCGATTTCAAAATTAGTAAAATAAATTTTATTAATTAATTATTTTTAGGATATTTCATTTAATTATTTTAAAAATATATTTACATTACTTAGAAGAGTGCTAGTAAAACACTCTTTAACCTACTTTCTATGACTTGTCTATTTTTTAAAATATCAACACACTTAACTAGTAAATTGATCACTTTTGCAAAACACAAAGTGTCATTCTTTGTAAAAAGTAAGTCAATCATAATAAGTGAATTGAGGTGTGTGTTCAAAATGAATCAGGATGCTAAACTTACTCAACTCACACTCGAGATACTAGTTAATCATAATGAGTGTAAAAAAAAAGAATAATCCTTCATTTTAAGTCTTTATTATTTGACATGTTTTGATGAGGATTTTGTCTCATTTGTCAAGGCATATCAGATCAAAGATGGATAACCATTAATGTTGATGATACACCCATAGTGCAAAATAGGTTGGGTGAATTTCTATTCCTCACTTCTTTAGATTTATATTATTGGTTGGGATACTCTCAGTGCAAAAAAAGAAAAGTAACATTTTCAATTGCAAATTGCAAAATGGCATTTCATGGTGTTATGTCTGTTTTATCTCTTTCATCAATTGAAACATAGGAGAAGCTTATTTAACTTTCTTACAATATAAACATCTGAACAAAATGTTTGGTTAAGCTAATGAAATAACTTATAATCTATCTATAAGTTACTTCGAGTTTATTTCAATACATTTCTCGGATAAATTTAAGAATAAGTGTGTTTATTGCCAAAAGCTCTTAACTAGTTATTTCCCAAAGGGCCCAAGATGCAGGAACAGAAACCAAAACTGAACAAGAAGAAGAAAAAAAGCAAAAAATTGGTTGTGTAGCTTAACTCTTGGGATAAAAAGTTTCAATATCTACCAATGATAACTAGTAAATCTAATCCAATTCTGTACTTCACTGGTCTGAAGGGGTGCACCATGTCTTTAAATTGAATCTACTCAATTACTTGATTTTTTTACTCCTATAAGCACCCTCAACAGCTGAGAAGAACTAGAAAGATCATTGGAAGGATAAAAAATTCAGAAGTCATTTCAACAATGCTTATTAGCATGATATGAATTGAATATACAATTAAGAATGATGGAATATCCCCTTTCCCCTAGGGAAGTTTATTGGTGTAGTTCAAACAAGACAATCAAAGAAAATAAGCTATCGATCTTGACCTATTGAAATATCAACCCCCATCAATGACAGCTCTTCACGCAGTAAATTAACATTCTTGAACTGTACACCTCTGATGCCAACTTCAGTTGCTGCCTCTACATTTCTTTTCCTGAGATGATAACCCAAAAAATCACAAACATAAATTAGTTCAAGAGTTTGGGATTTGTAATGAAAAATAGTCCAATCACTACAATCATCAAATCGTAACCGTTGAGCGGAGATTGGACGGTTTGGATTTCCTGATTAAATATTAATTTCAATTCACTGCGATTAAAATTAGGTTGTCCGATTTCCATTCAACGATTCTGATTTTCTTACTGAGGTGACTGCAGCAAGTCTAGGTCCCAATCCACTTCACACTATTTACACATCCACAACAACAAAAGTCTTATCCCACTAATTGAGGTCGGTTATATGGATCATTCGACGCTATTGCGCTCAATCAAAAACCACACCCAGGTTTGAGCTTCAACCCCAAGGGTGTGGGTTCAAATCCCCCTGGAGACAAAAAACCTCAAGTTGGTGAACATTCCTACTCAGGGAGATCCCCTGGCACTCCAGCACATGGAGTGGCATCTGCTGGCCTCCACAGGGAAAGAGAGAAGACGATCCTCCCCGCCGGAGATCCCCAACATGCCATTGGCACCATCCTGTAGCCTGGAGGTGCCTCTCCAAGCCCTACCACTTTCTTTCCCAAAAAAAAACCAAATTTTATCACGCTTTAGGACGTACCTACCAACATCCCACAACTCCTTTCTCAGGAATAATTAAACAAGAAAACATTTAAAAGATGCTAGAACATATGCATTGTACACAAATGTATATGTGTATTTATTACAGATAAATGGTAACCATGGTTTAATTTCCATAAATGATCTGGTATATAGAAAGAGTAGGAACCTGTCATCTACAAAAATACAAGATGCTGGATCAACTTTAAGATGCCTCAGAGCTTCCATATAGAATTCAGTATCAGGCTTCCTCTTTCCTGAAACACAATATAAATGGGTTTATAAAAGGTTTTCATGACAGCATATTTTGAATGCACTCTTCCACCCTCAGTAATAATAAACAAAAAACTTCAACTAGGAGACAGTAGAATCATAAATTTGTTTTGTCCATCAAATAAAAAGATGATCAGTATAAAAGTCATAGAGGAGAGAGTGATGAGCATAGACCTTCAATTAAGAAGGTGTATGAGAGAAGAAACAAGAGGAAAGTCACAACTTAGTGTGACTGTTATTGTTAGTTGATCTGTTAATAAACAGCTGGCATGGTTAGTTGTTTCTGTTAGAGTACAGCTGGCTAATTCTGTTAATAGTTGTGATTCTGTTAGAACTACTGAGTAGTATAAATAAGGGAAAGGGGGAAGTTACAGGTAGTTATTCAGTTGGTTAGGATTTGGGAGATTCTGGATCTCGAATTCCAGAGGCTAGGGTTCTTGTTAGTGTTCTTGATTCTTCTGTGTAATTCCTGAGAATTCAACCTCAGTACTTGAGGATTGAGTCTCTGTTTTCTTCAATAAACCAGTAGCATTTCTGTGAGTTCATCAATTGGTATCAGAGCTCCATCCAGGAGCTGTGGTATCGATTTGTCTATGGTAGCGAGCAGAATGGAAGCCAGAGTGGAAGCGATTGAGAGATTCATTGAGGTTCTGAATCGCGATCGCGAGGAAGAACGCAGGAATCGCGAAGAAGACAGGAGGATTCGCGACGAAGAACGGAGAGAGCGTGCGATCGAGCATGAACGCGTGGAGCAGAGGTTTCGCAATCTGGAAGCGATTGTCGAGACGATGACGCGCCGGCGAGCCGGCGAGCACGGCGACAGCGACGGCGAGCAAGAACGCCGACGAATGGAGGAGGAGCGCACCGTGAACGGAGGACAACCGGGAAGCGTAAGAGACGAAGCTGATGCGCGAGAGAATCTTCAGCGCACTGCAAATGCACAAACAGAGCGTTGGAGGAAGCTTGACATTCCAGTTTTCCAGGGTGAAGAAGATGCGTACAGTTGGATTCAGAAATTGGAACGCTACTTCCGACTGAAGGGAGCGACTGAGGAAGAGAAGGTACAAGCGATTATGGTGGCCTTGGATGGAAAGGCATTGAGCTGGTACCAATGGTGGGAAACCTGCAACCAGGTGACTACTTGGACCAAGTTCAAGGAAGCCATGCTGGAACGATTTCAACTCACCTCGAATTCTAGTCCATTTGCGGCTTTGCTGGCCTTGAAGCAAGAAGGTAGTGTTGAAGAGTTTGTAGGACAATTTGAGAGATTTGCAGGAATGCTCAAGGGAATTGATGAAGAGCATTACATGGATATTTTTGTTAATGGACTCAAGGAGGAAATTGCAGCAGAAATCAAGCTCTATGAGCCCAAATCCCTAACAATCATGGTCAAGAAAGCCTTGATGGTGGAACAGAAGAACCTGGCTGTGAGCAAGGCTGGAATTGGCAGTACTAGCAGGTATAATTCCTCTTTCAAACCACCTTTTAGATCCACAACTTTTCAGAAATCTGTGCAAATTGATACTGGACAGAAAAGTGGTAGTGGTAGTGTAACTCAGGGCACAGTGCAATCATCTAGTGGTAGTGTTAATGAGAGAGTAGGAGGTAAGCCAGCCAGGGGAGGAGTTTACAGAAAACTCACTGGGGAAGAGATGAAGGAAAAGTTGAGAAAGGGGGAGTGTTTCAGATGTGATGAAAAGTTTGGACCAAACCATATCTGTAAGAATAAGCAATTCAGGGTAATGTTGCTGAGGGATGATGGTGAGGAAGAAGAGATTGAGACACTAGAGCCTCTCACTGAAGAAATTGAGGAAGCTATGGAGTTAAAGCACTTGTCACTAAACAGTATACAGGGAATTTCTTCAAGGAAATCTCTCAAGGTTTGGGGAAAATTGAAAGGAACTGTCATAGTGGTGCTGGTAGATTGTGGAGCAACACATAATTTCATTTCTCAGTCCTTGGCAAGAGAAATGGAGTTACAGATTACAGAAACTCCAGCTTACACAGTAGAAGTAGGGGATGGACATGTAGTGAAAAGCAAGGGGGTGTGTAAGAATCTCAGTGTGCAGATTCAAGGATTTGTGGTAACTCAAGATTTCTTTTTGTTTGGATTAAGAGGAGTGGATGTTGTGCTTGGTCTAGAATGGCTAGCAGGATTGGGGGACATCAAAGCCAATTTTGAAGAGCTGACCTTGAAGTTCAAACTGGGAAATAAAAAGGTAGTCCTCAAAGGGGAGCCTGAATTGCTGAAGAAGAGAGCTTCCATGAATGCATTGGTTAAAGCCATTCAACAGCAGGGAGAGGGATATGTGCTTCAATATCAAATGTTAGAAAAAGAGGTGGCTAAAGCAGAGGAAACTCCAGAGTTGTTGAAGGCAGTTTTGTCAGATTTTCCAGCACTGTTTGCAGCACCTACTGAATTGCCCCCTCAGAGAAGACATGACCATGCCATTCATCTGAAAGAAGGTGCATCCATTCCCAACATTCGGCCTTACAGGTATCCCCATTACCAAAAAAATGAAATAGAAAAGTTAGTGGCTGAAATGCTCAATGCTGGAATCATTAGACCTAGTATTAGTCCATATTCAAGTCCAGTGATTTTGGTTAGGAAGAAAGATGGTAGCTGGAGATTTTGTGTAGACTATAGGGCTTTGAACAAAATCACAGTCCCTAATAAATTTCCTATTCCAGTCATTGATGAACTCTTAGATGAGATTGGTCCAGCTAGAGTGTTTTCCAAAATTGATCTGAAATCAGGATATCATCAAATTATGATGAAGGCAGAGGATGTGGAAAAGACAGCATTCAGGACCCATGAGGGCCACTATGAGTTTTTGGTGATGCCCTTTGGCCTCACCAATGCTCCTTCCACTTTTCAGTCTCTGATGAATGAGGTGCTGAGACCAGTTTTGAGAAAGTGTGCTCTAGTTTTTTTTGATGATATTTTGATTTACAGTTTGACCATGGAGGAACATGTTGTTCACTTGACACAAGTTCTGCAATTGATGGACCAACATGATCTTAAAATCAATGGTAAGAAGAGTGTGTTTGGAAGGGGCCAGATTGAATATCTAGGACATGTGTTATCTGCTGGAACTGTGGCAGCTGATCCAAAGAAATTGGAAGCTATGTGGTTGTGGCCAGTCCCTAAAGACTTGAAGAGCTTAAGGGGATTTCTAGGTCTTACTGGATACTATAGAAGGTTTGTCAAGGATTATGGCAAGATAGCTAGGCCTTTGACACAGCTACTGAAAAAAGATAGTTTTTAGTGGGGACCTAGTCCCCAACAGGCTTTTGAAGCTCTTAAGCACACTTTGACAGAGATACCTACTTTGGCTGTTCCAGATTTTTCCAAGGTCTTTGTTCTGGAAACAGATGCTTCAGGTACTGGTCTAGGAGCAGTTTTGACTCAGGAAGGGAAGCCTCTGGCTTTCTGGAGTGCTACACTCTCAGATAGAAGTCAAGCTAAATCAGTTTATGAAAGAGAGTTAATGGCAGTGGTCAGAGCTGTCCAAAGGTGGCGGCATTATCTCTTAGGAAGGCATTTCATAATTAGAACAGATCAAAAGAGTTTGAAGTTCCTTACTGAGCAACAGGTTGTGGGAGAGGGGCAGTTCAAATGGATTTCCAAACTCTCAGGTTATGACTTTGAGATACAATATAAGCCTGGGAAGGACAATTCAGCTGCTGATGCCATGTCCAGGAGAAGCTCATATTGTGCATTGTCAGTTCTTAAGGTGAATGACTTTGAGGAGTGGAAAACTGAGATGTTGCAAGATCCCAAGCTACAGGCCATTGTACAAGATCTGATTGTGGATCCTGAGGCTCATAAAGGGTATACTTTGAAGGATCACAGGTTGTTTTATAAAGGAAAGTTGGTTCTGTCCAAGCAATCTTCTAGGATTCCAATTCTTTGCAAAGAGTTTCATGCTTCTTTGTTGGGAGGACATTCAGGGTTCTTTAGAACCTATAGAAAGTTGGCTGCAGTGGTGTATTGGGAAGGGATGAAGAGTGACATAAGAGATTTTGTGGCAGAATGTGACACATGTCAAAGAAACAAATTTGACAATCTCTCCCCTGCAGGGCTGCTTCAGCCATTACCTGTGCCTACTCAGGTTTGGACAGATGTGTCCATGGACTTTATTGGTGGTTTGCCTAAATCTAATGGCAAGGATACAATCTTAGTGGTGGTGGATAGGCTGACAAAATATGCTCATTTTATTCCCTTAAGGCACCCTTTTACAGCTCCTGAAGTGGAAGCTTTATTTCTTCATGAGGTAGTGAGACTTCATGGGTTCCCAACAACCATAGTCTCAGATCGAGACTCTTTATTTCTCAGTAGTTTTTGGAAGGAACTGTTCCGAGTGTCAGGCACACAACTTAAGTTTAGCTCAGCCTACCATCCTCAAACTGATGGCCAGACTGAGGTGGTCAATAGATGCCTTGAAGTTTATCTGAGATGCCTTACTGGATCCAGGCCAAGGAAATGGGTTACTTGTCTTCCTTGGGCAGAGTTTTGGTTCAACAGCAATTACAACCGATCTGCCAAAATGTCTCCTTTTCAAGCTCTTTATGGTAGGGAACCACCTGTGCTTCTTCAAGGGACTACAATTCCTTCCAAGATAGCTGCAGTAAATGATTTGCAGGTGGGGAGGGATGAATTGCTATCAGATCTGAGAGCTAATCTTTTAAAATCTCAGGACATGATGAGGACATATGCAAATAAGAAGAGGAGGGATGTGGATTATCAAATTGGTGATGAGGTTTTTCTCAAGTTACAACCTTATAGAAGGAGGTCTTTGGCCAAGAAAATGAATGAAAAATTGAGTCCTAGGTATTATGGACCCTATCCTATTGTAGCAAAGATTGGGGCTGTGGCTTATCGACTTGAGCTACCAGCTCACAGTAGAGTGCATCCTGTCTTTCATGTCTCTCTCCTCAAGAAGGCTGTGGGGACTAATTTTCAGCCTCAACCTCTCCCAGCAGCCTTGAATGAAGATCATGAGCTCTTGGTGGAACCTGCATTAGTGCTGGCTGTTAGGGAAACCACAATGGGCCAGATTGAGGTGCTAATTCAGTGGCACTCTTTACCTGCTTGTGAGAACAGTTGGGAATCTGCTGCCCAGCTCCATGAAGCTTTTCCTGATTTTCCCCTTGAGGACAAGGTGAAACTTTTAGGGGGGGGTATTGATGAGCATAGACCTTCAATTAAGAAGGTGTATGAGAGAAGAAACAAGAGGAAAGTCACAACTTAGTGTGACTGTTATTGTTAGTTGATCTGTTAATAAACAGCTGGCATGGTTAGTTGTTTCTGTTAGAGTACAGCTGGCTAATTCTGTTAATAGTTGTGATTCTGTTAGAACTACTGAGTAGTATAAATAAGGGAAAGGGGGAAGTTACAGGTAGTTATTCAGTTGGTTAGGATTTGGGAGATTCTGGATCTCGAATTCCAGAGGCTAGGGTTCTTGTTAGTGTTCTTGATTCTTCTGTGTAATTCCTGAGAATTCAACCTCAGTACTTGAGGATTGAGTCTCTGTTTTCTTCAATAAACCAGTAGCATTTCAATGAGTTCATCAGAGAGATTATATATTATACCATGTGTGCATGAGCAAAATGTCCAAGATAAATATGTGGATAGCTTTAACTTGTCTTCAATCAACTGGTACCTACAATACAAAACATTCCTTAGAATGCCATGAAAAGATAAACAGAAATCATAAGAGAAGAGCAACTGCCTTACCATGTAGGATAGTTTGTAAAAGCATGCATCTCAAAGTTGTTTTGCTTTAAGGTAAAAAGCAATTGTTCAATGCCGTCTATGTAAGAATATCCATTTCTCATACAAGTTTTAAGGCCTGTCAGAGAATTAGAAACACACATGCAAGTCAGTAGGGGGATTGTAGCACAATACATTCAGGGTACTTTAGGAGTGCTCTGACTGAATTTCAATGCTGACGCTAAAAATATGAACCAATCTCTACTAGCTATTTTAAAATGCCATATCTCCGTGACTGTGTCATTTCATATCCATATATATATGGGAAACATGGCCTTGTTCACGGCACTGAAGTACTACTACAGTTCACCCTAAAAACAGTACTAATCTACAATGTCTTAAAAGCAACTCAAAATATAGTTACCATTGACAGCATATCTTGCATCCAAACAATTTCACACCTTTTTAAATATGACCTTTTGAGTTTCTACAACAAGATTTACGGTATGTAAGTGTTATCAAATAGCGGCTATACGCCGCTATAGCGTAGCGGATTTTTGGCTAGTCAATACGCCGCTATTTCCCACTATAGCGCGCTATTCCCGCTATTCGCCTCTAAATAGCGGCCGAAATAGCGGATTTTTGGCTCACCGCGATGGTCCGCGATCGCGATTTGACAACACTGGTATGTATTGGTTGAGCAGGTAATAAACAAGAAATCAACTAATAGGAAACTAATGCAAGCCCAAAATTTCCCATGGTTTGAGACAAGTTCACTTCAAAGATTGTTGTACTGCCAACATCAGATTGCTAAAAATATATTATTGCTACTTCCAACATCAGATTGCTATTGAGTAGCGGCCCCATCACCAACTTGAGCTTTGAATGAAAAACATTAACTGCTAGTCAGCTACAGTTCCAAAAAGACCTAAACATTCTTTTAGCAAAGGTCATGGTAAAGATAACATGTTGTGGACTGTGGAGTGTATATAATACTGCAGACCACATGAGAGAACCATAGCCAATATCAAAATAAGCTAGCTGCAGACTTGCAATTCTTGATGAATGATTATTTTTATGTATAGCAATCTATAGAACTTATCTGTTTAATTCACCACACACATGATTGATACTAAATGATCAGCTCTATCTAGCAACAAAAATCTTAGACCAACCTTCTAAATCAAAATCCCTTCCATCCTTAAAAAATATTCTTGCTAGCTCCATCTGGAATAAAAAGACAGATTGATAAGAAAAATTCAAAAATGTTGTTGAAAGCAGAAACCATCAAACCATTCTGTGCAAGAACATAATATTAGAAAATTCAAAGTGACCCTTTACCCAGAAATGGCTAAATAATATGTTGAGGAGGAAATAAGCAATTCAATTCAAAAATTTGAAAATCCCTCAAATACCCAATTTGCAATTCAATTCAAAATCCAAAAAGCTTTGATCTTTATACATAACATGCAAGAGGGGTGCAGAGTTTGCAGTGAATTGTATTGTATCAATCACAGTTGGTTTTACCTCATCAATGGAACCCTTCTCAAACTCAAGCCAAGCAGTTGGGTGCTTGCAATCGATGAGTTCCTTAAAAGACATTCCGAAGAAAGCAGGAACATCCTCGTAGAAAGGGTCACGAACGAGAGTGTCCATGATGTCGAACAGCAGAATGGGAAGCTTCCTGTTGGTAGTGTTGGGGAGTGCCATGTTTGTGACTGAAGCTGAAAGTGAAGGTTTCAAGGTGCAGTTGACAGAGTAACGAGTTGTTGGTGTTCTTAATCCTGTGTTGAAAAGAAAACATTTTGAGATTGAGGGCATTCCCACACTCATTGACACCATTTTCATTTTTCATCTATAAACTCATTTCATGTTGTTTGATGTTGCTTTTCTTCAAGAAAACATTTCAATGTTGTTTCATTTTAATATTTATCATGATCTTGTGGATCTTCACTAATTAAGAGGTATTTAATATCTCATCAAATGTTTTATTATGCCTTATAAAAAAATCAAATGTTTTTATTACTGAATAATAATAATAAATTATTAAATATTTTTATTTGCCCAATATTTCAAAATGAGTTATTTTAACACAAAATGAGTTTAATTTTGATGGAATGTTAGGCTTCTTACAACCAATAAATTGTTGGTTTAAGTGACACATGTTTAATCTCTCTTAGAGCATTTTTAATGCTTGTTATCTTATCACTTTTTTTCATGGGTCCAAAATGTCACATAAGATATAAGGTACCCATAAGGTAATTAGATGCATATTTACTCTAATATTAGTATCTTATTTTATTTTTAGTTAGATCTCACAATACCTTATTATTTATTTTCTCTTTAAAAAAAAGGTATTATTTATTTTCAAATTTTGATTGGGTCTCGCAATGACCCACATAAATGAAAGAGAACAAAATTAATTTAAGAACATGCTTTAGTCCGGTATCTTAAGTCAGATACATACCTTAAAAATAAAATATGACACCCTCCACATCAACTTGCTCAATTGAAAGAAAATTTAAGATAAGAAATCTTGAGATAAGATCCAGCCCTAAGGGCATTGGAATGCTCTTAAGCAATTGTATCATGTTTGAGTCTCTCAAATAGGAAAAAAAACTACACTATGGGAGTTAGCTTCACATTGATGTGGATGTTCTCAACTTGATCACGATTGTTCCCGCTAGAGACATGTAGTGTAAAATTTATTTATACTAACATTCAATCATCTGATGTCACATACTTAAAAGCACTTACGTTTTTTATTTTAATTAAAATTAAAGTTTCTTTTATGATCAGACGATCAATTATTTCATGTTTGTGTAAAAAAAAGTTATATCGCCCACTTGAGTTGACACAACTAGCCACAATTCCGAATTTAATTTTCACTTCCTCATAGATTGAGGGTTCCAACTTCACCGGTTCTACCATTTTTGTAAGTAAAAAAATTGAAAATTTGGTGATTTAAATTGAAAAAGACAGGGCTTACTTGTATTCTTATTTTTTATTTGTGCTTTCTTGTTTGTTTTTCTAAGTTGACATGTGTAGCCCTGCTGGTGGTAGTAAAATGCTATATGGACCACCATATCATCATTGGACCGTAATTAGCAATAAGGTAGAATCTCCTAATTGTTGCTAAACAAATGACCGAATGTGGTGAATTAACTTATTCTCTTTTTATCTTTCAAGAGATTATTGGTTTAATTAGGATATTTTTTCTCTTCATAGGCACATCACTCAAAATTATCTTAGAACGTTATTAATATCGAGTCAAAGTATATGGACTTATTATTTTATTTTGTAACAGTTCTCCTTAGTCTGATATTCGAGGTATTAGGATGTTTGAAGTTTCAAGATTTAAGATAGTCACTAGTCCGAAGTAATGAGATACTTGGTCGGCCCCATGCGGTATACTCATGATCCAAGATGAGTTTAAGAGTTTCGAGGCGTGTGTTTGAGATGACAAGAGGCGGATTTGTTTTGTTCTAAGGTTTTACCTTTCGTATTAAGATTTATCTAAGGTCCCCCGAACGGGAAGATGTGTATCTTGTCATAATTTGATTGTTTATGAAGCAAGTGAACTTGTGTCACTTATGGATTGGTGATGATCGATTAAGTGCGATTCTCGAAAGGTGGCGCAATAATGAGGCAAAAGGTGCGAAAGGTCATCTTTTCCCTCGCTTGGGGAAGTGAAAGATCACTTTTTTCCTAGGTTCTTAAAGGATGAGCAATATGGATTGGTGGACGGGGCGGACCCGACCTCATTGGCCCATAAAAATGCATGTTGAGTTGGACTAGCCCACTTTTGGCATTAGGGTTTAAAGTCTCAACTCAATCCATGTTTCAGTGGACCAATGAGTTGGCGAGCTAGCCCACTTATAGAATATAGTGAAAAAAAAGGTTGTGCAACGAGCAATTTTAAGAAATTTCATTTTTTGTATGTTAACACATGTAGAAATTAGAATCATCACAATATTATACTTGTTATTTATCTTTAAAGGTTATGAGCACAACAAGGAAGTCTCTGTAATGACAATATCAAATAAAAATTTACCATGCGTTGTTACTAACAACTAAACTGTAACCTCATTAGAAACTATCAAATGTAAGTGTCAATGACCTTGATCAATTCATAGGTAAAAGTCATTTTTTCTTGGATATGGAGTCACTTAATCTTCTTAAAATTACTAGATGTGTCACACAATTATCAACAAGAGTTTATTTCAGTTAATAATAATCAACCAACAACAATAAACGATAATTTCATGTAGTCATGAAAGTTTTAGACAAAACATAACCTACAAATGAGGGTGAAAATATGGGTTGGCGGGCCAACCCAACCCAACACGTCATTAGCCTGCCAAAGTGTGGGTTGGGTTAGGCTAGCCCACTTTTAAGATTTGGGTTCAAAGTCTCGACCCAATCCGCCAAAAAATGTGGGCCAAATGGGCTAGCGCAGCGGGCCAAGCCCATTTTGCCACCCCTATCTTGTTATAATCATCTTTGTGTAGTTTTCTCCTAATATTGGTAAGTTTGGGTTTCCTACTTCTAATGAAATAACTTCAAAGATGGACTTTCAGTTTATTGTGGATAAGGTGAATTTGAGTATTATCTCTTTGAAGAGTAAGCTCTTCAATAAAGTGGGTAGAGTTACTCTTGCTCAATTAGTTCTCGTGTCTATGCCTTTATATTGTATGCAGTGCATTTTGATTGTGCATGGGTTTGTGATGCCATTGATTATTCTGTTCAAAAATTTGTGTGGAAGGAGACGAATCAAAGAGGTGTCCATTTGGTTAATTTGGACTAAGTTACTTAGACTAAGAAGTTGAGGGGTTTTGGTGCTTTGCAAATCTCGTGATCATAATGTGACACTTATTGGAAAGAGTGTTTGGCAACTGGTTCAGGGTTTAGTGAGGTTAATGAAGGGGACGTGTAATGCTCATGGTCATTTTATTTCTATGAAGGAGCTCCATTGTCTATCAATTTATTCTTAAGATAGAGGACTCGCTCAAGGACGACTTTGTTTTCAATTAGGTAATGGCATGTCTTCATTTTGGTTTGATCAGTGGTTCGGTTAAGTCAAGTTGTGTCAGGTAGTTGATTTAATCAAGATTCACTAGGTGTTCCTCAAAGTTTGTGATGTTGTTAAGAAATTTGAATTTGGATCATATGCATAATAGCCTCCCTCAAGATGTTATAATTGTGATCCTTAATTACAAGGGTATGCTAAATTCAAATGCTAGTAATTGTTGTGTGTGGACTAGTGATTCTCCGGGTACTTATATTGCTAATTTTAATTTGGTTATTCTCGGTTGAACGATGATAAGAACGCTCATGCTCAGGTATGGGGTGAGTAGACTCTCTCTTGGTCTTGGATTTGGAAGCTAATGGTTCCTCTTAGGATTTCATTTCTTGTCTGGCTCATTTGTCATGATGCAGTACCAACAAATGCTCTTCAGTTTTGTAGAAGTATGACTCCTTCTTCGCTTAGCGGCAGGTGGCATCTTTACCTGGAAGCTACTCTCCATTGCTTACAAAATTGTTACTTGCTAAAAAAGATTTGGACCGGGCTAGGGTTGTGAGCAAGCGACTCGAGCTTCATCCTGATTGAGTCGTGTTTGTGGGTGGGCGTTGTTGCGCAAGCACCAGTTGTTGGCGTTGGCTGTAATCTGGGACATTTGGTGTGCGAGAAATGCCTTTTGAATGGAGCATCAATTGGTCTCAAATGATGGCCTTATTGCATCAATCCTATCGCACAAGAGAAGCTTTCAGGTTTTGGGTATTCAAGCTTGAAATTATGCTCTGGTTCGACGTGTTTCCTATATTCCTCATGAAGCCCTAACCATTGCTGTGAACTATGATGAGAGTCGTGGGGCTACTACGACTTGCTTTGGTTTTGGAGGGTGCCTAAGGATCAATGCAGGTGATTGGCTTATGGGTTTCTTTGGTTCGAGAGGTGATTATTTCATTTTCAACATGGAGTTGTTAGCTATCCAGCATGTTCATGATTTGCTATTTGATTCTTTGCATGCAACTAGTTTGATTTTAACTTTTGAGACCTCCTCGAATCATCATGTATATGCAACCTTGATCTAAAACGTTAAGGGTCTGCTCAATAGGTAATGAGAGACTCATCTAGTTCATTATTCATACCCCATGGAAAGGAATGCTTGTGCAGACTCATCTAGTTCCCTATATTGTTTAGGATCCTACTCTTAAGACCCTCTCTCCTCTTTGTGGGAACAAATTTTATTATATTTACAATATTTTATGCAAATAGTTAAAAACTTTCCATCTCTCCATCCAATAGGATCATGTCCTAGATCTTGTTACATAAAAAGAAGATAAAACTCCATATAAGTTAGGACCATGTCCTTAACAGTAACAAACACACACACACAGAGACAGAGGAGAATAGAAGCAACCCAGAAAGTAGCATCATTTCTTCCTTCACTCTCAAAATCACCGACCAATTCCCCTATTTGACTATGATTACCCTTTGAATTTGAAAATTCTGAACTTTCTTCCCCACTCACCCACTCACCCACCCACATGAATCACATGCTTCACACCCTATAGCTCAACTCAATCATTCTCTTTTTCTATCTCCCTTTTGCTCCCTTCATTCCAATCCTTCTGTTGTTTCAACCATGGTTTCGCTTTCCACCAATCCCTTCTTACCCCTCACAGCAAAAAACGCTTTCTCTTCTCTTGCTTCCACTAGATTTCCACCTGCAAACAGGGTGAACCCGCTCAAGCCCAGTAAGGATCACAAGAAGGTTGTCTGTGCCTGCATCGCCCCACCAAGAAACTTCAACAGCCAAGACTCTTCCGCCATTGAATTCAATGTAACACCACACACCCATTTTTTGATGCATGATTTGTTTCTCCTTTGTTGTTGTTGATGCATTGCAAGTTTCTTGATTTTTGCTTTTTTTATTGGTTTTTTGAGATGGGTTTGGTTGCTAACTAGCTTTGGTTTTCTGGGTAGTTGCAAAGTTCTGTTTTTTCTTTTTGGTTCTTTCTGACATGATGTGTGTTACTAGGGTTCATCGAAGTCAGAACAGCTAAGCACGTTGCGGGATCATGAGGATGATTCTGATGTTCTTATTGAATGCAGAGATATCTACAAGTCTTTTGGGGAAAAGAAAATCTTAAATGGTGTTAGCTTCAAGGTGATTTGGTTTTACACTTGGTCCTTGTCCTTTGGCGTTTTGGTTAAACTGTTTCTTTGTTGTTCATTGAGTTGAGTGTGATGTAGATGTAGTATAAAGTTAAATTATGAATACTTATGACCATAACCAAGCCTTAATCCCTCAAGGTGGGGTCTAATTAAGCAAGCTCTTTTGGCTCTATCGAAAACCAAATTTTTCGAAAAATTTATGTTCAAATCATGTCTACTAAATGAAAACTACTAGTTGCTATTGATAATTGGAGGAGGCCTTGCTGATTGCGAGCTTACTGAATCTTTCCACCTATTCTTTTGACTTTATGAATAGATCAGACGTGGTGAAGCTGTTGGAATAATTGGTCCTTCTGGGACGGGGAAATCTACAGTGTTGAAGATTATTGCTGGACTTCTTGCTCCAGACAAAGTAAGTATCTGGTTTGAATGTTTAATTTTTATTTCAAACGAGTACTTCATTTCTTGAGTGTTGGGGTTGTTAAATGAACAGGGGGAAGTTTACATCTGTGGTAGAAAGAGAGTTGGTTTGGTAAGCGACGATGACATTTCTGGTCTTCGGATCGGATTGGTAAGTTTTAGAGTAATATGCAATATGCTTATTCTTAAGTGCTATTACTTTTTTTTTGTAATTTTAGTTACTTTTCTGCATACAGGTGTTCCAAAGTGCAGCACTTTTTGATTCTTTGACTGTTCGTGAAAATGTTGGTTTTCTCTTGTAAGATGTGGGCTTAATCTTTTAAACATTGTTGTCTAAAGGGTGATAACATTGATGGATTTAATTGACTTTCTGACTTTATGTTCCTTTTCCTTGTTGTTCCCAATCATGTTAATTGTTCAGGTATGAGCACTCAAGCATGTCTGCGAAAGCGATATCAGACGAGGTCAAGAAAAGCTTGGCTGCAGTTGGATTGGAGGTATGCATCTTATAGGTGTAATGGTTGGTTCAACCATTGACATCAGGCACCAGATACTGCATTAAAGAGTAGCAGGAATAGTGAACATTTTCATTTTGCCATTCAGAATTTTGTTCCCTATACGCACAACTGGGTTATTTTGGTTTCATAACCATCATGGTTTATACACATAGACTAACTCTTCACTCACCCTTTCCTGTAGGCGGGAGTTGAGGAGAGGTTGCCTTCAGAGCTATCAGGTGGGATGAAAAAGCGTGTTGCTTTAGCTCGATCTATTATTCATGACCCCAAGAAGAGTTCAGAAGAGCCAGAGGTATGTAAGCGTTAATGCTTAAGTTCTCAGCCCTCCCTTAGATTAACCACTACTTAAGGCCAGTTTAACATTGTTAATTATTGTTTGAAATGTTTATTACTAGGTAGGATTGTCTTAGAACATGCATTTTGTTTGGTGATGTGTTTCATCTATAAATGTATGTTCATTTGATAAAATTATTTTCAATTTTCAATATATGTGTATTGTCTTTAATCTTCAATTTTTTATAGATGTAGTCCTAGTTAGAGAGTCGAGCGAAGAAAAAAGAGTTGTTGAGATAACCTTTGGAAGCACATAGATCCTAGTTTGGAGGCAAAAATTGGATAGTACACCGCACCGCAATTGCATGATTTAAGTATCTTTGGGTCCATCATACAAAACGACAAGAAATAAAGCTTAGTGTCAATCATAAAGTAGGGTGGATGAAATGGAAAATAATTGTGACATAAAAGTACTCCTTAGGCTTAAAGGAAAATATTACGACACTACTATATGACTTGCAGTTATCTAAGGGACTAAAAGCTAGATGGTAAAGAGACAACAAGAAAATAAGCTCAATGTTGTTGATATGAGAATGCTAAGATGGATGAGTATTCATACAAAACAAGGATCAGGGGTGAAAGCACCGGAAGAAAGTTATGGTAGCACCCATTGTAGAAAAAATGCTGTAGGGTCTTTTCTTCGGTGATCTGTATATGTGTAGAGAAGACCCATAGCTAAAGAGGCTAGAGAAGCAAGATGGAAGATAGTCTATTAGTTCGAGGCAGAGGGAAGAGTAAGGAAAAAATATAATGCAAACTATTATATTGTCTTTCTCTAGACATGCTTCATGATGCGCTGTTATATCATTGTTTAATCCTTGTAGTGACCCCACGTTGAGGGTATAAGGCTTTGGTTGTTGTATGTATGTATCTTCAATCTTCAATTCTAATAGAAAGGGAAGAATATAGAAGAGTATTTGGGTTTAGAGTGGAAATTGGGAGGGAAAGTCCTGGTCTCTTGAATAGTTTGGAGGTTAGAGAGTGATCTTAACAACTATATCATGATTATGTTCTGGATCGCATTGATACTGTATTGGAGGCAGTTTTTACAATAAAGGTGTTTCCATTGTGTTTGTGAACCTGTATCTGTCAATTAGTATTAGAGCTCCCAAGATCCTCAAAGCTGCAATGGTTCTATAAAAAAAGAATAAGCATGATAGGAATTGAAAGATGAAATAGAATTTATTCAATAAACACTGGAAATTCGAGAGTCCAGGTCTCTCCTAAGTCCCAAAGTACCAATTTCCCAATACCTGAATGCCCTCCGCTATCAGATTTGCCCCCTATTTATAACAATTGAACATACCCATTCCTAATAGTCATAACACTCCTTAACAGTCACATATGTTCAGGCATGACTACTCCTAACATCATAACTGTTCATAACAGTCACGTCTATTCAGGCATGACTACTCCTACCAGTCATAAATAACTGTTCAGGCATAACTGCCGATAAGCCAACAGTCGTGCCCCCTTGTCTGAAACCTGCCCCTGAGGATAATACAAACTATCCCCTTGAAGACTATGTGAACCTTTTCTGGGAAAGTATTGTTAACACATAAAAGAGGGGCCAGTCTCAGTTGGTTAGTCGGTTGGGATGATTAGATAGTTTAAGAGAGAGAGCTGATCAGGTATACATAATAGGAAGGGAAAAATATGGGTCCTATGCATCTTTGGTTTTAGAGTGAGAATTGGGAGAGGGAGAGAGAGAGAGAGAGAGAGAGAGAGAGAGAGAGAGAGAGAGAGAGAGAGAGAGAGAGAGAGAGAGAGTTCAAGTCTCTCATGGTGAGATTAGAGAGTGATCTCAACAGTGTATCCTATTGGCTTGGATCTCAGTTCTGTAACATGATGATACTATATGAGGGGCAGTTTCTGCAAATAAAGGTGTTTCCATGTTTTCAGAGCCAGTATCTATCAACGTGATTCATGTAAAAAACAAATATGTAACTTCGGTGAGACCAGTGATTTGGGCTTCTGAAAGTTATTTTCTTGTAACTGCAGGGTAAAAATAAAGTGCAATTTTATAGTTGAGATTCATAGATCTCGTGTCAGTTCCTGGCACTTATTATTATTACTATTTTATAATCCAGTTCTTTCTCTTCCTTATTAACATTATATTTGGAACTGTAAATAACAACTCAGTTGAGAGGTGTAGGATGTCTTGAAACTGGAAGAATTCTGAATAATTGATTAATACTTAATAAATTATGGATTCAGAAGTACAACATTTATAGGTTTCCTAGTCAACTACAAAGTCTAAACAACAAAATCTAATCAATAAAATCTTATATTTATCCTAATATATCATAACAGAATTGTAACATAATAAAATCTAATCCTAATATATCAAGACTGAAACTTACGAAGATGACGTTCCAAGTTTGACAAGGGCGTCATCTTCAACACCTGATGACTGCATAAAGTCGGCCAAGTTCACTGAAAAAGAGCGCCTCGAACCACGAGGCATGAACTAAACAATGAACCACGAAAGGGATCATTTGCTAAACCTAACAACCACAAACTAGAGCAAACCAAGGATCACTAACCAGTAACCACAATCGAGAGCGATGATAGATCGTTCACTTAAGTAGCCACAAACTAATGATCACTAACAACGAACAAGAGCGATGTAGAATAACATTGTTCTAACAGAGTTCCATATTTTGGGGACCTCGACAGCAGAATAATGATGGCATAGGTCAAGGAAGATGATACCGCTCTGATACCATCTTGAAACTAGAAGAAATTCTGAACCAATAATTAATCATGTCTCAATCAATTATTCAGATTTCTTCCAATTTCAGGAAGGGCGAAAAAACAGCAAAGTAGCAGAACCCTAAACAAAACAACTGCCAAACTTAATGGTGGCGTGCAGCGGCGAGTGGAAGCTCTGATGGCCGTGAAAACTGGTCAATGCTCAACACCGGCTGGAACCCTAAACAAAACAGACTAAGAGACAACCCAACCCACAGGGAACAGATCAGAGCTGCAGCGAACAGACAGGACGGCAGCCTCTAGACTTTGCGGTGTTACTTTAGACACCGGGCACCACAACAAAAACGGATCAGCGTTCAATGGCCGCTCGAGCCCTAAACCCATGTGAGAAACTTAGAACAGTACTATGAAGCTGTGATGTACAGTGCCAGCGAACAAGATGCACAACGTACAATGGCGGCAATGAATAGTACCTTAAAAGGGATGAACAATACGCTGCAGAACAATACCATGGTGAACAACCCCACAAACGCGGTACACAGTACTCACAAATCACAATGAACAGTGCAGTGATGTACAACACTGCTGATGAACAAACTACCATAGGTTCAATGAATTGGATGTGGTTAAGATGCAGAAGTAGGGCCTCCTGAGACCGGGAGCTATTATAACAGAGTTCCAAATTTTGGGGAACTCAACAGCGTGATAGTGATGACACATGTCACAGACGATGATACCGCTCTGATATCATCTTGAAGCTGGAAGAATTCCGAATTATTGATGAATACTTTATTAATTGTTGATTCAGAAGTACAATATTTATAGGCTACATTTCTAATCTGATGTAACATTTACTATGTTTATTTAACCAACATGTTAACCCCCCCTACCCCTTTTCTGTTTATAAAATATAAATAGCATTTTACACTTCTGTATAGGTGCTATTGTATGACGAACCGACTGCTGGACTTGATCCCATTGCATCTACTGTTGTTGAGGATTTGATTCGGTCTGTGCACAACAAAGGGCACGTTGATGATAAAAATTCTCAAAATATTGCATCTTATGTGGTCGTTACTCACCAACATAGTACCATTAAAAGAGCCGTTGATAGGTAAAGGCATTTTCATAAAAGTTGCATTTCTACTGCCCTTGAAGTCTCTTAATTTACCTAGATTTTATGGTCCTTAGTCTGAGAAATTACTTCATAAATGCAGGTTATTGTTTCTGCACGAGGGAAAGCTTGTTTGGGAAGGAATGACTCATGAATTTACAACTTCAACAGAAAATAAAATTGTTCAGCAGGTAAGTTGTTTAGCTATATCTGGTATTAGCAACATATTTAGTTGACCTGAATTCTTTTATATGGAATCACAATTTCTTTATCTAGCAGCGATATCTAAATATATCATTTAGAAAGACTAGTACAAAAGAAGACTACTTTTCTCCTCTTCAAACTACAAATTTTTTCCTAGTGAGGAATATGCACTGTAATTCACATTATGTTTTAAGATCATACACACACAAGTCTGCCTTGACCAAGCTTATTGTGGAGGGCAGTACTTTTGTCTTGAAAATTCTTTCTTTCCATGCTGTCCAAAGGTTTCAATCACTTCTCAAGAGCCTCCTTTCACAACATTATCTCCTGAAACAGCTTTTCTGGCGAAGGAGCAGAGAAATGGAAAAGGCAACTTGTATTTCACAGGGAGGTTATATATAAATGACCTGTGTTTAACCCTCAAGCCAAACCATCCTCAGGTCAAAGAAAAATTCTTTTGGGGTGTTGTTATTTGGATATCTATTTGCAGAACATGCAATAAGATGTTCAAACTTTGGTTTTTTCTGTATGTCTGATAAACCCCTGAGCTGCCTGATTATTGGACAACTGGGATACATTAAGGGCTCAATTGATTCCCCTGAAAGTTTTCTAAATTTAAAAACTGTTTTTAGAAACAATTTGTAAAACATGTTTTTAAAATCTGTTTGAACGAAATGTTTTACGAAGTTGAAAAGAAAAACTGTTTCAAAATTATATTGTTAATAACTGTTAGTATTGTTTCTTCTTGTGTTTTGGCAGTTTGCATCTGGGAACCGGGTTGGTCCTATCAAATATTAGAACGGTACTGCAATTGTAGACTAGCTAAAATGTTATGGATGTGGCTTTCAACAAGCAACTTTTGGGATGAGCAATCAATTAGTTGAAGCAAGGATTGAAGGGCTTGTCATGGTTCTGGTGTTAACTTCCAATTTAACCACATTGAATTGGCCATCCGAGTGTTGCATTGGGAGATGGCATAGGTGTCGTGAGGAAGTAGGTAGAAGAGATTTGTAGAATACAAGTTATTAACATGAGTTCTATACAGAGTGCTTGATGTGCTAAGATCATCTATTTTGTAAAACAATTCATTATAGTCAATTAATCTGCTTCATGATTCTTTTTTTTCTCATTGCAAACAACTGATTGAGAGAGTTTGTGTGATTTTATCTGTGATTTTATCTCTATTCATCCTTTCCGCATTTTTGTTCTTTCAGGCATTATATTTTGTATGAATGTCAACCATTAAAAGAGTGTTAAAGTAATCATCAGATGCATTTCTCACAACTAATATGTTCAGATCAACTCCATGTAGACGTTACTCACATGAACTCTCAAAATTTTGGCTTTTAAACGTGATTTCACTGTGTTTCTAAACATGCTTTGAGTTGATCAGTAAACCTCGTTCCTGTTGACAATGAAAAAGTTTCAACATTTAAAATCATTTCATCAAGACTTAAGAGGAAGGCGTGAAGATGGTAAAATCCTTATATTTATACCTACTCCACTTATCTTGTCCTCATTATACTAATCAATTTACAATCTTAAGTAAAACAATACTAAAGGGAAATTTTGGCTCCCTAACTCAAAGAAGATTAATCTTGATTGATAAATGTTCTCACACAAACATGACTGCAATGATGAGCAACATCAAAATTTCACCATGACTAGACATAAGGCAAATTTCACTAACCTCCCTTTGAGGCTTATTATTATTGCATTGACCTTCTATCTTTCATACACCATTTAGAATAATAGAGATGCTTAGTGTTATAATGATAAATCTCATAGGAGATCAGTGCAATAACAATAAACTCCGAGCGAGATCGTGCAATGTCCTTAACAAAATGATGATCAGTGTTTGATTAAATAATAAAGGGAATAAAGGGGAGGTCACTACAACTTTCCCTTATAAATAACATGGTATCTAAATGAATATGGTGACCATTCTAAATTCGAGCAACCGAGCTCTAGCAAAAGATAACCAACTGAATGATGCAAGGCTTGTATTCACTCAGATCAAACTTTCACCATCACTTTCCCTTCTTGATGAGTGATGCAAAACTAGTCTTTAGTAAAATAAATAAGGCCAGAGTCAATGATGTTGTTTAAACCATTTGAGACACATCAATTTCATGCCATTTGATCCTGTAATTTCTGTAACAACTTTTTCAGCAATAATGAGTTGAGGACTAGGTTGGAAGAGAACACCAATGAAGTTGATGGTGAGATCATATTCCCAATCACAGAATGTGTATGTTCACTTGAAACAAGAAGAGAGCTACCAAATCACAATGGAATTTACATGAGAAAGTTAGTCATTGTAACAAGAAGCACCAAATCAAACTTTAGTATGGAGAATGTAGTTTCTTGCTCGAGCAGAACAGAAGAGAACAACAACTCCAAAATCAAAACTAACAAAGGCACTGATAAAGAAAATCCCCACAGATATTGGTCCATCCATCCCATCTTCCCCAAAAGATGTTCCTCGCGCGGATGGAGTCCTTCCACCATCACATATTCCATTTGAAGATTCCAAGCATAAATCTGGATTCCCAGCAAATGCACCAGGAAATCTTCCATACCCCTGCTTCTGGGGAACATATCCAGAAAAGCAGTTGTAAGATAGATTCAAGACCGCAAGACCTTGAAGGGTAGAAATGTTTCCTGGGATATGTCCTGACAGAGAATTATGTGACAAATCCAAGGCTTTCAAACTCTGCATTTTCTGCAAACCAGGAAGCTGTCCATCTAGAAAATTGTAAGACAAATTCATGTATTCTAGGGAAGTTAGGCCAAACAAGCCCCTTGGAATCTCCCCATGTAGCAAGTTGCTGGATAGATCGATTCCAACCATTGATGAGAGATCATAAGTGAAACTAAGTTGATTGCTATCAGAAACAACAGCTGAAACTCTGAGTTGAAACTCTTTTGGTGCAGCCAGTGGCTCCTTAACAGTGACATTCCTTGTGTTAAATATTAAGCTACCCTTAAAATTAATATCAGGTATGAAGCCAGAAAACTTGTTGTGAGAGAAATCCATTGTTTCTATTGATTCGAACGTGAACAACCAACTAGGCAAATCGCCACTGAACTTGTTCTCAGCAAGAGAAAGATACCTGAGGTTTGTCCACTTGGTTATTGCATCATTCAAGGATCCAGAAAGATCATTGGACCTAAAATCTACAATCTCCAGAGATTTGCATCCAGCCAAAGTGAGTGGAATAGCACCAGAAAACCCGTTGTTGCTTATATCCAGTATCCTCAAGATATCCAATGCATCAAACTCAGGTTGAATCACACCAGAAAGATTGTTGTTATTAAGTATTAAAGCATACAGCTGAAAGCATCCAACAATACTGAATGGAATGGTACCAGACAAAGAGTTGTGTGAGAGATCAATAACTTGAAGATAAGTCAAGTTTCCAATTCTAGCAGGAATTTCTCCTGAAAGAAGATTGTGAGAAAGGAACAAGGCCTGCAAACTTTTCAACTCAGTAATTTTCACAGGAATTTCACCAGAGAATTGATTGTGGGAAAGGTCAAGAAGAACAAGGCCAAGTTTCTCTGTTGTCTCTGCAATTTTACTGGGAATAGGACCAGAAAAATCATTGTTACTCAAATCCAAAACAAGAAGTTTCTCTGAGAACACAAGCCTAGGATATATTCTATACTTCAAGTGGTTCCCTGATAGGTTCAGATGAGTCAAAGCTTGAAATGAAGCAACACAAGCAGGTAATCCCCCCACAATAGAATTGTTAGACAAGTTTAACACAGTTAGGGACTGAACTGAAGCTGCAAAGCAAGGCAAAGTACCTGATAACTGATTGGAAGCAAGATTGAGAAAAACCAAAGGTTGGTGAAAATCAACCAGATTACCAGACAAGAGATTATCTTCAAGGTCCAAATACTTGAGAGACTTCAAGTAAAGCAAGCTCTCAGGTATAACCCCACTGAGTGAACTGAAACCAAGATGAAGCCTTTCCAAATTTGCAGAAAAATTACCAATCCAAGAAGGCAGTGGACCACCCAAATCTGGATTCCCACTCAAAACAAGCTCAGTAAGGTGTTTCAGCCTCATGAAAGAGTCTGGTATTCCACCATGAAACTGGTTGTGGCTGAGATCAATGGCTTTAAGGTTAAGCAAGTTCCCAAAACAAACAGGTAGAGGGCATGTGAAGTTATTGTGGGACAAAACCACCTTGTTGAGATATGAAAGGTTACAGAAACTGGGGTGGATTTGGCTTGACAAGTTCATGTTGGTCAGGTTAATGGAAATCACCCTGCCAGTGCTGTTGTCACAGGTGATTCCATTCCATGTAGAGCAGTTGGAACCTACCCAGTTGGGCAAACTCTGGTTGGGGTATTGCAGCCATGCCCTGAACTTCAAAAGTGAGGCTTTGTCTTGTGGGTGGATATCAATTGAGTTGGAGGGTGTTACACACAGCAAAATCAAACAGAGGAGTGTGAGTAGATGGTAAAAACGATGGTGGGGCATGGAGTTTTCCATGAACATGAGAGTAATGGTGGAATCTTGAGGCAAAAGAGGACCTTGGGGAGATTAAAATGGATGCATGAGAATAATATGAGAAAGAAAGACAGAACAAGCTAAGAAAATGGAAAGAATCAAAGAAGAAAAGAGAGAACACTGGACTTAGGTTAGTGATGAAGTGAGAGTGAAGGGTTTAGTTTAGATGGAGATCAGAAAAGTAAAGTGGCTTTGATGTGCTTTCTTCCCTCTCTTTATCACACTTTTCCTTTACTTTTTTACCACTCTTTTCTTGTGTTCTACTTACTCTGTTTAACACAAGTTTGTATTCCTATTTATATGTTATGTTAAAAATATTAAAATCCTTTGTTTATTAATTATATTACGAGTTTAATTTTGATATACTGTCCAAATAAAACTATTTTGTTTTAAATGGTAGAGCAAATAAAAAGCAGACTATTAGATAATTAAAGCGTCAGTGACATGCTAAGGAGACCAACAGATGCTCACTCCTGAATAAGAGCACTATTTTTTTAATACATTTAAAATTGGAAGTTGGATCACTCAATGTCTCACATATTCAAAAAGTAGTTATATATTATTTTTCTTTTAATTATATTAAAACTTTACTTTTGAAAGTGACAATCCATCATTATATTGGTATATAGAAATTTGCAGAGATGTGGTAGTTGGAGAGTACTACATGAGGTTGATGGTGTTTGTGGGTAGTTAAGATGACGACGGCGTTGTAGTAATGGCCGTAGATCTGGGTCAGGAAGGCCAGAGGTTGAAGATAGGGGCACGTAAGGCTAGAGGTGAGATAGTGACGACAATAAAGGGTAAAGAGGTGGATGAGCCACATCTTTCAAAACATAGCACGATTACGGTGGCTGGACGACTTTGCAACTTTGTAGTCTAAGGTTTGAATGTGGAAGGTTGAAGAAAGGGGTATTTTTGTATTTTCAAGCTAAACTATTGTGGTGTTCCGATAAACCCCATTCTTAAGTGGTGTAGCTTATAACGAGTCATAGATACTTGATACATTCGCTTGAGATAACAATAGAGATCAGGTAGTTTTTCATCTCTATGTATAGAAAATAGTCAACCTCCTCAGCCCAGTTAAGAGAGTTTCGTTGTTTAAACTAAAATTTATATACTATATTTTTTGTTATTTTTACGTAAGAGAAATATTCAAAAAGTTAAAATTGGTATTATTGTAAAATGACTCTCTTCCACACTTTTCTTCTCAGCTACGGGTTGAAATCTACATGGATACAAGATTGACCTTTATGTAACAGGGTGGTGCGTTAGGGGCATAGTAGACATTAACATAGTCTAAAAGTAAATTTTGCAACCGTAGGGGCTGCT
The DNA here is from genome assembly GCF_012489685.1 of Lotus japonicus. Taxonomy (NCBI): domain Eukaryota; kingdom Viridiplantae; phylum Streptophyta; class Magnoliopsida; order Fabales; family Fabaceae; genus Lotus; species Lotus japonicus. The sequence goes on from NC_080041.1 coordinate 99,737,682, forward strand.
GTCCCTTTTGGCAAAACTTGGGTTTGTCCATGTATCCAAGTAGTCAACGTCTAATCAAACACACTTACACACTAATATAAGTTAATCATATTTCACGAGGTTGACTCTGAAAAAGAAAAAAAAAGACTTGAACACAAAATATGAAAAAGTTAAGGTGACAGGAGGTCACCTTATCTTATCTTAATCCCTACAGAGTTAGGAGCCATATGGACATATGGTTATCAACCAATAAGTTTCGAGATAATATTGTAAATACACATCTCATAATCAATGGAGTTTAATTTTGAGGAAACCTTCTCCGTAAAATCTTTTCTATTCTATTGAAAACTTTTTGCCATATCCCCTTCAGACTCCCCTAACTTTTCATCCCTCTAGTTTTTTCCTCATATGAATGTTTAATAATCTATCTAAAATTTGGGTACACATAAACATTATGTTAATATACATAACTCAATAATTGAATTTATTAAATCTATATTTTATAACAATTATGAGTGAAATAATTTTGATGAAAGCTTCTAGATCCCATCCCATCAATAAAACTTATTTTATTTACCAAAATAAAAAATAATGCAGCACATGGAGATATATAATTTTTAATTAGCCTAGAAAATATAATTGAATGGAAGGTGATGTGATTATTCTCTATATGGTGCAGCTCATGACAACACCCTGACACACATCCTCTTTGGCTCTGTGTCTATCTTTGAGGTCCCAACCCCATGAGTTCTTGATCCAAGTTCATTCCTTTTCATTGTTTCACTCTCCAAAATTCTCATCCCCGAATCTGGGTATCTCCAAATTCGTCGCAATTTTCAGTGACCGAGTCTTCAGTCAAATCCTCTGATTGATGGGCCATAACCTTGGTGTTCTTCATCTTCCATGGCAATCTCAAACTCCTTCTCTGCTTTCCTTCTTCTCAACTTGATCCTTCACAGACCTCCCATTAACGCCCTCGATCTTCTCCTCATCTTTCTCCATACCCTCTTATAGCCAATACCCTTTTTCAAAAATTTGCAACTTTTTTTGTATTTTTTTTAAAAATTTGTGGGGAAAAGATTCAATTTTGGCTTTGAATCCAGATACCCTTTTGAATTTTGATGGCGTCGGTGTTTGTGTACCATGTGGTGGGTGATCTGACGGTGGGGAAGCCGGAGCTGGTGGAGTTTCATGAGACTGAGACGGTGGAGAGTGCGATAAGGGCAATAGGGGAATCCCCTGAGGGAAGCATACCTGTATGGAAGAAGCGATCTCATGTGGTGGGGAGTGGTGTGGTTGAGAACAGTGATATGAGGCAGCAGAGATTTGTTGGGATTCTTAGTTCCTTTGACATAGTTGGATTTTTGGCTAAGAGTCAGTGTTTGGAGGATCAGGACAAGGCTTTGAAGACACCAGTTTCTGAGGTTGTTGTTCCAAATAATTCTCTGCTCAGGCTAGTTGACCCTGCAACAAGGTTAGCATCTTTACACTTGTTTTTGTGAGAATAGAATGTGATTCTATCAATAATTGCACCTTTTTTTCTTTCTTAAAGTGAATATGTGCTGAGTTTTAGTGAATATAGCTGTGCTTTAATTGGTGTGTGCTATTAGAATGTTCATGGGTTTGTTTTAGTAGCAGTTCAATGCATCAGCAGCAGCAAAGTTCATTGTTAAATGTATGCTCTGGCCTTATTGACAATAAGAATGCCATGTTGCTCCCTGCAGGAAAATGATTCCTATTACAGAATCTCTACCTCCTCCCTAAAAATGAGGGAATTTGACATTCCCTAGTAAATTATTTGATATCTTTAACTTCCATACCAAACATCAAGATCTTAGTGCATGTTTGGATACATGGTAGATTTTCACGTTGGAAGGAGAATTGATTATGGGAGAAGCTACTCGTAGTAGTTTTTGTAGGTGGAGAATTGATTTTGGAAGATCTGAACGTGAATCCAAACATGCACATAGGTTCCTTTGTGTTTATACTTTGGTATGAAATACTCATTTATCCAAGACATTCACAGATTTAAGATGCCTGTATACCATATATACCTAAGTTTGATCCTGTCATCCTGAGTTCTGTCCAGAATCTGTCCTTAAAGGCTTAAATACACTGTTCATGGTTTTCATATATTCTTAGCTGAAGGAACATAATTTACCATCTATTTGAATTTATGGAAATGAGATTTGTTGCTTCTAGGTTATTGAATGCACCCTGAGGAGGGGGCGCGTGATGTATGTTAATCACCGCCTTCTCCAGGTTTAAAGTGTAATATCAAAATAGGGTGCAGTTTAGTATCTTTGAACTCGGTCTTAGCATGTGGCCGGTGGCTATTTTACACCCTAATTTTTGCTCATTACTTTTAAACTTTTGTGTAGATATTGATTATTCATTATCTGTTTCAACAGAATTTGGGATTTATATGATCCTAACTATATGGTGGCCTAAAGCCTTGAAAGTTGAATCTGTGGCTTACTGTTCCTTTTTTAATAACAAAGGGGCATCATTTTTATCTAAGAATGTATGATGCATTATTGTATTTATTTATCACATGCTGGGCAAAGCTAAAATGAGATGACTAAAACTTAAGATGTGTATCTAGTACCTTATTGTAAAAAAGCAAGTGAAAAAGAAAATGGTTTATGGGTGGTTGTCAACATTATGAAACCTGATAACAAAGTACAAAGTATAATGAAGCTTGTTTTTAGAATAATCACTTAATTTTGAAAAACTAGCTCTAGTTTGATTAGTTTTTGAGGTAAAACTAGTTTGAAACAAATTCAGTAAAAAGTTTGTTTTAAGCTATCCAGGTTACACCTGAATAAAAACTTTCCTTGTTTCCGTCCTCTTTTTCCTGTTCTTTATCAGAAATTCTAGGAGAGATTTTTTTTAATAAAACATCATTTGCTATCAAACAAATTCAAAACAATATAGGCTAACAGTATATATTTCAATGCTAGTTTAAATTTATATTTTTCATCAATAGTTATATTTTCAACAGTCCTGAACCAGTTTTCTGATTTACCTTTTCTAATTTACCAAACACGCCCTTGATATCTTATTTATTTTCTCTTATTAAGATTGATAGATGCACTGGACATGATGAAGCAAGGTGTGAAACGTCTGCTTATTCCAAAGAGCGTAGTATGGAAGGGCATGAGTAGGCGGTTCTCAATGATCTACTACGGCAAGTGGCTCAAGAATCCCGAAACTCCTACCAGCAGCAGCAACAATCTACCTTCAAACGTGAATCGGACCTCCTCATCTTCCACCGCAGCTATCCGCGACAAGTTCTGTTGTCTCTCTAGAGAAGATGTACTTCGTTTCATCATCGGTTGTCTCGGAGCTTTAGCCCCACTTCCCCTCACTTCCATTGCTGCTCTTGGAGCCATCAACGCAAACTACAGGTACATTGAAGCTTCCACTCCCGCTATCGAAGCGACTCAAAAGCTTCCTCTAGATCCCAGCGCGGTTGCGGTCGTAGAGAACACGTCAGATGGCCAGTGCAAGATCATTGGTGAAATTTCTGCAATCAAGTTATGGAAATGCGATTACTTAGCCGCAGCGTGGGCTTTAGCGAATCTCTCGGCAGGACAGTTTGTTATGGGAGTTGAAGATAACGTTACCGGAAGCTCGCTGCCCGATTTCTGTGTGAATTCAACAGGTGGAGATAATAACGGTTCAGTTAATGGTAGTGTTTCAAGAAAACCGAGGAAATTCAGCAGCAGGAGTATCGGTTTCTTCAGTAACTCTGCAAGCCCTGGCTTTGGTTCTAGGAGCATGTATAGAGGTAGAAGTGCACCCTTGACATGTAAAATCACTAGTTCACTGGCTGCAGTTATGGCTCAGATGCTATCTCACCGCGCAACTCATGTGTGGGTCACTGAGGACGAGAGTGATGATGTTATAGTTGGTGTGGTGGGGTATGCTGATATTTTTGCTGCTGTGACCAAACCACCTACAACCTTCACTCCTGCAAATAGATCTACAGAGGGGTGTCCAAATGAAATTCAATGTTGATTTTTTTTGTTCTCATCTTTTTCAGTGTTGGTAGTTTGTCTTTTTGGTGCTTACTCATGTCATAATATAATACAGAGTGAAAAGTGGGTATTTTATGTTGAATTGGTAATAAAAAGGAATGAATGATGTTTACATATGCTTTGATGGGGTGTGTGGGGAGAGTATGAGAAAAGAAAAGAGAGAATATCATGTACTATTTGAATGAAGGGAAAAATGAGAAGAAGAATAAATTATTTATGTCAAATTATCTTTATTCTCTTAAACATTTCATTCTACTTTATAGGGACTCTTGTCCATCTAAATTTTCTCTAGTAGTTTTTCTTTTCATAATAGAAGAGGATAATTTTTTTTTGAGTTTTAAGTCATTTTTCTATTTCCTTCCTGATCCTGATCCTGATTTTTTTTCCGCAATAAACACCAAACAGTACAAATATTCCACACACACCTAATTTTTCTCTCTATTTGCTACTCTTTCTACACATTATATATGACATCTATTACTTCTTTCTCTTCTTTTTCTTTTTCACTCTCTGTGTCTCTACACTTATTAGGTGTTTAGCCAACGTTTCCCTTTGATGCCTTACAAATGAGATATTTTGTCTTATCTTTTCTTACGATATTTTTCCTTTCTATTTTCTCACCTGCAAAATTCAAGTAAAATATCAGCTTTTGTCTTTAGGAGATATAAGGTGTCACGCATTAGAGAGAAATTCGTCAAATCGTCCCGAAATACTTTTTGTTGCTATTATTTTGTAATGGAAGCATCTTTGGTAAAAAGAAAAAATAAAAATATAAAGATTGGTAGAAATAATGTCTTTTGGGTCCTGATGATGTCTTTTGATGACTACAAATTTGTTGGGGCTAATTGTGGGTGCTTGCATGATTGAGCAAAAATCATTTTGGGTTCCTCTCCAACACAATGTCATTTTCTACACAAGCAGCCATATCCCAATCATGATTTATTTTTGTTAAAGGATCAGAAAAGACAGTCAACCACCTAGTAACGTGATTGAGTTGTGAGCTAAAAAAAAACTGATCTAATCTTTGAAGGATCCAAGGTGTGGTCACGAGGGCAAGTTGGGTGGTATACGTCTGAGAATATTTGGATGCTTGACTTAATTAATGGAGCCAAGTGTAAAGCAATTAGCACAAAATACACATCTCACTCAATGCCTAATAAAAAAAGAGATTAATTTCTATGCACCGACGGTGTAAAAAGTTTTACACCATCATTCAATCACAACCTTCCATTTCCTATTTTTAGATATTCTTAAATTTAAAATTAATTGTAAGCTAACAAAATGGAGAGATGTGATTGAATGATGGTGTAAAACTTATTTACACTGTCGGTGCATGGAAATTAATCTCATAAAAAAAACACATCTCACTCAATAAAATGGTCCTACAAATTGTGGGAGGAATAAATATATTACTTCATCTTCTCCTTAATCGTGACTCTTCTTCACCATATGGTTTTATACTTTTATCAATCTCCTTCTCCTAGGGCTACAAGGAAGTATCTTGATAATCTTTAAGGGAATTCTCTTAAAACGAAATGTGGAGAAGACACACTACCTCACAAAATTCAATTCAATATGATGATCAAAGTTGGAGAGAAAACACAAAGCTCCACCCTTATATAGGGGAGGAAAGCCACAAAAACTAATAGCTTTAGCCCAAGCTAAAGTGGTCTAAACCTAATCTAACCACACTCTGCTCACAAACACTCATATGGTATATATTTGGACCACAAGTGTTAGTCACAATTCTAAATTTCTTTACAGGCCATAAATACAAGCCCAAAAGCTCAATAATAAGCCCAATTCCAAATCTAAGTGGCACATATACAAGCCCAACTCAAAATACAAGCAAAGAACAAAAACAAATAGCATAGTGAAAATAGAGAAAATATTAATACTAGCACTAAGAACTATCCTGAAAATCTTGTTTTAAACAATGATTCCAATAGCTCTTGAAACATTATTCATCTCATTTCCAAGCATGCATCATCTCCACCTGTTATTCCCGGAATCTGGATTGCGTCCCTTGTCGTGCTCAGTGGCGAAGATCAGTTGTAGTTTGACATGAGAGACTAGTCGTACTGGACTCAAGCGTAGGGGAAGTACATTAAGAAGATGCTCTGATGCTCAAGTCAGTGCATGAGCAAAAAAAGAATCCACAAGTCTTAGAAGAACTCAGAAATGCTAAGAACGAATAACATGTTATGTAAATGAACGATATAGCCTATATTTATAGGCTCGGTATGTATATTCAGTGTTTCTGCAAGTGTAAGAGAAATCCTTTAAGTGGATCTTTCAAGCACATGATTGACTTGGTGTTGTCGTACTTAAGTAGTTTATCTAGGTCTTTGTCAAGCCGCTCAGACACTTTGCTAGCTGAGCCGGGGTGCTTCATTTCGTTGGTCAACCCTGGTTGTTGGTCGACCATATGGTGTCTTCTTAAGAGTATAACCGTGTGAATCAGCCGCAACGTTGTCGGATGGTATGACTTTTAGAGCTCAATAGAACATGAGCCCCCTAGCTTGGCGTGTCATTTGTTGACATGTCAAGCTTCTGACTTTGTTAAGATCCCTTTGGGTTGCTTGAGATCCCTTTTAGCCATTTCTTGTTGATAGTCTAAGTTGTAGTAGTAATGTTTTTGCTCGTGCATAGGGTCGTTTGACAAATATAGTGTTTGAGGTTCACTCATGACTTACACGTTCCGATCGAGGGGTAACCATAGGACTGAAGTGTCACCTTCTTTCTCAACTGGTGTGTTTTTTTTTATCGAAATGTTTCATGTTGATAGGTCACATTTTTCAATTTAAGTCCATCCTTTTTTTATCGTGCATTTGTGACCACCCACTTGATGAACCATTTTGAGCCGCCCCTACTCTGCTGGCATCACCATTTGAAGAAAACCTTATTAATTCAAAATTTGGGGTAACATCTCTTTTTCATTGTTCTTCTACTTTTCGCTTCAAAGAACTTGACATTTAGTTCGCATTTTCTAACTTTTCCCTTGGTTGTGTACTCCCATCGGGGTCTCATCCTTCTTCACAGAAAGATTTTGATCAAACTCTTCCAGGTCTTTCCCTTTGTCAGGTATACCTCTTCTACTCCTTCTTTCCTTTTTGTTTTCCTTTGTGAACATGGAAACTTTTCATCCTTGACGATGGTACGAGCATGGAATCTGCAATCAATGTGGACTCTTTACCGAATGTTCTGATGGTACGAGCATAGAATTTTCAATTAGTTTCATTTCATTCTAGGGTAGCCATTGATAAGTGCCAATTTTACGTAGTTTTCCATTGTTATTAAGGCACTTGTCTATGTGATTTATGGAAATTATCTTGCAAATTGACTCTCTTTTGATTAGAATGTGTTTAAATGGAGATCCAATCTCAATTGTTGTTGTAGGGACATGAATCTAGTGAAGAGATGAAGATTTGGTGAAAAGATAAAGAGTTTTGGAAGGTTTGGGAAAAATCAGCTGAGCCCTTTAAAAACCAGCTGAGCCCTTTAAAAACCAGCTGAGCTCCTTTTATCCTGTCAGAAAAGGGCTGAGCGGCCAAGAAAGGGGCTGAGCGTCTTCAAGGCGGTTAAAGAAAACCCATCCCTAAAGTAACAGGGCGCTGAGCGGCCAGAAAAGGGGCTGAGCGGTCGTGCCAGATTTGCAATTTAAAAGGAAAATTTAAATCATAACAGAGGAGAACTTTTGGGACCAGAACTGAAACCCACAACTTTGGGAAATATAGAACTCGAAGGAGAGCATCAAGGGAGGTATAGGAGACTTGGGAGAAGGCTTTAGAGCCGATTTCATCGCCGGGGAACCGTCACGTATTCGGTTTTTCATCGTTCTTCTTCTCTTTTATGATTGTAAAGCTATCCATGGAAATGGATAGCTAATTTCTCATTTGTTGGGATTGGAACTAGTTGTTTTGATGCTCATGTAATCTATTTGATTTCCTTTCATGCAAATTTGATGTTTCTATGTTAAAGAATCAATGGTTTTCTCTTTTGCTTCATGCTATATCTTAGGTTGATCCCCTTGGGTATTTTGATTGATTCAAACTTGTGTAGGGAACTCACACGTTCTTGAGTCTGAACTAGAGTTAATCATATGTATCTTTGCCATGATTCAATGATTTTACCTTGTGCATTATGCTTGTTTTGGATTGATCACCTAGAACATGAATTTAGGTTTAATAGGATGGTGGGAACTAGCTATTTAAACCTGAAATAGGTAAAATCATCTAATGATTCTAAGGTCTAGGGATAGGGTTAGATCATTAGTCCATTCAAACATCCATGCTTAATGCTACTCACTATTGTTAATCGATCAAGGGATTGAGGGTTAATATAGCTGAGTTGATAATTTTCTACGCCGGGGGACTGGGTAGTAAGATAAGAAATGGTGGGAGGAATCAATTTCATAGAACTATATTTGTATGTGAATCAATAGAATACATAGAGGTCAGACAACGAAACTCTAATCTCAGCAAAACTATCTACCTTGGTGAATCCAACTCTTTTATCTTCTTTATTTATGTTTTTATGTTTTTAAACAAACACCCAATATATTTGTAAACCATCATTTAAGTCTGTTAGCTATTGAACGGCATAAGTATTACACCTCCCTGTGGATACGACAAAACCCTTTACTATACTACAATTGAGTCTTGAGAGATTCAACGTAGAGTGGTAAAAAATCTTTCAACAAAATGGCGCCGTTGCCGGGGAGGTGTGTCAATACTAATTGCATTGCAGTAGTTTTCATTCTTGAATGATTGTGAATATAGTGTACAGTTTTTGTTTTCTGTTTACTTTTCTTGTTGTTACTAATCTCTTGTGTTAGTTATCTAGCTCAAGAGGAGAATCAACAAGAAGCTTCTAAATCACCAACTTCTTTAAATGGATCAACCATCTCAGTCATTCTACCCCTCTGAAGAGGATAGGATTTCCAAGCTTGAGAATACCTTGGTGCAATTCATGCAATTGTCAATGATTAATCAAAGGAATACCGAGGCTTCGATCAAAAACTTGGAGGATCAAATTGGAAAGCTAGCTACCATGGTAGCTGAACATGGAAGAGATGTGGTTGAAGCACAAGGGGAAGTGGAAGAAAGTGAGGAAGAAGAGAAAAAATCAAAAAAAGAAGAAAATGATCCAACCCTTCACCACTTACCGATTTCTTCAAGCCCTCCAACGGTAAAACGTGAAGAGGATGAGGTAAGCTTTGAAGAATTTGATAGTATATCACATCACCAACACAATGATGAAATTCTTAATGTTGAGCATATAGACGTTGTATTTGGTGATAGGTTTGATGAGCTGACTGAATCCAATTCTTCAAAGAATTGTAAATTCGCATTCATTCATATGCATGTAAATAGCTTGGCATGTGAGTTGAGTGTAGGTGAATTGGTTTGGGTTGAGAAAATGAAGAGAAATAAAAAACTTTTGCTGGCTTGGAAAGCTTTTGATAGGAATTTAAATGAAATCCAAGTCAAACGGCCTAAGAAGCGGAAGGGGTTATATTATAACCCTTGTTTATGGTCACCTTGATTGTGTTTGCGTCAAGCTAATGACGTTAAACAAGCGCTTCCCGGGAGGCAACCCAGTTTTTTATTGTTTTTATTGTGCTTTTAGAACTAGGGTAGTGATTTTGTGAAGGTTTGATTAAATTTGTGCTTTAAGGTGCTTCACAAGTTTTGATAGATATATTGAGTGTGTTTAAAGGTTTTGGAAGCAATGAAAATGATGAATTTGGAATTTGAGGGATTGACTTGTGAAAATGCATGAAAACTTACTGAAATTTGGATCATGTGAAATTTCTTTTCAAAATCTGCAATTGAGAGTTGTAACAAGTCCAAATTTAGATTTAGCATGCATATGGATGGTTGGTGTGTATGGTTTGAGTGTTTTGCAAAATTCGGGGTTTGTGGTTGTGAGTTTCGGATGAAAAACTAGTCTCTCCTAGCCATTTTCTGCATAAATTGTGAAATCGTGCTTCCCATTACTTATGAACCATCTCATGTGTGAATTAGTGTTGTTTTTCAAGTTTAAGAATAGTTTTGTAGTGAACCCTTTGATGATGTGATGAAATTTCAAAATTGAAGGTCAATTTGCTCTTGTATGGTCTATGGAGTATGTCATGAGAAAATGTGCTTCAATTGTGTGTTATAAGGCTCTCCACAAGTTTTAAATGACATGGATGAGTGATTATGAGGCATAGAATGCAAGGAATTTGAGCAATGAAAAAGATAAGGTGTTGAGTTGTGAAATCATGAAATTTGACCATTAATGGAACCTAGAATGACTTTTGTGCTAAATGTGCTTCAATTGCTAATTTTTAGGTACGCACAAGTTTCTTAGGGTATTTATGTGTGCTTGGACTAAGCGGCATGTACTAGAAATGAATATATCAAATTATGGCCTATCAAGTTGTGAAAAAGCATGGAAACTTGTCTTTGGAAGACTTGGATTGTGAATCTTTGCTAAATTATGCTTGATTGTTAAATTTTAGGGCTTGGACAAGTTTTAAATGATATATGAATGTGAATAAATCAATTGGCATGATCGGGAAGTGTAGAACTCAAAATTGGACCGATCGAGTTGTGGGTTTTGAGTTTACTTGAGTTTTTACATTGCACAGGGCGCCCAGCGTCCATCTGATAGGGCTCAGCGGCCTCAAACTCTGATGTCGACCGCTCAGCGCTATGCAGAGGCCGCTCAGCGCCACCCCCTTATCAGCAATTCACTCTTTTATTCAAATGAGCATAACTTCTTCATTTCTTATTGGATTTAAACCAATGACCACTCTTTGGAAAGCTCTTGAAATCTATTTTCATATGGACTAGGGTTTGAGTTGTTTCAATGCTTTGATATTCTCATTTATCTCTTGTACTCTAACCTGTTATTTAGTGACTGTAAGGCAGATTAATAGGTGAATCATGCAATTTGGCCTGAGGACAGTCCAATTCCCATGGAGGGAGAAAGAGATCAAAGATTTAAGTAGAGAGCTTGGTTCAAAGCATTCACATCATGAGGGAGTCCTTTTTTCACCGTTTTTAGTTTCCTTTTAATCGTGTAGTTTATATATAGCACTCGTGTTCCGGTTTCCATGATTCCCTGACTGTTTCAATACTTGCATGACTATTGTAAGAATTGCTTGATTTATGCTACAAAAATGAATGATTCCATGATTGAAATTGTGCTTGCACTCATTGATTCCATGACTTGATATGATTGCATGATTCACTTGGAATTCTTGAAGCATAACATGAAAATTACTTGAAAATCAGGGTTATTTGAAACTTTTTAGCCTGTGAGGGAGTGTTCCTATACACTGTGAGTTGAGAGAGCATCACTTCTTTGCATGGTTGATTTTGTTTGAGTCTCTGATATCATTGGCTGCATGGAATTGATAGGAAAGGATCAAGGCATATTTTGTTATGTATATATAGCTACTTAGCTAAATAGCCTTCCTATTTCAATAGAAGTCCATTTGTTACCCCTTTGAGCCTGAATGTTGAATGTTTTGTGTATTGTTCTTCACTATAACCCTATCCCTAAAAGAAAAACAACGACTTTCCTAAGCTCGATAGGCTAAGAGAGCATTCACTAGTGTGAGTTGTATGCAAGTTGGGGGGAGAAGGCTCTTGAGCTGAATTTTTTGTGCAATTTCAGATTCAATGTATTTGTAAACATTTTCAAATGTGAGTATGCTTGAAAAGAAAAGAAAAGGGCAAAAATAGAAAGAAAAAAAATGCAACAAGAACAAAAAGAGAATAAAGAAGAGATTGATGAGAAAACAAAGGGTTGAGTTGAATTGAACATGGTGAATGGGAGTTGGTTTAAAGCAAGTTGAGGGGAGTGAATATCATGAATGTAAAGTGTGATTTCTCTCTTGCCTTGTTGAGTTTCTTTGCATATCCTGAAAAACAAAATTCTTTGAAGCCTAGCCTCATTACAACCCTGTAAAGACCTTAGTGATCCTTGATTTCACATGTAGTTTTGATGATTGAGGAGACAAGTAACAATCTTGACTTATGTGATTCAGTGATGTACATGAGCGAAACACATACCTTGCCTGATTTACATGCTATATCCTGACTCGATTGAGTGGTTCCCTGATCAAGAGTAATTGACTGCATGCCTATTGAGTTTCATGTTGCATAAGTAGTTGTATTAATGTCATGCATTCTCTTGTGGGCATCATGTTTCTGTTTTGGATCATTGATTCAATCTTTGTGAGATCTTGCAAATTGAGCTTTGAAAAAGTTTAAGTCATGCTTGTTTGATTTAAGTCATTACCTTTTGTTTGAGGACAAACAAAGTGCTAAGTTGGGAGGAGTTGATAAGTGCCAATTTTACGTAGTTTTCCATTGTTATTAAGGCACTTGTCTATGTGATTTATGGAAATTATCTTGCAAATTGACTCTATTTTGATTAGAATGTGTTTAAATGGAGATCCAATCTCAATTGTTGTTGTAGGGACATGAATCTAGTGAAGAGATGAAGATTTGGTGAAAAGATAAAGAGTTTTGGAAGGTTTGGGAAAAATCAGCTGAGCCCTTTAAAAACCAGCTGAGCCCTTTAAAAACCAGCTGAGCTCCTTTTATCCTGTCAGAAAAGGGCTGAGCGGCCAAGAAAGGGGCTGAGCGTCTTCAAGGCGGTTAAAGAAAACCCATCCCTAAAGTAACAGGGCGCTGAGCGACCAGAAAAGGGGCTGAGCGATCGTGCCAGATTTGCAATTTAAAAGGAAAATTTAAATCATAACAGAGGAGAACTTCTGGGACCAGAACTGAAACCCACAACTTTGGGAAAGATAGAACTCGAAGGAGAGCATCAAGGGAGGTATAGGAGACTTGGGAGAAGGCTTTAGAGCCGATTTCATCGCCGGGGAACCGTCACGTATTCGGTTTTTCATCGTTCTTCTTCTCTTTTATGATTGTAAAGCTATCCATGGAAATGGATAGCTAATTTCTCATTTGTTGGGATTGGAACTAGTTGTTTTGATGCTCATGTAATCTATTTGATTTCCTTTCATGCAAATTTGATGTTTCTATGTTAAAGAATCAATGGTTTTCTCTTTTGCTTCATGCTATATCTTAGGTTGATCCCCTTGGGTATTTTGATTGATTCAAACTTGTGTAGGGAACTCACACGTTCTTGAGTCTGAACTAGAGTTAATCATATGTATCTTTGCCATGATTCAATGATTTTACCTTGTGCATTATGCTTGTTTTGGATTGATCACCTAGAACATGAATTTAGGTTTAATAGGATGGTGGGAACTAGCTATTTAAACCTGAAATAGGTAAAATCATCTAATGATTCTAAGGTCTAGGGATAGGGTTAGATCATTAGTCCATTCAAACATCCATGCTTAATGCTACTCACTATTGTTAATCGATCAAGGGATTGAGGGTTAATATAGCTGAGTTGATAATTTTCTACGCCGGGGGACTGGGTAGTAAGATAAGAAATGGTGGGAGGAATCAATTTCATAGAACTATATTTGTATGTGAATCAATAGAATACATAGAGGTCAGACAACGAAACTCTAATCTCAGCAAAACTATCTACCTTGGTGAATCCAACTCTTTTATCTTCTTTATTTATGTTTTTATGTTTTTAAACAAACACCCAATATATTTGTAAACCATCATTTAAGTCTGTTAGCTATTGAACGGCATAAGTATTACACCTCCCTGTGGATACGACAAAACCCTTTACTATACTACAATTGAGTCTTGAGAGATTCAACGTAGAGTGGTAAAAAATCTTTCAACACCATCAATCCCATATATTTTCATCGAAGGACTCGATCTAAAATAGTCGGTTTTATCGGGTGAAAAACATCAAAACATTAGACCCGCCACCGAACGATTAGTGGCTACGGGTTGTTCGTGTTCGGTTTGCACGTGTCACGGTTTTGTCAGGTGGATTACTACGGTTTAATAATATAGAAAAAAAATCATAAAAAATAGAAGATGACACTATGAAGCTGGCTCCTCCTTGACGGTGCATGACAGTGATATAGAATGAAACTCTACTTAGATATATCTCATTCATCTGAATAAAATAACTCTTACATAAAACCTCACTAGCCTTCAGACTCATTCAGATTTATGATTGTTAAAGAGAGGAGAAATGTTTGAGGGAGGAGGCAAATCAGATAAAAAAGTTAGTAGTGGGGGGTAATGTGAAGTTGTAAACCATTTAGATGAGTTTGAGGGAAGAGATGTCAATCGGTCGGTTTTGGGCCAAAATAATCAGTTTTCTTGAGGTGAATGTCATGAAAGAACATAAGGGCGCGTTCCGTCGGACTAATTAAGGTAGCCTTTTTTTAATTTAAACCGATCCAATTTAATTGGTTCGGTTTGATTCGCCGGTTTCATTGGATCGAAATTGACACCCTGTTCAGTAGCCCGAAGGTGCTTTCTCTCCGTTCTACAATTTTAAATACTAAATTGCTATAAAATTCTATTATAACATTAAATCAATATCCAACAAATAGTTGAAATGGTACGGCATCCTTGGGCAAATGTGCGACTGAGAAAGCATATTTAAAACCCCTCTCCCGTCACCACACTAGACTACCATATAAAGCTTTAAAAAAAGGAGAAACAAAATCGGACATGATTTCAATGCCAAATTCAGAATATGCAAATAGAAAGTTGAAGAGATTAGATGCCCAATTACATTGGTAACCTCACTTTATTCTCTTCAATGAGAGAGAGTTTTAGAGTTTTTTGTCTAATAGAAAAAGGTGTTGGTTGTTAATTTACTCCTTCACCAAATCAAGTGGGAGTAAGTTAGCATTCCCCATATATATATATATATATTACCACTTTTGATGTAAAATGTTCCAGCAACAAAATTTGATTGTATGTTTCGTCCACCTCAGTAATAAAAGTGAACCGTTCCATTTATTCGGATAGAAAAACCAATATCTGTAGTCGAGTTGTGAGTTGATTTGATTTAATTGCTCACAATTCAATTGTCCTCTTTTACTCTCTATTGTTCGATTATTACTTGAAGCGAGCAGCTATTTGATTCTCAACACTAACATCAAATCAAGTATGCACTATTTGGACATAAATATGAGCAACTTTGCATGTACGTCAGAGATCACTTGGAATAAAGAAGAGGAGTAGGGTGTTTAAACTTAACACTTTACTCCAGCTCCACTACTAATTCAATGGTTTTCATGTTCATCAAGTACATAGAGCAAGCTAGCTAAGAATCAAGGGAGATAAACAAAGATAAATTTTCTGTACAGAAATTGAAGATATTCTCCATATGGTACAGATTAAGCCATTGCTTTATGATCGGACAAGTTCGACCAAATCACTCGGATGAGTGTTGTGAGATGGGAAACAATGATGATACAGTGACTCTTTATGCTCTCGGGTAGTTCCTTCATCGTCTGGATGCACCGATGGTAGCCTACACGTTAGCACTCCGAAGTTTAAGTTAGAAAGTGTAGAACTAGTGACGTGATAGAGAAAATGAGAGTTACTTTTGTTTATGGTTTGGTTCTCTTTAAATAGTGAAGGTTTAGGCCACAGGGTACGATGTTTAGTCCATTGGATGGTTCTGCGTTGATTGCGTGTGGGTGCAAGTGCAACTCCCTCTAGCGTTGTTTGCCGCTTGACAAAATGTGTTGACAAGATGGGTATAAGGGATGTTTCCATAGTCCTTGGGTGCTGTCGGGCGAGAGAGAGAGACTCCATATGTATAATTGTTGACATGTCATTCTAATGGCCAATTTGATGCTATGTGGGCCGAATTTCGATCCAAATCGAAATCGACCTCTGGAATAGCAGCTCGCTAACTCTAGCAAGTTTAGTTGTGTACTTTAGTGTGTATTTGTTCGGATATTACTTCCCTCCCTTTTTATAGGAGACTGACCTAGGATTTTCTATGCTAAGCGCTTACTTCTTGTGTCTTGGTGAAGTAGTAGTTCCTCCATCGCGGGCGGAACGTAAGGGTGTTGTCACATGGGCATTTATGGCGCGAGGATTGCCAAACAAGAATATAAACGATTGCGAAAATAAAGGTTTGATTGCATTGACAAAAAAAATGTTTAATTATAATGCACTATTAGCTATTCAGATCACTCATTAATACTCTCTTATTTCTCTTCTAATTAAATTTTGCGATTCTATCTCTATGATTTTGAACTAATTACTGACTTGAGCGTGGATTTTTTTATTGAAGGTACCTCTACCGTCATGCTCATCCATTGTACCACCTCAGCCGGTTACCACCACGCTCAACTACCATGCTAGATTTTTGGAAGATCATTTAAAAATCAATAAATACTGCTAGATGTGTCTAGTGACTGCAAAAGTGAAAATTCAAACGAATTTGTAATTGACTGTCGACTGATGAGAATGAGGGATTTATGCTCAAGCAGGACACATCAACGTTCTACTTTAATTCAAGTCTCTCTGACTGACTTCAAAATTGGTATTCGTTGGTGTAGTCACCTTCTTACTGAAAAAAACAAAGAAGTAACAGCCTCATTTGCAAGCAGGAACTTAGGATGCTTACATTATTGGAGCTGTCTCAAATTCGTACTTTGTGCTGTGCTAAGAATAATATGCAATAAGCCAATAGTTTATGAAATCATAAACACTATGAGTGGAATAATAATCGTTAGCTAGCTGCACCTCATTCTTTATTCTGTTTATTGAAAATTGCTGACCACAAAATAAAACATGCATGGTGGTGAAAACAAATACACATTTGCATGCACTAAGACTCACTCGTGTCAGCCCTCAGGAACCCATATTGCATGGAATCCAATTCTTAGAACGTACTCCACCAACCCATGTCTATGTCTAAAATCATTATTAATAGACAAATCTAAAACATAAAAACTGACATGTTCTTTTCTATATGCAAGGAGATTTCCACCAATAAGATACGAGACTTTTTTTTTAAACCACAATATCCTTCACGGACACAATCATCATGTTTGAGTCGGATAAAATCACTATAAGCATAAAAACTTTACTATCAAATACTTAATGCAGTATGAGATGCTCAACTCTTCATACCAAATATTTGACGCAACTATAGTCTTGTTTGAAATGAATATGACCACTAACTATGAGCGACAAAGCTCTTTTGACCAAAATTTTGATCTAATTGTATGCAACAGTACTCCAACCTGAAATTTCTGCTTAAAACCCCAAATTGATGGTAGAGAAAATATTTTACTCCATATGTGAGTCTTGTTTGGACTATTTTTTGTAGTTGATATAGGTTGGGTTTTATAGTGACCGTATCGCAACTGAGAGTAGTGTTCTTAGTTTTTTAAGTAATGAAAGCTTTTTGTCGTTCAAAATAAAAGAAACCACAAAATTGTACATAAAAAGAGAATCAATGGAAAGTGTTATATCAGCGGATTTGGGTATTCTCACGCCACACTCAATTAATCTTGTATTTTATCGTCGGTGTTGCCAACAACGGAGACACGAGACTTCTGTTCGGGCTGAGAGTACTGTTCCGACGGATGGATCAGGGTATCAATCAAAGATTGGCGTCCACAAGATCATATATATCCCTAAGGAGCAACGTACCCTAGCAAGCTTCATCCAACACTTTCTTCCTCTTCAATCGGATCTTCACCACCCCAACAAAGCACTGCTGCTTAAAGCACCTTTGGTACTTTTCTTATAGCTTTCATAGGTTATGTAATAGACGAGAGGCTTAGCTTTGGATTCCCCTACTTGCAGAAATGAATGGATCAGAAGGGGACAAGTTATATTTTTGGTCGAGCGATAGTTGCAAGCAAGTGATCTAACAGATGAGCTAGCGGATTCCTTTGTAGAGCTACTATGAAAACAAGTTAGGGATTCTCGGGCGTAACACACCTCCCATTACTCCCTCATAGTCGACAGTCTGCCGAACATGGATACTTGTCACGAGGGAACAAGATAACTCATGCAAACATACGAGATGAGACTGATCATTTCCTTGGAGCCAAGCGAACGACAGAACTCTAACCCATCCCATCACTAGTCCTATTGAGGTCAATGATCGAGGCTCTGCACCCGTCGCGCGCGTTGAGATCGAGAAGACGAAGCCCACACAACCCTCTTAGAGCCACATAATTAGGAAAGGTCAGACCAATCCAACGATCATGTGGATCCATGAAACTGGGGACCCCTCAGTCCAAATGCAGCACTCTGTAACCCCGTACCTCGATAACTCAGAAGGCACGAAACCCACCTCTACATAAAGCAACGCTAGTCAAATTGTTGGAACATTTTGTCATGCATTTTGTCAAAAACAACTGATTGTCGAAGCAGATGCCGTGGCATCTGATTTCGTGAAGCTAAGACATCAGTCCTTTGCTGAAGTTTAATTTTGTGGGCCCTCTGAAGATTTGCTGAAGATATGTTTTTGAGTTACTTGAGGAGCAAGTAGCTATTTCAGAAGGGTTTTAATTGTTGGGTTGTTATTTGTTGAAACAATCTTTGATAAAAGATTTGTTTCTATCTTTACTTGGGAAAAACGCAACAAGATCTTTGGAGATTCTGTTTTGATTTGATTATTGTTGCAATCTGTTACTTCAGCCCAAGCAAACCCTAGTGCCTACCTGCTGCTGCTGAAGTCTATAAAAAGGATGAAGACCTAAAGCTTGAAGACCACTGAAGCTAATAGAGAGAGATCAAGTGTTTTAGGGTTGTTCATTGTTCTTTATCCTTGTTTCTTGTGAACAAACTTTGCTCCATGATTCTATAAAGCAAAGTTGTGTTCTGTGTTCTTTAATTCTTCAAACTCTGATTGTTGATTGTTTGTTACCAATCACTGTGGCAGTGATTGAGAGAAAGGGAGAGGGACTCTCATACTTAGGTTGAGATACTAAGTAGAAATACACTTGGGTAGATTAGGAAGTGAACTATGAACTGTGGTGTTCATGAGTGTCTGTAATTCCTGAATCTTGAGATAGTGGATTTCCTTTCTTTGGGTGCAAACCCTCCAGACGTAGGTGAAGTTTCACCGAACTGGGTTACCAATCTTCTGTGTTCTACTTTATTATTTTTCTGGTTTTGTTACTGTTAGTCAGTTGTCGAACCGGTTGTCCCAGCATCGCGTTCGACATCTGTCCTGTGCGAGAACTGTATTTACAATTGGCATCAGAGCAGGCACCCTACTCTGTTGGGTGAGCTCCAGGGAATATATTATGTTCTCAAGGACAACATTATGGATGCAAGAAGATCAATTTATATGCCACCAATTTTGGATGGTACCAATTATGACTACTGGAAGGCTCGAATGATGGTGTTTCTCAAATCTATGGACAGTATAACATGGAAGGCAATAGTCAAGGGATGGAAACATCCTGTGATAGCATCCACAACTGAATTGAAGCCTGAAGATAAGTGGACAAAGAAAGAAGATGACGAAGCTCTTGGAAACTCCAAAGCCTTGAATGTTATTTTTAATGGAGTTGACAAAAATATGTTCAGGTTAATTAACACATGTACTGTGGCTAAAGAAGCATGGGAGATTCTCAAGACTGCTCATGAAGGAACATCAAAAGTACGTATGTCAAAGCTTCAACTTCTTACAACTCAGTTTGAAACTATGAAGATGAATGAGGATGAATCCATATATGAGTTTCACATGCGAATAAGGGATCTAGCCAACTCTTCTTTTGCCCTAGGGGAACCAATGTCTGAAGAAAAGTTAGCAAGAAAGATTCTCAGGTCTCTCCCCAAGAGGTTTGATATGAAGGTAACTGCCATTGAAGAAGCCCAAGACATCAGTAACATCAAGGTTGATGAACTCATTGGTTCCTTGCAAACCTTTGAGATGTCTCTTAATGGTAGATCTGAGAAGAAGGCGAAGAGTATAACCTTTGTGTCCAACACTGAAGAAGATGAAGATCAGAGGGAGAAGGATACTGATGCAAACATTGCAGAAGCTGTATCATTACTTAACAAAGCGTTGAAGAGTTTGGGCAGAATGTCAAATACAAATGTCCTGGACAATGTGTCGGACAATGTGAAGAATACTGAATTTCAACTCAAAGACAAACATGAGAATGATACAACCAAGGCTATTCATGTAAAGGCTCTCATTGGGAAGTGCTATTCTGATGCTGAGTCAAGTGATGGTGATGAGGAAGAACTAGTTGAAACCTACAAATTGTTGCTGGCTAAGTGGGAGGAATCATGTATGTATGGTGAGAAAATGAGAAAAGAAGTCAAGGATTTGATTGCTGAGAAGAAGCAACTTCAGAGTAATAACTCCAGTTTGCAAGAAGAAGTAAAGACCATCAGCAAGTTGCGTGAGGAGAATGAGAAACTTCAGATCACTAATGCAAAACTGCAGGAGGAGGTAACATTACTGAACTCAAAGCTTGAAGGTATGAAAAAGTCTATTCGTATGATGAATAAAAGCACTAATGTGTTAGAGGAGATTCTGAAAGTTGGGAAAACAGTTGGAGATATGGAGGGGATAGGCTTCAGCTACAAGAGTGCAAATAAGTCTGCTTCATCTGAAAAGCAAACTAAGCAACCAATGTCAGACCCAATGTTGCATCATTCTGTACGACATGTGTACCCTCAGTTCAGAAAATCCAAGAAATCTACTTGGAGATGTCATCACTGTGGAAAACTTGGTCATATAAGGCCCTACTGTTACAAGCTATATGGATATCCTCAGTCTCATGATCAACCAAGGACTAATCCACAAGTAGCTCCAACAAGGAAAGAATGGAAACCAAGTGGGCTTAAAGAGAAGGAGAAGAAAGAGATTGTGAAGGCTCCTAGGCATTTTCTCATGACCAACAAGGATGTTGCTCTTCTTAAATCTCAGAGTTCTGGTGTAGATGTTATGAAGGAATGGAGGAAGAAATTTGTTGCTGCAAGTTCTCTTGAAGGTTCAAATGCACCATCAACTGTTCATGCAAGCATAGGTGAATCTGTAAGTGCAGATCCTAATGCTATTGTGCCTAGTGTGATTCATGAGATATCAGTTGAATCTGTTTCTGTTCCAAATGTTGAACCCCATGTTGACACATTAGTTGAGACTACTTCAGATGTGAGTATGGGACCCTCTGTTGGAAATCCAAACCCCATTGTTGACACATCTGAACTTGATCTCCAAATCCATCAATCTACCTTGGGTTCTGAACCATCTACCGTTTGCAAGAAGTCAGTTGTTGAAAGTGTTCATGAATTGTTGTCATTCTGGTCTTAGAAGTGATGGGTTGTTTATGCTGTGCTACCTTTGCCAAATTTGTGCTAAAAAGGGGGAGTAGTTTTCAGACGTTTGTGATTTAGAAGTTTGTGATTCAGATGTTTGAGTTTTCAGAAGTTTATGTTTCAGATGGTTTCAGCTGTTTTGAAGTTTCAGAAGTGTGTGAACAGTGTTTTCAGATGTTTATGTTCAGAAGCTTGTGGTTCAGAAGTTGTTTATGATCAGAAGTTAGTAGTTCAGAAGTTGGTTTTGTTCAGATGTTCGCAGATCAGAAGTTGTTTTTGTTCAGATGTTCGCAGATCAGAAGTTTGTTCAGATGTTCATGTTCTCAGAAGTTAGGTGAAGTTGCTTCTGTTTCTACTGTGCTATGTGTGTTCTGATAGTGTTAGCTCTGGTCTGAAGACAAGTTCAAGACGATGGCTATGTTTGTTTTCTGAAATGTTGCTTCTGATGAGCAGTATTTCTGACGGTGCTTCTGATGAGCAGTATTTCTGTTAGCTGTACTTCTGGGTATGTGCTGCCAGCTTCTGATGGTAGTATTTTTGATATGATGATGTCCAAGCTGATCCATTTTGAAGACATCATGTGCTAAGGTTGATTGTACCTCTGGTTGTGTGTTTGTGCTGCTAAGTGGTTTGTTCCGACTATGTCTTCTGAAGTATGGTAGTTGGTTGTGTAGATGCATCAGTTTGAGGGGGAGCTCTGACTAAGGGGGAGAGTTGTTTCTCTAGTTTTTATCCTCTCTGATCTGTGAGTTGTTTTAGACAAAATTTGACAAAGGGGGAGATTGTTGGAACATTTTGTCATGCATTTTGTCAAAAACAACTGATTGTCGAAGCAGATGCCGTGGCATCTGATTTCGTGAAGCTAGGACATCAGTCCTTTGCTGAAGTTTAATTTTGTGGGCCCTCTGAAGATTTGCTGAAGATATGTTTTTGAGTTACTTGAGGAGCAAGTAGCTATTTCAGAAGGGTTTTAATTGTTGGGTTGTTATTTGTTGAAACAATCTTTGATAAAAGATTTGTTTCTATCTTTACTTGGGAAAAACGCAACAAGATCTTTGGAGATTCTGTTTTGATTTGATTATTGTTGCAATCTGTTACTTCAGCCCAAACAAACCCTAGTGCCTACCTGCTGCTGCTGAAGTCTATAAAAAGGATGAAGACCTAAAGCTTGAAGACCACTGAAGCTAATAGAGAGAGATCAAGTGTTTTAGGGTTGTTCATTGTTCTTTATCCTTGTTTCTTGTGAACAAACTTTGCTCCATGATTCTATAAAGCAAAGTTGTGTTCTGTGTTCTTTAATTCTTCAAACTCTGATTGTTGATTGTTTGTTACCAATCACTGTGGCAGTGATTGAGAGAAAGGGAGAGGGACTCTCATACTTAGGTTGAGATACTAAGTAGAAATACACTTGGGTAGATTAGGAAGTGAACTATGAACTGTGGTGTTCATGAGTGTCTGTAATTCCTGAATCTTGAGATAGTGGATTTCCTTTCTTTGGGTGCAAACCCTCCAGACGTAGGTGAAGTTTCACCGAACTGGGTTACCAATCTTCTGTGTTCTACTTTATTATTTTTCTGGTTTTGTTACTGTTAGTCAGTTGTCGAACCGGTTGTCCCAGCATCGCGTTCGACATCTGTCCTGTGCGAGAACTGTATTTACACAAATAACAAAGATATATTACTAGAATACTCTATTTTCCTTATCTTGCATTTTAAGTTACTCCAATTAACTTGAACGTCAGGGTACTAGTGTTCAATATTCAAGTACTACCCCATCTTATTCCCCTTGGCAGAGGACATCACCCCCGCATAGTATCTTCCTCTTGTGTTCCTTACCTCGCTCACAACCCTCATCCTGGTGATTTGATTAGGTTTACCCCAACCAGAAAGTATATGTACACACATCATCTCTGTTTTAATTGATATGATATTTTATCTTTCACTTTCAATTTTATACACATGCGTGTTCGCAATGTGTGTGTATGGAAATTATCTTAATTTGTAGAATAAAACTATTAATATGCTCATGATTTTTTATACATTGACTTATATTTTCTAATCCATCCCATTTTTTCACTTGTATTGTTTTTTATTGTTTTTTAGTGCATTATTTATCATATTCCTTATTTCTTTTTTTTTTATTCTCTTTTAGTGTGAGTGAATTAAGGGCGTCAATAGACATCCGTACAATGCAGAAATCTAGAATGAAAAAGAAAATATAAGAAAATTAAGTAATAGATGTGATATGTGATGTAATATGATATAAGTAGAGAAATTGAAGTGTCTCTCCGTCTAAGTATCATTGTTACCTTTTGTCCTTTCTTAACAGTTCGCATATAAATACTTAACATTGATGTGTTGAACTTAACATGCACTTTCCTTACAGCTCTTAATTAGCTTGCTAGTTAGAAGCCTTGTGCATGCAAATTATTCATAATTTTTTCTTGAGAAGTTGAAGGAATTAAGATCATAAAGGGCACAAAAGGGAAGAGAGCGAGAGACAAGAAAAAAATTAAAAAAAGATGATCGGCTTAGAAGATGTGTATAAGGTGATAGTAGCGGTGGTGCCACTCTACTTCGCCCTGTTTTTAGGCTACGGCTCCGTGCGGTGGTGGAGCATCTTCACAAGAGAACAGTGCGATGCGATAAACAAGCTCGTCTGCTACTTCACCTTGCCACTCTTCACCTTCCAATTCACCGCTCACATCGACCCTTTCAAGATGAACTACTTGTTCATCGCCGCTGACACCATCTCCAAGTTCATCATCATCGCGGTTCTCGCCCTTTGGGCCAAGTGCAGCAGCAAAGTGAGCTTCTGCTGGTTCATAACGAGCTTCTCTCTGTGCACTCTCACGAACGCGCTTGTCGTGGGAGTGCCGATGGTGAAGTCCATGTATGGACCACTAGGCGTGGACCTGGTGGTCCAATCTTCGGTCGTGCAGGCGATCATATGGCTCACTTTGCTTCTCTTTGTGATGGAGTTTCGAAGGGCGGGAATTGAGGGCACTACCACCACCACCTTCAACGCTAAACCAAAAATGACGGTTGTTAGCGGCGGTGGTAACTTGCCGGACCGTGAAGATGGAGAAAGGAAAGAAGTAGCTGTTGATGTGGAAGACAATAGTACTGATATTAGGCCTCCTTTATACAAGGTGATGAAGCTTGTGGGGATTAAGCTTGCAGTGAATCCAAATACATATGGTTGTGTCATTGGTATTTCATGGGCTTTCATATCTAACAGGTACTCCATTTCTTAATTTCATGCCCATTTGTCTATATGTTGAAATCATTTAACAAAACATTGGTTGTTTTGAGTGATACATACTTGATTTTATTTAAATAAAGTACTAAGTTTGAGTCTTGTGCATGAAAAGTCATTATTATTAAGAGATTTGAGCCAACTATAATGTGTATGTTCTCAGCTCGAACATAATTATTTTATTTAAATAATAACTAATAATTTATGATGTTTTGCAAGCGTTTATTCTTTTGGAGAATGTTTATTGACATATAGCAAGTTTTGACACATATTGAAACACGTGATTTGTGGCAATTTTTAATCAAATAAAATATTTTTCTGACAACTTAGAAAAGAGGCACAAACTTCCACAAAGTTTTGCGTATTTATTTTTCAGACGTTTTAAAACTCTTAGTAACGTCTTTTTTTTCTATTCACATTTAGCAGATATATATGGTAAAAACCATCGTTGAACACGTATGTCAATAACATGTCACGAAGTGTCAGAAACTATTGATTGATTCCTTTTAAGAGACTCTCACTTTATTTGCCAATTGCTGCTTTTGTATATCAAATATTTTTATTATTTATGTGAGTGTGATGTGCATGTATGTTATATATATATATATATATATAGGTGGAATTTGGAGATGCCAAGCATGGTTGAAGGGTCTATATTGATCATGTCAAAAGCAGGGATGGGAACTGCCATGTTTAGTATGGGTGAGTGACTTACTTAATATTGTTATATATCATGTATATAACAATATAATATGGTACTTAATGCCAAGCATGGTTGAAGGGTCTATTTTGATTATCACTAATTCACTATGTATTTTTATTGACAACTTAATTAGATAAATAAAAAATAAGCGGTTAATTCGGATTAGTAGGTGATATATATTGTGTGATGTGCATATATGCAGGTATTTTCATGGCACTTCAGGACAAGCTGATTTCGTGTGGACCAACTCTGAGTGTGTTTGGTTTGGTTTTAAAGTTCATTGCGGGGCCAGCAGCTATGGCTATTAGTGCTATCGCTGTTGGATTGCATGGTGACGTTTTACGAGTTGCTATCATTCAGGTAACTTCATTCAATTCACCAAACATGCATATATGCTTCCACTCCCATACACAAAAATTCCATATAAAAAAAATACTCGTAACACTCTTTAATTAATTAAAAGTCATGAGTGCACTAAAAATACAGGTCACTCTTTCAATTTAGTAGAATCCGCGTGAATATGATCAACCAATCAATGAGAGTATTGTAAAAAAGTATTAAAGTGTTATATGTTTATCCTAAAATAGTTTCAAGGATGAGAGAATTCTAGTCACTATTCATCTATTGTAAATTGGTAAGCGAGTGGTGAAATTGGTGCATCAAAAAAATTGTGCGAGGACAAGTTTGTTCATACATAAAAGGAAGGTGTTGATATGTAAAACGTTGGTCAAGTTAATCACTAAAAACATTGATTAATTTAACTGATATTTTACACAATTAAGAATTGTGAAAATATTTTTACAGTCAATGAACCAATTTAATTATAAGCGTGTCAGCATCCAAATTAGTGGATGAGTGACAGTGAGGAGGAATATGGAACAAGGATGTCACACTACATGTTTGCTCTGTTAACCTTCTATTTTGATTTTTTTAAATCAATTGTAGGTAATGTCCGGTTGAAATAAACAAAATAGTTGATTTCAAAAAAAAATAAACAAAATAATTAGTATAGTAAATTAACTTATCTAAAAATCAAACTTGAGTTAGGCATAAACATTATTTCAGAGTACCCGTCAAAAAAACATTATTTCAGAGTAAATAACAGGATTGTTTTTTTTTTTTTGAAAATAACAGGATTGTCTATATCATTTATGAAAAATAATAGACACGTTTTTTTAAATAAATATTATGTTCTTAATTTCTAGCTTAAAAACGATATCAATTATAATATTATTTTGTTCTATTTTGTGCATGCAGGCTGCAGTTCCCCAATCCATCACATCCTTCATTTATGCTAAAGAATACGGGCTACATCCAGAGGTTCTTAGTACTGCGTAAGTTCAATATTCCTTTATCTTACAACTGTGCATGATACGTGAACCTCAAATGGTGTCATCACATATATTTTTATTGAGGTTATAGACCGTTGTAAAGTGAAAAATTATAGAAAAAATTATAAAATACGTTTGATGGCGGTCTAAAACCTTTACAAAATTTAGTGTTATTAGTGTCTCATGATGTCTTGCAGTAACCAATCATTACTGTTTTGCTTATTATGTTGAAGAATTCTTAAACCAACTTTATTTTTACAATTCCTATGCTAAAACTTTGAAAGAAATTGAGGAACAAGTGTAGAGTAATATGTTGCAGTTTATGCTAATATATATTTTAAATTTTATTGTCTTCAGGGTGATCTTTGGAATGATTGTTTCGCTTCCTGTCTTAGTTGCCTACTATGCAATATTGGAGTTTATGCATTGATCCTCTCAGAGATCCATTTTTAAGACAAAAAACATAAGAAAAGGGGGATAATTCAAGCTTTCTTCGTCAAAGTTGAACTAAAACTTTGGCAACCAAAACCATCATGTGTTAACTTGTAATTTTTTTATTTTTAATATTTGTTAGGCAGCTAGTCAATTATTATTTATTTTCCATGAAATGTAACACAAATGTTGAAACCATCCATGTTTAGACGCGGGGACTATTACTATCAAAACTTGATTACTTGGAGCAATAACACAATTTGATATCTAAATGTCGTTGGAAATACACACAACTCTCTTGCCATCGTGGTCTGTCACTGTTAGTAGAGGTGGAAATAGGATAGACGATCTATCCGGAGCCTACGGCCAGGCCTGAGTTAACCCATTTAATAATTAAAAAAGTTAAACTTAGGCTTTTTTAAAAATACTGATTAATTAAGTAGGCCGAGTCTAGGCTATTAAAAATGCCTGTGGCCTAACAGCTTGCATGTATTAAAAAAACATGTGATATGTAAACCCAAATTAAAAATGAGACTTCTGGCCCAAACAAAAAATAGACTAACAGCCCAAGACTCATTCTGTCGCTCCCACCCACCCTTAATCAAACGCTAAACTCTTCCCTCCCTAATATTCATTGGAAGCTGCTGCGGCTATGTATTCACCTTACTATCATTTGTCAATTCGTTAGAGTTTCTTTGGTTTGAGAATCAATCTTTTATATTTTATTATGAAAGTTTTTACTTTTAATTATGATATCTTAATATCTTAATCTGTTCGATGCTCTGAATTACATAATGAAGAACGCATGGTTGTGTGTACGGAATTGAATTGATTATATCAACATGTCTCCTCTCTTTGATTCCTAATTTGATTTGACTATTTGAGGGCACCACCTACATTTTTTTCATCTCCTTGTATTATATGGCATTTTAATTTCTAGTTTCTATTGAGTTTACGTTTTTTATTTGAGTAGTGTCAAAATTTGTAGTTTTTCATTTTTCAATTTAAATCTGCATTTGCTTTGCAATATGACGTTAAGGTTTGTTCAATGTCAAGTTTACAGATTAATGGCACAAAACTGGCTCTGGCTTAAAGGTTTGATCCAGCATGCGGATGAAGGCTAATTTTCCCAATTCTGTTGGGCGTGAATTAGGCAAATAAAAAAATTAATTATGTTAAATAGGCCAACAACAAACAAGCTAGTGGGTCAGACCAGACTATAAAAAAGGTCAGGTCAAGCCTTCAAATTTTTCCTATGACAGGCCATAGGCTGGCTTGGGCCTTAAAATTGTAATGCATGTCATGCTTAGGTCATATAAAGCCTGATCTGACCTGATCTATTTCCATCCCTATCTGTTAGTAAATCCTACTCATTGATGACTTTTATATGTTATTGACGACTTTTAATCATCGATAACTAGCAATTTTCTTATAGTTACATAATTGTAACTTAACATATAAGAGAAATAATACACAATTCAAAAGTAATTAAGAGATTCTAACAACTGCTGTGTTGCTTGTCCCACCCATTCTTTTCATATTTTTCACGTCGCCTCGTATGTGAGGTCATCATACGCCATCTTTCTCTTCTTGTATCCTAGTGCATCCTCTACCAAAATTTGAAATATAGCTCTATCATCCAGCAAGCTAACAACGGTGAAGGTAAATCACATGACACAATAAGACAGTTTATATCATTAAATTTTATTAATCAGGACTTATTTTATTAATTTTATAAGTTATTACATTTAAAGTTGTCTTATATATAAATTAAATGTTATACTACAAAATTAATTCACAATAATATGTTTATTCTGGTACAGGGTTTAAGATAAATCCATGAGAAACCATTCATTAAATAAATGATGATGAGTTGTTTTTTTTTTTGACAGAAAATGATGATGAGTTAAACCAATCATTAAAACTTAATGATAATATTAATTAAGAATGAATGAGATTATATATCCTCAATTTATATTAATCAGGGCTGGCATTTTTAATTTTATTAATAATTGAATTTAAGACTTTATTATATATAATTGATTCTTTTTTAATCTATCTACATATATATAGAAAAGTAAAATTATCTTGTAGATAAGCATTAATAATATTATTAATTTAGAATTAATAATATGATATATCAGTAATTAAAATATTATTAAAATTAAATAAATTTGGGATAGAAGTAAAATATTATGAACAATATATTAGAACATTAAAATAAATATTTTTTTTGAAAGTAAAATAAATAATATAATCTGTCTACAGTTGGAGGTATATTGGCTGTGTTGATGAGATTGGCTGTGTTGATGAGTGTATCAAATACTCAGGCTATATAAATAACATATTGCTTGTTGTAAGAACATCACAAAAACACTTCCCAATATCCTTTGTGTTCCTCCTCTTTTCCTATTCACCATGGGAAATAAGGTGAATCTTGAGTACATCGTCGATGGATCTTCAAGGAAGGCAACATACGTGAGAAGGAAAAAGGGCATGCTGAAGAAGCTGGAAGAACTCACCACCCTTTGTGGGATTGATGTATGTGCTGTGGTTTATAGTGAGTTTCATCACCAACCACTAGTATGGCCATCTCCACCGGAGGTTCAAAGGATGATCAACAATTTCAATAATTATTCAGAATTTGGGAAGAGTAAGAACATGATGAACCAGGAGAGCTTTTTGGAGGAAAAGATTCTAAAGGCCACAGAAAAATTAGCAAAATTTGAGAAGGA
Source organism: Lotus japonicus (assembly GCF_012489685.1). Taxonomy (NCBI): domain Eukaryota; kingdom Viridiplantae; phylum Streptophyta; class Magnoliopsida; order Fabales; family Fabaceae; genus Lotus; species Lotus japonicus. The sequence continues at coordinate 99,767,385 of NC_080041.1, forward strand.
GAACAGGGAGATGGAGATGTCTATGCGCATGTTCGAATTAATGGCCAATGGAAATATTATTGACAATATGAACAATGTTGAGTTGAATGATATGGCATGGATAATTGATGAGAAGCTGAAGCATGTCAATTGGAGGATCACTGAACTAGACAACAAGGCTTCAACATCACAGAGCCAAGCTCAAATGGCAGATGAAGCAGTCAAGCCAATAGACAAGGAATGAAGACACCATTCAGGAGCTGGCGAAGCAGATCAGTTCTCGTAGAGCGCGATAGGAATTTTGGTACTTGGATCTTTTGGGTGTTTTTCATTATGTTGTTGCATTTTGGTTTTTAATCTTTGAGTTGTGGGGTTTCCCGGATGGTTTTGCTAGGCTTGATTTTTTCAGTTGTTATTGTTCACCAACTTGGAGGGCTCTTAGCTCCTGATCGATCGCATATTAATAAAAAAAATTGCTTTAAAAAATTAATAATCATGGTTTTGTCTACTCTATTAGATGTTGTGTTTAAGTATATTTGCTTTTAAAATGTGTTGGATGAATAAATTTACGGCCAAGACTATTTGTACCCTCCCTATTTATTATCCACACCATCCCCTTTTGAGCAAAAATACAATTATACCGCCAATTTAAAAAAAAAAACTGATTCAATTAAACAAAAAACCTACTCTCCTCACCATCTCTCTCCCTCTCTCATTCACGGTACCTTCTTCCCCTTCCAAATCTTCAAACCATCTTCCTCTCTCATTCATGGCTAACGGTGGTCTTGGCAAAGGAAGAAGAATGGAAACCTAAACCTAACCTCCGCTACTAAGATAGCGGAAGCTACCACAACTAAAATTGCGGACGCTACTGCTACTAAGTTAGCGGACGTTACCGCCATTTAAGTTGCGGTAGCAATAAAACGTCCGCAGTTTAAATGGCGGATCAAACCGGAACCCATATATTCTACCCAGATTTACGCAAAAACAGTAAAAATGTCCAAAATCACACATATTTTGAGCTTCTATTCTTCTCTTGATCTCACCCACTTATATTCTACACTGATTTGGAACTTCAAATACCTCTAAGGTGTGTGATGTGATTTAGAAGATGAAATAGGCATGGGGAAGGTGAGAGTGGAAGAGGAAGAAGGAAGAAGAAAGTGAGGTTGGGAGAGTTTTTTTTTTTCTACTTTGTATGTTTTCTATGTTGGGATTAAAAAATAAGGGGATGGTGTGTATAGTAAATAGGGAGGGTACAAATAGTCTTGGCCTAAATTTACTTGATCGTTGTTATGTGTTTTAAGAACTTGTGATTTTTCAGTTGTTTAAGTTTGTTTCGTTAATAAATTCTTAAGATCACCAGTTTAAGAATAAAATATAGCTTTGATAGGGTTAGTTCTTGTTCCATAACAAATCTAAGAAAATGAAATGAGAAAATTTAATGAAGAGAGTACTTCAAAGTGTCTAGAAAGTACTTCTAAACCGAGTCCAGTCAAGAGAAAATTTAAGGAAGAGAGTTCTTCAAAGTGTACTGAAATCCTTATGCCCCTTGACCCTTTCACTCTTTGGAGGAGGAACCAAGTTCTCACCTCTTCTTCACCTGTGAAAGTTTATGGAAAGTTTGGATGAGGATATACAAGTGTTGTGGGGTGTCTATTGCAGTACCGAAGGAGGAAGCTCATTTCCTACAACATCTTTCAGCTTGTGACGTTGCTCTGCTTCCTTTCCGCATGTCCAACTGTGTGGGATTATTGGCAGGGGATGCACTATTTCTGGTGCGGAGGTCTTAAACTGAGATTGAGTTTTATTTCAGTCTTCTCAACTTAGCTTTCTATGTTGCGCTCTGTTCTCTGTTACTCGGCTGGTTCTATGAGTTGGTGCTAATTCAAAATGAGTCACTTTCGTTCAAGCAAAATTTGCCATACATCTAGGAATATAACTTATGATTATAGAAGGCAAATATTCACAATATTCTTAACTTAATTAATTACATATGTGAAGAATAGTCTATCCTTGACCTTGGGAAACCTTCAAACACGGTCGTGGTTCCCTTTAGCATGCTCGTGGAAATCTTCGCCATGGTGGTGTGGTGCTTTGCTGAACAAAGACCCTGAATTAACGAATTTATGTGTCAGATTTCAGATACTTTGCAATGGAATCCTCTGACTCACCTTCTAGAGCCGAGAAGAGATCAAGAATTACACCAACAAAATAGGAACCACAAATACTTGTTCCTAGAAAGTTCATACAAAGGTATCTTAATCTTCAAGACCGTCAGCTGGATGGCGATGTATGGCGGGCACTCAAGGCCATTGGGTGGGGAGTGGGTTGCTGATATTATAGAGCCAACTTCAATGAAACTGACTTTGGAGTTTTTAGCAACCTGGTGAGAATGGAGAGGCTCACCCAACGCTAATAACCATGAGGGGGATTGACTACATGGTAGGATTCTATATGAGGGGCGCATAGTGATCCAGGACGATGGCCATATTCAATGGGATTTGTGGATTTGAGACAGCGAAATCGGTCACTTCAAAGGCATACAAAGCAGTAGAGAACAACTATGATGAGGAGATGAATTATGGTTTGAGCTCACAGGGTCGAGACAATACCTAACTAGTATGTCAAAGGCTAATAAGATTCAGAACCCCGTTGTCTGAATACTTCATTGTTGTATTACACGCTTTATTCAGAACCCCATTGGGCCTTGTATGCCTTTGGTGCATGACTATGGGACAGCGATGCAGTTCTGGCATTGCCTTCCTATGGGCATGCCTTGATCTCGATTAGAGACTTTCTATAGGGAACACCAGACACATCACAGTTGGATCTTGCATTGCCAGAGTAGCTAGGCATTTCGGCTACCATTCGGAAAGTGACACATACTACATCCATATTGATTAGAACAAAAGCAAGGAAAGTGATCGTGAGCACCGGAGCAACACAAGTAGGATAGCAAGAGCACTAGCGGGGAGAGTTGACTGAGATGGGTGTGCAGCATGCTCAGCACACCTAGACGAAGAGCCTATGTTGTGTTTGCTCAAAGATCCAAGTTTCTTATGTGCCACAAACCACCCCAAAATCTAGGTGCCAATCACTAAACCCATACAGTTGCAAGCTCTCCCTCCTCCCTGCAGCAAACTGAACACGCAGCTGTTGGGGATAGATGACGCTGATATCTCATTTGGTTAGTAGCTAACCCATTGTTAGTCAGCTTCCACAAGAGCAAATGCCTTATATTAAGACTTGGTATTTGATTTTTTTTTTTTGAAATTTTATAAACAAGCTAGCTCATAAAAAATTTACAGCCAAAATAATGAAACAGAGACCCAACACATTTTATTCATAAAATATGCTTTGAACAGCACATGGGCTGTAGCCGAGTTGAGGTCGGAAAGATTCCCAAACAATGCTCTCAAAGACACCAAATTGAGATATGCAACTCCAAAATTTACAGCCATAGATTTACCAATACTGATAAACAGTGATTTTTATTTTTGGTGAATTGAATCAAAAAGAGAAAGAAGTTTGGTGCACAAAGTAAGCACTTCTGGTATCAGTTACTCATGCTTTCTATACATTACAAAGCTTTAGTATTATAATCACGGAGCGTTTAGGTAAACAACTCCATCAAACGCTTATTCATAAATTAACTTGAGAAACTTATTGAAATAAGTTTAAAAAAGATTAAGGTGAGCATAAACTCTTATTTATAAGCTAATTTGAACAACTTATAGAAATAAGCTCAAAATAATTTACAGGTAGGTTGTAAGCTATTTACATAAGCTCTTTCAAACAGGGCCTAAGTATCATACAATACTTAGAAATTAATTGTCATTAAGTTAAGACACATGATGATGGTTTTGATAATATATTTCCAATACACTCTCTCACGCAATAGCTCATTCGGCTTGAAATGTGGAAAATGTATAGGTCTATCTATCTATTGTTGAAATTCAACTTGTTATCCTAATATTAAAGACAACAAGGGGATTAAACTCTAGACCACTTATTAGTCCTAGAGAATTTGATACCATATCATTAACAAATTGTCTCAAAATCTGAATGTGTTGGGTGAAGAAACATAAATGGCTTTTTCTAATCATAAATAAAATGAAAAAGCCTTGTTGTATTTATATATGGGAGTCAATCATGTAGTAAAGGGCAGTGAACTAACAAGATACCAAAACAGCAGGCATGTAGCTAAGGTTTTATTGCCATACTCCCACCCAACCACTACCTACCATAATATATACAGTTGGGCACAACAATATGCATTGATACCATCACATCTATCTTCTCCAACAACAATTAACACCCATCAAAAACAGGGGCTATTGGCCAAAGTTAGCACTCTTCAGTCCCCTCTATCAAAGGTGAGTGAAAAAGCTAACCATCTACCCCCTTGTTGTGTCCCTCTTAGGGGTGTCCCATTTATCAATTCTGGGACCACCCAAATCAATAAGCATGAGCATGACTATGATCCTTATCATATATTGTATTAGATATATGCCACCATTTTACTTTGATTACAAGTTTGGTCGTGAATTTCCACTTGTTGCATCCAATGAGAGTAGTAAACATACAAATTCACAGACCAGTACAGTAATGCACGTTTATGATTATCAAGATAAGAGCTTTTCATTAATTAGGTAACAAAAATATCTAATCTAAGCCAAAGATACCACCATGGATGCAACATTATGCCACACCAGAAAACAAATGCTTGGGAGAAGTGAAGGTAATTGCAGGATGAAGTGAAGGTAAAGTGCAGAACATCCAAGAAGCATTCACTATTTTACCACATCATAAATAAATTGAAATAAGAAAAATACTAAAAAAGAAACTTGACAAGATTTGATTGGACGTATGTGCAAAACTCTTCAGACTGTCAGTGCATAAAAATTAAACCCATAAAGCATTAGTAGATATGAGAAATCACCATATAATAATACTCAATAAATAATCCCTCTACAGTGCAATCTGCATATGAACACCTTATCGATAGAATAAACAAACAATTACAGAAAAAAAAACCCACACAAGTCCTCTTAAAAAATGATAATAAGTTGTAAAGTTGAATCTTGGTCCTAGCCAAACGACAGCCTCACTGAGCACTTGCATTACTATAATCATCTAAAAGAGTGAAAATTATGATGAACCCCAATATCACAAATCACAATGTTTCTTGATACCTCATGTACTTCATATAATAAATATATCAAAAATTGCTCTTCTGACAATCAGACAATGTGTTATGTCCAGGCACTCCTTCAAAAAAATCCCAGTGAGAGCAGCAGAAAGAAAAAAAGAATCCCTGGAAATAGCAATCCCCAAATACCAATACCAATAACAATATTAATTACTAAACAAGCAATTCAAGAACAGATATTCTCATATTCCTCACTTCTCATTCACACTTGCAACATAATAATTATTTAAAGATAATCCTCAATTTCAATTATTATAATCATTATAAGGAAGAGAGGGGTTATTAAAGATGGCATCCAAAGCAATTACAGGTCTTGGGTGTGAATGAACAGAAGCCAAAGGGTCTGTTTGGAATGTTGCAATTGATGGCATAGCAACAGGGAGAGGCCAAGCAAACCCCTTTAGCTCCACCACAGCAAGTGCACAGAGCACATATCTGGAAGCTTCCAAGCTTCCTTCTGCTCTCATTCATCAGCATCATCATATCCATCTTCCCAGCTTCCATCAAAGGCACCATTGGAAATGACCCATTTGCCTCCTAATCATAAAAATGCAATCTTTTTCAAATTCCAGCACTACCCACATGAAAATTCATAAGTGGGGTAAACAAAAAAATGCTAAATCCACTAACCAAATTCAAAAAAATTGGACTTGAGGGTAGAAAGAGAATACTCACATGGACCAAGCTTGCATCATTGGCTAAAATGGACACAAAAATGAGAGAAATGATGAGGCCATGAGAAGGAATCATGGTTGGGTTGGTCACTAACAAGTGCTCCTTCTTGCTCCTAGGTTTGTGTTTGGGAAAGGAGGTGTTAATCTTGTCTTGTGTGAAGAAGAAGCTTCAATTTTGCATATCATAAATGAGTATTTGGCTATTTTGGTGCCTATTTCTGTATAAAATGTTTGAACTTTGGGTTGGTTTGATTGTGGGGGAGTTGTAGTGATCCAAACTAGACTGAACTACAAACTAGAAAGACAATGGAAAATGAATTATGAGTTGGAAATTGCAAGGTGAACACTACTAGCAAAGGAAGAGCAAGAATAAAAACAAGGGTTTCCTTTGGAAACAGAGGCAACAGAGATTGCCCCTATTGGTCTTTAGAGGTGACAAGAGAAGAAGACAGAGAGAAAAAGGATATGAAATGAAGAATATCAGCTCTCCACTCTATTGGAGTGGGTACTCATCTTTATTATTATATCAAGAAAATTAAATTTTGTTGTTTGTCTAAGACTCTAAGTTAAAATGGTTTTCCAAGTTGTAACAAAAGAAATTAATATACATTTCTTAAGGTGCCCACTAGGGTGGGCACTTTGCATTTTGGTCCACCCATGGACCATGATTTATAACCATTAGATTTTAGCATCTTGGAATATTCTCTAGTTGAATGGTCAGGATTTAATAGATGAAAAAAGGGTAAAAATGTAAGTGTAACCCTTCTTCCCCACCCCTTCCCCTCCTTGCCTGAACTGAATCACATCTCCTTCCCTTCATGTTCACTTTCATAAGAGCACTTCTTCTCGTTCTTGCAATTCTGAGTTTATGGGAAACAGATTACACTACTTAAGAAATTTTCTTTTCTACTGATGAAGAAAAACAACTGAAGTTGAAATTGTCAAGATAGAAAGGTAACCCCAAGTTCCAAAACCCATCTCTCTCCCTCCACCTGACCCGAAATCTCTTCCTCACCGAGCTCGTCTGGGACACCTTCAAGCGCGATCTCTCCAGGATCGTCGCACAAGAACACGACAACACCACGAATCGCTCTCTTTCTTACCAACAACGAGAAAGGCAAAATCGAAGTCATAAGCAGTGTTGTGTTTTTCTTGCCATTACTGAAAGTGGGTATGGTCCCGTCACCGAAGTCGACATCGCCGGAGAGGATGGAGGATTTGGATCTGGTGTTGTGGGTCTGGTGAAGAAGGTGCATAAGGGGGATAAGATCCATATCTGGTGAAGGATCTCTTTCTCCTTGAGCACCTTGGAAGGTTTGCGTGCTGGCGCTGTTGTTTGAACTTTGAATAGGTGACACACCATTCTGTAGTAGCTGCTGCTCCTCCAAAGACCCGTAACTCCCAGAAGAACGAATACCCAATGACCCACCACCATTCATACCCACTTCAACATTTGGCACCAAAATCACACAGAATTGAAGTTCTCTGCAATTGAATTGCACTTGAGCAATGCCACTCTCACTTCCAACTCAACCAATATTGAAATTTCTTTTTTTTTGAAAAGCAATATTGAAATTTCTATGCATGTGTGATATGTGTTTGAACAGAAACGAGAGAAATGAAATTGCAGAAGCAGATTACAAAAAAAATTAGGGTTTAATTTTTTTAATAAGTAAATTACTAAAGGGGCCCTTGGTTCATGGGTGGACCAAAATGCAAAGTGCCCACCCTAGTGGGCACCATTTCTTAAAATCTACTTCTACCTATTATCTTCAAACATAACTCTCATGATTTTACTTTTACCTTTACTATATCAACATTTCAATTTTTTTTCTTCATTGGAAAATAACAACATTTATTTTTTAAAACTTACTTCTACCTATTATATTTAATCATATAACTATAAAACTAATTTAAATAAACTTAATTTTATCCAACTTAAAATAAATTGATGTGTTATATTAAGAATTTGTCTGTTTCAAATTAAAAAAAAAAGATTTTTAACCGTCTCAAATTTTTTTTTTCAAAGATTTTTTTTTAAACATGCCACCAACTAAAATTAAATCAAAACGTGCAATGAAATCAATACATCAGTGTTCACCAAATGGTTCGCGGCAGAAGGAACCTCCTCCACCCAAACAAAATCAGGAAATAAGGAGACATTCCTCGCGAAATAGTCAGCGACCATATTACCAGAACGACGAAAAGTACAAGATAATTTGTATTTTATCACATTAGTTTTATTTTTGTCATCTATTTCTTTGGTTTTTTACGGATGTCACCAAACAGTCGAGAAATTGTTACATGTCTCTCCTATTTGTTTGCAATTTTCAAAACAGTTTGTGTTTTTAGTTTTCAGATATTAATTTTTTAAATGTTGAAAAACATGTCATTCAAACAGTTTTCTTCTTCTAAAAATTGTTTTTAAAAATTGTTTTAAAAACTGAAAACTAAAATTTGAATCAAACAAGTCCAATGTCTTTCATGAGATTCAAACTTGTGCTCTCATTTAATGAGGTTAAGTTTGCTTATCACTAAACTAATACCTCATTATGATAGATTTTTGTGATAAGTAATTAAAGATTTTTTTCTAAATTCATTTTTTCAACCCAAATGTGTGAATGTCTTCAAACCTACTAATAAAGATTAAAGACAGAAATATTTTAAGAAGAGTAAAGAAAAACAGAGGCGAAAAACGCGTTTTTCTGTGTCTTTAAACCTAATAAGTCCATTAATGAAAACACAAATAAATGAAACAAAGGAAATTGGTGTGGACCTCATTAATGTGTTAATGTGAACTGAAGTACACTGCACCAAGCACATGAACTTCACACCTATTCTAAATATAGAGAGTATGCAAGTTGGCACTTACATGGAGACGTACATTTGAAAAGACACCATCATACCATATTTATTATTGGAAGAGTTAAAAACGTCTGAAGAAAGATTAGTTGTTTATACAAATATGGAGAAATAGATTTTTTTTATTTATTTTTCTAACAAGTGTCAACAAGTTCGGAAAACAGTTACTGTTCATTCAAACTTTTTTTTTTCCAAATTTTGTGTCATCACTTTTATCGGAATCTAGTTTGTCCATCACTAAACTAACATCTTATTTGTTATGGAGAAATAGATAAATAATAATGATAAGTGTATCAACAAAGAGTGCATACACGTTGGAAGTTGCACCTTATTTTTTTCATCTCTTTTTTTAGAAATTAGTTTTCTCACCATGGTTGTTTAATTTACCTTATGAAATTTAGTTTTTTGGCTAGGCACTGCCCGACTCGCCCGTCCGAGCCCCAGCCCGACCTTGGCTGTGCCCCGACACACATTTATACAAACATAGCCTAAAAAGTAATAACCCTGATTGCAAATCAAGTGATGGCAAGAAGTAATTTACACTTTGTTTGGTTTATGAGAGAAAAAGAAGAGAGAAGATTAGTAAAGAAAGAGAGGTGAGAAAAACAGAAATTATCAGTGATTTGGTATAAAAGAAATAGAGAAAAAAGATAAGAGAAAGAAGGGGTGGATCTTCCCCTCTTTTGTTTGGGTTTAGTATAGAAAGAAAGGAAAAATGGGGAGAGGGAGTGAAAGAGTTACTTTTGGATCAATGACACTTTTGCCCAATCATAAAAATTATCATGAGATTTGGTAAAAAAACTCATGAGGGTATTTTTGGAAGAAAATGCTTAATGGCATGATAATTGTTTTGACGAATATTCTTGAACATTTACTTTGCGTCGAATTTGAAGATATTTTTTTGAACTACCAATTTGAAGATTTATATGACTTCCTTGAGTATTTTTTATGTCTTGTTATTTCAAAATATAAAACACTTTTTCCTCATAATCGTGTGTTGGTTATATCGTGTCATATAGTCATTGACGGATCCACGTTAAGCTAGATGGGGGCATTTGACCCCACCATATTTTCATGTTCAATGGTAGTATATGTATGGCATTACAATAGCAAGTGTTTATTCAATAATTTTCTTTGATATGGTATTATAATTGCCCCCACGAATGCCCTCATGTTTGAAAATTTTACTTATTTTAACCTTTGTTTTCATCCATATTTCTCATTTGTTTTTCCCATATAGCAGTTAGCACTATCAACTTGTACCATCCTATTTCTTTGAATGCGTTTTTCTTCTTAACAAAAAGGCTTGTAATAAAATAAAAAGCAAATATTTAATTATGTTGAGAATTTAAAAAAAAAATGATTAATATTTTGTATATGTACTTTGCTCCCACATACTAAAATTTCTGGATCCGTCGATCCTTGTTTTTTTACTAATATGTCCTTATTACTAGCGGTCATAAATTTGTAAGTTACATTTATTAATCACTACCAATAATTGTTTGCATTGGGCAAAAATGTCTTTTGAAACAAAATAATAATATCCACCTTTTCCATTATTAATATGTACCTTATTTTTTCTCTTATCTTTCACATCTTTCACCTCTATCTATATCATACCAAAAAATTTACTAAATTTATTTATTCTTTCTCTTCTTCCCTCTTCTCTCTTCATATTTTTCTCAATCCATTTTCTCTTCCCACCAAACATATCGGTTAATTTTATCACACCAATCTATATACATATGTAAAGGAGACTTGAGTATTTTGCATTAAATACATCAAGTAATTCCTACCTCTACATTAAAATACATTAAAAATAAAGAATTTCATTTGCAATAAATATATTAGATAATAAAATTAAAACTGAATATATTGTAATGTCAAAAACTATTAAACTACCAACATTAAATAATATATTTATAAACTTATTTATCTTCATTTTTATAATTATTTATATATTAATTATAAAATTTCCTATACATTTAAGTAAAAGCTAAATATAATGTGATAAAAAAATTTAAACATATGTACTTAAAATATTAATTATTCACCTCAAGTTGAGAAAAAAATTAATTTATACACAGTAATATATTTTATATAAAATAAATATATGAAATATCAGAAATAGTCAATGAATAAATGCTTTTTCGTAAAGATATATTTATATTTTTTTTTAATAGTTACATGTGTTGTTTAATATAGATTATAATTTTTTTTGTGTTATTTTATAAAATAATTTTACATACATAAAAAATTAATATATTATAATTATTTAAGTCTTTTAGAATAATCTTTTTATATACATTAAAAAGTGTATAGAGTATACACAAGATGATATTTAGAATAAAATTTTATTAAATAATATTTTTATATGGAAACATTATTTATAATTAAAATTAATTAATTTTATTAATTAAAAATTAGCAAATAGTTTTAAAATTAAAAAGCGCAGCAATAATTTATTAATAAATAATTTATAAAAATATTTTTAAAATTAACATTATTAAGTATGACGTGGATGTAAAAAAGTATGACGTGTGTGTATTTTTTTCATAAATTTTGATCTATTATGTATTAGTAAAAAAGATCAACTAAAAGAAGTACAACAGGGAAAAATAATTAAGGCTAAAATTAAAAAAATAATTAATTTACTAAATAATATTTTAGAATATTAAAATTAAAATTTATTGTAATTATCAAAGTTAAAGCTAATTAATTGTTGATAAAAATTATAAGAAAATGTTGATATAATTTATTTGGTGATATTAAAACCTATTAATTGATTTAAAATATTTGAAATGCACTTTATAATTTATTGTATGTTTAAATAAATACATTTTTAAATTGTTAAAATTATTTCAATGGTAATTATTAAATTTGAATAGTATTAATTATTTACACAAAGAAAACTCTAATACTCATAATGAAATGTTTTAACACAATTATTTTTATTTTATAATAATTTATAAGTAAAAAATATTTAATATATATTTAATATTTTTATTTAAACTATAATAAATTTTATATAATAATGATAAAATTGTAAAAACACCCGTGCAACGCACGGGTTTTATATCTAGTTGATTGTAAAATCAATCCTTACTAAAATTGGCTCTCCGCATTAATGCTTTCACATGAATTTAAAGAAAATAGCTTTCACGTAAATCTTTTAACTATTTAATTTGAAATTTGTCCCTTTATAATTAATACACAAATTATGTGTGCTTTGCCAAATTTTATTGGAAACGTGAGATATGTATATAAAAACTATATCATATAATCCTGACAAAATATTAAACGAACGGGTGAGATATTTTTTCTTTGTCTTGACATTAAGCAATATATAAGAAATTCTCAACAACTCCTTTGGATGTTGTGTAAAGTTATTCTTTGCGTGCTCATCTATTGTTTTATCTAATTTTGCATACTCGTGGTTCAACTAAGAAATTCATCACTAATTGCACCTTTTGTTTTTTTGCTTGAAGTACTAGTAGAAGATAACCAGATACACCTTAGTGCATCCAACCTTTAAATTTATATTCGGTCACGCCCTAAATTTAAGGGTGTCTATGAGTTAGACAACCACTGAATGACTGAAATACCAATCATGAAAACCCCACCAAATTTGCTTATCCCTAACCATGAGGTGTGGTGGTTGTTCATTTTGTCTCTTAACTATAAAACCAAACCGGAGGTTCAATCATTACTTATAGGAATGAAGCACAATTTGTAGTCGTGCGACACTCGACATTTACCACTTAGTTTAAACATTTGCACAAATAAAATTAATCATAGTTATCGGTGGTGAATACTTAGCCTAAAAGAATTTTTTGTTTATCCCTTGGCTTGCATCTTTAGTATGCCAAAAATAAAATTTCATCTATAAATACATCCACATTTAAAAAAAAACTATAAATAATCCTAAGTGGCTCAAATGTGACTCATTCTCCTACTAAATTTATGGTGTATCTTCGATATAAAAAATTAATAATAAATAATAAAATGATAATTATGGTGTTTTTTTTTAATAATGATGATGTATCTCACAAACGTTTTGACAACACATTTGAAAACTCTTTTATAACGGATTCTCGTAATTTTGACACATTGTACTTTTAAAAACTCCTTTAAAATTGATTCCGATGAAAGTGAAGCTTATTAAAAAAAGAAAATAATGATGCTATGACCATTACTCGATAAAACACTCTTTTATTTACTCACTCGGCATCATAGGTCAAGTTGCAATACATGCAAGTTGACTACACTCATCATGGAATATGAAAATTTAAGCAAGCAGCAAAGGGAGTTGGCTTCTCTAAATCAAGGGAATTAGGGTAAAGTAAATATTTACAACTGAACTGAGTATATAACAAATTACGGTGATCTTTATAATGGTATGACTTACTTTCTTTATTCACTTAACATGAGTTAATATGATAAAATAGAGAACCAAATTCAATATATTTTTGTTTTCAGCTATGCTCAGAAAACTAGCACAATAAAACATACTAGTCAAGATTTAGCTGGCAACACAAGAATGCATTAGTGGATATGAATAAATACTCTCTTATGAATAAAAAACTTAGGAAGAAAGAAAGAATAAATTGACTTAAATACCTCCATCTGCATAAGCTTATAGATAAAAAATACTGGAATTAGTGGGCAACACACCAAATACGCATATATTCAACAGAAATGTTATTTCTGAAAAAGCCTCCAGAAAATATTTAAATTCCTGACTAAGATTTAGTTAAAAGTGGAATATTAACCAAACTCCAAGAAGAAATGTCACATTTGCATTGAGGCATGATATCTGCAAAACAGCTCATAATTAAAATGTGCTTCTGCAGCCACCAAAATTCATAAATTAAACACTTCACCCTTTAGCTGCAAAACAGAAATCTGTCCAAGACAATCAATCAGTGCAAAATAGATCATGGGAAAGTAGAATTACAGATAAATCCTAGAACAGTAGCTTTTATCTTGAGCTCGGACCAATCACACCAAGTAACCCCGGTGATAAGATGCCCATTAATGGGTAGACCAAGATGAACACCAACATCCTGTAATATATGGTGTACTCCGAACGGCATATGAAACGTGTGCATCTCCTCCGGTCAACATCGCTCCACTATGACTGATATTAAAACTTTGTCCAATTTTAGAGTTTCAGCTAAGGCGACCTCGTAAAAGTGGGCTTGATGAAGGTGGTTTTCAATTGCCGCAAGAACACCATGTCAAAAATCCTGACATTTTCTCCCATTAATAATTCTATCTTGTTGGTTCCAAACACAACTCGGCACGTGTTTGCCCTAAATTTGCAGGTACAACGGGCTCTGGTTTCTTGGACCAAGATTGATCACTCCTAATCAGCCATTTTATCTTGAGAGAGGGGTGAGAGTTGAAGGAGATTGAGAGAGAGTTGAGTGAAAAAAGGGAGCCGTGACGGTCTATTCGTAGGGACTTCAGACCACCACAAAATGCTCCGATTTGCAAAAAAAGTTGTGAATTCAGCATGTGATTCATTCAACGCTGACACCCCTGCCAACTATTATACATCAACCTCAATTTGCAAAAAATTGTGTGAATTCAGGCCTGCCACGCTGCTTCCCCATCAGTCAGCCATCTCGCGTCCCCCTGTCAGGAATTCACAGTTTTGACCGAGAATCGACCAAGGCTACCACTGAAAAGGGCGCAGGCCTTGGGAATGTGAGGAATGTTCTAGCACCTAAAAAGTGTGCAGGGGATTCCCTTCAAATCACAAAAAAAGTTGCAAATTCAAACAGCCTCTCATACACATACATCAGATCCAGCATGTGAAAAACTACCCCAGTTTGCTAAATAATTTTTTTACACCCTTCTTTGCTAATTTCTTTTCATATTATTCAAAAAAACCAAAATATTTATATTCTTGACTAAGATTTAGTTAAAAATGGAATATAACCAAACTCCAAGAACAAATGTCACATTTGCATTGAGGCTTGATATCTGCAAAACAGCTCATAATAAAAAACTGCTTCTGCAGCCACCAAAATTCACAGATTAGACACCTTACCCTTTAACTTCAAAACAGAATTCTATCCAGGACAATCAATCACTATAAAAAATTCATGGGAAAGTAGATTTACAGATAAATCCTAGAACTGTAGTTTTTATTTTGACTTGAAAGTAACACATCCAATAACCAAGATTTCCTTGGACTGCTGTTAAATTCTGATATGAATGTACAAAAATTTGAAAAATAAAAGGATATTGACCCTACTGTTGGCTTGCCATTGAAACAGTGTTGTTAATGGCAGATCACGGATTATGGCAGTTTATGTCGGAATACCGGCCATCAGTTTATGTCGGAATACCGGCCATCGCAGCTTGCTGGAATTCCTCCATGAGATTCCACCATGGCCAATATTTGACAACACTGCATTGGGAAAGACTTCTATATACATACATTGTAGACAGTACAAACCCAAATGTTTTGAGAAAGAGAATGTCTTTTTGCTTTGAATTTTAAACCTGCATTAAACAAAGATTCAAGCAGGAGCCGAATATTATCATCTTACATTCCCAAAAAGATTTTTTATTTTTATTTTTTTACATATAGGGAAAACTTCAAATAGATATACTGGTTTAAGGACTGAAGAAATGTTCACATTGGATTTTTCCCCAATGTGACAAATATTTGTGAATTTTATACAATATGGCAGCAAGAAATCCAGAACAGCTGAACTTGTCAACTGCTTCAGATAGAAGCTTTGATAGAATCAGGTTGACATGAAATCTGTACTTTGTACCCTGTACATCTCCAGCAATGGAAAAATCAATTTACAGATTACCCTTTTCCCCCCTGAAAAAATTTTGTAAAATTCAGATGACCCATTTCCAAGAGACATCATCATTATCCCTCATCATCACCAGAAGGAACATGTCTTGTCTCGGATATTGAAACCCTCCTTGGCTCTTCTGATGATAAATTTAACGCAGCGGTTCCCGATGATGACGAACCCAAAAGACGCCGTCCTGAGGCGTCAGCCGAAGGTGGTGCAGATATGTTGTAGGCGAAGATTCCCATTGGGTGATCAAACTTGCAACTTGGGCCAAATTTGCATATGCCGTAACGTGAATAGAAGACACACAAAGGTTCTCCCTGTAGGAAATGGAGCACTGCCTCTATCAGCTTGTACCAAAAGATCAAATTAATTGTAAGAGAATACTGATACAAGTATGTGCAGATCAAAAACAATTTTCTTTTATGCATTAACTCACTTCACCCAAGATAAAAAAGACTAGTTCATTTACTGGACAAGTGAATAGTAAAGTAACAAATCAAATAATCCACAAGCAAAATTAAGAAGTTTCATTCTTTTTAAGGCTTCAACAAACTCAAAAAGCTACCAGAACTATAATGAAATGTAAATTCACAAATAAAATAATTTGAGAAATGAAAAATAAGCTTTGGCATATGGATCACAGTAGCAAGAATTCAACTCACAGGACGTAGAGGAAGGCCAAGTGGACTCAAAATGCAGTCAGGAGCAGGAATCGCCCTCTCACGTGGATGATGGAAACGACAGACTGCACCGAACTTACAATCTCCGGTTTTCATGTAGAACTGGCATTCAGGCTGACCAGGTCTCTCAGGAAATATGTTCTCCCCCTCCAACGCGTAGAATCCTACAGGTACAGAGCCAGAACGGAATTGAGAATATGCCCCTTGTGATCCTGTATTTTCTGGATCACCTTGGCGAGAAGTTCCATAGGCTTGATCATTTCCCATTGTTTGCTGTGGACTGTCTGGTCCCATTTGACCCTGGAAACATCAATGTTTCATTAGGATTTTGACACATCTCAGCAATGGCATGTTCTGGTAAATCAGGTGAGTGCATATCTACCATGTTGCATTTTATTGAAAGTTTAAAGAAATGTTTACCATAAAATTATATAGATGAATCAGATATCGCAAAAGCGTTATATGAAAACACATAACAATTTAATATTTAACATGCCTCCACTCAAACAAGAGTCTCTTGCACTTGAAGCATGGATGATAACATGCCAGCTCAATCTTGTGTAATTTCTTTTTTATTTGGCAGGATGGAGTTATAAGAATCGAATTCTAAACCACATTGTCACACAATTGAAATCTAGACCATGTAATGAACCAATATTCCAAAAGCATAAGTTGTTAGCTGAAAGCATGAGAATGATATTTTGTATCTAACAAGTCCCCTCTCATAAGATCCTTTTAGACATAAAGCATAAATAATCACATCCAAACCTACCTAATGCAAAAATCTAACTTTATTTAGAATTTAGAATAATGGGAGAGACAAGTGTTGAGAAAGAGAAAACGAGGAGGCATTGAGGAAAACAGTGTGACTGAATTACACAGCAGAGGATAATACGCATACTAAAAGTTATAAATACAAGGATTTACCATTACCATTATCACAGTAATATATAACACCTAACCAGCCCATAATTACCCTTTACATTGTGGGGGAGCATGCTAGTATCTATGTTAGGAGAATTTGAACAAAAGAGTTTGTTAGTGCAATTAGAAGTTGTTACAGGCTGTTATTATGGTTAGTTTGAGGTCTGTTAATTTAGTTAGGGGATTTTATAGGTTGCAAAAGGGGGCCTATAGGTTACACAAAGCCTAATTGGTAAGTAACAGGAGAGTTTAGGCATTGAGTGTTTGAGAGTTAGAAGAGATCAGAGCCTCTTG
The DNA here is from genome assembly GCF_012489685.1 of Lotus japonicus. Lineage (NCBI taxonomy): Eukaryota > Viridiplantae > Streptophyta > Magnoliopsida > Fabales > Fabaceae > Lotus > Lotus japonicus. Next base: position 99,784,843 of record NC_080041.1, read on the forward strand.
AATTACTCAAGTTAGTTCATCTTCATATGTCTGCACCTACATTGGGTCCAGGTATTAATCTTGCTTCTTTCATGAATAAAATCACTCTTTGTTTCACTTCTATTACCAGTGTAACACACTCTGATGACAAAATCCTTGCCCTGTAGTCAGCCACAAGCATAGAATATCATGTCTTTCTATTCCTTCCTTATAATCTCTAAGAAAGAATGGATGCGCTTACATTGTACGCACTCCACCCAGGCACTGAAACCACTCCTTGAGGTAGAATTAAGGGTGCATAACTTGAAGGGCCTTGCCAGCGTGGACTAGGGATATAGGATGAACTAGACCAATTTGTAATCCCTGCTGCATACGACTGCTGACCTGGCGTTGTTGGAGATTGGACGGTAGGATAAACAGCAGAACTCTGCATTGAAAGCACCATATTACTTGGTTGAGGATGGTGAAATTTGCAAGTGTTCCCAAATTTGCATTGTCCGGTTCTAAAATAATATGCGCATTCAGGCTCATTCTGCGTCAACAAGAAATAAAGAAAATATAGAATTAGACTAATTAATATAAAAAATAGCTCAAAAGATTCAGGTGTCAGATATTAAATAGAAGTATGCAAGGCCACAAAACTTTAGAAAGCATAAATAAGACAGGAGAAGTATTATCTGGGTCAAAGCTTTTCAGTCTAAAAGTGTGTCAGGAAGGTTAATGGTGTTAAACCAAATGAACAATGAAACAAGACTAGGCCACAAAATGATTTGAATTATTGTCTTAGCCAGGCTTGTTAATAGCGCGCTATAGCGGCGCAATAGCCTATAGCGTAGCGCCCTGGGGGCTCACCGCTACTCCACTATTCACCGCTATTTGCTGCTATAGCGCCGCAATGTCGCTCGAAATAGCGTTTTTTGGGCTTGCCGCTATACTACGCTATCCGCCATTAACAACCCTGGTCTTAGCTGTGCTTAGTTATCAGAGGTAAATATTCAGTACTCACTGGGCGGAGAGGATAGCCTAAAATATTCAAGGCAACTCTTCCAGCAATCCCAGCCTTGTCTTTAGGATGATGAAATCTGCAAGTGGCTCCAAATTTGCAAGTTCCTGTTTTCAGATAGTACTGGAAAGTACAAAAAATGGATCAGCATTTGTAATATCATGAATGCTCACTTTAAATACACAAGCACATAAATATGCAGTGTCAAGACCAACACTAGTTCTTAATAGTATAAGGTTAATCTTAACATCCATAAAGTGTTATCAAATATCCGCCATGGCAGAATCTCATGTCAGTTTTTTGGCTCTCCGCCATGGCCGATATCCCGCCATAATCCACCATGATTGCTTGTAAAAAATTGCATGTTTTTGGCTCTCCGCCAAAGTCAATCATCCGCCATTAACAGCATTGCATCCATATTACTCATAAAGAACATAAATTATAAAAAATGAAAAAAGAAATTCAGGTATAAAAATTTATAGTTTGATAAGAAGTTATTTTCAAGATTTTTCAGCTCATGGAGATATCAATGATCAAGAGTTGCTAATAGCATATAAATGTATATCATATACCTAAGTAGAATAAGTAGTTCTTAAGACAGATAAGTTTAAAAAAAAAAATTAGTGAGAGACACAGATAAGTTTAGGGAGAAAATATTAACGCAATTCAACACGTTAATCAGTTAGCTGGTTTTTAGTCAGATGAATGCTACCAAAACCCAGCTGCCTTAAATTTTAGGTGAAGTCATGCATACAGAAAGAAAATTCAAACTTGACTACCTTTCTATCTAAAGTGAGATGAATCTGATTAAGTAATTCTGTTCTGATACAAATCATTCCATGTTCTACAAACCATTCATCCTTCAATAACTATATGTATCTATTGTTTATGTGGATGGTATCATTAGCACAGTAAACAATAAAAAAGGCATTAATCTAGAATAGCATTTATCTGAAAACTTTCAAACTAAAAACTTGGGTGAACTTGCCACTTTGTTGGGATTGAAGTTATGCAGTCAAATACATGTATTATCATTGTTCAAAGGAAATATAGTCTTCTTGGAAGAAACTGGCCTGCTAGATTGCACAGGCGTTCATATTCGATGTATCCAAATGTTAGCTTCTAACAGACTAGGAGGATCCTTTCTGAGACCCAAGGAGATGTCATAGATTAGAGGGGAAACTTATCTCGCCATGACCTTTGTTGTGAATGTTAGGTCAATTATTTAACTCTCCATGTGATAGCCATTGGAATGCAACAATTTGGATCTTGATATATATCAAGAGCCCTCCCGATAAGGGATTGATTATAAGAGCAGAGGACATGCAAACATTGTTAGGTATGTGGAAGCAAATCGGGCAAGTTATCCTAGAGATAGGAAACATCTTCTAGGTATTGTGTCCTTATTGCTGTTGAGAGGTCCCACATTGACTAGAGACATGATCAAATAAGTCTTCATATAGGGTAGAACAGTCCTCGACTATGAGCTAGCCTTTGGGGTAGAGATAGGCCTAACCCGAATTCTAAGAGGGGATCCTCATCTCATGGAAAAGCAAAAAATAAAATGCACAGCTGTGAGAACAAGTGCAGAAGTAAAGTATCGATTATGGCTCTTGCAAGTTCTGAACTTACGTCTTTAAAAACAGCAACTTCAAGGGTTGAGGCAAGATAAGTCCTAATACATGCAAGCATCAGTTTCAGACGATGTGTAAGTTATTATAGATGACATTTGTGTCTCTTATCCACGCAATCAAGGAGTGATCTTGATGGGGATTTGAACTTATCAGAATTAAATATAAAATACAAGAGGCTAATAAGAAATCTCTCGGGCAACTCAAAGATTTCAAGTTTACAATTTTGAAAAATTATAAAAATCCGCCCCAAAAAAGAAAAGTTCAGAGCATGCACATGAACAGGCAATATGCACCTTATGCACTCATTGAGAAACAAGTACATGCCTGACATTCTGGCTGCCCTATCCTTTCTGGGAACTCGCCTTTCATCCGTGCAGCGGCAATAGCCTGATAGTTTTCAAAAATAAAAAATATTAGGTATCATTATTGTGTAAGTAATAATGTGTGATCAAAATGAGTGAAAACAGATAAAAAAATTACTTGTGAAAAGAGCATGTGTAAGTCGGGGGGGGGAGGGGGGGATGCTACACACTCAAGCAAAGTTATATCCTCACAAAGTGAGTATGTACTTTTTTTCTAATTATAGGAAACAATTTGTTGAAATGCATTGCGCAGTTCATACCAGTCTCCTGTTCGGAGGGTGATTAAATCGACATGTTGCTCCAAATCTACAAAGGCCAGTTCTGATGTAATATGAACAATCTGGTTCTCCTGGATGCTCAGGATAAGGACCTGAATCCATTGTTTCACTTGACCTCAAGCTCATTTGCCACATTGCATCTGAAATAACATGATATGAACAAGTCAATTTCTCAGAAGACACATCAACTAACCATGCATGTTTGAAAATCTTTATACAAATGATTCTGAAGCCAAAATCAAATCTAGGGAGAAGCTTCTGAGTAGTTTCTGGGTGCTAGAGTTGATTATAATGTATTTGTCATTTTGATATAAAGAAACTCTGAGATTGATGTATCTGTCATTTTGATTATCTCAGTGTATTATATAAACTTGACTTTGGCTTATGAATATGTAGCTGACAAATGGAAGAACAAAATGCTCCAACTCATGCATATACCCATGGAAAAGTCCTTAATGGCCCCACCCTGTGACGAAAAAGTTACTGAGACAGAGTCAAAATTAAAAAATTTGAACCATTCTAAGAACCCAGTTGGAATGCTATGAAGAAACCAAGGCTTTTTCAAAAGCTGCCATACTCTAACTACACCGTAGTTTCTTTAATAAAAACATAAAGCAAAAAGGCTTCAAGAGTTCATAGATTAATAAATAGCTTAAAATATTCATAGATTTGAAAAATCTAAAAAGTTTCCATAAGTTGGACGACCTCCATTAATGATTGTTAAAGTGTTGAATAACAACAATTTATCATGAAGCTACTAGAAAGCATCTAAATATAAAATTACAAAACTAAAACGAAATACTGGTTTGAACAAGGAAAGCAATGTTAATTTCAATCTAAGAGAAGTATTAATAACATGTTTCCATCAACTAAGCTAATTTTTCCAAAATTAATTATCAATTATATCACTTACAAGCTATTACACACTCTTCTCTCCCAGAGTTGATTTTGGTTTTAAAATCAATTGTATGTACTAAGTGAATGTTTGGTTACATGGTGGGGAACCACAGAAAGCCAAAATCACAGTAGACAAAACCAACTTCCCTTAGCTTAAGCGGTTATCTACCGTGATTTTGATTTCATTGTGGTTTTTTCCCCGTGTATCCAAACATACACTAAAAAAAGAGTTGTTAGTGTGATTGTGCAAAGCAAAAGCGACAGAAAAAGTAGCTTCGGTTTTTTTTTTTAGTTCAGTAAAAAAAACAGCATGAGCATGAGCATTCTCAAAGAACATCAACAGAAGCATTGGAAAAAAAAACAAAAAAAATCCAAGCTGGTCCATAGTTTGATACACGTAAAACACAGATAGCAGAGACAAACGAATCAAGCATCTCAGATCTCAGAAAATCACATGACAAATCGAGAATTGACTATAAATATTAATCAGTGACGACGATCATCCAATCAGCGATTGAAATAAGAGAGAAAAAGAAGAATCAGATTGAAGTGTGTAGAATGAAACAAAAGAAGAGAAGAAGAAGAAACCTTGAGACATGGAAATTGCAGCATGGAATTCCATACACGCTTATCATCACCGAGCTGTCACACAACACACAGTCACAGCACCCGTTGTTTCGTTGCTCATTCACAGTGACCACTCACTCTAACACGATCAACCTCCACTTCACAAAAACAACAACGACGACGACGAAGACAATAATAAATAACAATAATATTATTAAATAATATTAATAAGTATTACTCTTATTATTAAAAAAAATAAAGAGAGAGAGAGAGTGTGCGCGCGTGTTTATGTAAACTCTAAACTGTGAAGAAGAGAAGAGAGGTAGCGTTGTGTTGTTGAGTCCACAAATGAGAAGAAGGGAATAAAAAAGGAACGAACCAACGAGATACCGCACCAACCATGTGTTACTGTTACTAATGCTTTGCTTTCATCGCTTTGTTTTTTTTACGTTTATTTTTCCTCACCCCACAAACCTCATCTCTTATTATTTCATTCTTCTTTATTGCTTTTCATTTTTTTATTGTTTAATAATCCACAGATTTTGACTTTCCTACCTTTTTTACGTCAATATACCCAATTCAAAATAAAATATACTTTACCCCGCACACGTTTTTCCTATTAAGAAAAATTGTTTACCACAAGCTTGCTTTTTCTGTCAGCTCAATGAAAAGTGAATTTTAACATCATATCATTTTAGATTAATAAAAAGAAAATTAGTATAGGGATTGGCCAACAATCTAACCCCTATACTTGAACCTCAATAAGATCAACATTCGTTTGACATACTAATTATAATTTACAATCTAATTTAAATATCTTAACTGATAGACTAAAAATATCAATTTCTCATATTTTAAAAGGGTATGAAGTAATGCCCAAAATATTTTTGTAATAAATTTTAGTTAAAATTATATATTATAAATACTTTTTAATTAAGTATTTTTTCATATCGGAAAGATAAATTACTCCCTTTAAAAATTAATTCATGAACTTTTCCACTCCAATCTATATGTTCTCTAGCTTTTATTACTCGACCTATCATTCGACAACACTTTTTAATTAAGTATTAAGGTAACGTACTATTTGTTGACAATTATATTACCGTTTTTTTAACTCGACAATTATATTAACGTTATTAGTGTGTTTATGTTCATTAGGTTATTAATTTATTATTACCACACAACTTTTTTTTTGGTACAAGGTTACCACAACTAATGCTATTTGATTTCTTTTTTATTTTTTATTTTCGTGTTTGTTTTTATTTATCGGCGATGGTAAAGTTGAAATTGTGGTGATGTCCAAAAAAAAATTGAAATTGTGTTTTTTTTTCTGTTCAAAGTAAGAGGGGAGGAAAGCATACATTGATAATCTTGTGGTCACTGGTCATTGGTGCGCAAAAAAAGAAAAAAAAAAAAAAGGGCAAAAGGAGTGGATAATCAAATTTGGAATCATTGGTTTAGGGTGAAGTTGACATCCACTAATCGTCAAAAAGAAAAAGTTCACATCCAAGAAAAATAAATATTCATATCAACTTGCAGTTGGCAATTTGGATTCTATGCAGTACATGGAGGTCAGGAGGTGATCTTCAGTTGCTCAGGAGAAAGGGCATTAGAAAAGATTTTTGTGACACTGATTGTATAGAAATTATGGCATCTCTCAGGATTTTTTTTGTTTTTGTTAGTTTCTTCATGAATATTCTTCTTCTTCTAACTCGGAATTGTGAGATATTTATTTAGTCATATTCCACATAAAGCCAATGGTTATGCGGATTGTCTTGTCGGCTTGGTTGCTCATTTGCAGTGCGACTTTACTAATCTTAATACTCTCCCCATACGTTGTTGTTCCATTCAAGTGTAGGGATGTTTTAGTTCTTGCTCTGTAGTTGTTTGTTTTCTTTCTCATTAAACAAATATTAACACACAAAGTTGCAAAATAATAAGAAATAAAAATAATTAAGGCTATGAAAAAAATGAATGATTAAATTTTGTGTGCTTGATCGAACTGATTGCATGTCGTCAATCGGTGAGGAGGGGGGACATGGTACTGCCATGAACCCCAATCTCTATGTAAATGTCTTCACCCCCTCATTGATCATGGTCTACGAAATCTCAAATCCTGCCTATGTAGCTGCTTGTTGTTAATGTTTTCAGAAACTGAACTAGTAGTAATTACTAATTATCTTAAAATTAAAAATCGTAAATGATAAAGACATCATTATCTTCTCCTCCCCTAGTCTCTCAAAGACTCCATCAACTATTTAGTTGTCTACTACACAACACAAGCTAGCGTGTTCACCTTGTAAGCATATAGGGGAAATTGTTGGGAATTCAAGTGCGGAGTTGGAGTCCCACATTAGTTAAGTTTGGGTGAGGAGAAGACTTTATAAGAGATGTGACCCATAAACCTAATGCCTTAAGGTTTTGGGTTAAGATGTGGCGTCGATATCTCTTGGCATCTTACTCCTCGGCTCATGGGCTCCCCTGTCTCCCCCAACAAGTGGTATCAGAGCCGATGGTTGGTGTAGCCATGGTTACGGCTCCTTGTCTCGAAAGTCTTCCTAGTGGTGTGACTAGGCGGCGGGTTCCGTTGGCGCAGTGAAGCGAACGACGGTACAAGAGTGGATAAGCTTCCGCGGAGGGGGGCCATGATAATGTGGAGTAACTCACACTTGAGGGGGAGATTGTTGAGAATTCAAGTGCGGAGTTGGAGTCTCACATTGGTTAAGTTTGGGTGAGGAGAAGACTTTATAAGAGATGTGACCCATAAACCTAGTGCCTTAAGGTTTTGGGTTAAGATGTGGCGTCGATATCTCTTGGTGTCTTGCTCCTCGGCCCATGGACTCCCCTGTCTCCCCCAACAGAAACCATTACCTTGAAGGAAGGTGATCCAAAATATCATGTGCACGGTGTTGAGTCTCAACGACGGGTACCTAAAAATCTCATAAATATGTGTTGATGATGACAATAGTAAAATTATGAATATATGAGTAAACGTGCACTAAATATTGATCTTTTGAAAATTCAGGAACATTAACTTGGCTAATGCTCCTCAAGGAACCTCAACACTAAAGCCAAGATTTTTCTCACCTTTGAACTGAGTCATTCAAAATATATATGACAAAGTGAACGGTTGCTCTACATCTAAGGAGATGTGGGATACCTTGACTAATGCTTCCGAAGGAACCTCCAACATCAACCAAACCAAGATTTACATGCATGCTTGTTTTTCAATATGAGATGTTCAAAATGAAAGACCATGAAAGCATTGATGAGATGTTTGGGATATTACAAACCATCATCAACAATTTGAGAATATTTGAGAGAACATGTGATAATGTTAATCAATTCAACAAGATTTTGAGATGTTCGTCTAAGTAATGGAGACCCAAGGTCACAACCATCTAAGAAGCTAAAGATCTCAACACCTTGAGATTGGATTGAGCTCCTTGGATTGAGCTACATTCCGTCCCAAGTTTTAGAGACCTCTACATGTGATCATTCATTATGAGAAGGAGCCAAATGTGCTACTCGTGAATAAATCTTTGGATAGTTGCATTACCCAACAAGACAAAAGAGGGTTACGCTAGGATGTTGTCGGATGGAAGTTGGGTCGCAAATTGTTGGTTCCGCTCTTGTTCAAGTCACATACGCTCCTCTAGTACTCAGATGAATGAGATCATTGTGGAGTTCTATCTCGGTCAGCACATACTCATTCTCAGGGAGTTATTGTTGTGGCTGCAAGGGTGGCTAATTCACCTCCATCTCCACATGACCATCATTCAAATTGATTTTTTCTTCATCGATCGCAACCATGTCTCTCCTTCTTGCGAAGGGGTGAGGTTTTCATGTTGCATTATGATAGTCACCAAGATATAGATTTGAATGAGAATACGATTTAACATTCCCGACATATGGCATCAATGTTCAGGTATACGATTTTTGTAATTGATTAAGACCTCATTTGGAGAGTGCACTTATCTTATCGCATAAAGTAACACTTATGCAAGTGTTTGAGAGAACTAGTGTAAATAACTTATAACTTACTTATAAGATGTTTTGAGCTTATTTTCATAAGCCGTTAAGAATAACTTATGAAAAAAAGAGTTTATACTTGCTTATCACTTATTTTTAACTTAATTCAATAAATTTCATAAAATCTCTTATGAATAAACCATTATGTGATAAACGTGTACGGTCACAATCACTTAATTTAATTGCTTTTCGAAATGCACCCTAAGGTGACATCGGCAAGGGTTGAATGTCGTGCGTATTGGAATGCTCTTCTTCACAGATTCTACTATAATGCACTCGAACCCTCAAATCAGCTAGGGTGAGAGAGAATTAGAATTAAGGTTAATTGGAGAGATAATGTGTACTATCTTGCTCTTGCATATATCTTTTTTCCATAAAAGGTTAAAAAATATATATTTAAGAATGTAATTTTTTTTTTCATTACTTTGATTGGGTTGGAAGCCGGTGCGAGAAGAGAAAGCGCGTTATGAAGCTCTTGTCTGGGTAGTTGCAAAATCTCGCAAAGGCAAAGAATGAATCGTATAATGAATCGTATAAAATGAGTAAACGACTGAAATTACTGTTCGGGGATCTTCCACCACAGGATCTCTCCATAATTCAGATCCGAATCAAAACTTAACCACTTCTCTCCAAAAACTTTCCCGAGAAAATCCCTATAAACTTTCCCGAGAAAATTTCCTTTTCCCATTCCACTTCAATTTTCTCTCCACCGCCAACAATGGCGCTGCGCTTCAACGATCGCAGAACCACCGCTCTCGCAATTCTCCTCTGCTTCCTCTTCCACCTCTCGCCGACACTCGCTCAGGTAACTAACCACCCTCTCTCTTCTCCTCCGTCCTCCTCCGCGTTTTCCAGGCGCGAATCGTGGCCGTAACGTGCTTGTTTTTGCATGCGCAGGATTCTCTGGCTCAGATCGGTGGATCTGTGGATCTCGGTCGCCGCGGCAAAGTGAGCTTCCGTTACTTGTTGTTTTATTCGATTGAGATGCTGAGGAAACTGAATTGAATTGTTAGATACTGGAAATGAGTGTGGTTTTTGTGTGAACAGGTTATGTTGCATCATAATGCTTCAGTCATTTCTATTGGCTTGGATTCCACTGGTGTTGGACTCTTTGATGCTTTTTTTGCCAGTCTATCAATGATCCTTGTCAGTGAGGTTAGCCTAACGACACCTCCCTATGTCGCATTCGTTGCTAAATTCTGACAATCTATTTATAGCTGATTTTATTGTAGCAGTGTTGATGCATTTTCTCTTGATTCAACTTGGATTTTGAGAACAATGTGTTTTCTTCGTTTCTATTGCATTACATGAGCTCTTCTAGAGAGGTTAGGTTGCAAACTGTTAATCGCCGGTAGTAGTAGAGGGCTAGAGGTGTTGATAATTATAGGTGAGAGAGCAAGAGAAATTTGAGGGGTTAGTGTTGGGAGATGCAACTGGTGTTGATTGAATGAGCTGAAGCATGTGATCCAAAGCCGATTTGCGGGTTCTATGTTGAATTGGAGGGTTTAGACCACCAATAAAATTAATGTAACTTGTGCACCTCCTATGGGCAGAATGAAATCAATTGTACCTTTAGGAATTAGCCAGCAATGAGATACCGCACACAAGTACGCACTTTAGGAACAAGATCTTTCTCTGCTTTGCATTTTCTATAAGTAAGGTCGTGGTTGGAATTGTGGAGAAGTGATCCTGGCCATATAATATATTAGTGAGAGTTGTTTTCACCCATCAGAGCCCTAGGTTAATTGTCTCTGTGCCAAATGTAGCACATTTCCCTATTGGGCTTAAACCCAACAAACATATATACATGGTGATTCTCAAACCTAAAATGGATCACATAACTATATGGGCTTCTAAAGAAAATATAGCTATCCATTCAACCTATTTCATAGAACTAAATACACCTATCAATAAAAGACTAAATCCAAATATATTCTAACATTACGTAGACTGGAGAAAGTAACCAACTAGTAACTAATCGTTGACTCTTCAAACTAAACCCAATTAATCTATAACAATTGCTAACAAAACTATCTAAACTGTTACAAGTAGCCAGTAGGAGAATTGATTTGTTAAGAATGCTTTTTGTTTCTGTTGTATTTACCTCTCTTATATATCTGTGTTTGCCTTTCAACTAATTTTTTTATACATGCTAGATTGGGGATGAGACATTTATAATAGCAGCTCTTATGGCTATGCGTCACCCTAAGTCGATTGTGTTGTCTGGTGCACTCAGTGCCCTGATTATAATGACAGTAAGTCAACAGCAATCATGTTTTAGTTTTAATGTTCCTTTTTTTTTGTTCTCATCATGGGATGCTTTTAACATGGTAAAATTGTGTTGAAATGGTTTCAGCTCTAACTCTGATTATCAATGTTATCGGGATTGAACTTATTGTGTGTGTCAATTAGGTACTTTCTACAGGACTAGGAAGGATTGTGCCAAATTTGATTTCGAAGAAGCATACAAATAGTGCTGCTACAGGTAAAAGAGTTGGATATATTATAACTTGTGAAATCAGCAACGAAAAATTTCCATCCATTTTCTTGTGTTTGTGGACGGGGTTTACTTTCATTTTTAAGTTCAATGCTAGTGTAAAATATGAAGCTAAGCCTATCCTTTTTTTGTCATTTACAGTTCTTTATGCTTTCTTTGGGTTACGATTGCTGTACATTGCGTGGAGATCATCAGATTCAAAAACTTCACAGAAGAAAGAAATGGAAGAAGTATGCTTTTATTGACCCTTCATAGTAAATACTTGTCACACTTTTCAATTCTGTGTATATAGAGCTTTATATATATACACACAGGCATGCTGATGATGTATAATGTATTGCTTCAAGTTCCGTATTCTGCTCTGATGCATGGGTACGTTCATTTGGGCGGCGTACCCGTACCGGGTACGTACCCTTTTCAAAAAAAAAGGGGGGGTTCCGGGCCAAAACGACGTTGTTTTGGCCATTAAAAAAAAAAAAACAGAACAAATCGCGTGAAAAGGGAACAGTCTGGCTTCTCAAGGGTTCAGTTCACGAACCACAAGGAAACCAGCGTGCGCCTCCACCGTGCGCCTCCGCCGGCCACCACCTTCCTCTCCAGCGTGCGCCTCCGCCGTCCCTCTCCTCCGTGGTCTCTATCCTGATCCTGTTGTTGCTCATGGTTTCCCAATAACTCTTGCCTTAAGAAAGCATTGATCCTCCTCAAGTTAATCAATTCTTCAGCTTCAGTTTCGCGTTCCTTCTTGACCTGCTCTAATTCATTCAGAAGCTGGCTGTAATCTTCTGATTCAATCTGCAAATAATATTCCATTTGTTTTTTTTGCATAATTTATTTATATTTAAATATTATGTATAAAAAAATATATATATATATATATCTAACGTACCCGTACCCCTATTTTTTCAAAAATCGCGTACCGCGTACCCATTACCGTACCCGTACCGGGTACCGTACCCGTGCAACACAGGTATTCTGGTAAATGGACTGATGACAGCCTTTATAAATGTTAAAATATACTAAGAGCTAGAGTCTTGACATAGATGTGACTGTTAAGGCTGCTACTTTTCTTCTTTCTATTTTGGTTTTGCTGTTACTCCACCAGGTCACTTTGCCATGGGGAGGGCTCCTCAATTAATTTCTTGTAAAACATGCTGCAATCTGCAGGGGTTATATACTTGATGTATTAGTTGGTTCAGCTTATTCAATGAAAAAAATCTGGTTCATATTTGATACCTGCTAAGAATTTGTTCTTGTTAACTAGGTTGAAGAGAAACTTGAAGGTGGACAAGGAAAAACTTCATTTCGACGGTTCTTTTCAAGATTTTGCACACCAATATTTTTGGAGGCAAGTTATATTTCTGCATAATTTATTCGACTGGAAGATAATAATCACATCTATAATACTTCCTTCTTTTTTATGCAGTCTTTTATTTTAACATTCCTTGCTGAGTGGGGTGATCGCAGCCAGATTGCGACAATTGCAGTAAGAACCTTGATTTCCTCCCCCACCTAGATCTTTGTACATTTTCTGCGTTCATTGTTGATTTTGTCATCAATCTTTGATTTTTGTCTAAGATTTTTCATGATCTTTGATTTCCTTTGACAGCTGGCAACCCACAAAAATGCGCTGGGAGTGGCGGTCGGGGCTACTATAGGACACACCATCTGTACTTCTGTGGCAGTGGTGGGGGGAAGCATGCTGGCATCTAAGATTTCCCAGCGCACAGTGGCCACAGTTGGTGGTTTGCTCTTCCTCGGCTTTTCAGTGTCTTCATACTACTACCCTCCTCTATAATTATTACCGCGTCAATTAATCCTATTCTTAATGTTTTCGTCGACTTGTCATTGTGATCGTTCTACGTTGATCTTTTTTTTTCTTTCTTGATTGTCCTTATAATAGAATTTGTTGTACTTACCCCCTACCCTAGGAATACTAACGGGAACGTAAGGTTTTGAATCCCATTCTTTTCTGTAGAATATTTTGTGTTTATCTCTCACCTTGCACATAGACAGCCGTTATTTTTCATTGTTACCAAAGGGTAAAAGTATATTCCTCCTTTCCACGGTTCATAGTCCATTTAACTATTACTGTATTTCCTTCTGCATTTGCTCTTGGAACTGCAGATTATGTGTTAGTCCCAATCATGAATGAACTGTACATTTGTGTTGAGGCGTGAGATTTTTTAGCTCATGGATGAAAGTATTGGTTAAATACCATTGGTGCCAGGATTCCATATTTTTGGAAAAATGCTACTAATTACTAACACTCAGACACACTAAACAATTTCTATTTTATTAGTTGGAACCCACATAATTTAGTCACCCCTATGTGGATTTCAACCAATAAAGGAGAGTGTAGAAGTGAGTGTCTTCAATTAGTACCACCTTTTCTGGAAGCTCATTACTATTTGTTAATATTACATGGTTACAACTTTGACAACCTAAGTTTCATTTCCAATAAGGCGGCTGAGGAAGTGTTTACCACAAATAACAAAGTACTAGTTTTATACCCGTTTGTCTTCGCACGGATAATTTTTAATCAAATCAATTGTTAATTATTACCACTGTGTTTTTTCTTTTGACTATTAATTAATTACTGAGTGTTTGATATATATGAAATAATATGATATATTTACTAAAACAAATAATTTTAATTAGTAAAACACTTATATGTTGTTATTATCTTTCGTTTTGTCTCGATATTTCATCTTACTTATGGACATTAATTGGATAACTCTACAATATTAAGTTTGGTTCGCCCTTTACGGTTAATATGAACTTGTGGGTATAATCTCCAACGCAATCTTACATGTAAAAGATAAACAAATAATAAATACAAAGAGGTACGAATAAGGTATATAATATATGTTGCTCAAATGTTGGTTAATTGAATTAGCACCCAACTTTAGAGAAAATAAAAATTAGGAAATCATACAAACTAATCCTTGTAACTTTTTTTGGAAAACTTCCTTGAAGACAATGTTCTTGAGGAGCCTTTTTAATTTCAAATTAAAAAGACATAATAACAATAACCAATTTTACTTTTAGGACATAGATACTCTTTCTCGTTCATCAATGTATCATTAGGAAAGGACTACAGTAATAAAATAGTGATGTCAAATTTGAATTTTTAGTACTTTAAGAGCTTGATAAGTGATTCAGGGCAACATTTTATAATGCAAATATTTTCTTTCACATCTAATGATCTAGACTGTGAAAACAAAAAGAGCCGTAAAAGGAGGAGCGCTTTTAGGTTGTATTTTTTTCCATGTGTTAGTTCCATCGTCCTAAAGCCATACCACAATATTGAATACGATTCTCTTGCAGGGTTGAAATTCCTTTGAGCAGTAGGTTGCTGACAATGATAAAAGATGTATAAGTAATCATGGATAGAAGAAAATGGATTTTATACATCGTTCTGAAACATGAATACATACTTGCAATAGTATGACTCTTCTATGTGCAGGGTTGGACTTAAATGCTATAAGATGGATAAGTAATCATGGATAGAACAAAATGAATTTTATAAATTGTTCTGAAACATAAATACATACTTGTAAGAGCATGACTCTTCTATGTGCGACCTTTGATGTATCTGTAAGCATATATATCATTTCAAGCTGAGGACACCTAAGCTTGGTTTTCATCTTAGCATGACTTGACACTCAAAAATAAAAAAATACTTTCCAGAATATCATGCTTATAAACAACTATGGCTAATTCCTCAGCCAGACTATAACTTTGGATGAATTCTTGTACCAAGGAGATTGCTAACATAAATACAGAAACACATTTTTGTATTGAGTCTTAATTTAGCCAAGACCCTTCAATTTCTCATATCTTAATCTCCAAGTAATTCTCTAAGCAAAAAAGTGTTAACCCGTACGCACAGAGCAACCATTCTACAATTTGTTAAAATGATTTGATATCTGAGCCATTAAAATAAGAGTTGTTAATATTTTTACATTGGATCCCAATGTAAGAATTTTATTTCTTGAAAAAATATATGCATCACCTATGATTCAATATCAGCTCCAACAAATCATAAAGAATGTCAGATTCTGATAGGCCCCCAAGTCAGGAATGGGCTGAGATAGCTAACCCAAGGCCCAAGGTTTGGCGCGTGTATCCAAGGAGGGGAAAGAATAGAAGCACCTAGAATGTAATGAGCTGGCAGTGTGAGAAAGAGGGCTAAGGAAGTTAGCTACAGGAATCAGGGAAACATGTGTATAAAGGGGAATTTATGTTAGCTAGAGAGAGGCATCTGAGAATCATATTGTTGTAATAGAGAATAGAGAAATGCTTTCTCTATAGGAGCTTAGCTCTGGAGTAGTAGTGACTATTGTGTCTCTTTTCTCAATTCTATTAATCAAATCAATCTGTTTTCCTTCATCCATTTATCAATTCTAGTTTACTGTTGCATTGGTTTACATCAGATTCTCATAAATCAAACACAGATAGTTTCTATACTTATTAATCTTCAAAAGCAAACACCAATCCACAACTAAGACAACGAAAGTCTCCCTATAGGCCTAGGAACACAATTGAGATCAATAGAAAGTCTTTAAGGCATAAAAGCAAAACCATACCTCCTAGTATCTTTTAATTCTAAGGGTATAAAAACCTACTCCTGGAAAATGGGAAAAGAGACGTGACAATGACTCCTACAAAGATGGTGACCTTCATATTAACAATTACACTTTTTCTTACCCTCATGCTAAATCAATCTTTGACATGGCTATCATAATCAATCAATAGAGGTACTAAGTACCAACCTTATCTTTTAAATCAAACACAGATAGTTTATATACTTATTAATCTTCAAAAGCAAACACCAATCCACAACTAAGACAACGAAAGTCTCCCTATAGGCCTAGGCACACAATTGAGATCAATAGAAAGTCTTTAAGGCATAAAAGCAAAACCATACCTCCTAGTATCTTTTAATTCTAAGGGTATAAAAACCTAATCCTGGAAAATGGAAAAAGAGACGTGACAATGACTCCTACAAAGATGGTGACCTTCATATTAGCAATTACACTTTTTCTTACCCTCATGCTAAATCAATCTTTGGCATGGCTATCATAATCAATCAATAGAAGTACTAAGTACCAACCTTATCTTTTAATGGAAATTTTGACAGTCTATCTGATTCTGCTAACCAAGACTTGAAACTAATAACCTTTAATAGCTCAAAAAAAAAAAAACTTCGATGGAAGATTTGATAGGTCCTATTCTAGTGCTGCAGCAATATACAGGGCCCTTATAACTTTCTACATTCAAGATGAAAGACTATAGTGAAATCTTCTGAGCAAGTTTATCAATATTTAAGTAATCTTCATTCTCTTTTCTTAATGTATATACACAACAGATGAAAGGATATATCATTATACTTTTCATTCTGTTTCAATCCTTTATATTAATTCAAATCATACATTCAATGAGTTTAAATAAGTTCTTCAAAAATTTAAATAAATACACACACAAATCTTCTGAGCAAGTTTATCAATATTTAATCAATCATCATTCTCATTTCTTAATGTATATATACAATAGATGAAACTTGAAAAGATATATCATTGTATTTTTCATTATGTTTAATTCCTTTATATTAATTCTAATCATCCATTTAATGAGTTTAAAAAAGTTCATCAAAAATTCAAACCATATATATGCATGCATGCTGTTATAACCGTACCTGTGATAAGTGCAAAAAAAATGTAGTTCTTTGTTGTAGTTGGATTGTGATTGTCTTGTCATTTTATCCAACAGTAGCGTACCTATATGGTTTAGAACCAAATTACTGTTAAATGAATGGAAAGGTCACCATCAACATTTCTGTAATAAGCACATAAATTAGTTTTAAAGAGTATTTAAAGCATGTTCATGGGGCACAAAAATCATAAATTTCTTCCCTTGACTTGAATAAACTAACCACAACCCCTAATTCATATGGATAAAACTAAGAGTTAAACCCTTAAATCTCATTCATAATGACATGAGAGTTGGTTTCAGGTTCTGTTTTATCTAAAAAAATGTCATATGTATTATGTAATCAGTCAACCAAGTAGGTTTAACAAATGAGAAACATGGAGATGCATAATAAAAATTATCAGAATATAAAATTAGATTTGTCTACTAAACAAATTAATAAAACAAATAACACGTGTGTTAGCATAGTTTCAAATACTAAGTCTATTGTGTCCTTTTAAAATCAATGTATAGAGTTTCAATGGATCCTTAGTTTCCCTAGTTTCTTTTTAAAATCAAGTCCATTCTGTATACTATCTATACACATTCAGCTTAAACATGAAATCCAAAAATGAAGACAAATAAAAATCACAATAGATTTGAGCAAACTATGCAATTTATGAACCATTAAGATAAATGTTTTACAGCCCCTTACTAAGCAAGAATTATCTCCATTTAGCATGAATAGTTCTCACTTCTTGACCCACTTCAATATCATTGTCCATTAAGATTGTGACTACATGCTAATGCAGGTAACCAATATGTGAAATAAAAAAATACCATATGAGATCTTTGCTCTCTTAAACAACCTTAAATTTTAGGCTTAGTGAGGTCCATTGTATTCATAAGAAGAGAATGCACTGAGGAAGTAAAGTCTGCAGTTGTTTCTGAGCCAGCAAGAAGGCAATCATGTCGTATGGTGATTGGAATGAATGATATTTGATTTGGGTGGAGATGAAAGCTCCAATTTGGGTATAGTATTTCTACGCATCAGAAATGGAACATTATATGCAGCCTGCAAAGAAAAAGCAAGCAGATAGGCCTAAGATTTCATCTTTCAATGACTTTCAGCTGGCTACTCTTTTAAGTTCTTACCTTCAAGAGAAGGAATCTAACACCAAATTTGAGCACGGTTTTCAGAAGAAACTGACTACAAAATAGATCGATAAAATAATGAATTCAACAAAAAATATAATTAAAACTGATTGAAAAGAATACATCACCCATAATTTTGAACCCATAATTAAAACATGTTGGTTGCATGGTCCATAGGAATAGGATTTCAATTTGCTTCAAGCATTCAAAAAGCACAGGGCCATTACCTTGAAGATCAACACTTGAGATGACAATTATGATCTTGAGAAGATTGCAGTGTCTTTAAGCATCTCATTTTCACTGGAAAATGTTAAATCTTTTAACTTTCACTCAACTTCTATTTGGTAGCGAAGATAATGCCTATCCTTCTTCGAAGCTGAAATTAGTTAAGAGGTAAAGGTCATCTTAGATATGATCCACATCAAAAAGGACAATGAGTAAGACAAATCCATAAAAAGTAATCCATTAAACTTAAGCCTGACACTCAACTTATTGACATCTTAACAGCAGAAAACTTATTCATCTTAATCATTTATTTTGTAGATGTTAAAAGCAGAAAATTTAACCCATTAAAAAACTCTTGTTCCATTGCTTTTATCATAGTTCTAAAAGCATACCAAAAGAAAAGGAAAAATAAATCAAAACATTTCATGATAGCATAAAACAAAAGACCAGAGTAGAGAAGATGAATGGGTACACTTTTGCAATTGAGCACCATTCTAGTAGCACTTAAACCAGAGACTCTCAATTATTTTTGTGAGAACAAACTTCTTATTGGATAGGTAATGTCATAGTACTCCACACAAATAAAATTAATGTTCCCTGAATATAAGATCAACACAACATCACCACATATAACAAAAGTACATATTTTCATATGCACTCAGTAACACTACCAAGACTGATATAACAACCACACTCTAAAGCATGATTTCCAATGATCCCCTAGATAGATTATAATGGAACAATGAAAAAGCATTGGGACCAAATTGAGATAGTTATCCTGTTTTTGAATCAATCAAGCAGGACAAAACTGACCACAAATTCTCCACGTCCAACAGAAAAATACACATATTTCAAAAGCTCTAATAATTAAAGATGCCTAAAGAAAAGAGCACCTTCTATGCAGTTCCCAAAACTTGGAGGACTTTGACGACGCCTTTAGTTTTCTACAATCTGCTTCATTCTTTGCCACCATATCTTCCCTTAACAAATCAAAATTTTATTTTGACATTGCAACTCCTTAGAGTGAAAGACATATAATGTCCATTCCTGGTAAACAATCCCTGTCATATAAAAAATAAGAAACATAAAAATTTAAATAAGAACTATACGTTCTCTCTTCATCTCATTATTGCCAATCCAAATTATCTTAGTTGCTCCCAACAACTTGGCTCCACAAACAGATTGCAGGTCAGGCAAATGCTAAAAAAAACAAACAGACCATAGATGATCCTTTCAAAATATGGCTTTAATACAGATTGTTTATGCCTTGAGAGTGATTGGACCTTGGATTATCCTATTCTAATTTGTAGATTCTTCAGGAAAAATCTGGAAAAATCTTAAAATCCCTTAACACAATCTCATGGATACAAAAATTATTAAGACAATAAACAAAGGGTCTTGAACATTAATTAAGAAACACTTGTAAGTAATGTTTCTCATCTTTTCCAACTCCAGCATATGGTGATATGCAGCATATATGATGTATCTAAAAATTGTGGTTAAATTGCATGCGATAACACTTTTTTGATGGTCCAATAAAGAAGTTGGGAGACAAACTGCTGAGCAACATCTTAGAAAAATTAAAATTAGTCAAAATAAGATCTTTTTGCCCTCTTCTTTCTTCATTTTAGGTTGAGGATGAGGTATTCTATCTACTCCCTCTTCTAGCACGACTTTACTCAGATATTAAATGTTATCAAAATGTATATATAAACTACAGACTTCTTGACACCCTGAACTTATAGCTGCAAAAGCGGACTGCAAGACCAGGATTGAACTCATATCCTCAAAGGTTGAAATATCTGTGACTTGATCAATCCAAGAACCGTAAAGTGTAAAGCAACAAAGTGTGATTCAGTACAGGGTTAGGAAATTCCAAGAAACTCCTATGTAGAAAGATAGAGAATACCATTATTTCCATAAAACTGCACTAAAACATGTCCATCACTGACAGGGTCAAATAATGCAGGTCTTTCTTTCATGATCTGGAAAAGTTATGTTTATAATTAATATAAATGACGGGGTTATGAAATTTGAAAAATAAAAAGGACACAGAAAAACCAGCAAGTTTTTAATTTGCATTCTGTTACATTCATGCTTCCCTGTTTCTTGCGCTTCTGTAACTGCTGATCCAAGGCTGGGAAAAGGGGCATTTGGATTTAAATGGGTTGTGGGTATCTGATTAGCTTGGTCTAGGAGTAGATTTCGTTACTCTCAAGCTGGTTTTCTTCCTTAACTCAATTCTGTTTTCTATATTGGTTTGTTATTTTCTATCTCTTGTACTTCCTTTTATATAAAGTTTGCTTATCCAAAAAAACAATAAAAAAGGAAAAATTAAAAGATCATAAGGTATAACATTCTATTGTTTATATCAAGTCATTTTAAATTTCAAATGCAGGTTCTCCAATTTGAAAGAAAGGATGCCATACAATATCCAAATGCCTGAGTATTACGCACTAAACAATTTGTATGGATAATTGGCTGCACTTTAATCCCCTTTTGATATGTAGTGTAGAGATGATACACAATCACTTAGTGAAAAAACACAAATCAATTTAAGCATATATCTTCAAATTACAAAGCTTAACATTTAGTTTCCTCATGAAAAGTTATTCCACAATCTTATAACAACCATAAACAAAAAGAAAATTGAAAAATAATGAAAATATGTTTTCTTCTTACTCTCATGTAGGAAGCCTGAGCTCTCAAATCATCAGCAAGTTCCCTTACAATGCTTTTTCTCAATGCTTGCTTCTACTCCTTGTTTTGTGAGAGATCCATGAGCTATTATTGCTGTAATAGGAACAAACCATGAGTAGGTACAACTACAACATTCAGTGACAAAGGAATAAACACAATATTTAGGCCAAGTTTTAGTATCTCAGTGCTAATTAAACTCACCATCAAACACTCATAAAGAAGAAAATTGAACAACAACTGAATAAAGGCCATAGCATTAATCAGTCCAGAATGCCCTTTCACATCCCTAAATTCTTCTTGAAGAATCTAAACAAATGAAAATAACAAATATGAATTAAAGTAGCTAGATATGCACACAATCAAGTCATTACAGAACTCAAAATTTAGAGGGGGATAATTTACCATATCATAAAATTTGGCTTCAAAATTTCCAGCATGATGATCAGTAGTGCTAACGGCTGATGCAACCTGACCACCTCTAAGTACCACCTACATAAAACACAGGGAATGTAATTCAGAAAACATAAACGGAGAAAACAAAAAATAGATAGAAGATTATCATCTGGAACTATCAAGTATGAACTATTTGGAATTAATTTCATGAGTCAGTGACCAGCTAATTGGAAGGGGAGGTGAAGTGTGGTTGAAAGAGAAATCAAACAAATCAGTAGGAGTTCACAACATGGGGTATTTATAGCCAAAATTTGAAACTACAGTGACACAACCACACATCTAGCAGATGTAGGTAATCATAGTACATAAATTTTAAAAAAATTTGTTTTTCAAAAAAACAAAATCTACAATACAGATAAGAGGATTGAGTAGTACAAAATATATACAACACAATGGAGATAATTAATGGAGCTTTGGATTAACATTGACCATTTGATTAGAGAGTCAACCTTTGCTGATGCATTCAAACCTACAATTTCGGTTTTGCAGGAGAAGGGATGACGCATGAACATGGGATGGTTTGAGATGTAGAGATGTGAATGGTAAGACCATAAACGACGGCAAAGAAATCGTGAGGCAAACATCAACCAGCGGCCAAAAGCAAACCATCATCACATCAATCTGATAGGACGCAATTGATGGGTTGGTGAAAAGGGGATGGAAAGTTGAACGAAAACACGACATCACAGTTAGGGTTTCAGATTGAAGTGAAGATGAAGAAAACTTTGGAAGAGAGATGAATAAATCAGAAGAGCGTGACTTGTACTTCAGAGTTGGTAGAAAGGGGGAGAGGACATACCAAAGCAATCTAGGGTTCGTCATGGTAGGGGAGGAACAGTGAAGAGTTCAGAACGACGTCATTTGCAAGGCTGAAGCTGAGAAAAAAAAAATTGCGTTAAAGCAGTGGACACGTGGTGAGCCGTGATTGGAGGTCTTTTAGCTACAGTAGTGGAAGAATAAGAAGTAGTAGATATGTAATTATGCTATGTACCTTGAAATAGTCTATTTTAAATAGTAGTGTGAATTATATACATTTCATTATTGAAATAGTGATCGAAGGGAGATTTGTAATGACTTATTTTTTGGGAGTTTATAAGTCTTTTAATATCTTATCATTTTTCCAGTGTGTAGCACAATCTCATAAATATATTACAATCTCGAATAACGTATGAAACTAATAAGTAGTAACTTCACTCATAATAAAATAAAATGATATAAGTAAAACTTATTTTATTAACATGTGTCTTAAAGGATAAAAATGCTTTGTTATTCTCTATAACCACTTATTCACTAAAAAAAAGGAAGCACTTATTCACCTAAAATAAGGAAGAAAATTACCTCATATTTCAAACGTTAAATAATTATTTTTTTGTATTTTTTTTCTTAAACTTGTGGATGACAACAAGGTGAAGTTCGTCTAGGAAGAGCTCTCTATCTACCAACAAAATGAAACCAACGAGAAAAAAAAAGAAAGAAAGAAAGAAATAGGAGTGTTGAGTGTCAATGAATTGCAACAAGATTATGGTTGCAAGTTATTATTCACATTTTTTTGGGAGGAACATGCAACTATTCCTCAGGCGACATATATGTGAAAAGAGGGAAAAAAAAAACTTGATGAATATACATTCTCCATGATGAGGAAATTTCTAACAAAATTTTCAGGTGTATAAGTTTTAAAATATCAAACAGGTTTCACTTCATTAAAACAAAATATTTAGCTGTCACTTTAAGGTGGTTCCGCAAATATTATGCTGAAACTTTATATAAGCTAAGGTTGGGTGATAACACTCATTTTTATGGATTATCGTGGTCTTGGATCTTCTTGTCGGAAATACGCCAAGCTTATTTCTGCGACCAATTGTCACATTGCTAACTCTTCATTTCACTTCCGTTTGCGCCATCCATGTTCCTCACATCATTCCACCTTATCCTATGTGTCATCACCACCACCACTAGGTGCTCTTCATGCCCAGTATTTGAAGAATGGTTCTCTTCAAACTTTGAACTCAGCTAACTATATCTTGAATCTCTACGTTAAATCCAGCAACTTAGACCATGCCCACAAGCTGTTTGATGAAATTCCCCACAGAGACACTCAGACATGGACCGTCCTCATATCAGGTTTTGCTAGAGCTGGCTCTTCAGAGATGGTCTTTAGTCTTTTCAGAGAAATGCAGGCAAAGGGTGCTTGTCCAAATCAGTATACATTGTCTAGTGTCTTCAAGTGCTGCTCAGCTGAAAAGAATCTTCAATTGGGTAAGGGAGTCCATGCCTGGATGCTCAGAAATGGGGTTGATGCAGATGTTGTGCTGGTGAACTCTATCCTTGATCTTTACTTGAAATGCAAGGCTTTTGAATACGCAGAAAGGTTGTTTGAGTTGACCGGTGAGGGAGATGTCGTGACGTGGAATATAA
Organism: Lotus japonicus; assembly: GCF_012489685.1. NCBI lineage: Eukaryota > Viridiplantae > Streptophyta > Magnoliopsida > Fabales > Fabaceae > Lotus > Lotus japonicus. The sequence goes on from NC_080041.1 coordinate 99,808,731, forward strand.
TGATTCGTGCATATCTCGGTGCAGGAGATGTGGAGAAGTCTCTTGACATGTTCAGGAACTTGCCTAGCAAGGATGTTGTGAGTTGGAATACAATCATCGACGGGCTGATACGATGCGGTTATGAAAGACGTGCGCTAGAACTACTGTTCTGTATGGTGGAAAATGGGACTGAGTTCTCTGAAGTCACGTTCTCCATAGCTCTCATTTTGGCTTCTTCTTTATCACTGGTGGAGCTTGGGAAACAACTTCATGGGCGGGTCATAACATTGGCCTTGAATGGTGACAACTTTATAAATAGCTCACTTGTAGAAATGTATTGCAAGTGTGGGAGAACGGATAAGGCATCTGTAATTCTGAAAGATGTACCTCTGAATTTGTTGAGAACAGGGAATTCTGGAGGAATAGTTCCATGGAATTCCATGGTTTCTGGTTATGTTTGGAATGGAAAGTATGAAGACTGTTTGAAAACTTTCAGGTCAATGGTTCATGAACTGGCTATAGTGGATATTCGAACTGTTACAACCGTTATATCTGCTTGTGCTAATGCTGGACTTTTGGAATTCGGCAGGCAGATGCATGCCTACATTCAGAAAATTGGACATAGAATAGATGCTTATGTTGGTTCCTCCTTAATTCATATGTATTCTAAATCCGGTAGCTTGGATGATGCCTGGGTGATTTTCAGACAAATCAATGAACCAAATGTTTTCTTGTGGACTTCAATGATATCTGGCTGCGCGCTACATGGTAAAGGAAAGCAGGCAAGTAGTCTTTTTGAAGGAATGTTGAATCAGGGTATTGTACCGAATGAGGTTACTTTTTTAGGGGTTATAAATGCATGCAGCCATGTAGGGCTGCTTGAAGAAGGCTCCACATATTTTAGGATGATGAAAGATGTTTATTGCATCAATCCCGGAGTTGAACACTGCACTTCTATGGTTGATCTTTATGGTCGAGCAGGTTGCTTAATTGAGACAAAAAACTTTATCTTTGAGAATGGCATCTCTCACTTGACCTCTGTATGGAAATCATTTTTATCATCTTGTCGACTGCATAAAAACATTGAGATGGGAAAGTGGGTTTCTGAAATGTTGCTTCAAGTTGCACCATCTGATCCAGAAGCCTATATTTTGCTATCAAATATGTGCACTTCTAATCATAGATGGGACGAGGCTGCCATGGTAAGGAGTTTGATGCATCAAAGAGGTGTGAAGAAGCAGCCTGGCCAATCTTGGATTCAGTTAAAGGATCAAACCCACACGTTTGTCATGGGAGATAGGTCTCACCAACAAGACAAGGAGATATATTCATATCTGGACACTTTAGTAGGAAGGTTGAAGGAGATTGGATATTCCAGTGATGTGAATCCGGTCACGCAGGATGTAGAAGATGAACAAGGGGAAGTACTTATTAGTCATCACAGTGAAAAACTTGCGCTTGTCTTTGGTATCATTAACACTGCCAATAGGACACCAATCCGAATCATGAAAAACCTCCGCATTTGTACCGATTGCCATAACTTCATCAAGTACGCTTCTCAGCTTCTGGAACGTGATATAATTGTGAGAGATTCTCATAGGTTCCATCATTTTAAGTATGGTAGTTGCTCTTGTGGAGATTATTGGTGACAAAAGGTAAAGCATATGATTACCTAGTCTAGAATATAGCCTTGATGTTCTGAAACCACTCATCATAACTTGATGGTGTGGCATGTAAATCTCAACATCAGCCATCTAAACCTTATGTTAGCAATGGAGCAAGAATGATAGCGGTAATCTTCTAAATTGTTGGTTCCAGGTTGCTTTAAATCTATGGTTCTGATTTTTTATATTTTCAATTTTTATTATAAGAAAAAAATCCACCAAGTTTATTCTAAATCTGTGGTTCCAGGTTACTTCATCAAGTATCGCCTAAACTTAATGGAGCAAGAATGATAGCATTGGAGTGACATCAATTACCAAAGGTATTATTGATATATATTTCAAATGCATATGCCAACCCAATGAATTTATTAAAAGTTTTGTTTGGTAAATAAAGCAAGTTTTTTAATTAATAGTTGTTTCTTGGCTTCAGCTAAAAGTTGTTTGCCTATCCCTACTTTGTTGAAAGTTAAAACCATTAGATTTGCCTATCCTGTCTTATGTTTGTAAACTTTGACCCAGAACCCACCTAACCTTATTGAATCTTGATGCTCAAGGGTTTGTACACCAAGGGAGCTCTGGCTCAAGTTTTGTCATCTATCATCTATGTTCTGGCTTTGCAGCTTCTATTAGCCTGTTGAAAGCCAATATAGCACTTCAATCTTCCCTTGCACTGCTCTCATATTCACTGTAATTAATCAGGCATAGCACAATGAGTTTTTTATTTTTCCAAAAATGATGGTAATTTAGACTGGATTTGCTCCAGTGCTGTTTGTCTTAACAGTTAACAATGTCTGATGTATTAATAATGTACACCATCTAGTTTTATCAAGAGAAAATCTTACAAGAGTCTTTGTCCAAAAGAATGTGTAATATCAGACATAACTGATTGAAATATTCTTATCTGCTAATCTGAAAGCATGAAGATTATATCGAAAAGGACAACTTGATCTTGTATTATATAAGTTGTTATGGTCGTTATAGGTAAGACACAGCTTAAGAATTACTTGATACGTCTAGCCTTCTATAGGCAGAGTTAAATATGATAGTTATAGGGATGCATCATTAGTACTTTTTACAGCTTCACACAATCATGGACTAGATACTCAAACAACTTTGTTGGTTAAGATAGAGACAAGATTTCCATTATTTTGAGTGCTTAATTTACATTAACAGAAGTCTTAAAGTTAGAATTCGGGCTATGCCGAACTCTACCTCATTTATAAGGACTATTTTAATCATATTTTTCTAATTAATGTGAGACCTTTCAACACAACCACACCCAGGGTTGGACATATGGAACGCGAAATTTGTAGGACTAGACATTTGTTTGTGGCTCAATAAATGGATCTAGAATAGACTTTGATAATAACTTAGATTGCAGGTTAGGTATAACTCTACCCAATCATTGACTCTGGTAATGGTGAGGATCCCCTTCTATTCACAGGACTACTTTGGTCATATCTTTAGTTAATGTGAGACCTCACATCACACCTACCACGCCTAGAGTTAGACATATAGAGCATGGAGTTTGCAAGATTAGACATATGTGGGTGGCTCAATAAACAAATCCTGATTAGACTCTAATAACATCTTAGAATTCAGGTTAGGTCTAACTCTACCCCTATCATTGACTTTGATGAAGGTGGGGATTCCATTCTCTTTACAAGGACTATTATGGTCATATTTGTAGTCATTCGCGACTTCTCAACAACAAAAAGAGTGTATTAGTATTTGAAAATTACAAGTATATGATAGTATTATATACGTGGATTTGTTACACATGATTCTTTTAACAAAAATAAAAAAGAGTTAGAACTGGTTTAAGCTTGATTAACTTGATAAGGCTTCTGATAATCAACACACATCAGATTTAGTGAGTAATGAACTGGAAGAAGGACAACTCAACCAGCCTCAACAAACCCATTTTCTATTCTTACAATCAATGATGCCTTTGCTTCTTTGTACGTATTCAAGAAATATCAGATTTGGTCTCCATCGCAACATTTGGAAGTTTGCTTGGGATGTACTACTTCTAGTTCGAGTAAAAAACAAGTAAACAAAAAGGAACAAACATGGATATATGGACTTTTATTTTACAAGAAAAGTGAATGCTAAACATATTGAATCCAATACAATAAAGCGAATCACGATGTGTTGTGTGGTGGTTACTTACTTCGTCTTTTAACAATGATGTCGGGAGTTCGATCGTTACTCCTACTCTTGGGAATAATGCACATTTCATAGTCAGTGGTTTACCGCTTAGTGCGAGCACCCGTGACGAGAAGATTAGTCACTACTATCGACAATGGATACCATGGTATAAAAAAACAATAAACAAAAGGGGAAGGCTTATTGTAGAAGAGAGGTAAGTGAAGGAAATGGATAGCACTATGAAGGAGAAAATAATGATTTGATCTAATCTTACGTTCGTAGGTTTTAGTTTCACTTTAGTCACTCACTACTCAACCAACAACTTTTTCAAGGTGATGTTCGTTAAGACACATCAAGTGAATTGATCGATCAATTTGATAGTGTTATTATCATACAAATCCAAACATGCATCATACTCTAATGTTGCGTATGGGTATGTCCCTCTCACTTACCAAATGAGTTTATTAATCATATGTAGCTTGACTTTGTATACGTAATGATAACATATATGCTTCAAAGAAAATGAAGTTAAGGGAAAGGAAGTACCCATGTGAGTGTCTTATATTATATTATAACAACAAGAACAACGCTAGCTATATATTCTAGTTGTGAAAACTTAGCTCAAGGTTCCATTATTTTTGCTAGTTCAAGTTCCAATTCCAAATTGATATTCACCCCTTAGCAAGAATGAGACAAAGAATGGAAAGGCTTGTCATTCTTCCTTTCTCTGCTGGTTGCATCTCTGAGGCCAGTGTTGCTGTAGGTGTTCCCCAGCCAAGAAGATCAAAATCAGACACCAACACACAACAAGATTCAATAAGTCTCTCCCTCTCTTTATTTGCTATCAAACAATTACATGCTATTGTATAGTTCTTAAACTAATGTCTAGTATAAGAGAAGAGTATAATTTTCATAGCGTAAAACTTCTTTATATTCAATCATTTTGTGCCACATAAGAGTGTATATTTCATGAGCAATTATTCTTTTTTAAGTTTTAATTAAATTAAATGTTTATATTCTAATATGATGACAAATTATTGGTTGCCCATGTATAAATAAATTTACATTAACAGTGCAGACACTTTGCATTATACCTTATTTCTTCCTTTGTTTTTCATTTTCTGCATTTGATATCATTTTCTTTCTAATATATTTTGTTTTATATGCATGCTACATTATGATATATTCAAATTGCTTTGTTTAATATATGGTCTCTTACTAATTATTTGTTATGATAAGTATAGAAGGATCTAAAGGCGTTGAGGATTCAGAGACTTTGTCCGGTGAAAGCATGAAAAACTCGTTGAGGTTCCTTGACGTTGTTCCAAAGCCTAACCTTTCCACCGGTTTCAATAGGCTGTTCAAGGGTTTCAAGAACTTTTCTCAATTGTTTGGTGAGTATTTTGCTGGTATTTTACATGGAGCCATTCTTACATGAATATAGTATCTACAGGTATAAATACAACTTGATAAAAGCTTAAGAAACATTAAAATTTTATAAAGCTTTATAACTCAATGATTAAATTGTTTACGCTTAGAGCCCGTCTGGATACTACTTAGAAAGTATGAAAATGGGAAAATAAATACATCCCGAAACACTTTTTTGTTCACAATTTTAGTCCTCATACATCATTTTTCACATTTATGTTTCTCATATTTTATGAATTTTAATGATTTTGTAACTTTGAACTCCTATTTTTCTTTTTGCAATTTTAGTCCCTCAAGCTTGGCGATTCCTCGATGTGGCCCCTCTATTTTATTAAGTGTGTAGATGTAGTCTCATCACTAACTCTCCATCCAATACAAAAAGAAGAAAAGGAACCAAAATTAAGAAATCGCTAAACTAGAGAGATAGAATCATTAAAAATAAAGTGAAGGGAGCAAAATTGCTGAATCAGTAAAACATGGTGACTGCAAATGTGAAAAATAAAGTAAATGGACTAAAATTACTACATACTAAACTACAAAGACCAAAAGTTGATTAACTATACCTATAATATTAAACTTATGTAGTAATTATTCTTCTACACAATAACATGTTCCAATCTAAAAAATTGACCACAACATTCTAGCACAATTGTTAGATACTTGAAATCTTTTAAGCATGTTGTGAAGGGTTCAAACTTTGGCCTTGTATATGCTAAAGAAACCTTGGTACACACTGAAAAAAATGTAAAAAAGTGGGAGGATAAATTTGGCTTTTCACGTTTAGAAAAGTGATTTCAGGAGAAGCTAGTAAGGGTTGCTACTAGCTTTTGTACGAGGATAAATGATTCTAACAATATTGAATGGGGATCTAAATATACTCTATAATCTTCATTGTCATGCATGTGCAACATAAAAATGGACATATACCCTTGATTTTATGCTCTTTTAATTTGTATATGGATTTACTTTTGTTTGTTAACATGATATGATTGCAGTGGAGAAAGAAGAGGAGTTGGAAGAACTTGAAATGGACATAGAAATAGGGTGCCCAACAGATGTGCAACATGTGGCACACATTGGTTGGGATGGTATCACAGCTACTGCTGACCCCATCAGCAACAGGGGATGGAACTCTTTCCTTCCTCCTGAGCTGCTCTCTCTATCATCTCAATCTTTAGGGCAGCAAGAGGTCTCTAATTTGGACTCAAAAGATGAAGCATCATCACTCCAGAAGCATCCTAATTAATTGAAGTTTTCATTTTAATATTTGATGCAAGCATGATTTGGTTGTTGAGGATATATATATACATACATATATAAATATATTATGGTGAGTTGCATTTGTAATCATGCTCTTCATGATTAAGTTTCTATGTAAATGTATAATTACTCCATGATGATGAGCGTCTCTCAATTTGTAATTTATCTAGCTACTCTTTTAATCTCTCTAAGGTACTTTTTAAGCTAAGATTGGACTATTTTATTGATACACACGTTGCAGAGAGAATAAGGCCATGTTTGTAGGTTGAATTTTGGAAGAGAGAAGGAAAATAGAAGGCTCATGAGAAGTCCTCACATTGTTTGAGACCTTTTAAAGAGGAAGAAGGGTTTGAAGAATTCATGAAAACCTCCAAAAATCCTCCTTCAATTATTTTGTTGAGTTTCCCTAAATGTAGGGGGGTTGTAAAATTGAAACTAGGGGGAGGGCCCTTCCTCCTCCCCTACCCTAAAATCTCCTAAACAACCCCTCAAAGTGATATGCTATTTGTACTATTTCAACATGATTGCTACTTGAAGTCGAACTCAACTTGAATATAAGACATAGTTTTAATACCATATGCATGTACTCATCAATTTGCAATTCAATAAGGCCTACCTATAAGCTATTTGGGCTTATTGATAAGATAGGGGAATAGAATAATGGATAATTATTATTGATACTGTAGAGATGAAGAATCTCTACAGGGAATAGTACAATACAGCAGGAGTTCGAGAGCCTGTTCTCTCCATACTACCAAACTTATAATTTCCTGGATGATCATCTAATAGGCTACATCTATTATTTATACAACTGCATAGTGCAGTTTCTATTTTGAATTCAAACTGACATACACACATAATAACTGCTAACTCCTAATAACTACAGACTGGTAACTGCCCCTATCCATATGCCAAATTCGTATTTCCCCTCTCTCCTTGCTGTTTTGGCTGCTCAGCAGTCTCCATGGCCACAGTAGTGGCTGCGCCACCCCCCATGGTGGTTCCAGACCTGAAATTCTTTTTTTTCCGGCGATAAACTTGGATCAAAGGAGGTTTAATCTTATCAATACCCCCCCCCCCCCTTGAAGATTCACCTTGTCCTCAAGGTGAAAGTCTGGAAAGGCTTCATGAATGCGGGCCACCGATTCCCAACTATTCTCACAAGAAGGAAGATTCTGCCAGGAAATCAGAACCTCAACATTACCAGGAGAATCTTCACGAACATTGAGAACCGATTCGGGATAAACTTGCAACTCGTGATCTTCAGATAGCATGGGAGGCAAGGGCTGAGATTGAAACGAATCGCCAATGGCTTTCTTAAGAAGAGAGACATGGAACACCGGATGAATTCTGCTATGGGAAGGAAGGTCCAATTTATAAGCTACAGCTCCAACTTTGGCTAGCACTTGGAATGGCCCATAGAATCGTGGACTGAGTTTCTGATTAACTCGTTGAGCCAAAGATCGCCTTCTATAAGGCTGCAACTTCAAGAAGACCCAATCGCCAGCTTCAAATTCCACTTGTCTTCTGTGTTTGTTGGCATATGTACGCATGATATCCTGAGACTTAAGCAAGTTGTCTCGCAAATCTGCCAACAATTCGTCCCGGTCCTTAGAAAGTTTATTAACCTCATCTAACTTGGAAGGAATGGTCGAACCTTTGAAAAGAAGAGGAGGATCCTGCCCATACAAGGCTTGAAAAGGTGACATTTTGCTGGAAGCATTATAATTAGTATTAAACCAGAATTCAGCCCATGGAAGACAAGAAACCCATTTTTTGGGTTTGGAACCTGTAAGACAGCGCAAGTACACCTCCAAGCACCGGTTGACAACTTCGGTTTGGCCATCAGTTTGGGGATGATAAGCAGAACTAAATTTCAATTGAGTACCTGCTGCTCGGAAAAGTGCCTTCCAAAAATTGCTCAAGAAAAGGGGATCTCGATCAGATACAATGGAGGAAGGAAAACCATGGAGCCTGACAATTTCTTGAAGGAATACTGCAGCAACCTCAGTAGCTGTATAGGGATGACCCAAGGCCAAGAAATGTGCATATTTTGTAAGACGATCAACTACTACCAGAATGGTGTCTTTCCCCATGGATTTAGGTAAACCAGTGACAAAATCCATGGAAATATCTGTCCAAACTTGAGTAGGAACGGGTAAAGGTTGCAATAAGCCAGCCGGAGTTAAAGTATCACTTTTGTTCCTTTGGCAAACATCGCAAGCAGCCACATAGTTCTTGATGTCAGATTTCATGCCGTCCCAATAAACCAAGTTGGCCACCCTTTTGTATGTTCTGAAGATTCCGGAATGCCCTCCCATCAATGAAGAATGAAACTCTTTCAAGATGACTGGTATACGGGAGGAAGTCTTTGATAAAACCAATCTACCTTTAAAGAATAGTTTCTGATCACGCAAGACATATCCGGAATGAGAAGTAGGGTCCAGAATCAAGTCTTGTATAATTTTCTGCAACTTGTCATCTTTATTGACTTCTTCCACCCATTCTTCAAAATCATGAATTTGTAAGATAGAAATGGCGCAATAAGAACTCCGCCGGGATAAGGCATCAGCAGCAGAATTGTCTTTACCCGGTTTGTACTGAATATCAAAGTCAAACCCAGCCAACTTAGAAACCCACTTGAATTGTTCTTCACCCAACATGCGTTGATCTGCCAAAAACTTCAAACTTTTCTGATCAGTTCGGATTATAAAATGATGACCCAACAAGTAATGGCGCCATTTCTGGACAGCTTTGACAACCGCCATCAGTTCGCGATCATAGACTGATTTCCTTTGATTCCGATCAGATAAAGTTGTACTCCAAAAATCCAAAGGGCGACCTTCCTGCAATAAAACAGCACCCAAACCTGTACCTGAAGCGTCAGTCTCTAAAACAAAAGGCTTGGTAAAATCAGGAACAGCCAGCATAGGAAGAGTAGTCATGGCATTCTTTAATTGTTCAAAAGCAGCATGAGCATCAGAACTCCATTGAAAGGCATCTTTCTTCAATAAATTAGTCAAAGGTTTCGCAATCTTCCCATAATTCTGTACAAAACGGTGGTAATAACCTGTTAGCCCAAGAAAACCCCTTAAACTTTTGATGTCCTTGGGAGTAGGCCACAACCACATAGCCTCTAATTTCTTTGGATCAGCAGAAACTCCACCTGCAGAAATGATGTGACCCAAATACTCCAAAGTCTCTTGGCCAAAAGTGCATTTCTTCCCATTGACTTTCAAATCATGTTGTTGTAGTAGAGATAAAACAGTGTGCAAATGTTGGATATGATCTTCCATGGAGAGGCTATATATCAAAATATCATCGAAGAAAACTAATACAAACTTGCGGAGAAGGGGCCTCAAAACTTCATTCATTAAAGATTGGAAAGAAGAGGGTGCATTAGTGAGACCAAAAGGAAGTACCAGAAATTCGTAATGACCTTCATGAGTTCTGAATGCAGTTTTTTCAATGTCACCTTCCTTCATTCTGATTTGGTGATAACCGGAACGCAAATCCAGCTTTGAAAAGATCTGTGCCCCTCCTATTTCATCCAACAATTCATCAATGACTGGAATTGGAAATTTGTCTGGCACGATGATCTTGTTTAAGGCCCGGTAATCAACACAAAACCGCCAACTACCATCTTTCTTTCGAACCAGAATTATGGGGCTGGAGAAGGGACTTGTAGATGGACGAATAATGCCGGCATCTAACATTTCAGCAACCAATTTCTCAATTTCGTTTTTCTGGTAATGAGGATATCTATAAGGTCTTAAGTTAGGAATTTGCGCCCCTTCCTTGAGATGAATCGCATGATCTTGCCGACGGTGAGGTGGTAATCCTTCCGGTGGTTCAAAGATGGAAGGAAATTGGTGGAGAATGGAAACTAAATCTGCTGGAACATTAGCCCTCCAATCTGTTTCCGCTCGAATTTGTTGAAAATCAATGAGAAATCCCTCACCATGTTGCAAAGCCTTGAGTAGGGAATTTAAAGAAGCATCCTTCTTGCATAATTCAGGATCCCCTTGGAGTGATAACTTCTGGCCATTCATAGTAAACCGCAAAGTCAACTGTTCAAAGTTAGCTCTAATGTCACCAAGACTTGCTAACCATTCTAGGCCCAATACAATGTCCACTCCGCCAAGGCCAAACAAATAAAATTGCTGATTGACCGGCACATTGTGTAACAGCAAAGACACGTCCTTACAAACACCCTTGCATGGTATCTTATGACCATCCCCTACTTCAACTACATAAGATGGAGTATCCTCAACCTTCAAGTGCAATTCCTGTACTAACGCCTTGGAAATGAAATTATGAGTTGCTCCACAATCAACTAACACCACAACTTTGTGATCTTCAATAGTTCCCCAAACCTTGAAAGACCTTCTGGAAGTGAATCCAACAATACTATTCAGGGATAAATGTGGGACAGGTTCCGTTTCGGGGTGACAATCTGGATCATCTTCTGGTTCAGAATCGCCAGTCTCTTCCATCAGCATAACTCGAAATTGTTTGTTCTTGCACACATGGTTAGGCCCAAATTTTTCATCACAGCGAAAACATTCTCCTTTCCGGATCTTCTCCTGGTAATCAGCATCAGAAAGTCTACGGTAATTACCCGGTCGATTTCTTTGAAATGGTTTATCCACTGAGACACTACCAGAATAAGATGAAGATGGTGTGTAACTTTTGCCTCCACTCTTCTGTGTAGTATCAACTGTGACAGTTCGAGAAATGGATGGAGACTTATAAGAATTACTGAACCTTGAACCAGAAGTGGAATTTGGATGAACCTTACTAACTGCAAGATTTTTCTGCTCAATCATTAAAACCTTTTGGACCATGATGGATAAGGTTGTTGGTTCATAAAGTTTAATTTCTGCACCTATGTCCTCCTTCAAACCATTCACAAAGATATCCATTAAGTGTGTTTCATCAATGTCTTTCAACATGCCGGCAAATTTCTCAAATTGTTCCACAAATTCCGCCACCGAATCTTCTTGCTTAAGGGCTAGTAAAGCAGCAAAGGGATTGAGAGTACTTGAAACTTGGAACCTCTTCAGAATTGCCAACTTAAAAGTGTCCCAGTCTGCGTGAGGATGACAACCTTCCCACCATTGAAACCATGATAGAGCTTTTCCATCCAGTGCCACCAGAACCGCCTGCAATCTCCCCTCCTCTGGAACTCCACGAATTTGGAAGAACCTTTCCAACTTATGAACCCAACCATAGGCATCAGCAACACCATCAAAAACTGGAACCTCCAACTTCCGCCAACGTGCAGAAGTGTTATCACAGTTAGACTCTTTTTCCTGTCCTGGGCGCTTAATGCTCTGTTCATGATTGTCTCTTTGAGAGCCAAGGTCGTCCCGATGCATGAACGTCTTCATCATATTTTCCAAACGTTGAATTCGTTGATCAGTTTGTTGACGGTCAATCTGTGCTTGTTGACGATCAGCCTGTGCTTGTTGACGATCAATCTGCAACATTTCCATAATTTCTTGCATCCGCTCCATTGGATCTTGACTGGCTTCAGAACGAGTTTTTCCCATTTATAAAGTGAACCACTTAAGTACCACAGCACCTGGATGGTGCTCTGATACCAAAATGATAAGATAGGGGAATAGAATAATGGATAATTATTATTGATACTGCAGAGATGAAGAATCTCTACTGGGAATAGTACAATACAGCAGGAGTTCGAGAGCTTGTTCTCTCCATACTACCAAACTTATAATTTCCTGGATGATCATCTAATAGGCTACATCTATTATTTATACAACTGCATAGTGCAGTTTCTATTTTGAATTCAAACTGACATACACACATAATAACTGCTAACTCCTAATAACTACAGACTGGTAACTGCCCCTATCCATCTGCCAAATTCGTATTTCCCCTCTCTCCTTGCTGTTTTGGCTGCTCAGCAGTCTCCATGGCCACAGTAGTGGCTGCGCCACCCCCCATGGTGGTTCCAGACCTGAAATTCTTTTTTTTCCGGCGATAAACTTGGATCAAAGGAGGTTTAATCTTATCACTTATTTTCATAATGTTCTCAAAATAGTTTATGAATAAGTGCTTATACATACCTAAAACATATTTTGAACTTATTTCAATAAGCTTATCAAATTAGCTTACGAATAACAGCTTCTACGACGAACACTTATTGTTATGAGCACTTACTTAAGTTGCTTACCAAAACAAACCAAAGTTCTATTCAAAGATAGATAGCCCAAAACCAGAGAGGAGACTGAACATTGTTACAAAGTGAGAGTTACAAAATACAGCATTTACATACATCTCAATTGCACAATCCATGCTTTGTTCATTCATTGAGAATAAGTAATACAAACAGAAAGTTAAGCTGTTCACTTGAAGTAGTATGGAAGATCTAGGACATAGAGGAGGAAGTAAGCCCAAGTAACCCCAGAAATGCCTCCAAAGAAGAACCCCCCAGTGAATTTGGCCCAGCCATCTGCTGTTTGGAGCTGATCAGGCACCTTCTTGCGGCCGGTCAAGGTCAATGAAGGTGCAGTGGATGGATCCCCTTCATTGAAGGATGAAATTCCATAGATTGTGAGGCAGAGGCTAAGGATCACCACAAGTCCAGCAGCTGCAAGAGAGCCTGCACTTCCTGCATATTCGGTGTTCCTCAGAGGCCCGGCCTTCACGAATGGGCCCACAAGCAGGAACCCGTGGGCCAAGCCCACTTCAACCCCTCTTAGGAGTGGGTTCACAGCAGTTCTGTATGCTGGAAGGTTAGAGAGGTACCATGCAACCAAGGGGCTTGATGTAACTGGAGTTTCAAGGCTTCCAATGAATGGGTCACCATTAATTGGCTGAATCACTTGGTAAGTTGGCTGCCAAAAACAAGAAAACACCAGTCAGTAAGGGATTCTAAGCAATATCATAATGCTACAGAATAAAACTCTACAAAACATAGCATGTTTGCTCACAAAATCACAACCTAACAAAATATTAAGACAGAAACAGCCACAGAAATCCTATAAAATCCTTCAATCAGACTTGACATATAAACTAAGTTTCTTATATAGGTTTCTCTTTATCCTGCATGACGTAAGTGCTGTTCGGCTGTCCTAGTGGCTTTAATCTAATGACGCTAAGACAAAAAAAAAAGGCTTCTTATTGAACATTGTAATAAAACCAAGCAATAGATTTCTACATAATGGTATAAGGTGTGTGTTTTCAAACCATTTCTAGATTATAGATGTTAAAAATGTTAATTAAGACTCATATGAGTCATATATGTGAGAGCTTAAATCATTAAAAAATACAACAAACAGAAGTTGTAAATCTGAATTTATGTTGACATTCTTCATATAATTAAAATGGTCCATGATTCATAGCATGTTGGAAAACATGAGGCAACAAAAAAAAAACAGTCATTCATACTTTGTTCATACATAGTACATTGTTTAGAAGATAATGAAAACTTTGCTAGTAATAACTAATAGCACATCTGAAAATCCTTCTACAATTATATATTCTAGAACTAAACTCAATTATGGAGAAGCTTATGCGAATATCTTCTGTGTACAAAATTGATTCCGAGCAAAAATAAGTTCATTTAAACATACTATGAGCAAATGGGATATGGCAGAAATGATTTCCTAGTTATAACTAATAGCATATATATAATTATTATAGAACCAAAATAAATTTTGGAGAGAAACTTATATGCGTAGGTTCTGAGTGTCAGAATTGATTATGAGGAAAAATAAGCTGATCCGCGAAGATATCACATATGGATGAAGTGGCCTACCTTCTCAGATTGAATGGCCTTGACAGTGAAGGTGAATTGTCTTCTAGAAGGCAATAGGTGGAGTGGAGAAGAGCCTGAGAGGCCCTTGGGTGTGACCAGAGAAGGCCTAGTGAAGGTGGACTTGAGCTGACTAGCCATTGGAGAAGCAGCAGCCATGGCCTTAATTTTGTGAATTCCAACACAGCACAAAGAGTTGTTGCTACTACTACACACAGTGTCTCAATTGAGGGACCGTGGTGGCTAAGTACTTTCATCATGGTTCAATCAAAGTTCAAGGTTGTGGCTGTTGAAGCTCCTCAAATCTCATTGGCTGAAATGCATACCAAAACCTTATCCCTTATCCAAAACCCAACCTTGAAATATTTGATATTTTGGTTTATATTTATGGGCTCTTTTGGGTTTGGTTAAGTCCTATGTACACAGGCCTTTTGATCCATTCACCCACTTGAAAAGGTATTGTCACCCCAAAATAAAAAGGAACACTTGAAAATGCAACTCAAGATTATGACTTATTAGTATTCAGTGACAAAAAAAAAACAGATTATGACTTATTGGACCAAAAATAAGAGAAGTTCATGACTCATGAGTCCTATTATTTGAAATTAATTAACTTCTGGTTCTGGCTTGAGTGAGCATGCTCTATTTTTATTGTATTATATGATTTGCATTGTTGTATCACTCCTTGATGTTGCAAGTGAATTATCTTGAGTTCCCCTTTAGAGCCGTAAAGGCATCAGGCTGGGCTCACTTGAGCGCCTCGTGGTTATGTTCGACTTGTAATTTGTCTGGGCATTTTGCCGTTATCAATGAATCTGGAAACTATCCTCCTTTGACCAAAAAAAAAAATTAATTAATGATTATACATTGAATGTGTTAACGAATTAGATGTTTCATCAGATTTGATCATGTTATTTTTTAATTCAATTATTATGTCGAAATATAATGAAATACAATTGAACTTCTTAGTGTGGTTGTCGGTTGTTTGGCTGGGTTAAATTTAGCTTGGACTGATGGGTATGGTCATCTAAAAGTGGTATATCTTTTGTGGAAGTGATGGGCAATGGGTTATGAGGTTTTATCACCGCTTGCAAACCTTCAACCCTCTTGACAGAACTCAGGGCTATTCATATAGGTGTAGAGTTGGTTTCTAATTACCCTAAGGTTGTTATAAGATTAAAGAGTGACTCGGCATCTGCTATTGATATGCTTTTCTCAGAGGTAGCATTAGTGGAGTCCTTAAGATATCATCTGTAGTCTCATCTTGTTACATGGGGAGATCAAGTTCCAGTTTATATATATATAGTGGCAAATTCTTTGGCTCAGAGTGCACATTAATTTCTTTGAGTTTTGGTGTTCATGTTCTTGATTATTAATTCCTTTGGATAATTTTTGAATTGATTAATTACATTAATTAAAAAATAATTATGAAAAGAAGTCTCTCTAAACATGTACAAACTATGCAAAGTACTAGCAGAGAAGGTTCTTCTTGTGCTTTAGAACTCATAAACGGGCGCTCAATGAATTTAAAAAAGGAGGGGCTGAGCCAAAGATGTTGAAATTCCAATACTTGGTCTACACTCCATAGTTTGCCCAATAGAAAAAAACTTTGATTTTTTTGTCTTCATATCCATGCTTTTTTATGGATTGTGTTTTTCTTTTGACTGCTTTTTATTATTGGGGAAAAGAGGACACATTTAATGACAACATGCAATAGCTTGATTGCCACATTATATTGACCGTCCAATATTATTTATTTGACAATAATGCCTTCTGCACAAGCAATTAGGTCACCTCCAACAGCTTTCCATCCCCATGCATCCCATCTTCTTTCTTTTGTTTTTGACAATCTTTTGGTTGGTTGGTTCGTAATGGGATGAAAAATGAGGGAATAGAAAGAAAGCACAAACATTGAGTTGTTCCTTCCATTGGTTTAGATCAAAAGTTGCAAGGATACAAAATTTAAAGTGGGTTCATTTAATTAAAAACCAAAAATTAAATGATGCAGCTAAAAGTCATACACTTTTCAGCGATATACAATATACATTTTAGCGGCAATTAACTACCATAAAGAGAATTTGTTTCAAGTTGTACAAAGTATTTTCAAGAATCTCATTATTAGGAATGACATTTTGTTTCTGGGTAAAATAAAAATACGTTTCGTTTGTATATATTATTTCCAGGAATATTTTTAAAATATAAAAAATTATAAAATATATGATAAAATGAATTGTTAGTGGGAAATAACTTTCATTCTCAATAAGAATATGAGATTAATTCATAAAATTTAATGGATATACACTGTTAGTGTAGTATAGTTTTACACAGACATCTAATTGAATTCCACCAAATAAGCAAATATATTTTTATTTTAATTAAAATTAAAAATGAATGTAACTATCTCTCCTACGTGACTAACATTGATTGGATGTCAGTGTAAAACTATTTTACACTGATAGTGCATATCTATTAAACTTCAATTTATATGTGTGAAAATCCATCGCCGAGAATAAATTTTAAAAACTTACACACCAAACCTAAAACTCATATTTTGAGAATGTTTTAAGATAAGTTGAAACCAACAAAAATCTAATTTCCTTTTATTAAATTACTATGTCCATCAAGTTTTATTAAAATACTCAAAGAGGCTGGTTTAACGCACTACACATGTCATGAACCATATTGCATGTTTTAAAAAAATCACATGACCTACTTTTCTTTTTCTAATGGTGATTAATTTTTTTTTTGATTTACACGAGACCCAATGGCCAAACACACTACTCGAGAATAATATGACTAATTAAATATATTTTTTAGGTTAATTTTTTTTTACATCAGAAAGATAAATTGCACCTTCCAAATGTTGATCCTTGGACCTCCCTCACATGTCATATAGTTCTTATCACTTGAACTATCATTCGATAACATATTTGAGGTCAATTTGAATATATAACTTAAATAAGTATTTACGATAATAAATGTACATTTTAGTAAATAGTAGATTACCCATGATGATTTTATTGCGACTGTTCTTTAAAACCAGTACATCAGGGCGGTCTTTCCAGCCTCCATAATATAAAAATATTAGGGCAAATTTCTATACAATAATGTCGGTTGGAAACGCTGCAATCTACCAATACAAAAAGATGTACATTACGGTGACTTGACCTGCCGTAAAAGTAATATTTTTAATTTATAAAATGAGAGTTTTAACTGCCCTTATGTGTCACAATTTCATTTCGCCCTCACTCGTGTCTCTTTTCTCACTTACATGCATTTCATCCCCAATTTCATTTTACTCTCTTATCATCACCATCTTCTACGCACAATCTCAATCCTCACCACCGTCTTCCATTCGTATCTGGCCTCATTTTACCCCCACCCCATCACCTTCTTTCTCCAGATTTGGCCTCATTTCACTCTAACCTCATCACCATCTTTAGTTCGCGTTTAGATTTGGCGTTAGTCCACTCTCACTCATCACTGCCTTCTGTTTGCGTCTAGATTTGGTTTGTGAATCATCTCCATGGCTAGGGTTCTCATACATCAAATTCGATCTTTATATTTGTTTTCAGATAGAGCTCATGAATCCCTCTATATCGTTTGATAACATTTTGAATAAAAGACTTATGGAACTCTCTCACCCCTCACATGCCCATGACTAGGGTCTCCCACACACTTATGAGAGGGTTAATCAGTTTCGTTGGACACCAATAAGGCTCATAATAGTAGATTGTTTTTTTTTTGACAGCCATAACAGTAGATTGTTAGTTCTGTTGCTATGATAATTCATCATTAGGGAGGGAGAGAAGCAACGCAATCGAGAAAAGTGAGTAAAAATATTTTAATCATTTTAATAATTCAATCTCGATCATTCAATATTTTATTATTATATCAATGATAAAAAAAATTTGTTCGTCATGCACCATTACTGTTTCCACAAAGCTTTTTGGTTTTAACCAACAAAAGATAACAAAAACCAGAAGAAAAAAAATAAAACTACCCGACAGCCGACATAACCTCTTTCAAAAGAAGTTCCCACAGCATCATCAAGCAAGAGCTGATTCAAGCCAACCAATGGTTTCTCGATAAAATCCAATTGTTACCACAAAGCTGCATTCAGCATTTCACAGCCTAATATAAAATATAGTTATCTCTCTACCTCCCAAATTTCTTTGTTCTATAAATCACCACAAAACGAATAACTGAAAAAAAAAATGCCATGCCATGGCTACTTTAATGCATCATACCAAAATCAACGTAGAAAACAACCAGTTTCATGCTGGATCGTTTGTGTCCATTCCATTGAAGTGCATTTACAGTTTAAAAAACATGCCACACAAAGTTTAGTTCTATAAATAGAATTGATGACCTCGATGAAAAAAACGCAGCAAGATTTGTCTCCATCTCTCTTCAATACAATTATAGCCATTAATTTTTTAATTTTTTATGAAATTATAGCCATTAATTTTTGTAATCGTTATAATTTATTCAAAAAATAATACTTTATTAAATGAAGAAGTCCATGGTGTAAGTGGGACCGTGGATGTTTAGTGAAAAAAATTGCCCTAGACTAAAGATATCCTTCTTTGGATTTTATTTTTGTTAGACGCTCTGGGAACATGGTAGCGGATCTTTTAGCCAGGAATGTCTCCTCATTCACAGATTTAGTGTAGATTGAAGAGGTACCTCCTGAAGTTATTGCTTTTGTACATTTTTTTACTTGCACCCGACAGGAATTAATCCTTAAACCTCCCCTACCTAACCCATATGTCCTCAAACTCCTACCACTTGAGCTATCATACGGGAACTGTTGCTTTTGTACTTGTTGACACTTTGACATCAGTGGCGATTTCAATTTAAGCATTTGCTGTCATTAAAAAAAATTATCCTTCTAGCACCGAAAAGATAAAAGTCATCGTTCACATCTTAAAATTGGAAATAAAAGAAATTTTATCAACTTTCATTTAATTTTTATTTGGATCAAACATGGATAAGTATCTATCATTTCACTTTATCCATTTGAATTTCCATTTTTGTCTAGATTATCTCATTTTCTTTTATCTCATTTGGATTGAGTTATTATCTAGATCATAATATTTAATTTTCAAGTATTGAGAATTCATAAATATTGTTTGACTAGTGATACACAAACTAAACCTTAAGGGTAAGAGTATAAGTTTGAATTCTTAAAAATAGAATTTTACGAGAGACATGTAATTGCATCACAAACAGATGGTGATATATCCGTGAAGCAAAAAAAAAAGGAATTTATAAGTATATTATTTTTCGTTCTCAAAATTTAATATCTTCAATTGAATCATTTTACAAATTAAATCTGGTTACATTCCTCATCTTTTAAAAATCAAAATTTTAATTAATAAGCTATATTTGTTAGTATATCATTTTCTTTTTCATCGAAAAAATATTTGTATCATCTTTTTTTTTTGAACTATGTTAGTATCTTTTTTTTTTTTGCATTATGTTAGTATAATCTTTGAACTAACCATATCTTTTTTTTTTGAATGGACCTAACTAACCATATCTCGAACAAACCAAAACAGAAATTTGCAATGAATCATGAAAGAGTATTGGGAAAATTCTAGAAGCTCTTAATTAACACTAACTGATTAACAGTAAATGAATAAAATTAGAGTTTAATTTTGATGCACCGACGGTGTAAAGTTTTTTTACATCGTCAACCAATCAGATTTTAAGGATGTGACATGTCAATTAAAAAAATTAAATGAAAAGAGAGATTTTCTCACATCCTTAAAATCTGATTGGTTGACGGTGTAAAAAAACTTTACACCGTCGGTACATCAAACTTTTTCTCATAAAATTATCATAAAGAGTAAACTAATTAACGATAATAAATAATAAAATTAATTATCAAAAGAGTGAGCAACATTATATTCTCTGCGCTTTCCACGCACCGCGCCAACAGCAATCTAGGTGTCCGCCGTTTTGGAAAGTCATAAACCCACCAAACGACGCCGTTTCTGCCACCTTCAAAAACCCTTATTTTTCATTATCTATAAAACTCTGAATTTTGAAGAAGAAGAAGAAGAAGCAGAATCTCAATCAAACTCTCTATTTCAGATTCTGAATCCTCATCATCATCATCATCTTTTCAATTTCACTCTATAAATACTCATCAAATTCACATTCATTTCGATTCAATTCAATTCACACACCATTGAATTTTCAGAGAGAGAGAAAGAGGAACAGTTGTTTATTGTTGAATGAATGGGGATTCTTGTTGAGGTTGATAGCGGTGATGAAAGCGACGACGACGTTCTGGTTCCGCCGACGAACTTCTCCATGGTGGAGGATTGCATTTTCCGATCAAGTTTCCCCAACCCTTCAAATTTCCCCTTTCTCCGAACCCTAAACCTTCGCTCTGTCATGTTAGTTTCTCTTTTCTTGAATCTCAACTCGTTGCTTTTCTTTTGAAATTAATGATAAAGGGTATTCGAAACTGCAAGAAAAATTTGATTTTTTTGTTTTAATGTATGGGTTTTGGGAAATTCTGCAGATACTTGTGTCCTGAACCTTACCCGCAAGAGAATCTGGAGTTTCTTCGGTCGGAGAATATTCAGCTTTTTCAATTTGGAATCGAGGGGAAGACGGTAATTTTCATTTCATTGGCTGTGCTGACATGTGTTGTCAATTTGTAATGTCATGTGATGTGAGTATTTGATATATGCTGATATGAACTGTTTGTTCAGAGTTTTGGAAGGTACTGAGAGTTTTGAAACCTGGGTTGTGGGAAATTTGGTTGGTTCTCTTAATTATGGATTTGGAAGATAATTTTCCATTGGAATGGCAAAGAGCCCTAGGTTTAACTTTTGTTTTCAGTGGCTGTTAATTGTGGTATTTTGTTTTTAGGGGAAGGGAAGAATATCTGGATTTTATCACATACATGGGGGGTTGGTGTCAAGTGAATTGTTTTTTCTTATAGTGAAATAACTGCAGCTAAAGCCCTTCTTTTTTTACATGTGGCTATGCATGATTGAATACTTGCTTGACTCTTATGATTGTATTGTACAAGGGAATCTATTGACTAGTGGACATGAAATTTGATACATATTGATTGTGCTTTTCCTGATTCCATATCTAACAAGTCTTTGTATTATTTGCAGGATGTTTCTTTACCAATTCTCAGTGATTCTATCATGGAGGCTCTGAAAGTTTTAGTTGGTATGAATTATAACATGCTCATTCAACTTTGAGATGCAGTTTTTTTTTCTTCTTTGGGTGCTTTTCTTGTATATTAGATTTGATGTTTAAATTGCCTTCATTTTTTGTGTGGTTTCAGATGTGAGAAATCATCCAGTTTTGATCCATTGCAAACGTGGAAAGGTATAGATTCACTTAATGAGGATATCTTCTCATTATTTTTTTTTTCATTCTTTTTATTCTGATTCTGAGGGACCTTCTCTTCTTTATTGCAGCATAGGACAGGTTGCCTAGTTGGTTGCTTTCGGAAATTCCAGAATTGGTGTTTGTCTTCTGTGTTTGAGGAGTACCAGCGATTTGCCGGTGTTAAATCCAGAATAATGGATTTAAGCTTCATAGAAAAGTTTGACATCAAAATCCTGAGCCAGTGCCTTTACAGCATCATCTACCAGTACCATGGATATGGTTCGAAGAAGCGCCGGTTGTCGTATACAGAGGACAATTTACAGAAGCCCCGATTGACATCATTTTAACTGTGCCGGGGCATAACCCCTTTTTTCAAAATTTGATTTGTTAGGAGTTCATTCTTCATAGAAGTTGATCTGTCATTGATACCTATTAAAAGTTAGAATTTTCAATGATCTTTAGAGTATACACACATTGCCTTTTATCTTTCACCCCCTTCTCAGCCCCCATTCCAATTGTCATTATTTTACACAACTATAGAAATACAATGGTGCAAACATTTATTTTGAAAACAATTATTAGCTTTGATCTGCTATTGTCAAGGATTGGTTCTGTCCAACAGAAGTTTTTGAAGATAGAGCATCATTTCCTTTAAATGGATAAGGTTGGACGGGACTAGTCCAGGTTCAATCTACAATGTGGAGGAAGAAACATAGGACTGATTTAGAGGTGACAATTTTGAATCAGTCAATTGTGAAGTCGATGAGACCAAAGTGTTACCACAAGTTGTGCAAAAGAAGCTTCTGAAGAGTGAAGATAGAGTATCATTTTCTTTAAATGGACAAGCTATGGCTTTGAGCACATCATTGATGATTATTATTGGAATTTGATGACGCGTACTTCTCGCCTTACAAAAGTTGCTTTTAATATTTCCGCCTAGAATTACAAGGTGCAATACTTTAGTGAAAAAGACATTATCGTGGATTGATGGGGACAATGTGGTATTCTCTGGGTGGTGAAAAATTATGTTCCGAATAGTAGTTTTTAGAATGTAATTTTACATTTTACATTTGAGAAATTAGTTTCCGAGATTATCAGATAACAAATTACATTTTGAGATAGAAATATACTTTTCAGAACAAATTTTATCATTTAATTGAAGATCATTAGTAGAATGTCTGATAAAGAACGAGCAAGAATACAAATAGGAAAGCTTGCAGTCCAAACACTGTCTGCATGACACAGTGAGCATACAAATAAGAACTATTGAGTCTCCTTGCTAATCGCTTTAAGTACATATTCACAATCAGACTCCAGAACTATTTAAGAGAAACCTAACCTTGAAGCAATCCATTCCCAACTTGATACCCGAAGCATCTACCATTAGAGCCCCCACACCCATCCCCTATGTTTTAGTCCCTGCCCTAATAACAATGTCATCAATAGAGGATACTTGTAAGCACCCAAAAAATTCACAATTTTTTATTCTTCAAAAAACAAAACAGAAAGCGAAAACAACTAAGCACAAGAAAACAAGTCCCTAACAATTTATTATAAATTTAAATTATAACAATTAAAATTTAAAACATATTTTTCCCATAAAAATGTTAGTTAAAAAAAAACCAAAAAAAAAAAAAATACAGAATAAGACGCCTAAAACTGAAGAAGCCGAGGTTTTGTCGTACAACAGAAAACTGAACTATATCACCGTCACTGTCTTGTCTCTTCCTCCTTCCGCCGCCACTTCAAGCGGCGGCAGAACACCACCGCCCGGCGCAACACACTTGGTCGGAGCCGGCGACGCTGCCCTCTTCCCCTTTCTGCCCGGCGAAGAACCCCCTCAGCAGAACCAGAAACGCTCTTATTGTTACTATTACTCCACCGTGCAACACCCAGAACCACCGTCAACCACCACCACGTCCTTCTTCATCCGCCGCTGTTGAATGTCAATTGAATGATGCGGTTTCCTCTATTCCAATTATTCCCCAAAACCCCTCATCACTCCTTAAGGTTCGCATCCACTGCACTTGCTCAACTCAATTTCTCAGACACTCCGAATTCCTCATCTTGTGACCCTGACCTTCACGCGCAAACCCTCGACCGTTTGCAAAACGACCCTTATCGTGCAATTTCCTTCTTCCATGATCTCAAGCAGCAGGGGTTCCCTCACAGCATTTCAACCTATGCTGCCATAATCAGGATCTTCTGCTACTGGGGCATGGATAGGAGGTTAGATTCTCTCTTCCTTGAACTAATTGCCCTTTCGAAACGAGACCCATTGTTCGAAATCCATGACTTGTTTGAGGAGCTTCTGGAGGGGGAGGAGGATGAGGGTCTTGATGGGAAGCCCTTCTTGCGCAGAGCATTTGATGGGTTTGTTAAATCTTGTGTTAGTCTTAGCATGTTTGATGAGGCTATTGATTTCTTGTTTCTTAATAGGAGGCGCGGAATTCTGCCTAATATCTTGACTTGTAACTTTCTCCTCAACCGGTTGGTTGGACATGGTAAAGTGGAGATGGTCCTGGCAATTTATGAGCAGCTCAAGAGGCTTGGTTTGAGCCCTAATCATTACACCTATGCCATTGTCATGAAGGCGCTGTATAGGAAAGGTGATGTGGTTCATGTGTTTCAAGAAATGGAGGAAGCTGGGGTGACTCCTGATTCCTATTGTAATGCAGTTTTAATTGAGGGCCTCTGCAAAAATCATAGGTCTGATTGGGGATATCAGTTTCTCCAAGAATTTAGAAAGGTGAATGCTCCCATAGAGGTTTATGCTTACACCGCTGTTATTCACGGGTTTTGTAATGAAATGAAATTAGATGAAGCTGAGAGTGTTGTTTTGGACATGGAAAGGCAGGGGTTGGTTCCTGATGTGAATATTTATTCTGCATTGATCTGTGGTTATTGTAAGAGTCATAATCTGCCCAGAGCTTTAGACTTATATGCTGACATGATTTCAAAGGGTATAAAAACAAATTGTGTACTTGTTAGCAACATCCTTCACGGCCTTGTTGAGATGGGCATGGATTCGGATGTGGTAGATAAGTTTAAAGAATTCAAGGAATCAGGCATGTTTCTTGATGGGGTAGCTTATAATATTGTGTTTGATGCTTTATGTAAATTAGGTAAAGTGGATGACGCAATAGAAATGCGGGAAGAGTTGAGAGTTAAGAACATTGATTTAGATATTAAACACTACACAACCCTTATTAAAGGGTATTGCCTTCAGGGTAACCTCATTGATGCCTTTTATATGTTTAATGAAATGAAAAATAAAGGTTTTAAACCTGATATTGTCACATATAATGTCCTGGCTGCTGGGGTGTGTAGAAATGACGAGGCTCGTGTGGCAATTAACAATTTCGATGAAATGGAGAGTGATGGTGTGGAGCCAAACTCAACTACACACAAGATGATCATTGAAGGTTTATGTTCAGTAGGCAAGGTTGGTGAAGCTGAGGCTCATTTTAACCGTCTACAAGATAAGAGTGTTGAAATCTATTCTGCCATGGTGAATGGCTATTGTGAAGCAAGCAACAACAACAACAACTACGGCGACGACAAAAGCCCGACCCCAATAAGTGAGGTCGGCTATTGTAAAGTAGACCTTGTCGAAAAAGCATATGAACTTTTCCTTGAGCTGTCAAACAAAGGAGATATTGCAAAAGAAGAATCTTGTTTCAAGCTACTTACAAAACTCTGTTTGGTAGGGGACATTGGCAAAGCTATGAAGTTGCTGGAGACCATGCGGTCATTGAATGTGGAACCTAGCCAAATAATGTATTCTATAGTATTAGATGCTTTGTGCCATGTTGGGAAGACAAAACATGCTCGCTCTTTGTTTGATTCTTTTGTGGGGAGAGGATTTACTCCTGATGTTGTAACTTACACAACTATGATAAATAGTTATTGCAGGATGAATTCCTTGAAAGAGGCCCTTGACCTCTTCCAGGATATGAAGAGGAGAGGGATCAAACCTGATGTCATTACCTACACAGTTTTACTTTATGGGAGCTTTAAAAATGCAGCGGCATTGGATGTTATCAACACCATCTGGAGAGATATGAAGCAAACAGAAATAAGTCTAGATGTTGTTTGTTACAGTGTTTTGATTAATGGTCTCATGAAGACAGATAACTATGAAGATGCAATTAGACTATTTGAAGACATGATTGACAAAGGACTGGAACCAGATAAGGTCACATACACTGATATGATTTCTCTCTACTATAAAAAAGGGCTCATGAAGGAAGCTTCTGAATTGCTTGATGAAATGTCTTCAAAGGGAATGACACCAAGTTCGCATATCATCTCAGCTGTGAATCGCAGTATTCTAAAAGCTAGAAAGGTGCAATTTCATGAGTAGTTTGTCAGTTCAGACTGTCAGTGCTTGGATCTATCTCAAGTTCTAAAATCTATCTGGTCAATACTCAATACCTAAAGGTGAAACATAATCTTACGTGCTTAATCTGTAGTTATAAGTGTTTCAATTGAAATCTTGTTTCATTGGGTAAAAGCTTAATCTTTTAGGTTCGTTAGTCTTTTGACAGGCTTTCCGTAAATAGCGTTGTTTGTTCTTTCTTTTAAAAAAGGTTGCACACTGACACATTATTTCCTTAAGAATTCTCTTTTTGGGCTGAGGGATGGTGGTGATTTGGTAAGAATCAGTCACTGCATGTCTTCATGAGGCTTTGAAACTTATTCAAAATATAAAGTTGTACAAGAGATCAATTTTTTCTTTCAACATTACCTGTATCGTATCTTTGACTATGGAAATTCTATTCTGTGTAGACTGATGCAAAGAGACTGTGCAAACAACTTATCCAACTGAAACATAAAGTTAACACTCCTTCCAGACATAGCCACAATGTATATTTGGGATTTTTGGACCTAATGTTGATACATTAGATCATTATGAAAAAACATGGGGAGGCATTGCTATGTGCTGGTAACATTCTTCATTGGCAGGAAAGGTAACTATCATGTCTAGGCATTAATAACCTTCAAGACTTGGGTGATAATTAATTGTACACCCTATCTAACAACGCAAAGTATTCAACCATTTTTATTAACTACATTAATTTAAACCAATCATCAGTAAATAATTTTTTTACCCAAATTGTGTTGACTCAAATTGATTATGTTCAGTATTACATATCTGTTTAATACTGGCATGATGTGGTCGCGGCACAATATTTGTAGAACTTCATTTTCATGTAGCAGGTCTGTATTAACTTTCTTTTCTTTGAGGCATCTGCTGAACCTTATGAAGATTTGAAGATCTTCGTTGGGAACTTGCAATGGGATGTTGTGACTTGTGAGTGACCAATTGACCAATCTTTTTTAGGAGGCTGGGTCGGTGAAATTTGCTGAGGTTAGTTCTTACCCGTTTGGATTTCATAGTTGAGGTTATGCGTGTAATGGTGTTGTATTACAACTTACAAGTTTTCAACTTTTAACATCTGAGGATGTTTAAATGTTGCTTTTGTATTGTGATTTCAGGTAATATGAATGAGATTTGAAGGGTTTAACTCTTAGTTTTAACCATTTGAATTGGAGGCTGTGGTTAGTTTATTCAAGGTAAGTGAAGAAATTTGCATTTTTTGTGCTCTATGAACATGCTTTAAAATAGTCTTAAAAACTAATTTATTTGCTTATTACAGACATGTTGATGGTGACGGTGACCTTTCCATTCAGTTAACAGTAATTTTGGCTTTTACTGATTGAAACAACTGGAAGAACGGATGGGTAGCTTTTTAATTTCTCTCTTCTTTAGTGTCTTCATAGAGTTTTGTTTTCCATTTTCTTTAATGCTTTCAAGCTTTGTTCTCACCATCAATGCTTCAACTGCAGATTTCATGTATGGTCAAGATTAGAAGTTAGAGTCATGTGATCTTTAATGTGTTTTTCTTGCTGTTTCTCACTTGCAGGGATGATTTCCCCAACTTGCAATTTCAATTTTCTTTTGCCTCTGAGTGACTTTGACGGTTCAAAGGTAGTGGAATCTAACTGGAATTTTTTACTCAAGTAGCTATCTGGTTTTGTTATCGATTAATGATTATGCCTTTCTTAAATACCAGTGAAAGAGCAGGAGAGAAATTTATATGCGTGAAGCCAGAATTTTTGGATTTGTATGTGAAAAGAACACCTCAACAGGTATGGTTTTGACTATCTATAAACTCAGTAGTTGTTTTTGGTAATTGGCTTCCTGTGGCTATCCTCTGGTGTATTTGGAAGTGGCATAACAATTTTGTCTTTGATCCACAACCTTGGCTTATCCAAATGGTGTTTAGGCTGTTCATTGTTGTGAACGAGTTTAGCAAGTGGGGGAGGATCGCGCCAAGCGTGGCTGCTGCTTCTACTCCGACCGGCCGCGATTCAATGCAGCTAGATCGCAGATGTGGGTTAGGTGGGTGCTGGCGGGTTGATAAGGAACGGCGCGAGACGTTGGCTGTCGGGGATTGCTTATTCTTATGGGGCTGGAAATGCTTTCTAGGCGGAGCTTTTGGTCGTGCGCGTGGGTTTGAAACATGCTTGCGAGTTGCATTTTCAAGATATAATTTGTAATTCAGATTACAGTGAGGCTGTTGAGCTTTTGGGGGCAAAATGGAGAGGTCCGTGATTACTGATAGGGAGAGCTTATTTCTTCTATTCGTGAGATGTTGGCTTGGAATTGGAGAGTTCATATTATTCATATTGATCGGGAGAGGAGTCGAGTTGCTGATGCATTTGCTAAGCAAGTGGCTCGGATGCGTTGTCCCCTTCATGTTTTGAAGGCTCCTCATTCGAACGTTATTTCATTTTTGTGTCACGATACTCTAGTTTAGTCATTTCGTTTTGTGATTATTTTCTTTCCTCTTGTTACCGAAAAAAGAAAAACACATTGTAAATAAATTATGGATTTAATTTACACACGTACATCAAATTATATCTTACTATTACACAATCAATGTTGATCGCAGTGATAAAAAGTGGTTGTTTATACCCCTAACTTGAGAGCTCAATTCTTAGGACCCGCACTCTTGAGGAGACCAAGGGACCTTTGATCTCTATCACACACAAAGCGAAATTATGAGAGTAATTAAAAAAAATTCCTACTCCTATTATTTTAAAAAAATTATAATTAAATCCTTGAATTAAAGTATGTTTTACGCAATGTAATCCTTGACGTTGCTAGCTAGAAGCAACACCTCGGTGCACCCCACTCGCACCTTGTGCACTCGAGCATGACAACGACGTTTATGACTCCTGTTGCAGCAGAAATTCACCTTGCCACCGATGGGAGGTGAAGCAGCAGTCTTGTGCGTATGGGTTGTGGCGCAGTGTTGCGTGCGGAAAATGGAGTTTTGGGTCTTGAACATCTCGTCTAGCTTCGGTGGGGGAGTCCTTTTTTTTTTGCGGAGGTCATGGCGATGAAGTTGGGTCTGGAGCATACTCTTAGTATTGAGTTCAAGACTTTTGTGCCTCTGATTGCTTGATTGCAATGAACGCATCGCACCAATATGAGAATGTCAGTACTTACTAGGAGAGGGACACGATTAGCCGGACACGACAACTTATGCCCACATCCTCGAGTGTGCAGTTGGTCTGTGGAATAACACTCCGAATTGCTTATCTCGTCAAGCAAAGAAAAGGATACTCAATGACAGTACGCCTGTGGAATAACACTCATTTTGTCTCGGCATCGTTGTACTGGATGTTGGTAGCTAGTTTTTCTGTTTTTCTATTACTTTTTCTCTTATAAAAAAAAAACTAAAAACAAACTATTTTTAAAAAAAAAACAAAATAATTGATATGAGTAAAAGATCTTTTAAATTGAATGAATATCTAAAATATTTTGTTTAAAAAAAACCTCTAAATGCTTACTTGAGAAGGGGGCGCGTCCTTATCCATAGAAGCCCTGGATTTGGCACCCCAAGGCTTAGAAATGGCACCCCAGATTTTTTAAAAAATGCCAGAACTACCCTTTCGGACACCGGGTATCCGTAACACTTCGGAATCCAAAGTTTCGAATAATACCTTGTTGAATCTGACACTTAAATGACAGACATAATTCGGAAACGTACAATCCGAAGTACTTCGGATTCGTTGAATCCGAAAACCTGTCGCACACTGCCACCTTTTGAGCACCATTACTCCTCCACCACCAACTCCATCACCATTACTCATCCACCACCAACCTCATCACCACCCCCCCCCATTACAATCAGATTCAAAAAACTCCACCACCACCACTCTTCCTCTTCTTCCTCCACGTTTGTTTTCCTCCCCCTCACCACCATCTCCTTCCAAGTTCCACTTGCTCCACCCTCAACCACCATCTCCTTCCAAGTTCCACCTTGCTACCAAGTTCCTTCTGGTAAGTTTCATTTCTCTCCCCCTTCATATCCTGCTTTATTTATCATTGTAGTTACATTTCATTGTTGTTTGTTGGAAGTTCGTTTTGCACCACCATTGTTTGCTTGTATTCTGATGCTGTCGAGCTTGATACGGATTGTCTGTATCCGAACGAGTTCGGATTGTCTGTATCCGAACGAGTTCGGAATCCCAATGTCCGAAGTAGTTAACCAGTTGCAGTTTGTTACATGCAGGCTGAATGACTGAACCGTACCTATATGAAGAAGATTTACTGGTTGATGCCGCATGCGATGCCGCATGCGGTTCTGGGAATGTTGAGCCTCCTAGCAATATCATTCCGTGGGTGCCCCCTCGTATAAGCGTGGACGCCACACATTTATTTACAACTGACCAGGTATTCATTGAATAATTTTTGTTGGAACATACTACTATGTATTTGGAAAATGATGTGATGATCATTGAATAATTAGTGATGGTTGGTAGGATGTTTTATTTCTAAAGCAATATGTTATCATTGAACAGATATTTGATACTCGTGATGAGCTTGAACAATGGGCTAAGAATGTTGGAAAGGCGAATGGTTATGTGCTGGTGATTGCAAGGTCTGACTATGCTATAAGTGGAGGAAAGGTATTTGTTACTATTAAGTGTGCGAAGCATGGTATTTACAGGCCATACAAGGACCCGAATACATTCAAGTACAAAAAGACCGCATCACAAAAGACTGATTGTAAGTTTAATCTCAAAGGACGACCTACGAAGGGTGATAGAATGTGGTGGCTGAAAGTGATGGATGGTAAACACAACCATGAACCAGCTAAATCACTAGTTGGCCACCCCTACGTTGGTCGACTAACAGAGGAAGAGAAGGGGCTTGTGGGCACCATGACTAGTACTTGGACTCCACCGAGACAAATACTAGCGGCATTGAAGGAAAACAATCCAAGTAACTTGACTACAATCACTCAAGTTTACAGTTGCAACAAAAGGTTTAAAAAAGAGGAGAGGGGACCATTGACAGAAATGCAACATTTGATGAAGAAGTTGGTAG
Source organism: Lotus japonicus (assembly GCF_012489685.1). Classification (NCBI taxonomy): domain Eukaryota; kingdom Viridiplantae; phylum Streptophyta; class Magnoliopsida; order Fabales; family Fabaceae; genus Lotus; species Lotus japonicus. Next base: position 99,839,773 of record NC_080041.1, read on the forward strand.
AAGCCAAGTATGTTCACTTTGAAAGGCAACAAGCTGATTCAAGTAAGATTAGGGATCTCTTTTGGGCTCATCCTGATGCGGTCAGACTCTTCAACACATTCCCTCATGTGGTCATCATAGATTGCACGTACAAGACAAACAGATATCAGATCCCCTTGCTTGAAATGGTTGGTCTCACTTCTACGGGGTTGACTTTCTCCATAGCATTTTGCTACATAGTTAGGGAGCACACAATTGACTATGTTTGGGCCTTGGAGTGCATGAAGTCTCTTATTGCCGATGATGCCAGATTACCTCAAGTGATTGTGACTGACAGAGATTTTTTTTTGCTCCCCAATGGCCGTTTTTGGCCAAAGAACCCACCGACCAATGGATCTTCCCGTATGCGGCGCGTTTGGCTACATTTACGGCAGAATTGAATGCTTGGATTGATCCTACGGGTGGTCCTCAAGAGAATGTCTTTATAGACCTTGGAGAAGATTGAGACTAGGATTGATGTTTGTAGCAATGACATATGTACAACTAATTAGAAGTTCAAAGTATTATGATGTAGTATTAAACTATTTCTCATGTGCATTTTATCTGTTTCTGCCCTGCAATGTAGCTGGTTATGAGAACTTGTGATTCTGCCTGCATTGTTTCTGGTACTGTCATTTTAACTGGTTAAGCAAATTTCGGAACTTTGGTTTCCGAAGTACTTCGGAACTACGGAGTCCGAAATCTTTCGGACGACTCCTTTCCATTTCCGTGTCATATACTTAAATTTGGCACCCCCAAGTTTAAAAAATCTTCGACATTTAGGTTTCCGAGACAGTTCGGATTTATAGGATCCGAACAACTTCGGAATCTGGGGATCCGAACGTTAATTTTTTTTCTCATTTTAATTTTAAGTCTCTCCATCACTATCCACAACCAACCACAACCAACCTCATTACTCTCATCCAACCACAGCCAACCTAATTACTATCAACCACCAACAACAACCAACCCCATTACTCCTTCATCTATAAATTTGCTTGATTTAAGCTTTCTTGTATTCATCCTCTCCTTTCATTCTTTCAACGAAACCTTCAAAATCAAAATGGAACAAGATTTGCCCACCTTCATCCGCCCTTGCAAACTCCGAGGCAACTCTTCTGCAAGTTCTCGTCCTCTCATTCCCGGCCCTGCTGGTGTTGTCCAGGCCGCCATGATTCAACGCAGCTCCACCACCGACGGACACCTCATTCCAACCCAACAATTTGTTAGGCGCGTCGTCGAAGACGGTCACGACACTGATCCCGATTTTCACTCCAATGCTTGGCTTTCAGCCTTGCAATTAGGCGGATCTGCAACTCCTCTGGGTTCAATCACTCACCATCTAGAAAGGGTCGATCTCATCGTCGCAGTTATCAAATCATGCACGCCAAACGGATTCGGCGATGTGTCAGTTACCCTGAAGGTATTTCCATCTTCCGCGTTCTTTTTCATCAATGTCATGGTATTTAAATGTCCTCTGTCAATGCCATATGGGTTTGAGTTTCAGGATCCTACGGGCACTGTCGGTGCTAGTGTCCATCACAAGGTTTTCACTGAAAGCGAATTCGCGAAGGACATAAATGTTGGATCTGTTATGCTTATCCAGAAGGTTTATTATTTCTAACCGACTTGACTATTGTTTCTACTTCTTTAGACAAGTTGAACATTATTTCTTCCTTTTTTGCTTTTAGGTAGCTGTGTTTTCTCCTAGAAAATCTAATTGTTACCTGAACATAACATTGCCCAACATAGTTAAGGTATGGAAATCTTTTTTACACATATATAATTAAAATAAAAGTGACTGTGGATTTTTACACATCTCAATTTTCGTTTATGTGAATTTTCACAGGTATTCTCCAGTGACTGTGGACCTCCATCTGAAACATTCACCGACATTACAGAAGATTGATTAATGTTATTTGGCTAATTTTGAATTATTTGCAACTTTAAAAAATCCTTGACCTGGATTATGTAGGCTATGTTGCGTCCCTTGAATTATGTACGTTATTTTGCTTCAATTGGATTATGTGCGTTATTTCACTTCCCATTGGATTTTGTTTGTTATTTTACCTGATTTAAAAAGAGATAAAAATGTAATCAAATCAAGTAAAGCGTGATAATGTGAAATCCAAACTAATAATGCGATAAAAGTACAGACCGATAATAAAGCGTGTATAAACTAATAGTGCGATAAAAGTACACATAATAATAATGTCACTGCCCCCTGCCCCTACGACCCACCCTACCCCTACGACCTCTGCCTCCGCCTCTGCCACCTCCTCTATCTCCGCCTCCTCCTCTGCCTCGACCTCTGCCTCCTCGTACACCAACGAAAGTGACGCTCTGGGTCCTGCTCAAGTCTCTGATGACAGTGAGGCACTTCTCTAATAAAGTGCGGGAGCGTGTATCTCTAGGGGGACCGTCGTCGACCTCAAGTCCCTGCTCTAGCAAATCAACGGCCCGACGCAAAGAAGCCTGAAAATAAATCAATATACATGTTAGTAAACCGCATACACAAAACCACAAATGCATAAAGAAAATTAAGTTCACACTTACCACAGCACTGAGATCGGCCCTACTCTCATCCGGGATGATGAACCGGTGAGATACACCGGTGTACCAGTCCAGGTAATCATCTACTGCCGCTCCATCCACTATACTAGGGACCCCCCCTGGAATCAAGTGTGGCTCATAATCCTGGTATGTTGCATCAACGACCTCCGCAGCAGAACTCATGCCCATCACAACAGATGGGTGTCGCGGGATAGGCTGCACGTACCCAAACTGCCGCATCACACGCTCAGGAAGATGAGGTCGCACGGCCGTCCGGATGGGAGTCCGGATGTAGCCTGAGTATAAAGCTCGGACGTCCAGCTCTCTGTGACTCCTGTGCTCCTCATACGGTGTCCATATGACGTCCTCTGCCGTCATCTCATCGAAGAGAACTCGCCTCTCCATCAGTCCAGCATGCCCAGCCCGGGACTCCATCCACCTGCACGCTCTAGGCTGGTCCTCCGTGTACTCGGGGACCTCAATCCGCTGAATAATGGTGGGTGGGAAGTGCTCAAACACCCAAGCTACCAGGAGGGAAGAACAACCGCTCATCTGCTTGGTCTTCCTCCGTGAGGCATGACCAAGTGCATCATACAGTGTAGCTAGTGCAATGGCGCCCCACGCATACTCTGACACCCGATCAAGGTGCTGCAGCATGCCGATCCAATGGACAGAAGTGTAGTGTCCTCCACTCTTGTTCGCAAACAAGGTCGAGCCGAGGAGGTGAAGTAGCCACATCCGTGCTGCATGGTCATGCCGATGCTCTAAAGTACAACAAAGAAACCATTAATCATTTAATTCACATATAATAGTTGCAAATAAATTAAGTATACAGTACAACTAACCAGCAAGAGCCCTAGTATAAAGAGTCTGCAAGAACCCGAATCGCAAGCCAATGGTCTTCACCGCCTTAAACTCCATGATGTAGTCCGTGGCTACCCCTCCTAAGAGCAGAACACAGGTCTCCGCTGCCTGTTCTCTGCTGGCCTGTCCGGGAGTATAAAACCTATCACCCATCGGCAAATGAAGTATAGATGACACGTCATCCAGGGTGATGGTCATCTCCCCGAATGGCATGTGGAAGCTGCTGGTATCCTCATGCCATCTCTCGACGAGGGCAGATAGAAGGGGTGTGTCTATCTCCAGATAGGTGCAACTGAAGAGCGGATAGAGTCCGGTCCCCTCCACACGCTGACGAACAGCGCTCATATCGTCTCCCTCGCCCTCACATGTAAGCTTTGTCAGCTTCATCCCAGCGCTGGCAAACTTCAACACACCTCTATCGGGGTAACGCGGGTCGGTGCCTATAATATGATGCCACAGACACGGCGCAACGTGATGTGGGTAACGGACCAACAGTGACAGATCATCAGGCCCCCTGGAAACGGTGCCTCTGTCTGGACTGGCACCTCATCCCGTCGTGCTCCAGCATCACCCTCAAGCTCCACACCAACCTCAGGCTCCACATCAACCTGAAGCTCCACATCAACCTCATGCTCCACATCAACCTCATGCTCACTCTCTGCCGAACTCTGAGGAGTCATCTGACGAGAAGGCGGAGAAGGCTCGGGAGTCGTCTGACGAGAAGGCGGAGAAGGCTCGGGAGTCGTCTGACGAGAAGGCTCAGGAATCATCTCACAAGGGTCTCGACGCTCCTCATTTGATGTCCCACCAACATCCTGGTCCTCACCAAATCTGCCTCTGACTCTACGAAAAGAAGCATGCAGCCGTCTGTGGCGATCCTCAACATCATCCGGGGCTGTGTGGCGATCCTCAACATCCTCCGTGGCATCATGGGAGCTCCCAGCAACATGTGATTTCCTGCGCCCTTGGCTCTTCCTCTTAGCCATCTATTAAAAAATAATACTCATCAGATAATTGCAAAAGTATATGTAAATAAAAAGAATATCTAACATACTTGATCAATAAGCATGTCTAGCATATTTAAGTACTGAAAAGAATAAACCAGTATATGTAAATGCTACTCAACTTGAAGATAGTTTTCTAAGAATGAAAACTGAAAGTACGGAGGGCAAAACATGTATCAAGTATGTTGAGGATGTTTAGATCTACTTTTCTTTAAACATGATCAATAGTAAAAGAAACAAACAGAAATGGAACAAAATTGATTATGACAGTTCACATATTAGATGTGAAACCTTAAGTAATATAAGTATAACCTATAGGATTCCAAAGAAAGAACATGGAGAATTAACAGAAAGAGCTAAACAAATGAAGATGTATAATTGAAAAAACTGAAGAAAATGGAGAATGAAATACTACCTAAGTTTTTTTCCTTCACAGAGAATCTCTTCTTTAATTCTTAAACAATCAATTGTACAGAATGAATCCCTACCTACCTTGATTTTCCAATCCTTTTGAATCCCCTTCTAGCTAACTATCTAATGGACTAACTAATTAACTTCACAATTATCACAATGACTCAGCAATTGGGGAATAGCACATTGCCATTATCAAAATGAGTACAGCCATATAAGGTTTTGAGGCTTTAGCAACTGAGGCAGTTAAGTTAGTTCAGTGTATTGAGATTTGAGACATTATTGTACAATTGCAATCATAGTGTATTAATTGCATCACCAAATCAACCTTGCTGATTCTCCGGTAAATTATCATTAATCAGTCTCTTAATGACAAATTCAAAGGCATTACAAAGTTCTTATCAATTGGGTTCATAGTCTTGTCCAGATTTTTTATTAACAAGTGAAATGTGTCAATGTCATGCAGGGGAGCTAGACAGGCAGAGAATAGGGTCATGAAGTTCTCAGGGACTACTGCTAAAGCAGCTGCTGCAGAAAGCTCTGAAGAAGGAGTTCCAAAGATTATACTAGTGTGTTTGTTTCATACTTTCATGTAATCAAAAAAAAAAAAACTTCAATCAAATATAAATGAGGTTGAAAGTGCATGTGTAATGTTGCCTTCACCTTATCTCATAAGTCCCTGACATTTGTATATTGTCATTATAAAAGAAAGAGTTTTAGTTTAAAAGAAAATCTAATAATGCAAAGCTTATAATTATAGCAGTTGGCAGAGCAGTAGGAAATCTTTTCTTCCATGAAAGCTTCTAATTCAAATGCATATTTTCTAATATAAGGGGGCAGAGCAGCAGGAAATCTTTTCTTCCATGAAAGCTTCTAATTCAAATGCATATTTTCTAATATAAGGGGGCAGAGCAGCAGCAGGAAATCTTTTCTTCCATGAAAGCTTCTAATTCAAATGCATATTTTCTAATATAAGGGGGCAGAGCAGCAGCAAAAAAAAGGTACAAAGATATTACTCACGTATCATGAATGCATTAATGCTAACCAAGTTATTGGAAGAAGAGAATAACTTGGTTCAATTGACAGGTATACAGAAACAAAGTCAATGAGTGTATTCACTGCTATGTTGGAATGATCTTCATACTTCAGTTATAAACTATCTATATTAGATCAATAAGCATGAATCATTGACTAAAAAATAACATTGAATGTAACAGCAGTTTCATGTAACTTCAGTTATAAACTATCTATATTCACTGCTATGTTGGAGTTTCATGTATGTAACAGCAGTCCAAAACAAGCAGACCAAACCCAAGACTGCTCATGGCACCCCAAAATCCACAAAATTTCTTCCTCATCATAGCAGTTAAACCAAATCGCACCCCACACCCCACAATCCCTGAGAGTTAAAGCAAACCGCACCCCACAATGGTAATCTCAGCAGCATAAATCCCTAAACCCTAAACCAAACCGCACCCCACAATCCCCAAATCCCTAAAACCCCAAATAACAACCTCATCCCCAAACCGCACCAAACTATTCGAATTCCAAACCCTAACATACGAATTGAATTGAATACAACAACTAGATGATGAAGAAGATGAAGGCTCTTACCTCTACCGGAGCACCGTTCCAGGAGCCCGTTCCAGTTGACGAAGATGATGAAGGTTTGGAGGGGGAAAATCGCGAGAGCTTCGGAAATGAGAGACTAAGAAGGGTTTCGGAATGAAAGGTTTCGGAATGAAATGGGATTGACCGTGTTTTGTTTTAATACTAACAGCATTCGGAACTGTTCCTTCCGAATCATTTAGGAATACCGGAATCCGAAAGCCTACGGATATTGTTGTTCCGAAAATAAACACGCAGGGACATTATGGTATTTTCCCACACTTAAGTGGGGTGGCATTTCTAAGCCCTGGGGTGCCAAATCCAGGGCTCATTGATCCGTGTGCCTATTTATACACCAAACTTGATCGATATTCCTCATACGCACCCTCTCAACCCTCGTTGGTAGTAGTAGTGGTAGAACCAAATTAGGGTTTCCGATCAACCCTTTCAACCCCAACCAATATCCAATCTTGGTTCCAATTTCTCATCACCCCGATCATCAATCGCATAATCCCAAAGGGAATCAAACAACAAACCCTTAATCAATTTTCCAGAAGAAGAGAAGGGGGAAAAGTTAACCATGACGGGGAAAGCGAAGCCGAAGAAGCACACGGCGAAGGAGCTGGCGGCGAAGCTGGATGCTGCGACGACAAACCGCGGCGGCGGAAAAGCGGGTATGAAGGACCGAACGGGTCTTGAGAAAGGTGGCCATGCCAAGTGGGAGTGCCCTCACTGCAAAGTCACAGCGCCTGATGTGAAATCGATGCAGATTCACCATGAAGCGCGTCATCCCAAGATTCCTTTTGAGGAGGACAAGGTCGTCAACCTCCACGCCACCGTCGTTGCTGAGTCCTCCACCAAGCCTCGCCCTGGCGTTCGCGGTAGTCTCAAGAAGTGATTAATCAACTTCACTGCTTTTATAGTACCCCCTTATTTTTTACTCTTCCTTTTTTGGTTTTGGTTTGGTTATTTTGCTTTAAGTTGGTGTTTTTATGGGGGTTATCAAGTTATCTGGACTTGGGTATGTTGAGATACTTGTGTTACATTTTTAGGTTTGGATTTTATGCTATGTAACAAGGGGCTTAGAAGGGCTTTTTTCTTGTGGGTATGAGATTATCAATTAAGCCCTTCAGAAACTTGTCCCCATATTAGCAGTTAATGTGATGTTGTTCAGCTACTACTACTATCTTTGTTGTCTGCTTATCTGATCTCTTATGGGTTAGTTTTTTATCCGCCGATGATTTCGCTGTGCTAGTGAGAGTTTTGTTGAAATTTCCATGTTGAGTGAGTGATGAGTCTTTTGTCCTGCATTCAGTATCAGCAGGGTAACTAAGAAACTTGAGAGTAAGATAGGAAGTTACTAGGCAGAAATGCTTCAATGAACATACTCAGTGTTTCCTCTAGAAACGCGAGAGCTATTAATAAGAAGAGGGAAACCAATATATTGACATCCCAATTCAACCCTACACTGTGAGAGATATAAGAATAGATGTCTGAGTATAGGAATAGAAAAGAGAAGAGTGAAAGATATGATGTGTGGTGTGATAAGGAAAAGGAGAGAGATAAGTGTGAATGTATCAAAACTGTGATAAGAATACCTCTTACTTGTTGGAAGCCTGCTAATTCCAGCTCTGTTGCTCTTCTATAAGTGTTAGTCTCTGTTCTGGACAAGTTTCCAGGTGGCATTTCAAGTGATCCCAAGTTCATTTCCCTCTTGGTATCCCCATGTTTAAGCTTCATATCAATAGAAAGGTATTATTGTCACTTAGATTTCCTACTAGGCATTCTTTTCGTTTTGGTCCAGAAAACGGGTAAGTATGGTTGGGAATGTATATTCCCATGTTATGGACATCTTGCATTTCCATGGGAATGAAAGTTATTTCTCACTAACTTTTCTTTTTTATTTTTAAATATTTTAATTAAATAAATTTTTAAAATATACTTGGGAATTGAATTTTTTAACCAAACACTTTTTTTTTTATAGATGCCTTGGAATAACATTCCTATCATGATATTCCGGGGAATAAGATTCTTGGGAATCAATTCCTAAAGCTGGTAAGGATTCTAATTCTTTGTTTGTTGAGTGATCTTGGTCTCTGTTGCAATATTCATTCTATTTCTTATTAGGTCGTTCATTGTACTTGGAAGTTTCAAACTTTCAGTTTATGAAAATATCATATGGGTATGCTTGTATGGAACAATATCTTCACCCTCTGTTTGCTGTCAATGGTTTGAATAATATGATATATGATCATGTTTGGTTGGAATTGGATTATATATTTGTTTAGAATCATAGGACTTCTTTCTTAATCACTATTTTCTACAACTTGTCCTTCCTTGAGTGATTAATTATACTTTTCAGACCAAATATCAATCTCACATGTATTATGTAGTGGCTCGTGCAATGCCTATTTTCTTGTATGTATGCATATTTGCTTTTTGTTGCCCATTTATTCACTCAATCTGTTTCATAACTTAAGTCCAAGAATGATGTTCTTTGAGATGTGGATCAAATTACATTGTGAAGTTGTTTCTTGTTGAGTAGGAGTTATTGTTGAATTGTTAACTGGGTCCAGTGGTTTTGGTCTCTCAAATGATATGATCCCATTGCTCGATTCTCAAATTCTTTTTATGGATAACTTTGATTGTAGAGTCCGAAGTATGAAAATGAGAAAATAACCCGACACATTTTTTGTTGAGATAGAAAGTTTTAGCTCGGTTGGTGTTATTTCCGTTTTTGCTGTGTGTGAGTATGTTTGGAAATCAAGTTCGTTAAGTACTTTCACTTGCATTTAACGTACAACGTAAGGTAGTTAAATTTTACCAATTGAAAAAAAAAGATTGAGTTAAACATGTTTTTGGTCCTCTAATTATATTGTTGGCTGATTTTAGTTCCTTGCTAGAATGAAGTTGCAACCGTGTCCTCTAAACTTTGAAATTTTGATTTTAGTCCTCATTGGAGTGTATGTGCCTATGTGGGGCACATTTAGGAGATAGGTGAGTGACAAGATGAGTCCGAGAAAGATAGAAAACATGGAGCACATTTAGGAAACTGAGACCGCAACAGGAGGAAGGGGCGATTACAAGGTGGCTGTTGGGATGATTACAAGGTGGTTGTTGGTGGCGGTGACACTGTTTGTGACTGGTTGTGGGGGTTAATCATGGGTCGTTGACTGTGAACACTTGTTGGTTTTGATTCACAGCGCAAGTTTGAGATGAGGTTTGCTTGATGGCTTCGTTCGGTGATGGAGAAGGACTTGGGTTGAAAGTTATGGTTGTTAGGGAGATTAGTGATTTACTTTGTTATTTACTATTTGGAAACGATGCTATGTTTGTATATGGACTACATTTGTTCTATTGGAAAGGAGAAGGTAGTGACAAAGATGATGATGAGTTTCTGGGTTTAAGTTTTGAGTTTCTAGGTTTTGGTGAAAATAATGGGGATGGAGATGATGAAAAATGATTGAGTAAAACAAAACAAGAAAGGAATTATTAAATTATGTGTCACTTAACTTTTAATTGAAAAGGATGTGGATAATGTTATATCGCGCTTCACCGGACCCTGCCATAGGGCTAAAATCAGGAATTTTAAGAGTTAGAGAGCCCCTAATCCAATTGTATTACATTGAGAGATTATTTCGACCGATGATACAACTATAGGGAATGCAAAATGATTCACTCTGACTACATTAGACAGTGTTTGGTAATCAAAATTAAAAGTAAGAGTTTTGAAGATGAAGGTAAATGTTGTTCAGTCTAGTTTTTCTTTTTAAAGCTTAAAATTACTTTAAAAACTAAGTTAAAAATAGAGTTTCAAAGGTGAAGTTAAAGTTGTTGGAAGGTTTTAGATTGTTTAATCCTTAAGTTATTGAAATAAATCCTTAAAGTTAATATAAGTCAAAATCTATTTGGTAAAATCTACGTTATACTTGCATGAGATTACTTTAGCTCAAGCATATGTCTCGGGTTGCTCTAGCTTAAGTAAATGTCTCAAGTTCAAATGCCTCTATAAATGCAGTTGTGTTAAATCTTGTCATGAAGAGCTTTTCCGCTTATACCGTTAAAACTTGTCATATGGTATTCTGTAAAAAATGTATTAATCTTAACCAGAACTTTGTGGTCATAAATAACTTGTGATACTTTCCTCCACTTTAACCACTCAATTTGAATGTTGTGTGTAACATTATTTTCACTCCCATATATTTAAACTGTGAAACATATAGTATGATGCAACTTCTATTTTTAACTTCGAATTTACTCTCATCTCGTGTTTTACTAAAATCACAATGCATATATTACATTATATCAGGGAGACTTCCATGCTGCTTTCCATGCTGCATAAAAGAAGAGAATGTTGGGAAGACAAGGGTAGCAAAAAGCATGAGAATATGCACAAATGCGCTAACAAAGAAGACTATAAAAACCAAACACATAATTACCAAAAACCTTAAGGTTTTGGGTACATGGGCGTCATCTCCAAAATTATATTCATTTGACTCATTTTTAAACAGTATGTCACGATCCAAAGTCCCAAGTCGTAACCAAATTATGCAAGCCAAGCAAACTTGTTTCTCAGAAAACCACTTCTGGGAATTATTTTCCATAGATAAATATGTTTGCCAAATTTTATAAAAAAAATCGACAGAGTCTCCTCTATATTTTCAACATTTTCAAATATAACAAAATCTATTATGAGACTTACCATACCTAAAATTCCAAGAAAATGTTTTAAATTCCAAATCCAATAGTCAAGTGTAAACTATTAAAATAAAATAGGTGATCAAAGTTATATGTCTCAATATAAATCTACCTATGACTCCCTATAACTACAGAATAATAAATAATCCAACAAAAAAACGCCAATAAGGCTGCCAACCAAAAAGGAAGCCTACAACAATTGGAGTGAATGACTTGAAGAACCTTCTAATCGACTGCGCCTGAGATATGTGAAAGAAAAATAAATAAAGGAGATAAGTCATAAAGACTTAAATGTGAGCTTAGAAAGCACCATTAACTAGAAGTGCAAACACAATAGGCACAATTTTTTTCACTCTCAAACTCAATATAAACAATTCATATTATCAATAACATTAGCTCATACCATTTTAATAACAAGTGTTCCAGTCCCCAAGGGTTAGCTCAGGTGGTAAGAGTTAGGGGACATATGGGTTGGGGAGGGGAAGGTCCAGGGTTCGAATCCTGAAAGGGAAATTTAAAGGGATTTTCAAACATACTAACAATTAACCACTAACATTTGCCTATAAAAAAAAAAAACAAGTGTTCCATAATCGTAAAATTCACAAATAGTCATTTCTAAGAAGACTAAGCCATTTCAATTTATAAAAAACATGAAAATATGAAATTCAGCATCGCAAGGTCACACACGTGAAGAACTGAAATCATGAGGTGGCTCCATCTCACTGATAGTCATTTCCTCGAAGGCATGACCTCTCGCATAGGGCCGACTCTATCTAACAGATTTTCCTTTCTCTTCTCATACTATTTGTCATGTCAAACCATCGGGGCAACTACATCTTGTTGATAACCCTTTCCTTTTACGTGTAATCTTTCTCAAAAGGGCGACTTCATCTAATGGATAGTCTTCTCCACCCGGAATCTTGTAGTCTTGTATTATCTCAATGGGGGCACTTGCATCTCGTTGTTGTCCTCTCCGTGCATTGGAATCTCCATCTAATTGATAGCCCCCTCCTCCTTAAATCAAATAACTAGATGCGCCTAAATTGTTACCCAACTAACGACTATAGATTTCTAACATGAATCTCGAAACGGTATTTCAAATTCATAATTAACTTCATGTCAAAGCCTCAAACTCAATCTTTCAAATCCATAATCCAATTCATATTAGAAATCTCAAACTTTGTCTTTCTATACTCATCAATCTCTCAAAATAACATTTTCATTGTCACATAATTCCAAATTCAACCATTGTAATTTTAAATTCATTGTACATATTGAATTGCAAACATGCTCGAAATCAACTCAATGAAGCCCACAAATTGAAGAAATTCAACAATGATGATCATAGGCATAAAAGCATGTTTCCCAATTTGAAGTAAATAGGCAAGTTATAATTATGACAAAATAATCAACTAGAGATTATAGAATATTTAAAAATATGTAATGATGATTGTAATTTGTAAACCACTCATAACTACGAGGAATCAATAAGATTGCTCTCAGTAACTCCAACATACTTGAACGGGAAAGTAGCTGGCAAATCTGAGCACAAACAATTAATTTCAAACGCAATTTTTATCTCATATCCTACTAGTCATAAGCAACTATGAAATCCTCAAATATGTGCTCAAAACCCTAATATAAATTTACTGAAGCCTATCATACGCCAGAATATTATTCTCTAGTAGTTTTATGGGTTGTAGGTACCTTAATGAAATCAAATAAGCAACTTTGAAGAGATGAATACTCTTCTTTCTTCAAGCACGAACCCTAACTCCCGAAAATTATGGCTAGAGTCTTCCCACATGTAAGAATTTTTGTCCTCAAGAATGTGTATTTTATGGTGGAATTTGAAGGGATTTTGGTGAAGTAGAAAATAAGAGTAAAGAAGAGAAGAGGCGTTGTTATTATTATTTTTTTATTTCTTTATTATTTTTTTATAACACAAGACATTTCACAAGGCGGGTCTCCAAACTTATACTTGAAACTTGAAAGCCAACAACCTTCCAGTCAAGTTTGATGTGAGTTACACCACATTACAATGCTCCTTCTCAATAGATGTCATCCACACTTGCACTGTTGTTTATCAATGTGACATGTCATCTAGCCACCATATTGTCAAAAATAATTTCAGTACAATGAGACATTACAGTGGGCACATCAACCATCAACTCTAATACCACTTTGTTTTTATTCTTTTTTATCCAACCTCCAGGATTTGAAAATGCAGATAAGTCCTTAATTTGTTGCCTTCATAAATCACTTTATAGCCTAGACAGGCCCTCGGGTGAGATATACTCTTATACAATTTGGTTTTGCTTCAAGAAAATGTGATTCATCTATATTTGTCTTTCAACTAGATCATTCACACTATATGCTCTAGTCTACATTGGCGATATTATAATTACTGGCACATCTTCCTCCCTGATTCATCCGTTCATCTCCAAATTGAAACTTGCATTTGATCTAAAGGAATTGGCTCAGCTAGACTATTTTCTGTGTCTATAGGTCAAACATTTGTCTAATAGCTCTATGCTATTAACTTAAAGCAAGTATATTCATGATCTACTCTGCAAGGTGAATATAGCATATTGCGTCAAACAACTAATTTATCCCAAAAGTTTAAGCTATTGGGTAAGGGCTAAATGAATGGTTTTATAATATTTTCTAACATATTGCAAACCAACTTATTCTCCTATGATAAATGGTTCCAAGTCATCTAAACATGGAGGAACTCAATGTTCTAATCTTGCCCTTTATATGTCCATTGTTAGAGTTTAGCTTTTCTGTTAGTAACATTTTCTAATTTAAGGCAAATCCTCTTACAGAACATTGGCAAGTTGTAAAGAGAATCTTGCAGTATCTTAAGGTTAAGGGCACTCAACGTTGTGTTTTATTTCTTAAACAAGCATTTTCTAACGTTATTAACAACAATTCAAGAGCTAGTCTCTTCCTTGTACTAATTTAATTTTCTAGTGGTCTCGCAAGGAAACAGTAGTTAGTTGCTCGTAGTAGTTGTGACTTGTGAGGCTGAATGTAGAAGCTTAGCCCAAGCTTTTACAAACATACTTTGGTTACAAACTTTACTTGCTGAATTGAAGATTACTACCACTACTTAAACTCTTCTTTGTGACAACTTAAGTGGTGTCTTGTTGGCACATAATCTAGTTCAACTTTCCTGCACCAAGCATATGGAATTAGTTTTACTTTTTGTCCAAGAAAAATAAGATGACAAGCAACTTTCAATTCAACTTATCCTTGCTACTGCTCAGATAGTGGATGTGCTCAGGAAGCCTCTATATTCTTCTCGATTTTCAAAGATTCGTGCCAAGCTTAATGCTGGTGATACCTACAGTTGAGCTTATGGGGGAGTCTTAGAGTAAATGAGTGTAGTAGAGTACTATGTACTTAAGTGTATTTGTTCTTGCCCTTAGACGCAGTTAGTTTCTGTTAATAGTTTGTTATATGATGGTTGTATAGTTAGTTTGACATCTCATATCTTATAATTAAAGCTATATGATATCAATCTTCTTATAAGGAGATACTCTTGTATTCATACTCTTGTATTCATTCATTAAGTAATCAATACATGTCATTCGGATTACTTGATCTCACTCTACACTACTCTATTTCTATAACATGAGCAAAATTCTTGGTGAACCCAAAATAATTGCTAGCAATGCAGAGTCTTTCTCACATGTACAAGTTCCTATTTTGATCTATGACACCTCTGAATAGGAGATCCCTCACATACTGTTTTGCACAAAATTGTTACTCAATTTCTGTGTTCATTTTGACAGTAATGAAGTCTGTGATTTTTATCACTTTGTCCAACAATCAAAATTACCTTTTTCCACTAGTTCAAATAAATCACATGCTGCTTTTGATTTGATTTGATTCATATTGATATTTGGGTCTACTTTGCACACCTTCTATCCATGATCATCAATATTCTCTAACCAGTTGATGATTTCACTCAACACTCATGGCTGTTTCTGATGAAATCCAAGGCTGAAAGTAGAAATCTTGTTGCTAACTTTGTACAATTGGTGCTCACAGTTTGATTGTAAGGTCAAGATTACAATCTAATAATGATGCAAAATTCAACATGCCAGCATTTTATGATTGTTCTTGAAAAGAACCTAAGTAAGCAGAGTAAAGCAAGATCTGAGAGTAGTATATTGATAAAAATTGAGTTACAATGATTATGGTGAGCCTCCTTTATATAACAGATAGGCTAACCATGCTAAACGTCTAGATACATTGAATAGATATGGTTACATGTAACAGAAAGGCAACAACATGATAGCAAAGCTAGCTGGCTTAATCCCTAAGTCAGTAAAGACTTGCTCAAAGCTCCGCCAATGTGAATCTCACGTGGAAGGTTGGACGCGCCCCCTCTTCCCTGGAGCTCTTTGGTGGGTCACTTCTGTTGGGCCGCCTTTGGTATACTCCTTGAAGCCCATCGTCCATATCATGGTAAGCCGGCCCAAAACCCCGTGCGGTACAATGATCATCAGGCACCATTTATCAAACTTCATGTGTAGAGACCACTAATAAATTCATGTGTTATTTTAAGCAAACCCGCCTAAAGTTTTTTGGAGCTATGCAGTTCTTCATGTTGTTCATTCCATCAATCGACTTTCTTCATTCCTTCTTAAGTACTTGATTTTAAGTCTCCATATGAGTTGTTTCTCAACACAGCACCTGCCCTATTGGTTCTCAAGGTTTTTGGATGTCCTGCATTTGCATCTACCTTATCTAGCCATCAACATGACATGAATCTAGAGCAAAGAAATGTCTTTTTTGGGGTTTTAAAACATGTGTCATACAGAGATTTTTATATCCAAACATGATATCTTCTTTGAGGGAAAACGACTTTAACAAACCATCTCCATAAATTCATCCAAAATCAATTCTTCTTCTACAGATGATTTTAGAATTTTATTTTTTCACTTCTCCACCCTTACCACATCTTAGACTAGTTCTTCTCCTACAGATATTCCTTGTACAACATAACTAGCACATATATCAGACCCAAATGCACATCAACACCCACCCATAATCCTTCCTGTTCCTATTCATAAATATCATAGACCTTGAAACCTCCCTTCTACCTTGGTGATTTTCATTGTAATTTATTCAATCACACTTAACCTCTTCCCCACATTCTGTTTCTAATTTTTTTTTCTTATAATTTTTTTCCCCTTGCACATCTTCATTTTATTAGCCACATATGTAAATATTGAACCCAAAATATATCGAGAAGCTGTTAAATCTCCATGTTGGCTTCAAGCCACTATATAATTACATGCTCTGGAACTCAATCACATATGGGACCTTATTGGTTGTAAATGGGTTTATAAAGTCAAGTATAAAGTTGATGGCACCATAGAAGGTCACAAATCTAGGTTGGTAGCTAAGAGCTATGCTCAAATTGAAGATGTTGATTTTATGGATACATTTTCGGATTTTCCTTTTCATTGTTTGTCTTTTTCTGGCTATTGCTACTGTTCAGATTTGGAACCTCCATTAACTTGATGTTAACAATGCCTTTTTGCATGGTGTACTTGAAGAGGAAGTCTAAATGGAGCTTCCTCCAAGTGTCACTTCTTCTAAGCCTCATTAAGTATATAAACTACTCAAGTCTCTATGGGCTCAATCAAGCTAAGTTCTCAATGGTATTCTAGGTTATCTTCCTCTCTTATTTCACAAGGGTATACTCAATCTCAGGCTGATCATTCATTGACTAAGCATGTAAGTTCATCTTTCACAAATATTCTCTCCGCAACTAATTTTACAAAGGTAATGGAAATTGTTTGAGAAAAAGAAAAAAAGAAAACATTCCACAGAAGAGTCATATATTTTATTACTTAAACCACTCTACCAAGAACTAGTTACAAGTTACAACTATTGGTATGCCAAAAAAACGCCATAGTTTGATTGTCTCAATAGATGATACATCATACATGAGAACCTCGAAACAACAATGATAGGACCAAAGAAATTTACCTAACAAATATTGGTATGCAACTTGTATAAATAAGGACACCGGAGTTTGTTTGAAAAAAATATTTCTAAAAACTGAAATATCAATGATAGGACAAAAGGCCTTCAAATACTGGGGAATAACAAACAGAAGCTGCTGCTGCTACTTGCTGCAAGAACAAGATTATCAAGGGAAATTCTGCATGACGCGCTGATAAATGGATGGTGATGTTGACGGATTGAGAGAAGCATTTGCATGATCAAGAGAGGGTATGCATGTGGTGTACATAGTATCATCCTTCTGCTCCTGTTTAGGCTTCAGGAACCCTGAATCAATCTCCTTCACCTGCTGCCCTGAAAGGAAAGACTGGACATGACCCATCGGTTTCATGCGGTTAAAGTTAATTCCAGCAAGAGGAAAACTTCCAGATGAGGGAAGATTCATTGGTAGCGGCATTGGAAAATCAGGGAACATTGCGGCCATAGATCCAGCAGGGGTGGCACAACGATCAGGATTCAGTCCATAGGAGCCATAAGGCATGGTATTACTCAAGGAAGAGTACTTCATTTGGCTCATGGAGGAAGGTCCAAACTTCAGGTCATTACCCAAACTTCCAATCAAACCTTGCCTGAGAAACTCATTGCTAAAATCAGGTTTTCTATCAAAATGAGGTGCTAGAGTTTGATGAGGTTCTGGCTTTGGGATACTGGCACTCCCATGTAATGTAAGACCTGCTTGCCCATTAGCACCACCACCATCATTTGAGCTTATCTGATTGTTGTTTCTAGCAGTAGGCACTTCATGATTGTGTTTTCCCTCATAAGTAGTGATAACATATTTCAGATTATGGGAAGCCCTTTCCACATGTTTCCTTACAGGACATCCAGCACTTGTGCATTTGTAGTAGCTCCTAGAAAATATCCATTGGAAAAAGTTAAATTCATATCAGCTTATAAACACATGTGAAAGCAATGTATGAAAAAAGCTACAGATATCATAACAGCTTGATACAGTTAAAAGCATAGCCCTAATGTGAAAAACCTTAAATGTGGGAAAAAATATAAAGAATTAATTAACACAATCTGTAGTTAAAAAATGAACAAGCTCCGATTTACAATGAGCAAGTTCAGAAAAGTATAATAGAATGATAAACAATATCAACCAATCTCAATTCTTGTCAACTTAAGAGTGAAAATTGTCTATCCACCAAAAAGAGCAGCAAAAAAGAAACAGAAAAATGTAAATGTTCTAATTAAACCTAGTTAAATCTAATAAAACTTCAAGGAAATACTCAGAACTTCTTTTGAGACCACAGTTCCCTAAAATTGTAATATACTCTTTTGTTAAAGAAAGAAACAACACATGAGAAGTATATTTCATTCATGTACACAAAAATAAAGACTTGCAAGTGCACAAAGAAAGGAAATGTCACCTTGGGTTTGGATTTCCTTTGACAACTTTCTGTCCATACTTCCGCCAGCGATAACCATCGTCAAGTATGTCTATTTCACTCTCAATTTGGACTACAACTCGAGGCTCACGAACAGCCCTGGGAGGCATAGCTTCAACAGTGTAGCTTTCCTTCTTCCTGCAATAGAAAATCAATTCAGAAACATGTAGGCTGTCTTTCTATTTGTTATTGCCAATGTCAACATGAGGAAACACACAGATAGAGTATAAAACCTTCTTTTGGACTCTGATTCAGCATCATCTTCAAGTGACATGACTGCTTGAGTGGCTCCATCTGCATCACCACCATGACTAGCATGTGTAGAAGAAAACTCTGGAGTGTCCTCCGATTCAGGTTTAGCTCTCTTCGTTGATATTGGATCTGCGAGCTCAGTCATAGCAGAAGCTGAGGATGTCCTTTCCTGACCATCAGCCTTCCATGCCAACCTGTGCTTTGTATCTCTCATTCCAGAGTGAATATTTCCCCAGACTGAATCACAGTCAACTTTAACACAGGTTTCACCAGCTTCAGCAATTTCTGAAATCTCATCATTTGAAAGTGCTGATGTTCGACGGCTAGAATGTGGTTTCGGATGGTTATGAGCACCCTTGTAAATAATTTCAGTTATTTGGCCATCATGGGATCTTTCAACCTTTTTCTTGACCTGACAATTAGGTTGAGTACATTTATAGTAGCTCCTGGGATATTCACTGCCTTTTACCTGCTTTTGTCCATATTTCCTCCAATTATAGCCATCTTCTGAGGTCCTTACGACTCCGGTCGCATGGGATGTCTCTTTCTGTTCTTCTACAACAAGTTGCTGTCCGGTATCCTCGCCATCAATAGCATTTTCAGGCAGAGTGCTTTCATCACTAGCTTCCTCAGAACGAGAGACTGACATCTCAACATGATTGGCATTATCATTCACCATGCTCACATCATTGTAGGAATGGACCTCGCCATTTATTGCAGGATAGCCCTTCGGAAAATCTTCTGGGAATGGAAAATTTAAAGGTGGTTGAACTTGAACAAGTAGTTGGCTGCCCCGATTTCCTTCCTTCATCATGTGGCAGTTACTAGGAACCTAATCAGTTCAATGTCACCAAATTACACATGTATTTTAGAAAAATTCTACTTAGGAAGCTTTCACATTGGATAATATCTTAGAAAAATATAGAGCTTGTAGGATGAGTTAACAAATAGAATTAGACAGATTCCCTATTAGACATTTGTTTAAAATTGGTATTGGTATTACCGCCATCACTTTTAAATGTTTCAAGTTGATTGTCAGCAAATTGCTTAACTACACAAACTTCTGCTCCCTACTCTTCACATATCAACCACATCTAATTGAGACTCAGAAGTGTTAGTGATAAGCTGTTTGAATGATTTGTGTTCTAGTGTGGGATGCTGGCCCTTACACCTGGGACGACATACCACTTAGGCATACACTTAGACCAAGATTCGACTTAGACTCGGATGACAGGACAATTCACCCCCCACCCCCCTTTTCTATCAGACCATGTATCAAACAATTCAAGAATAGATCTCATCTAATCCCCTACTCAGTTTATATTCACTCAGTAACTTGGGTGTCTAAGTGTCTTCACAGGTACCAGCAGTGGATGACACCACCCAGTAATGCACTACAAGGGTTACACTCAACCTTAGAGTGAATTGTCAGGCTTTTGTCTGATCAGTTTGCATGAAGCCATAGATTCAGATATGATATCACTACCACCATTGTATTAAAAAACACAACCCAACACCCATTGCAATTTTGTTTTGATTACGATTAATAAAAACAGAAGAGGAACCTTGACACAAAACTCCAAAGAGGTGATGGGTTAAAATCATGGAATTAACCAGAAATACAAGACAAGACTCCATACATTACACTCACAATTAGGACTTCTATGGTATTAGCCTTTCAGATTGCCCTTTAATAATAATAACAATCACAGCAACAAAGAAAGGTACCTGATTCAGTGAAGCAGGGTAAGGGGGTAAAGAATTAGGATCCAAATTGGCATGAGCCTTGAATTCAGAGGAGGCAACAGCATCAGAGGCAGAGGACACATCCATATTCCCTTGTCCAAGTGCAACAGCAGTGGCCATTGATTCTTCATGAGGGAAAGGTGACAGCATGAAGAAACTCCCAGTAGTGGGAGATGGCATTGGCTAAAACACATCACAAATAATAACCATAACAAATTAATAATCACAAAAACAAAACAAAAAAACAATCTTTTTTCTGAAATTGAGAAAGAAGAATCAAAAGGGTCATCATAGATACCTGAGAATTGAGAAGCAAGATTGGGGAATCAAGCAATGCAGCAGGACTAATCCCAGGAGGGATTGTGATACGAGGTGATCGAGCAGAAGGAGAAACCAAAGGGGTTGTTGCAGTTGCGGCTACAGTCGCAGTGCGAAAAAGTGCAGTGTTGATCCTTGGTGCATTGGTATTGAAACCCCTTCTCTCAGCGATGCTTCGTTTTCCTGGAAACCCCGGAAAGTCTCCACCTTTGTCATCAGAGACAAAGATTTCACCATCACAATTGTTGTTGTCGTTGTTGTTGTTATTGTTGTCACTTTTGTTCACGTTGGTGTTGCTGTTGTTGTTGTTGTTGTTGTTGAGTCCTACCATCATGTCCTGTGGTCTGTTCAGGCACAACACAAGAATCACAACATGATCATGGTGAGAAATGAATGAAAAATGAAACATGAGAACAATCAGAAATTGAATTGAAATTGGAAAAATGGATATGAGGGTGTAATGGTGTAACCTGAATTGTGATGATGGTGGGGTTCAGCTCCAGAAGAGTGGAGCTGAAACCAATGATGGTGATGCTTTGAAATCACGTTGTGCAATGCAATCTTTGTTTCCCACGCACTACACATGAAAAATGAAAAATGAAAAATGGGACCTCTCCTCTCATCACACACACCCCATATATATAACCAGCCAGAATGTTCTTGTCCTTTGTGTGCTTGTGCTCGTGTGTAAAACAAAAATAAATAAAAATAATAATAATAATAATTAAAGTAACAATTTTTTGTTGTTGAAAATAATTAAAGTAAACAATTTTAACAATTATTATATTCTGCTTTTTGACTCATTTATTATTTATTTGAGCTTATCTGATAACTTAAGTGCTTACGTACATATGTATAATGTGGATTTTCTGTTTTAAAATATTTCCTAAAGCCGGTGCATTCATGGTTTTATTGTCGTTCGATTTTAATCAGACGATTTAAATTTAACAAGATTGGTTTTATGCGTATGATTGTCATTTTAAATCTAAGCTGTGTGATCTTGATCGGAGGGCTACAAAATTATGATTGCTGTGACTTTAGAAAATTTTAACTGCAGGGAATTCGGATCCATCAAGTGTTTGAGTAAACTTACGAAAACCGCTTACGATAATTTTCTGTGTACTAAACCGCTTATAACATTTTTCTGTGTACTAACCCGCTTATGATAAGTTTTTGTGTACTAGATTGAGTTTATTTTCACAAGTTGTAAGATTGAGTATGAATAAGCGCTTATACGTATAAACTATTTTGTTATTATCTTAATAAGTCTCTCAAATTGATATAAATAAATAATATAATAAAAACTTACAGTCTTGATTAAACTATTTATCCAAACTAATTTATATTATAAATAATTACTAGTGCTAACATAGTCATAGGAACATATATGGCATTTTTCTTAGTATATGTTTGCTTTGTGGTTAAGATAAAAGTAAACCATTTTTTAAGGGACCAAATATCTCCATTTACATTTTTATCATAAAAAATGTGTTTCCCCATTGTATTCTGGTTGAAGTAAGTGAATACTGTTTTCCAAACACACTCTTACTAGTTAGTGGACCATAAATCATTCTATAATTTCTTGAATTAGTGGCTAAATAAGAAAACCTATTAACTTGAGAGAGAATGAGGGAGAAGTGTTAGCAGTGGTTAGTACACGTAAAGGGTTTGATAACATAATTTAAACACTAGTTTCGGAAGAAATGACATGTGAAAAATCATAACCCACATAACAGCCACATGTTGCTATTATCTCAAAACAGCACTTTGTGCTGTTAGTGATTTAGTTGCAGTTCCAAATCTATCAGCAGCTATTTTCGGATCTCCATAATTTTTATGATCTCAACAAGCTCTTGATTCTCAACAAATTTCAAATTTATTTAATTAAGAGTTTTTAATGAATTATGAGTTGAGTTTTATGTCTTATCTCCTTTACTTTACTGACTCACTTCTAGAAACTCACAAGCCACTAGTCACCATCTTAACTAGGTAATCAATTCCCTTTTGTTGCAACTATTGATTTTTGCAATAAGCAATCGAATAGAAATGGATGGCTTCATATTCCATTCTTTGACTTTGACCATCTTAGAAAGTAGTAGAGCCAAAATGAAACCAATGAATTTTTTCCTTAGAATGTAGGAAAAGAAAGTAGTGATTTCAATATCAATTATATTCATCCCTAAAAATCTTTACAAATATGTGTACTCATATTTTATATTAATTTTTTGGTGCAGATATTTTCCATTAATGGAAGTTTATATTATTAAATAATTTATTTTTTAAAATTTTAATAGAAATATATAGTATCCAATATTAATTATCAATAAAGATACTTCACATTTTTTCCCTAAACGCAATTGGATTTGTAGAAAAAGAAAGTGAATTCAATATCAGTTATGCTCATCCCTAAAAATATGTACAAATCTATATATTCTTTTCTATAAAAAAAAAAATTGGTAAAGAGACATTTTCCATAACTAGAGTTGAATTTTATAAAATTAATGGAAGTATTTATCATCAAATAAATTATTTTAAAATTTCAATAAAAATATATAGTATTCAAAAAGGGAGAACTCTGCTAGGGCATGGACGTTGATATGGCGAGAGCGGCGCCGGCTGGCGAGGATGACAACAGCCGGAAAAAACCCCAGAGAGGGGACCCCAACTCAACACATGTCCTTTAAGGAGAAACTGATGGGGTGTAAGGAGAAACAACCAGTGAAAGAGCGAGTTGATTTATTTGATGCTGGGAAGATGACAGTGGAGTATGTGGATGACAACCCTATGCTTCCACGCATTAGGGTGGACAAGTATTTGATGATAAATACTTCCATTTCTCATTAAGTCATTGAAGTGATCACGTAATGATTTTTTATGATTAGATCTAACAATCATCATTTATTCTTATATTCTTATATAAAATGACAATTATCATAAAATAAATCTTTTATTCAACATTAATTATCAATTATTAAATTTTCTTTATATAAATATTCTTCAGATTCTTTCCTATGCCAAAAGGCTATTGGATTTGTATAAAAAGAAAGTGAGTTAAATATCAATTATGTTCATCCCTAAAAATCTTTACACATCTATATATTCATATTTTATATAAATTTTTTGTTCTAAAGATATTTTCTATAAATACAGTTGACTTTTCTAGCATTAATGGAAGTATTTATTATTAATTATTAAAATAAGTTATTTTTCAAATTTTAATAAAACATAGAATATCCAATACTAATTTATATTAATATCCAATATTTCGTTCAAAACAAATATCCAATATTTAAATGAAAAATATTAATATAGAAACATATTTTTTTCCTATGCCAAAAAGGCTATCGGATTTGTATGAAGGTATGTTTTTTAATTTTTAACTATTTTTAAATTATTTATATTTGTCATATTTATTATTCCAAATAAATTACAGATTTGACTTTGAATAGAATCAATGTAAATATTATTAATATAGAAAGAGATTTTTTTTCCTATGCCAAAGAGGCTATTGGTATGAAGATTTTTTTTAAATTTTTAACCATTTCTTTTACTTTGAATAGAATTATATTACATTAATACTTTTTGAAATTATATTTTAATAAATATTTAAAACATAATAATTTCATTAATTATATGCAAAGTCAAATCTATCATTGTTCCAAATAAGTTATAGATTTTCCTAATCATGAGTTCGGGTTTGCGCCAATGACAATTCGGAGTGGGAGGTCTTACTTGTCTGGTTTAGTGTAGGAGCCTAGGAGGCACGTTTTTTAGTTGTTTATTGGATGGGATTTTACTTTTGTTCGTCGTTGTTATAATTCTATTGCAGACTTTTTAACTTTTAGGGTCGTTTGGTGGTCAGATATGATAAGAGCATGATATAATAGAGTTTGATATGGACAAGATAGGATAAGAGACAAGATAATGTTATCTTATCCTGCTGACGCAATAAACACCAGATAACAACAGGATATAATTATTATTATATCATGTCCTTCCTTATCTTGTCCACCAAATGGAACCTTAATGTCGTGTCTTTTCGTCGTTTACTTTAGGTAGACTTTTAAGCCTCGTTTGGTGGTCAGGATATGATAAGAGCAGAATAAGATAAATGATTGGATAAGGACAGGATATGATAAGAACAAGATACACTCTTATCCAATCCTGCGTTTGAGGTGGACATGATATTGATAGGATATGATAGAAACAATGAAAAATGTATCAAATTTTCTTTTGAAATAAAAAATTCACGATATTCATAAACTGATATCATATCCTGTCAGGATAATTTCTATTTAGGATAAGGGACATGATAGTGTTATCTTATCATGTTGGCACAACAAACAACATATTACAGCAGGATATAATTATTGTAATCTTATTATGTCTGCTTATCATGTCTATCAAACGGACCATTAATATTGTGTCTTTTGGCCATTTTGTTTGGGTAGAGGATGTTCCTCTACGCCTTGTGTCGTTTGTAAACTCCAATTTGTTAGCTTCTTTATCTCCGGTTTAATTTAATCTCTTTAGAGCGTTAAAAGAAATGAATCATTTCAATAAATTTGTTAACTTCATTAGTATGATGATGAATGTATGGTGTTAATTGTAAATTTTTTATTTCTTTATTATGATGATGAATGTATGGTGTTAATTGTAAATATAATTGTAAACAACATAAATCATTTCAATAATTTTTCTTAATTTCATCTATTTCGCAATACACAACACTAACGCTAAAAGGAATGCAATACACAACACTAACGCTAAAAGGAATGTCATTAGCTAATAGTAGCGCCACAACACTAATGCTAAAAGGAAGGCATGTCATTAGCTAATAGTAGCGCCACAACACTAATGCTAAAAGGAAGGCATGTCATTAGTGAAAAGTAGCGCCAACAAGTGTCAATTTTTGACCTTCAGCCAACACTATTTTTCTTTTTTGTAGTGTTCACTATTTTTAGCTTTTAATTGACGATTATGAATCTAACAAGTCACCGTAGCGTGGATCGTAGCGTGGATCATCGGTGGACCACCCGATAATCTCCCTATAAATAGAGAGGGTTGAGTATTCTAAGGTACTTCAATAACATTGATATAAGAATGTGACCAAGTAACATAGCAATGCAAGATATCACTTTCTTCATACCTTACAGCTTACTCAAGTTCTCATACTCACAGTAAACCATATACAAGTAGCTGAAACTAACCTTCTAATCTATGCACACCGATTCAGAATCCTCGACATCATGTTCCACAGCCACACTGGTCACATCTTCTCTAGTAGTAGTCATGCTGATGCTGGAACCTGATGAGCCAATGGTTTCTCCCACACCACCACCACCACCATCATGTGTAAGGATAGCTTTTCTCTTGCTTCTGCTTCGCCTCCATTTCCTCAACAACTCAGAAACCTCACTTTCATCCACAAATTCCCTGATTTGTGATGATTCTGTAGCTACTTCTTCACTTGTGACTTCACTAACCCTATGATAACTAAAAGTTTCTGGTGTGACCAGAAAGATGAGTGGCCTATAGTAACAAAGGAGAAACATGAGTAGCACAATATAGACATACAAGGACACCCAAACATAGAAACTCCATTTCCAATTGCGGACAAACTCTTTAGTCCAAGGAAGTTTGGACTTTATCACGATTTCAGCTTCATATATCTGAGGAAGAGATGAAGTTCCTGCTCTTGGGTGCAGGGTGACTCTGATAGCATTGCTTCTTCTCCTGTCTTCCTTGTGCTTTAATATTTCTACATTGAGTTTCTGGGTTTCACCTGAGATTCCTAGAACCAAAGGCACACCCATCATGACTGTCCTGGCTAGTCGAACGGGAGAGCTGCGGAACCGCAACATGCATGGCTGGCTGGATTTTGCTGTTACATTTCCATGTACTGCTAGGAGTTCTGCTGTCAACTGGAAAAAGAAAAGAGAAGAGAAGAAAAGAAAAACTCCAATTAATTCTTAAAGAAACAGATCTCTTTGATCAAGTACACATGTTTATGGTAATCACTATTCACATAAACTATAGAGCAAAAAGTAAAGTTTTTTCCTTCTTCTATTCTCCTTGTTGACATAATTTGAGACAAAAAGCAAAGTACTCTCTCAATTGATATATTTGGATCAGTTTCTCTATTCTGAGAATCAATTCTGAAACACATAAGCTAACACACAGAAGACTCTCTTTTCATAGAACCAATTCTTAACCGGAAGCTACTCACATATGTTTTTCCCCGAAATTGATTCTGCCTCTAGAATCAATTCTAAACCAGAAGCTACTCACATGAACTTCTCCACACAAAATTCATTATGCCTTTAGAATTAATTGTAGCTTTAGAATCAATTGTAAAATGAATTCCAAACATGCACCGAGTAAGGGTAGATCACAATATGATGGATATATTTGAACGTAGAAGGATGTTTCATATATAGACCCTAATATAACTGTAAGATCAAAGAAACTAAAGAGAAAATTCAAGTAAGTGGAAGAATTATGAACAGAAGCATAACCATCCAGTGATCCAGATGCAATAATTTTATTAATATTTGTCCAAAATCATAACATTGTACTCCTGAAACATACACATGATGGCTAGGACTTAATGACTGATTAATTAAGAACACTCAGCACCTAGCAGTTGATAAGTAACAATTATGTAAATAAATTGCAACAAAAGCAGGTCTGTTTAAGGGATAGTTCAAACCAGCTGTCTTTCCTTGCATGTAAAATGGACAAATCCAAAAGGCATAGTACATGCAAAATTCAATGAAATTTCAGAGACAAATCAAGTCATACCTGAAACACACCAAGCTCCCTATTGAAGTCAGATTCAGGCATCAAGAGCACCAAAGAAACACAAAATGTGTGACCAACCGGAACACGTATCTGCTTTTTCTTAACATACCCCCCTGCAACCCCACTGATTCCACCATCAAACAAAAACACAGCTTTTGGGTGAGCATCAGTGTAATCAAAATGCAAACTTTCTTTAACAAACACAGGCTCCTCCACCCAGAACCGAACCAAACCAACACCCAAAATAGCAGCTAGAATCAGAACCAAAAACAAAACCATGCACACATATGCAGCACTCAGAACACAAAGCCCCAGCTTCTTCAGCAAGATGAGGCCACCATAAGGAGCATTTTCCACTGCTGATTCAACATTTTCCTTGGTCTCCTCAGCACGGTGGTAGGACTCGGATGCCAAGGTCAAAACAGAGGAAACAGGGGAAAAAACAGAGGCCATGAGGTTGTAGATTACATCTGCTTGGAAGGATAGCAATTTTGCTAGAAAATGGGGTGGTGTGGGGAAGATAAAGGGCTCTTTTTGGTCTTCATCCATGGAAGGAAGTGGAGTGCAGTTTCATAGAGAGATTGAAGGATTGTTGGTACAAAATGCAGAAGAAGAGGAATGAAGAAGAAGAGAGACAGGTGCAGTGGTTTTGCATGGTGTGTCAGCACACGTGTCTTCTGCATGAGAAAAAGATGAGGCCGTGGCAATATCTGGATGAGAAAGACAACCACGTCAACACTCAGATGGATTTCTTCAACATGCATGCTAAAAAAATACGGGTTGTCTAAATGACTCATGATAAAGTTTGGGTTAAATAACCCATCATCCAATCACATTGGAGATAGGTGAGTTGGAATTTTCATATTTTATTTATTAATTTATTTCCAACACATTTATCTCCAATGTAATTGGATGATGGGTTATTTAACCCAAACTTTATCATGGGTCATTTAGACAACTCAAAAAATACTCATGGAAATATGGAATACTTACATTAATCTCACCCGGCCCAAAAAAACCAGTGAGAATCAAACCTGTGTAATATGTCAACTACGCAATGCTGTCATACTTCACTGGATCAATCATTTCGGATTTTTAAGAGACTCTTTGAAATAAGAGGTATCGATACCCTTTCCACATATGTTTAATAAAATATTGGTTTAATTGCATTTTTGGTCCCTCAATTATTGTCTTTTTGTGAAAATCGTCTCCAAACTTTAAAATTAGCAAAAATTGTCCTCCAACTATACATGTCGTTGCACTTTTGGTCTGCCGTTTGCCTTCCGTGAGAAAACATGAGAAGCTGATGTGGCTTCCTCACGCGTGTCTCACGTGACTTTCTTCAGAGAGCTTGATAACTGGACAAGTCACATGCTTCTCACGTGACTCTAAAAGGTTCCAGGGTGAAGAAGACGATGGAGGAGGGAGATGACCGTTGGAGCCTTTCAGAGTCAAAACTGCACTCATCTCTCAATCGTGCAACCGTTCATCCTGTGTCGTGCCGTCGTCTACTCGTCCTAATCGTTGCAATCGTTCATCCTGTGCCGTGTCATTGATCTGGTGAAGAATCAGGCCAACGTTCTTCACCATGTTGTGAGGGATTCTCGGCATGAGGTTGCGGTTTGCTTCCTGGTGCGGTTCTCGTCCACCGCCGCCGAACTGTATTCCGTAGTTCAGACGAAAAGAGAAGTGAAGAACGACGATTAGGATTAAATTTCAGAGGTGTTGAAGAACGAGGGAAGCACTCTGAAGACGAGATTAGGAAAACAATTAGCCACGTGAGTAACTTATAGGTTAAGCAAGCTTAGGGTAGCCAAGCTCGTATTCTCCCATGTATTGCAACCACCACCGCGCTCCCGCCGGTGCCCCTCACCACCGTCGTCCCTTTGGCAGACCCCCGCACCTGCACCGGCCAACCACCGCTGGATTGGAAACTTACCCGCCACTGCCTCTTTTTGGCAGACCCCCGCACCTGCACCGGCCAAGTTACCCGCCACCGCCTC
This sequence comes from Lotus japonicus, assembly GCF_012489685.1. Lineage (NCBI taxonomy): Eukaryota > Viridiplantae > Streptophyta > Magnoliopsida > Fabales > Fabaceae > Lotus > Lotus japonicus. Next base: position 99,869,491 of record NC_080041.1, read on the forward strand.
TTTATGGCAGACCCCCGAACCTAGGGACTTTCATCTCCTAGGGGCCAGGCCATATAGTCAGTCAACCACAACTTCCTCTCTCTGACACTCCTCTTCCATCACAGCAGAACCAGGGACTTGGCATAACTGGACAGTTTCCAACTTCTCAACCCCTCCAAACTCTTGATACCACCGTACAATCTGATGCAGCATCGTGTGCTTCAAATCGACAGCAACAACGTCCTCCCTCTATGCTGCAGCACCAGCAACAGCCATTTCAGGTTAAAATCTGTGCAATGTTTTATTGTGCATATTCAATTAAGTGGCTGTTTGAAAATTTTCCTACAATTAATTCTGAAAATAGAATCACTTTTCTGGAAAACCTTCTATAAGACTTTCAAATTAATTCTAATGAAAAAAGAAGCTGATTCAAACGTATTGGTTGCAGGAAGAGAAATTGCATGCAAGTCCAACCCCTTCATCAAAGAAAATCAAGTTGATAAGTTCTGATGGAGATGAGCTGAGTTTGAAGTTGACAATAGTGTGGCACTCATGTCAAAAACCATTGACCAACCATTGAATACTGGCAAGCACACTGAAGCTTCCAATCCGAACAAGTCAGGTGTTGACATCAAAGACTCAGATTCTAAATTTGTTGAGGTTGACTATCAAACTCTATTTGATCTTGTTCAGCTGTGTGCAAACTACTTGAACATCAAGAGTCTGCTAGACCTGACATACAGTACAATAGCAGACATGATAAAAGGGAAGAATCCAGAGGAAATACGCCAGATGTTTAACATTAAGGCATTTCAATAGTATCATGAGATTTTCAGCTGAAATTGTAGCTATGAGTTTATTTCGAAAAAAATTGCAACCGTTTCTTTTGACCTTAGTTGTTCATGACCTTATTGAGCTCATTTTGCCTCTAAGTTCAGTTGAATGAGAAATTCCTCATTCATTTTGCTCATTTTGCCTCTAACCTTAATAGGGTTCTGAGACCTATTATGTTGTTCATCTGAGTTTATCAAGTGCCCAATCCGCAGAAATGAATGCACGAATCTTCTTGTTCTTGATCTCTATAACTGTGTAACCAGCAATTTTCCTCACCCGTATGTGTCAATAAAGCTCTAACCTTATCAGCCTCTATTTTTTTACCTGGAGAAAAACAAATATTTGACAAAATAACATCGACAATTATTTGAGTTCAACTCAAAAAATCTTGAGGCAGCTTCAGCCCTTTCTATATTCATGATGAAGAGATCAGCCATGCCTGCATACCCAGCTCATAAGATCTGCCATGCAAACATAATGTATTGTTTTAAGAAGATAGTTTCACTTTACAAAGGAGTCTAATTGTATATACAATCAAAAGTGTTATTTGTACTCTAATTTATGTAATGGATTTTTAATCTAATCATATATGCAGGCTATATTGGCTGCTGGCTTGTGAATTGTGATGCATATTTGGAAGCAAGCGACAAGGAGAGACATATCACGAATCATACCAAATTTTATAGAAAACGACACTTTTTTTTTCTAAGACAAACAAAAATAAAGACATTGTAACTTCGTTTGCAGTTGGATCTCACCAAACTTAGTAACAGACACAATTATTAACTCAAGGGGGGGAAAGGTTCTCATGACATTAATTCAAAACAGAGACAAAGTTGATATAAAATGGACAAACACTCCAACCTACTTTCATTATCATGGTGATTAATAGCGTTACAATGTCGTGGAAGCTAGGAAACCGAGTCAAGAACACAAGTACAGAAAGCACTACTCCAGGAAATGCCTGTCGAAAAATATAAGTATGGATTTATGTTAGCAACGGTTAAAAGCACTTCAACAGAAATCCATGTCTGTTAATGGATTTGAACAAAAGTGCTTTTAGACGAATGTAACGGAAATCCAAACACATCAATTTAAACAGAAAGCTCGGTTCGAGATATCAGAATTCCATCTGTGTCAGCATAAAGCCATTCCCCATCAGAGATCCTAGTCCCAGCAATAGTTATGGGAACATGCTTTTCTCCCATGCCTTTCTTATTGGCTTTCATGGGGTGTGAAGCTAGAGCTCTCACCCCAATATCACAACCATTGATCTCATCCACATCTCTTATACATCCATTCACAACAATACCTGCCCATCCATTGTTCTGTGCTTGCACCACAGGGTTTCCGCCCAATATTGCACAGCGCAAACTCCCTCCCCCATCCACCACAAGCACTCTTCCATTGCCTTTCTCTTCAAGGAACTCGCGGACCAAAACATTGTCCTCAAATACCTTCAAGGTAACTACAGGGCCAGAGAAAACCTGTCTCCGACCATAGATCTGAAAAACTGGGTGAAGGGCACGAACCTCCCCGCTCAAAATTAGTTGTGGATTTGCATCACACACCTCAGCAGTGGTAACCAGGGCCATTTACCTCAAGAACCTGGAAAAGAGAAATGAAAATCAATTTGGTTTCATAATTGAAATGGAAGACTATGATGTTTGAGGTTTCTTTAAGCATGAAAGCATATTAAATAGCTAGTTTGCATTTGCATGGTACTATGGTAGGATGCAAGAAATCCTCTTCAAACCATCAACATACACATTCTAATGGGGCTAGCCCCCCCAATAAGTAATTTTCTCCATACACAATACTCGAACTGAGATTTCGCTCAAGAGGAATTTTTAGAGAACTCAGTGAGTTAAAGTCAGTTAGCTGTAAGTGGTTAGGTAGTTCATAAAGTTAGTTAGGATTGGAGGGAAATGTTGTTAGTTTGTTAAGGGAGTTATACTAACAACAGGAATCTAGCATAAACCACTTCAACCAAACAATCACTTAAGCAATGATTAATATGACCCAAAAAAATGCTCTTTAGTTAAAAGAAGTTTTCATGCAAATTACACCCTTGGATATGATTGGTTGAGGAAATGAAAGGGGGTATACAGTTATCATCAAAATCAAATTTTGCATAAAACCCATCATGTATTCTCTCTTTTTATACTGAACAATTTCTTCATTGGTATCTCTCTATGACAAAACATCAAAACTAAATTGGAAAATTCATGAACATACTAACTAGCCTATAGCATGAGCTCTATAGTAACCAACATACAGCTCCTAAACTTGATATAAGCGATTAAAGTTCTGGGCACATGAAATCAAACAGTTCAGGTGATGAATGATGAGATAAACCAGTTGATAAAAACACAGGGTGAATCAAATCAAATCACAGGCAGGGGAAACAGAGTATGAATTGAAGAAGAAAAAAAGCTTGAATCTAAGCATCATATCATATCCAAATCCAAAACTTTTTTTTATAAAATGGAAAGGTCGAGTGATTAGTTGCGTATTCATTAGAAAAAGAATCGAAAATCACGGAAGCTATAAGATCAAGAAGCGATGAAAACTGGGTGATGAAGAGAAGAGAGAAACATACCGATTTCACAGATCTGGGATTTGCAAGAATGGAGTGAAGGAGTGTACGGAGGGAGATATGAGTTGAATCTTTTGGCAGTGGAAGTAGATTTGACAGAAGAGATATCAATCAAAGTTATCAACTCTCCCTCTTACCTCAGCAGGATGCGTAGTCTTCATATTAATAGATTAAATTTTGACATTATGTCATAGAAAATGTCAAAATGCATATAAAGATAGAAACAAAAAGTTTGTAGAAATGAGATGGAATATAAAATTTTTGGGTGCCCACTAGGGTGGGCTACTTATATTTTGGTTCACCGGTGGATCAAAGGGTAATTTTGACTATTCCCCTTCCCTTTACCTTTCCCTTCTCCCCTTTCTCCTTCACTGTATTGTGCCTCTCTCTCCTTTTGCATTCATTCTGGTTTGTGCATCAAACCCTTTCAAACTTTTTCATCACCAATTCACCATCATCTTCTTCTTCTTCGGGGTTAAGAGTGTTGTGTTCTTTGAAGCTTTCTCCAAGAACAATGGCTTGATCTTTGGAGAGTCTGAGTTTTTTCCTTGAAGTTTCACCACCGTCATCATCTTCATCACTGATTCCTCTGGAGCAATCTCTCTCCTCCACGTCACGCTCTTCGCCATTGCCTTCCCTCTCACTCCGCTTGTCGTTCACGCTGGAGACGGTGCTGTTCGGAGATGAAACCCCTGCTTCATCTTCGCAGTCGACGCCAGATGGTAACCGATTCACATCGATTCCGATTCCTCCGAGGTAAAAACCGCCTTCGCCGCCCCTGCATGTTTCCGAATCTCGATCTGCATGCAAAAACAGGGGTTTAATTAGAATGAATCGTTGAGAGATCTGTTCAATTTTGGGAACTTTTTGAAAGGGGAAAAATTAAGGGCACTTTTTATGAATGCGAATAAACAGGAAAATCGACATTTTCTACCACCGCTAGTGAGGACCCTGATCCCTTTTTCGATTTGGATTGGGATTGGGTTTGGGTTGGATTAGGGTTAGGGTTTGAGGTGGTGGATGATGATGAAGAGTAGCGGTGGTAGAAAATGTTGTCTTTTTCATCGCTATCGCTCTGTTTCCCCCCTTTCTTCTAGCTTCAGAGTTGGACTCTGACCTCACCGTCACAGATCCTGTTCTTTACCTTTGTTAAATCAAGACCAATTGTTAAATCTGAACATGAACATGGACATTTTTCACTTCAATCAAATCAAAACCCAATGTAATTTTCACCGTATCCATAACATTAGAAACACTGATTCTGGTATCATGGCAAAAATTCAGGAATGGATCTCCATCAGAAATGTGAAGGGAGAAGAAAAGGGGTCTATTTACACTATTGCCCTTTTATCATCCATCAAATCCTAACCATTCAAATAAGAAATATTCTAAGATTCTTAAATCCAACGGTATTTAGGACTGGTCCACCGGTGGACCAAAATATTATTAGCCCACCCTAGTGGGCACCTAAAATTTACGGGAATGGGTCATTATTTTTAAGAAAATGATGTGTAAATTTATGGAATGAGCTTCCGAAAATAAGATGTATCGTATAAGACTTCATCAGTTGTATAGTCTCATACTTATACAGTTTCGGAATACCTCTCATTCTGGTGTGTGATCAGTCTAGTCATATGTACATTCGTCTAGAAGCATTGCCTAGAGTTTCTCCTTGTATGTGCTTTCTTATTGCTTCAGTGATCACTCCTCGCTCTCATTGACCTCAGGTGTCACTTGCGGTGTGTTCTAACCGTAGTAATAGGAATTGATTTACAACAACCCCATGGAGGACACTATTATTCTTTTATAAAGTGAGTAATAAGTACATTTGATCAAGTGTGGCGGTGCACAACGGTGAATGCGAATGAGAGCATAATACAGCAAAAAGAGTCCACAGCAAGGTGAGCCAGCAAAATGCACTATAATGGTCAAGTCGACTCTAGATCGGAGGAGTCTCAAATTCTAAGAAGAGCAATATGAGAGATAGTGAATAATAAGTAGTTGACATTTGAAGTGTAGCCTGCGTATGCAAACTTTACCATCAGTTCTATCAACTTAGTCTTATATTGGATCATTTGGTTCGAAAGTGAAAGTTCTATGTTTGATCGTGTTGGACGACTAGCTTGACAGTCTCTTGGTCGTGTAGTCATTTCGGCCGACCAAGATAATAGTGAGTCATCGGATTTGGCTGACCAAAACATATCGCTCACTTTCCTCTCTTCTAGTTGTGAAAAATTCTCAAATGTAAGTAAGAAACTATATAAATAAATAAGAAGATTTATATTGAATAAAAGAAATGTTGAATGATATATAAGTGGAATAACGCATACAATCAATGCATTAAGTGTTCTGTTATGTCTTTCACTAGTACAATGTGGTGTACAAAAAATATATATTTATGTTCCTTTTATGCTATATAACTTCACACAATAACACTATTTATAGACATATATTTTCTGTCAGACATTTTTTCAATATGACTCTGTGACACTTTTTAACTCCTACAACACTTTATAACCGTTAAAACCCCTTAGTTTAAAAAATGTCCGAAAAAAAGTTTTTACTTTAACATTCAAATTATTACTCTCTCTTTTTTTAAAATTATACTTCTAGGGATTGACTCCTAAACATTTCTCTCTCCCCAACTCATTTGTTCTTAAGTCTTACCACTTTAGCTATTATTCAGAAAAATTTACTATTCTTTAATTCTAAGTAGGTAAAAAACTAATAACTGGTAAATAAATGAAGCACGGACGGTAGTTCATTAAACAAACAACCAAACACAGATATTGACAAACCGTCATGGTCACAAACTCACAAGTCATAACGCAATATCAGGATACCTTCAATCACAGCCTTCACATGAAGCATGGCCTATATGATTTCTTGGACTGCACTTCAAAATCTGTAGTTGATGCACAATACTTAATAATATTTAGAACCTTGACTTGGACTGTGTGTGTGATGAACATGGATAAGTATGGACGCTGACTAGTTTTATTCTTGTTTAATTTGTAGTATTTGTTTGGTATGGGGCTAATCAATTAATTAATTTAGTGGCATCAGCATCAGTTAGCTATGGGGTTAGCTATTCTCTGAATCCAAAAGGCCATTTACATTACACAAATGTTTATCACTAAAATCAAATTCACCATCCAACCTGTGTACAGATGGACAATCTGGATCTATATTGTATTTACATATGATATCTCCACCCGTGATCATGGGATTTATAATATATCTTAAAATGATACTATTGTAGTTTGCAAAAGAACTTTCTAACCAAAAATCACTTTAGTTTTTAATTAAAAAAAATTGCCATGCATTAATCCACAATTTTTCCGCATATGTTATTTTGATATCTTCACCATTCTCATTACTCAACACTTTTATTTTCAGTATCTCCTCTGCGACCCCCGTTATTCTATACCATCATCATTGTCTAACACTCTCCAATCTCCACCACTATCATCACCATGCTCATGTTGCCCTTCAACTACCATCCCCTGACACCTTCACCATTGTCGCCAACCAACACAAGTACACAACTCTCGTCGGACACTTGTTGTTACTGTTATTGGTGAAAGTAAGCAATGTTGGGTTGTGTCTACTAAGTCCTGAATGAGTCAGGCTTACTTCTTATACTTTAGTTGTTTTTTAAGGTATGGTCCGATCTTTGTAAGGATCGATATTTTTTTGAAATGTTATAAAAATCAATCTAACCTAATAGTCTATTTTAAAGACTATATTATACTAAGGTATTATAACAAAAATAATTAAAATAAATATGATTATTAAAAGTATTGTTATATTTATATTTTCCTAAGTAGGCCAAGCTATTAGACCTAAAAGACTATTTTAAAAAATTATTGAAGACTGAACCTTTTAATTAAGAAGACTTTTAAAAAAAGTTTTAACCCTATTTGTTTAATGGATATGTATGGTTTAGTTTAGGTCTAATATAGACTAAGTTATAAGTTGTTACAAGCATTCGGATCTATTTCTACCCCTATCTATTAATTGACATCATGCACATCTACCACCCAGTACTCACCACCATCGCCACCTTGCACCACAACCATGCCCTCCATAGCCGCTGCCAGTGGATATCCTCCATCTTCGCACCACACTGCTATCTACTACCATCCCAACATTAGGCACCCTCTACCATTAACACTAGCAAGGCACCCTCAACCACCATTGCCACCATGTGCTTCATCGCCACCACTATTGTGCATCTAATATACTTCATAATTCCTTTGCACCCTTAACTGCTACCGCCACTACTACCACCACCCCACCTAAGATTTTTCACAATTGGAGGCGGAGCATCAAGCATGAAGGTACCTATGATATTTTTTTTCACTAGGAGTCTAAACAAAATATCACGTATTATATAATAAAAACATATTAGACATACTATAATATAGAACTGTTATAGTACTGAATTGAGAGGTTCTTGTATCAACATTGTACTTTTTTCACCAATGTTGCTCTCAATGTGTAGCATCATTGAATTTCTAAGAAAATCATCTTCCATTTTACTTTAAAGTCAGGTCTTGGAAACGGTCATTGCAGGAAGACAGAACTTGCAAAATATTTTTTTCTTTGACCATGTCATATCTTCTATTTAAACAACTTTTTATTTCTCTTCCTTTGTAACCAAAAAAATAATACTTTCTTAACAAAAAAAGTATCATGTCCTTCTCTAAATTTAAAATAAAGGATACATTTTATAAACCTTTCATTTACTTCAAAATTTGATCTGATGTGATATTTTTTTAATGATGAGAAACAAGAAGAGAGACTTAAATTCAATCAGCATCGTAACCAATATATATCAGCAAAGGAAACGGTTGGCCGTGAGGGTGGCTCATGATGGTTAGCAATAGCATTAGTAGTAGATGTCTAACATCAGTGACAACACCAGTGAATTGATAAAGCTAACCACAACTTTTTAAATCGGAAACCACACAAATTAAAAGAGAAAAATATAACTGAGAACTAATATTATTTTTTTAAAATTTCAGAACTTTAAACTTTGAAACACAACCCCAAAGGGGTCTCATTGAGAACTTAAATCCTAAGCTGGACAATAAAACTCTTCTAAGTTCTAAGATACACCCAGACATTAATGTTCTGGCTATTATCAAACAACAGAACGGATAAATGAGATCATAATAGCCGCTACTACAAATATGCTTCACAATCAGATCCAATTTATTTTTATTTGCTAGTAAAACAATTTACCCTTAATGACATGCTGCAAGCTCTCAGATTTTATGTCAACTTGTGAATTGTCTTCATGTCAATAACCTCCCCCAGAGTCCCTCGCTCAACATGATCCCACCATTTGAACAAGAAATTGTCCACAACTAGTCTGAACCAAGGGGACAGCTTCAAACCTCCCTCACCTGCATCAGCTTTCCTCAACAGCTCCTTCAACTCTTCACGGTTCACATACTTGATATCAGCCACTTCATCAGGGTTTGGATGAACGTTAACATCCCGCACAATAAACAGCAGATAATCCACTGCAACGAAGGAGAGGAAAAAGAGAACTTGTTAATTCTATCAAAAGAAATAATGAAATTAAGATCAGTAGTGGCAATATCAGCAGATAAGATAAGACCACCTATGCCCCCAGAACAAACTACCCGCAATAGTACATACCCTGATTTGTGTTTGAATAACCAAAATTACCGTGAATCAATCCTAGTTGGATACTTAAACAAAAGAATCAGCTTGCTGTAAAACTAGAAACCAATTGAAGTGACTTACGTTCATGCTCTCCCCATTTGCCATCAGAAGGTGCCTTGTAAAGTATGCGGCCCAATGGGGTGAACTGATCAACTGGTACATCTTCAGCAGGAATGCCAAGCTCATCAAAAAGCTTCCTCTGAGCTGCATTTCTTACTCCTGGTAGTACCAGCGGGAAGAAAAATTAACAAAAAGCAGCAATGACAAAGTATATTATAGTCATTTTAACATATATGCAAGGTGCATAGTATAGTATATACCAAGGGAATTCTCCTCAATAAGCTCAGATTCACGGTGCAGTGGATGGCTGCAGCAGGTGTTTGTCCACACAAGAGGAAATGTCACCTTTGTTGCAGATCGTTGCTTCACCATGAAGAACACAGAATCTCAGTCAATATACCAAATTAAAATCAAGAGTCTAAAACTTGAAAACTGGCACGCATCAAAGAAATATTTTCACCAAATAGTCAACCATGGCCCAGGAAGGTGTTTGGGGGGTGGGGGGGTCACAATGTTTCTCATATTTAAATAGAGCAATATACAAGTCATAATGAAATTGTTATCAGGGTTGAGTATGGAGCACTAGGTCCTAGCCCTCTGATTTCCATTCAGATAAGAAATTTAATCACAACGATGAAGATGTGAGACAGTAAAGGGGGTTCCAATTTGTTAGGAACAGGCCCCAATTAGGGAAGCTGATGTCACATGGGTCATGGAAGCAAGTAGGCCAGTCCCTGTTAGTTAGGTATTATTAGTCAAGAGCAGGCCTTGTTAGTAAAGCTGTAAGAGTAGCTAATTAGTTAGCGCTCTACAAATAGAGAATGTAAGGGAAGGCAGTTGGTCACAATCCTAGATATTTTTGTAAGCACTCAGAATCTTCTCTCCTTGGATTCCACTGATCCAGAGAGAAAATAAGTTTAGTAGTTTACTAGATAAAAAGAATTCTCTATTCGTTCTTTCTTCTTCATTCCTGTTCCAATTCAGATCCAGTAACCTAGCACATTTGTTAGAACCTAGTTTCCGGGGGGGGGGTTTCTTTCTTATTGCTTGTTGTTTTTCTTTTCTTCAAAAGCTTTGTATCAAAAAAAGATATGCTCAACGTTTCAGGAATGAAAACGATCAAATTAAAACAAGACAAAAACCACATGCTTATGAGGTCAGCAAAATATAAAGAAATACATACCTGAAGAAGTAACTCATACTTTGAGTTGAACAGGAATACACTGAAAGCTCTATGCAGCAAATTTTCAGATTCAATCTTTTCCATCAAGTGACCTATAAAATTGTTGAAGCTCAATATAATGAAAACAATGCAGACTATGGAGGACCAGAATAACAGTAACAACAGGGGGGAGGGGGAAGCAGATCTGAATACAAAACTCCATTTTCCCAAGATCAATCTTGGAAAATCCACAGAAGCACCAGAAATGGGCATTTTACTCAGGTGGCACATATCAATTTTTGCTCAAATCTACTACTGAGGTATATATAAATTTTTATTTGCAGAACAATACGAGTTATTAGGCATTCTAAGTTCCCAATAACAATAATAATAACACCACCAACAACAATTATTTTAACACAAAATGTTTGAATATCTGCAAATTGCAAACTAAATAAGATTTCAAACAGGAAAGCCCACTTACAATTGTATTTGCTGTCATGACCAACCACACGGTCATTCTCATCCACTAAAATGCATCTGCAGAAGTCCCGAAATCAAATCAATTACCAATTCCAGACAAGATGAAGAAATAAATTATGCATAAGTGTAAGCGGACGTCACAACATTAAAATGTCAACATAAAATCCACAAGCAAGAAAATATCCCCCCAAAAAACTTTAGTAAGTCAAAATCACAATCATTTTTAATCAAACAAAGGATGGATAATGATACATCTTAACAAGCTCACTTGATAGCAACCTTATCACAGAAAAATTATACATGAACAACCTCAAGAAAGAAAAGCCACATCCCAATACAAAACACCCCAGATAGTTAAAATCTCATTTTTCTGAAATCATTATTCCAAAATAACTAAAATAAATCTGCAGAGCTAAAAATTTATATGAACAAACAAAAAATCCTAAGCTACAAATAAAAGTTCAATCATGAACCAATTCATGATTGTCAATGGCAGAAACTGCAGCACCTGTGTCAAATAGACTCAATGTCAGAGTAAAAACCAGCAAATTAGCCTGATTGAACCTTCTAACATGTTGTAGGGATACAGAAAATTTCCCAAAATTAAAGCTACACAGATAAACTAATGTAAATTGAAGAATGTAACGATTTCTCTACAATAAAACATGATTAATCAAGCAAACCGCGCATCGATTTTGAAATTGTAGACAGAAACTCGGTCAACGAAATGAGAGCTGAATAAATAAACAAATGATAAATAAATAAGATGAAGATTGAAGAAGAAGGGAACCGACTCGTCGTCGAACATGAGGCGGCGCTGGACGGCGTCCATGCCGGCATCAGCGGCGGTGGGAGTTTGACCCATGGCGGTGTGGGAAGAGAGAGACGCGACGAGAGGGTTGTGGTTGTGGTTCTTCACCGGAGAGAAGAAAAGCGAAGGAAGAGAACGAGATCTGAAAGATGAAGAAGAAGAGAGAATGGAATTGCTCCTTTTAAACAACACTTGCTGGCTCAGCGTCACGCCGATCAAGGCCTTCGCCATTTTCAGTCCTTTATCAACCGTTGGGATGTTATGTTTGGCACTATTTGTGATTTGTCACTACGATTTTATTTAATCAATGCTGTTTATTTTAGCTAGCTACCTAGCTACTCATTTTAATATATAGTTTAGTTTTTGGTCTTATAGATTATAAGCATATTGTCAACAACAAAATTAAGATAGACATAGTCATTGTACGATCACTTCATTGTCAATGATACCTTATGTACCTAGTTAGAGCAACTCCAACGCTGGGCTCTTAGGCCAGCTGGAGTTGCTAAGAGCCGGCTCTTATTTTTTCCCTGCATTGGAGAGAGCCTTAAAGCTCTTAGCTACAGTCCATAGGCTCTTCTGCAAGAGCTCCTGCTTAATGAGCTCTTATATTAAAAAACGATTATTTTCTCTCACATGCTCCTCATCAACTACTTTCAGAGGGAAGAAACGGTAGAAGGGAAGAAGAAGAAGAACAGATTTGAAATAAACTAACACAAGAACAAAACCAAAATCAATTTTTTTAAAAAAAAATCCAAACTTTACAACCAAAATCAAACTTTTACACTGCAACTGATATTTACATAGGAAAAAAAAAAATTCTGAGCCTTGCATGTCCGATCTTGTTGAAAGGGAGACTTGAATGTGCGAAAAGGGGCTTCCTTTCCCCTGATCTGATCTGGTGGCTCCGATTTGGGTGGTGGTAAGTCGATTTGGGGGCGGTGAGGTGGATTTTGGCTGTGGTGGTGGGTGTTTGAGGCGGTGATGTGGGTTGGGTTTCGGTGGGGGTGAGGTGGGTTTTGGGTTTCAGTGGTGGTGAGGTGGGTTTTGGGTTTCAGTGGTGAGGTTGGGTTTCGGTGGGTTGGGTTTCAGTGGTGGTGGTGGGGTTGCAGAGGTGGGTTGGGTTTCAGAGGGGAGAAGAAGAAGAAGAGAAGAGGGGAGAAGAAGGGAAGGGGGTTTCGAGGAGGCAGGGGAGAAGAAGAGAAGAGGGGAGGAGAAGAAGAAGAAGAGGCTTTCGGTGGGTTGGGTTTCAGTGGTGGTGGTGGGGTTGCAGAGGTGGGTTGGGTTTCAGAGGGGAGAAGAAGAAGAAGAGAAGAGAAGAGGGGAGGAGAAGAAGAAGAAGAGAAGAGGGGAGGAGAAGAGGGTTTCGAGGGGGGGGAGGGGGAGAGGCGGCTAGGGTTCACAAATGGGGCTCTTTATGGGTTTATATAGAGGGTGACCTGCAGCAGGTCACCCTCCCGTTGTGGACCGGTTTCAGACCGGTTTTGACCGGCTGGAGCCGGTTTTTTAACCGTTTTAGGTTGTCTGACTGGTTTGGCCGGTTATCAGACCGTTTCTCTCCCATTTTCAGCTTTTATACATTATATATAGTGTGCACTTCATCATTTTACACATCAATTCAAAATGGATCACCAACATTATCAACAATACTATGATTTGTTGGACGATCAAACACTTCCCACCAATGAAAGTTCTCAACCTCCGCCGGTGTTACAACAAGGAAACCAACCTTCACAGGTGTTTCGACCTACGCCGTCATTTCCTCCTCACAACCAAGCGCGTCACACCCGAGGCAATTTTCAAATTTCTCAACACCAAATGTCTCCATATCCACCTCAAAACCAATCGCATCACCCCGGTGGCAATTTTCAAAATTATCAACACCAAATGTCTCCATATCCACCTCAAAACCAACCGCATCACCCCGGTGGCAATTTTCAAAATTCTCAATACCAAATGTCTTCATATCCACCTCAAAACCAATCGCCTCACACCGGTGGCAATGTTCATAATTCTCAGTACCAAATGTTTCCATATACATCTCAAAACCAACCACTTCACCCTGATGAAAATTTCACAAATCCACAATACCCCATGTATCCACCACAATACCAATTTCAAAGCCAAGCCCCTCCTACTGGTAGCACTGGTTCAAAAGTCTCTGATACACAATGTGAGGCTACGCCTGATGATACACAACACGAGGGTCTAGATGATATTGATCTTGAAGATGAGGATCAATCTTCTGGAAAGAAACGCACCAGATGGAGGGTTAAAGACGATTTACTTCTTGTTCAATCATGGCTCAACATTTCTAAGGATCCGACGGTGGGAACTGATCAAACGGCAGCAAAGTTTTGGGATAGGATCCGCGACCAATTTGATGAGTACCGTGACTTTGACACTCCTCCGAGGACAGGGAAGATGCTGAAATGTCGTTTTGGAAAATTGAGTAAAGATATTCAATTCTTTACCGGTTGCTACAACAAAGTTACCACTCCTTGGAAAAGTTGACACTCAGAGAAGGATATCATGGCTGAGGCGCATGCCCTATTTCAGGTAGACCATAAAAAAGATTTCACACATGAGAATGTATGGCGGATGGTGAAAGATGAACCAAAGTGGAAGGGACAATCAATGAAAACCAATTCAAGGGGACAAAAGAAGTCAGGAGCTGGCACCGACGGAACATCGACTGACCCAAGTGCATCAATTGATTGCGACGAATATGAGGCAACACCACCAACAACTCGCCCGAAGGGCAAGAAGGCAGAGAAGAGAAAGGCCAAAACAACAGATACTGCGTCAAGTACTCTATCTTTTGCTCCTCACCCTGATGTGTTAGCCATGGGGAAGGCTAAAATGGAAATGATGGCAAATTTTAGGGAGATAAGGAACAGAGAACTAGATTTGCAACAAGCTGACCAACAACTGAAACAAAGTGAACTGCAATTGAGACAGGAAGAACTCAAATTTAAGAAGGCGGAGAACTTTCGGGCATATATGGATATCCTTAACAAGAACACATCTGGAATGAACGATGAGGAGTTGCGTACGCATAACGCACTACGTGCTTTCGCCTTAAGTGAACTAGGAATGTCTTAAATCTTCTTGTGTTTCTTAATGTGTATTAGTGATGTAATTTTATTCTTCCAATTTCTTAATGTGTATTGCATCAATGTTGTAACTTTATTATTCTAGCTTCTTCATGTGTACTGAATCAATGTTGTAATTTCGTTATTCTAATTTCTTAATTAGTATATTGTCAATGTCGTAATTTTATCATTCAAATTTCGTAATAAGTACTATGTCAATGTTGGGGAATATAGCCGTTGGGGAATATAGCGGTTGGGGAATATAGCCGTTGGGAATATAGCGGTTGGGGAATATAGCCGTTGGGGATATAGCCGTTGGGAAATATAGCCGTTGGGAAATATAGCCGTTGGGAATATAGCGGTTGGGTAATATAGCCGTTGGGAATATAGCCGTTGGGAATATAGTCGTTGGGGAATATAGCCGTTGGGAATATAACCGTTGTTTCTCTTATTTATTCATGCCATATTTCATTCATTTCAACATTCAACAGTTCTTTCGTTCTCTCATCTTGTATTCCTCCTATCAAATTACACCAATATTTTGTCATTTGTGCCATATAATGGATCCAAACAATTTACCCGACTGGAACACATTTTACAACGAATGTGTGGAGGATTTTATGAATGACACGTTCGTTGAAGATATGATGCAGCAGGAGATGGAGTTCTATCAACAACAACAACAACATGCCAACACCGTTAGGCCCAAGAAAACAAGAAGAGTAATAAAGAGAGATCGTAAAGCTGGGAACGAGCGGTTGATGAAGGACTACTTCTCTGAAAATCCTGTATACACGGAAGAGCTTTTCCGACGAAGGTTTCGAATGCGAAAGCATGTGTTCCTCAGAATTGTAGAGGCCCTTGGGTCTTATAACCCGTACTTTTTAATGTCCGTTGATGCAGTTGGAAGACAAGGTCTATCACCATTACAAAAGTGCACCGCCGCTATTCGTATGTTAGCGTATGGATCACCTGCTGACAGTGTTGATGAATACGTTAGAATTGGTGAAAGTACTGCAATTGAGTGCTTAAAGAATTTTGTAGAAGGTGTGTGTGAAGTATTTGGTGGGCAATACTTGAGGCGTCCAAACGAGGAAGACATGACACGCCTACTTCAATGGGGGGAGTCTCGTGGATTTCCAGGTATGTTAGGTTCCATTGATTGTATGCATTGGGAATGGAAGAATTGTCCAGTTGCGTGGAAAGGTCAATACACCCGAGGTGATCATGGAAGACCCACAATCATGCTTGAAGCAGTGGCATCACAAGACTTGTGGATTTGGCATGCATTTTTTGGCATTGCAGGCTCAAATAATGACATTACTGTGCTAAACCAATCTCCGGTGTTTAATGAGGTTTTGCGTGGAGCTGCTCCCATGGTGAAATTTAGAGTGAATGAAACAATGTATCACATGGGATACTATCTAGCAGACGGTATCTATCCCGAGTGGGGTACATTTGTGAAGACCATCCCAATGCCACAAGGAGAAAAAAAGCAAAAGTTTGCCAAAAGACAAGAAGCAGCAAGAAAGGACGTGGAACGTGCATTCGGAGTGCTCCAATCTCGGTTTGCGATTGTCCGTGGTCCATCACGCTGGTGGCATCCGAATGACATGAAGTCAATCATCTATGCTTGCATCATATTGCATAACATGATTGTTGAAGATGAGCGCAACACGTACAAAGGTAATTTTGTTTATGAGCAGGTCAATAATGACATATCGGATGCTGAAGTATTAAGCGGTCCTATTCCCGCTTTTAGAAATATGTTGGAAAGGAGAGCACATCAAATTGAAAAGTCAATCCATCGCCAACTTCAAGCAGACTTGGTGGAGCATATCTGGGACCTTCCTGAAATCGATAATAATGAAACTTAATCTTCACGCCTTGATGTGTATTTCGTTTCAAATGTATTGTTGTTTATTTTTCATTCTCATGTATTTCCTTTCGTATTTATTTTGTTAATGTAATGTATTAAGGTCTCTCTTAGGGATTGTTGTACTCTTTTTCCTTCACTAGGCTTGTATCCCAATTGGGCTTTTCCTAGTAAGGTTTTAATGAGGCTCTCTCTCTCAAGTTTGGCTCTCTTTTATTTCTATAATTCAATACAATGTACTTTTTTTAAAATTTTAGGAAAATTAATTTTAAATTAAATTAGTATAAGTAATAATTAAATTAATTTCTAGTTGAAGTATTGATATACTATTAAATTTTAAATCTAAATTAGGTGAAAATAAATATCATTATTTAATGTTGTATGGTGGGACACAGTGGGACCCTTGTAATAGTAATTTAAGAGCCCATGCATTGGAGCAAAATCTGCTTCAGGCTCTTAGCAGGCTCTTAAGTCTGACGTGGCACATGAATAGTGTAGAATAGTGCTGAATAGTGTATAAAAGCCCAAATAAGAGCCTAAGCATTGGAGTTGCTCTTATAGCATTCTGGTCAAGTCAATTATGTATGGTGATTAATTTCAAAAAAAAAATTATGTATGGTGATTGAATTTCATATTTTATGTTATTTGGTCATAGATTCATTTGATTCATTCAATATAAAATATTATTCCACCACATAACCTAGGTGATTTTACCCAATTTCATAAGTAGTTTTTTACAAGGTATTATTACAATCACTAATCATAATGTAACTACTCACTTTATAAACAGTGCACTAAGTGATAGAAGTTAGTCAATTAGTTTTTTCATTTACATAAGTTGAGAATTGAACATTCAACGACTTTATTTAAAGGATGAACTGTTGAACTAATATGTCAATCCACTTGATTTACTAGTGATTCTCTTGAGCAATGTTTGTATAGTTATATTCAAGTCTTTTGCATAGAAAAAAAATTATCCCAAAAACTACCCTAGTTAGAATATGGATGTCCCTGATTTAAACAAAACTACTTTCCATTACTACATGTCTTGGAGAAAAGAAATGTATCATTGAATTTATTGTGATTTGTTATGCGAGGATGAGCTTTCATATGTAGCATGATTCAAAACACAAGAAGCACTTAAAATAAAAGAAAAAAAAGTTTCTTCACACCCTAAATCCACTTACACTTAAGGATGTGTTTGCGCGTTGAGTTTTGGGGTGAGGGAAGGGAAAAGAGAGGAAGAGACTTTTAAGATATCATCCCCTTGTTTGTGAGTTTTTAAGATGGGGGAAGGGTTTTGGGAATTTTTTTAGTACCCTCCAAAATCATCTCTTAGTTATATTTTATAGTTCCTCCATATTTGGGGTTTTGGACTTGAAACAAGGAAAGAGTTTACCCTTAACTCCCTCCCTTACTCTCCCCTCCCCTCCCCTTCAATTTAAAGTCTTATGTTCCCCTAAAACTTAGAAAAACACCATAAGTAAATAGGAAGAGAAAGAGAGAAGTTAGTGATATGATATGTGCGGTATGACAGAAAAAGAAAAATATAAAGAAAAGTTAAGTGAAAATGATATGTGGAACTAATAACTATTCACAAATTTGGCGCAAAACAACTACTAATGTTGGGTGTTGATTTCACTTCATAATTTAGTCTTTAATATGTTTGTGATTGTAAATTTTGTGTTTCCTCTTGTTCTCCACACTCTCCGGGAAATATTTAGTTGATTTTCCATGGGTTAGCCAAATCTTAGGCAGTGTTTGGTTGATCAGTCTGAACGGGATGGAACATGACATAATATTAGTTTTGTTCTCTGTTCTTTTATATTTTTAAGGTGGAACAAAACATGGCATAAGGCTTCTCGAACAGTGCACTTTAATTTCATCGAAAATGATTGAATGAGTCACAACAAAACACTTTCTTAAAAAATTTACTCGAGAAAAAATACATCTAATTTATATTTAAATTCAATTTGGTCTTGGGTTTTCTTGTTGACGGCTTTGGGGTTCCTTAGCGTCTTGGAGCTCGATGTCGGTGGTGCTTCCTTTTGCTTCTTTTGCTTTTGCTTGGTGAGGTAGAGCAGATCAAGGTGCTACTTAGACTGGATCTTGACGTGCTGGTGTTCATGGGGTTTCAACCATTTGCCTCTTGCTCGACGTGTCTCATGTTGGTTCTGATTAGGTGGCGTTCTCTCCGCCTCTGCTCACTTTTGTGGTATCTGAAACTGCTCTTTGGTTCTTGGGTTTCGCAGTGCCTTTCACTGCTAGGGTGGGGCTCTATTTTTATTAGGTTTGTGTGGCCTTCGTCGCTGCAGTCTAATCCCCGATGGAGTCCCCCTCGTTGCTTGCTTGGTGATTGCCTCGGTTATTGGATCCCATCTCTACGACGGTGGTGTTATACGGTCTTTTAGTTTGCATGACTAGGTTGGATCTCGATTTCACAGGTGTCGTGCTTTCACCATTTTGCGATTTCAAATAAGAACTTTTCCTAGTGGTGCAGACTACAAGATTTTCGAGAGGTTTTGCTATAGGAGTTGAGCTTTTATCAGCCCTTTTTGCTGATTGAGTTATTGTACGTTGAAATAGGTTGTTTCTCTACCCTATGATATATATGTATATATATAGAGATATAACATTCATTAAATAAACATAATATATATATATATACACATATCTATATATCATTAAATAACTATCCGGCCACCCGTGGTTCGCGTGGCAAACGAGGGTGCATTTTACTAATCGTGTTTTGTTTTTTTCAGAGAAAAGGCCATGATTTAAAATTTAAAATTGCACCTCGTGGAAATGAGGGTGCCTTGCAGAAGCTATTAAGGTTGGACATCGTGGTGACACTTGGGTTTGGGTATCAAGAGAAGCGTTTTTTGCATATTAGTAGAATAGTAGTTGCTGTAATGTTGGTTTGGGTACATACATGTCTTTTTTGTGTTTTATCAGCTCGTAGTACTTTCTTCTGCTGTTTGTATGGTGCTTTCAGCAGATTTCAGTGGTATTTCACTGTTTTTCTGCTACTTGCTTCTCACTTGCTCTTGTATTTGTGTTCTACACCCTTGTACTAGTATTTAAATTCATTTATAGTTGCGTTCTCATATAATGCCTATAGATTTTGACAGCAATCCTCCCTATTAAAATTTTGGTGGATCATAGTCAAACAACACATTCCTGATGATAAAATTTTGTCCCTGAAAATTTATATACAGGAGTTGTTAAGAATTGTGAAACCTTTTTTGTTTTCTTTCATTTCACTATTACTCTCTAAATCTGTTCAATGAAAATATTTAAACATAATGATAAAAATAAAAACTTAAATTGAAGTGTGCTTAATTTTTTTACAAAATAGCAAATAATTTTAGATAAAAAAAATGACAATTAATATCAAAAGAAAAGTGTATTATATTTTAACGAAATCAAGGTTAGGCAAGTGGAAGAAACCACCAAAACCTTTTAAAGATCGAGTTAAACAAAAGAAAGGAGACAAAGGATAAGCTAATAAACATTGAGAAAAACAGCAACATTATTGGCAGAGAGCTCAGGCCATTATCTTGGCAGACCTAACATAAAGACTGTCCACGACCTTGCCAATATTGGAAATGGTCTCCAAAGTTGCAGGATATATAGCATCAGTCTTGGGATCATCAAATATGATGAGGCATCCAGCACCTTGATCCAATGTCCCAGCAAACTTCTTGTCCAGAATCATCTGAGACAACTTCCTCTCCACATGTTCAATGGGAAGTTCAATAAGCTCAGCAATGTGTGCAATCTCAACCCTTGAGAATGGCTCAATCAATCTACAAAGATTCTGCTCCATAAGGGTACCATACAGAGATTGCAGGTGCCTGTGAACTATTGGGTCTTCCTCCAACTGCGCCTTGTAGTCACGCAAAGCAGTTTCAAATAACTTGAGGGATCGCTTGGAATGAGCATCAGCAACAGCTTTCATAGCATCCAAATCGGGTCCAACGTATTGCAGGCCTGCTTTGGATGAGATAATTCCGCCCACGTCATCAGCTTGATTCACCATGATCTTGCACAAGAGCATGTATTTCAAGCTAAAAACAGCCTTGGGATCTTCGAGCGCATTGAAAGACTCGAAAGCTTCAAAGAAATAACTGTATGCTGTTTTGTAATCCTTCTCCTCAGCATGAAGTATCCCACTCTGCAGATCTATGGCACCTTGTTGAGCTGGAGGCACATAAATTGCATTAGCAGCTGTTCTCGCAGCGGTGAGAGCAGCTTTCGCCTTTGGAAGGTTTCTTAATGAGAAGTGTAGCTTGCTTTCCAGCAAGTCTATGTCCACAAGGAGCAGCTTGTCATCTAATCTGCGAACCTCTTTAACCAACCCGGAAAGAAGAGTCAAAGCTTCCGAATACTCTTTCGTTTCCATGAGAAGCGCCGCAAGCCTTGCCTCAACTCGCTGCCTGAGAAAGGTACGCTTCTCAGCACGAGTCCACTGCACCATTTCTTTGCAGAGTGCGATTTGCAGATCAGACGAGCCCGGTATTTTAGCAACGGAGTCGATTATTCCCCTAACAATCTTTGCAGTTTTGGCCTTCGGAATCAAGGAGAAAAAAGGTCTCAATTGAGTGAGAAGACCGCGCAGATCCTCTCCCCGATTCTCTTGCCTGAGAAGATCAGTGAGGTTTGTGATGGCCTGCTCCTTCATACGCAGAGCTTCCGGTGAAGAAGACGGATCGTCGAGGACGCGATAAAGAATGGAAATGGCATCAGATGGGTCTTTGGCCTCCAATGCCAGAGCAACTGATTCTGTGGTGGCAGGAAGATAAGATGATGAAGACATGGCTTCAAACTCCTAAGATAAAACAATTGAAAGTTAACAACTTTAGCATTACTATCAATGAATTGGTAAGTTGAAGTTATCATTATCATCTCATACATACACAGTAGCTGCTACAGGAGTTTTTCAGAAACTGAACACACAACAATGCAAATTGAGAGAGAAATTCAAACATGGCAGAAGCTATACACATATGAAATTAGGCAAATTCTTGATTGAATTGAACAAAACTATGCATATGAAATCAGAAGGAAATGAAGGAAAACTCAGAAGTCAGAAGTGATTTACATCAAACATGAACCCCATCCAATCCATGTCCGAACCCATTACCCAGCGAAATTGAGAGAGGAGAGGAGAGGAGGCTTACCGGAGCAGGGCAGAAGGGGTGGAGCGGACGGCAGACAGCGACGAGGACGGTGGACGACGAAGATCTCCTTCCTCTTGGCTATGGGATTAGGGTTTTTACTTTTTTTTTTGTGACAGAAAATAGAGACAACTCAAAAGAGAAGACAGAGAAGTTGTGTTCGTGACTTGGGCAACACTCTCATCAGTCAATTTCCAATCCCTTTTCAGGATTCACTAGTGGGGTAAGTTAATGTTCCAACTTCCAAGAGATAAAACTACATTACTACTCATTTCATGATAAAAAAAAAAAATCATACTATCATCATCATAAATCTATACATCAAAATATAAAAAATAAAATGACTACACACCAACAAGATGAAGTAGGTAGCACCTACCAGCATGCTCTCGGAGCTTCTCTAGAACAAAGAAAAGTTCAAATCATAATTAATGCAAATATTAATGATAAGGTCATAAGAATCAAACTTATAACGGCCCCGACACAACGACCACATACCCATTGGAACCTCAAGTGCAAACCCATGTTAAATGTCATCTTTGCCAACACCTCGTCTACCCTAGCAACAAGTAAAGTGACATAAATGAGAACAGCCTACTCTCAATTGATCACTGACAACATAAAGAACCTCCAACGTTCGGGAGGTGCATCAAGCAAGACACGTCATGCAATGTGATGGACATCTCCCCCAGCGACATGTGAAATGAGGAAGTCTTCGTGTGCCACCTCTAAACAAAAAAAAGTAGAAATAAGTCTCTTGTCGATCATCTAGTTAGAGCAGGAGACAAATGAATACAGTGTAAACTGCTTGATCATATCTGCATTTTTTCACTTAATTTTGATATATTTAAATTATATTAATATCATTCTCGCACATCTTAATGCCCTTTTTTTTTTGAAAAAATCATAAAATACACTTCTTTTTTTCTTTTTTTGTACAATTTTGTTTTACCGCACTTTAGAAGTGCTATGAGTTTTTTTGAATACCGCAAGTTAGTTTGCGGAAAATAAATTTATACACTGCAATAAGTTTGTGGAATATAATTTTGAAAATCTCTTATGAAATACAAATTTGAATACGACAAACTAGTTTTTGGAAATATTTTTTGTGCACCACGAGTTAGTTTGCAAAATAGAAATATGGTGATGTAAATATAAAATGTTTAATAGGTAATACTCCTTCAGTCTCAATTTTATACATCACTTTTATCTAATTCTTTAGAATTAAGAAAAATAGTTGCTAGTAGTAAGTTGGTAAACTTTTTTATAAACTTTCGTAGATTGCCCATTAAATACAAATTTGAATACGACAAACTAGTTTGAGGAAATATTTTTTGTGCACCACAAGTTAGTTTGCATTTTGCAAAATAGAAATATGATGATGTCAACATAGAATGCTTAATAGTTAATACTCATTCAGTCTCAATTTATACATCACTTTTATCTAATTCTCTAGGATTAAGAAAAATAGTTGCTAGTAATAATTTGGTAAACTTTTTTATCAACTTTCGTAGATTGCCTGTGAATTTCTCTATCTAGATTAATCTTCTTCAAAATCACACTATCTCTCGTATATTAAATATGAGGACGATTTTGAAAAAATGTATTAAATGTTAATTAAATATTTCATTGGTTTTTTTTATAGGCAAATATTTCATTGGTATTATAAAATGACTTATAATTTGAGGCAAAAAAACTCTCAAAAAATGCCTTATGAACGGGGAGAGGGGGAGTACATGTTAAGAGTAGCACACAAAGTCATGCATACCGTAGACTAATATGCGATAATCATGACACTTCTACTTTTTTTTTGATACATCAGAAAATAACACATAAAAGGAAACCACACTACCTAGCCTGGAGGGAGTCCCTCAACAAGAGGACCTCTAGTTTAGGGGGAGGGACATCCACAATCCTATGACCAAGAACACTCAAAAGAGATCCCCTCTTGGCTAGCCAATCCGCTGCTACATTCCCCTCGCGGCCACACCAGGAAATCTCAACACGCCAACTACAGTTCAACACTTCACGAATCTCTCTGAGGACACGACCTTGAACCTGATCAAGAGCATGAACAGGGGTTGTCACGCATTTACCAGCTCCATGCAATTGGAATTACAAAGCAACCGACGAATCCCACGATCCCAAGTGAGTAACAGTCCATCACGCAAGGCAACCGCCTTGACTAGAAACGGGACTCCCTCCAACCCATGTGTCAGTGTCATGTAGCCAACCACCAAATTGCAGTAGAATCACGCAGCTGGCCACCTCCGCCCATATCACTCACCTCCTCACGATGACTTCCATCCACATTAAGCTTCAAATACCCCTCCGACAGTGGCCTCCAACCAACACTTAGCAAATCTTTATCGTGACTTCCATCTAGTTGCAGGAACCTAAGGAAATCGTCGTGGTCATTAGTTGCAAAAGATAAATTGATTTACCGCAATTTAATTTGTGGAACATAAATGTGAATTGCAGCATTTTACCACACAAATACAATATGCGGTATTATTTTTCTCCCAAGTAATACCGTATATTTTTTTTGAAGTATAATACCGTATATTATGTTTGTAGCAATTAGGTCATTTTCAGAAAGATAATGGTGGCATAGTGCACCAATAACGATACTCTGAAAAAAATCAGAATACTGTCCATTTGGAGGAAAAGATATTTTGGCTCGTGTTTGGTAAAGTACAGGTTGAGTCACTCCTTTCCTTCGATACTTTGACAGAAAAAGTAGCTTCGCTGTGCATAACTTCTGTACTGCCATTTTATTTTATTTTTTTCTTTAAAGATTACTTTTCTAATAATATTAAAATAAGGATTTTCTTTTGAACTCAAATAACGATTTGAACCCTTTTGAAATTGTATAATCATAAAATTCGGATCAATATTTAACAGT
This sequence comes from Lotus japonicus, assembly GCF_012489685.1. Classification (NCBI taxonomy): domain Eukaryota; kingdom Viridiplantae; phylum Streptophyta; class Magnoliopsida; order Fabales; family Fabaceae; genus Lotus; species Lotus japonicus. Next base: position 99,894,175 of record NC_080041.1, read on the forward strand.
TTGGTATATTTATACTATAACAATTAGTACTTATGTTATAATAATATTATTTTTTTACCAACAACTCTAACATAATAGTATTGTTGGTACCTGAGTTTTTAAGCATCTGTTCCAGAGTTTGATCATACATATGAAGAATGATTTGGTGATACAGACTTACCAACTCAATGAGTTATTTAGGTCTCGAGAGAATTGCCTCGTTTGGAGAAAACAACTTAATTAAACGCTTATGACCATAAGATGTTTGCATAAGCTCTCTCAAACACTTGCACAAGCACTTATGCTATAAGATAAGTTCAAATAAGCTTCGCAAAACATGGCTCATTAGTCATTATTATTGCTATGGTATGAACATTCTTTTTTGGTATATCATAAAGATAAATTACACTCGTCAGAAATCGATCTCTGAACCACTCCCTATATAATTCATATGTCCCAGCTCCTCTCAAAAAAATTATTTATGTAAAAAAATATAAATTATTAATTAATCAATCAATTAGTAATTAATAATTAAAAAGGGTTAACTATCAAATTGGTCCCTGTGTTTGAGTCGCCGTCTGAGGTGAGTCCCTCCCCGGAAAATATATGGTTTAAAGTCCTCGTGTTTGAAAAACATATGAAGCAGGTCCTCGCCGGAGGGCGGAGCTCCGATGAGCGCTGATTTGGATCGGTGACGAGGATAAAAATACTTACGTGGATTTAAAAAAATAATAAAAAATAAATAACACATCATAAAATTAAATTAAGAAAATAAAAATAAAATAAAAATTAATTCTCCAAAAAAATTTAATTTAATTAACAAAAATAAAACTAATAATTAACAAATCTAACCCAAAAATTAATTAACAAAATCAATTTCCCCCAAATCATCTTCATCTTCATCAAAACTAAACCCATGTTCATCTCCATCTGAATCAAATAAACAATCTTCATCTGCTTCCTCTCTCTAAAAAAAAACCATAATCTTTCATCCCCTCTCTAAAATCCTTCCCTCTACCTTGCTTGCTTGGTACTAGAGAAACCAAAACCGTGTTCTTTCTTAGTAAAATAGGAAACAAAAGCTTCAACCAAAACCGTGTTCTTCTTCATCCTCAGTCTGGGCATTAAAAACCCCCAAATCTATTCTTGATGCTAGATCTGGAAGCACCACTCACGGCCTCACCCCAAACCTCCTCCACCTGCAACCAGAGATCTGTGAGCCCCAACCCCACGCCCACCTGCAACCAGAACTGTGAGGAAGAGGAATCAGACATCAAGTGCAAAGTCGATGAAGGATGTGACATGAGAGGTGTCGTTTTCGAGCGAAAGGAGAGGATGAGGAGAGAGAGGAAGAGGACTGTAACAGGGCGAGTTCGATGGAGCCTCACGCATGAAATGGCGACGGTGGTGGTCAAGCTCCGCCACTGGGAGAGGCGGCGCGGAGCCGCTAGGAGAGGCGGCGCAGAGGTGGCTGAAGAGACGAGATCCAACGGCAATGGAGATGTGATTTAGGAGGTTACAAGGAGGAGTACTGAGGATGGAGATGAAGATGTGATTTAGGAGATCCAGTGGTGGTTTGGAGATGCGATCCAGCGATGGTTTGAATGGGTCTGGCTCTGGAGATGCAGCGATGGAGATGCGATTTAGGAGATCCAGTGGTGGTTTGAATGGGTCTGAATCTATATTTTTGGTGATTTGGAGGCTAAGAAGGGGATTCTGGTACTGATTTTGGTGGGTTGCAGGTAGGTATGATTTGCTATGTGGAAGGAGATTAAGGAGGAAGATGAGGAAGAAGTTGAAGTTTCTGGGTTTCTAGGTTGGAATTGTGTTTGATTTAGGGTTTGCTTTGTCCTTTATTTTGCTGATCTGGTATTTTGATTGGAAGCAACCCAAGTTTGTGCTTTTGGTTGCAGGAAACTGACTTATGAATAAGGATGATGATGATGATTTTTTATTTTTTTCCCCTGTTAATAGGATTAAATTGTAAACCCTTAATTTTTTTAATTTTGGTAATCTAGATTTTAATTTTATTAATTTAATTTAATTTTCTGATTGTAATTTTTTTATTTTTATTTTTAATTTTTATAATCACGTAAGCATTTTTATCCTCGTCACCGATCCAAATCAGCGCTCGCCGGAGCTCCGCCCTCCGGCGAGGACCTGCTCCATATGTTTTTCAAACACGAGGACTTTAAACCATATATTTTCCGGGGAGGGACTCACCTCAGACGGCGACACAAACACAAGGACCAATATGATAGTTAACCCAATTAAAAATTATTATTATATATTGAATAAATATGTGTGTCCAAAACCGACTGAGTTCATTGTTCTCAGTTTTGTTCTTGGTTGTTCTCTCACCCTTTCTCTCCTATCGCTCTCTCTTTCTCCACAACCAGCACCGAGTCACAGACTCACCGATCTTCCGATTCCTTTTCGTCTTGGTTTATGAGGTATCAATCCTCTCTTCTTCTTCTCCAATTTCATCCACACTGTTTTGCCAATCTTCGCTGATCTGCACCACCATCGCGATACTGCGATCTCTTTCAAAATCCCCCACTTCACTGTTTCATGAAACCATCAACAAAGAATGATGCTTTTTACCCTAACGGATCATCAATTTTCATATTCCTAATATTTTTCATGCTTTTTGTTCAGATCCAGAGGCTTATCGCCGATTAGGTTTTCACAAAAACCCCCAAAATCGCCTTTTTCTGTTACCCTAATTCCTCTTCACCCACCCTTTCAATTTCGATTTCAATCCCTTCTATTTTAATTTCAATTTTTTGATGTATTTTTCCAATCGCTTGTTCTTCCTTTTCTTTGTAATTGATTGAGTTTTTTAGGATTAGGGTTCATTGGATTTACATTTCAGTTCATGAAAGATTTTAGCTTTATTCTGCTTAATTTGATTTTATTGGTTAAAATCTATGTGGTGATTATAGCTTGATTATTTACTTTTCTTTCTCTGATTACTAATCTTGTTTGCCTTTCTTTGCAGCTCGAAGGAGAGACCCACTCTCGGGTAAATTTTATTCTCCCTTAACGTTAAAGTCTTGTGCTTTTTTCATGTTTTATATGGCTGTGTTCTGTTCTGTTCTGTTCTTTTGGTGCAAAACTGGATGCAAATTGGCTGTACTGAACGCTTTTATGGACATTTCTTAGGAAGGAAAATGAAACCACATCTTTAATTTCCTGAAACTCCCTTTATCCTCTGATTTTCTTTACTTCTCATGCCTCCAAGCTAAAAAGGCCTTTTGTTTAATTGATTTTCGAAAGCGTGAGAGTTAAGCATTGATAGCATTATCAATATAATGAAGCCGGAATTTTAAACTATGATCATACTGAATTATATGTCAATTTTTTTGAATAGTGACATCCGTGCATTCTTAATTTATCATCTCCGATTCTTTTTCTTGCAACTGGACCTCACTTAACTTTTTAATGTGCGTTTTTATCTTACCCTATATTTGGTTCAAAGGAGGGGATTCAATAGATGGGAGGTAGAAAGGGAGGGGATTCAATAGTTTTTATGGGCAAAACCCTCCTCTTGTTGGTTCAGGAGGGTAGGGTAAGGGTTTTAACCAAATTTGCTTTTATTGCCCTTACTTTCAAGATACAATTGGGTTTTCAGAAGTCAGAACGAGGAAAGACATTTTAGTTGCACAATTTATCTACTCTACAAATCCACTAATTTTACAAAGAATTTTGGCCTCATTCCCCCTCCCCTCCCAAAGTTCCTCCATTACTTTACATTCCCAGACTTTAAGGTCATTGAAAATCTTCCATGTTTAAATAGGCCGGTATATTTAGGTAACCATAAATATTATATTTTATTATTATTTTAGACTTATAATATCTAGCAAGTTGCAACTGTCAACTTTTTTCAAGATTTAAGCATGTTGGTCTATGCAAAGAGATTTGAGCCTATAAGCCCATTCTGAGTAGGTCAGACTCAGACTTTTTAAGTTATCATAATTAGGCTTTCAAGTTATACTTTTAATTATGTTGAGGCCTTAAGTTTAAGAGTAAGTCAGACTCCGACCTTATAGAGCCTATCTTAGACTGCCATTTCCATCCTGTAGGATGACATTTTTCATAATAACAAAATATGGTTGAATGATGTAACTGCTACTATGCATACAACTCAAAACAATCTTTTATTGTATGTGCCTGTTATCATCTAGTTATTGGATGCAACTAATCTTATTGTGTTACTTTTTTGTACATGTTAATCTGGGTGAGGTTCTTATTTTTTTTGTTTCTCATTCCCCAGTGGCACGCGGATTAAGACCCGCAAACGGAATATTACCGCGCCTCTGGACCCTGCAGCATTCTCGGATGCAGTGGTCCAGATTTATTTGGATAATGCTGGTGATCTGGTATTATTACTATTGCATATTACGCCCTATTCATTTGTTGACTATCTGTTTTGTACACTCACACTATTGATGATTGAGTTGCAAAACTGATGAAGTATTTTATGCTTACAGGAACTTACTGCTAAGAGCATTGAATCTTCAGACCTTGATTTCTCAAGATACGGTGACACATTTTTTGAGGCAAGCTTATTAAACCAGCAGAAAACCTTCATTGCAATTTCAGTATTATGGGTTTACATTTGCAATTTGGAATTCTTCAATTTTGGAGTTGATTGTAGGAGGATTAAATGCATAATTCATGTTATCATTACATTGATGCTTTGATGGTTAATCTATCACCGTAAGGGTGACACATACTGAGCTGGTGTCTGCTTTGTCAAGAGCTTCTGAATCTATGTGTGTGTGGGAGAGGGTAAACATTTGTTTGTTTGTTTTTCTCTGTAGGTGGTAGTTGTTCTCGAATAAAATATGTTCTATTTTATAGGGCCTGCCAGTGATACAAGGCACTGTCAGAATTAACCTGAAGTCTATCTATTGATACTTTATTTGTTTGTTAAAGTTTACAATTTCTCTATTCTCCTACTGGATCTGAGATGCAACTTATTGTGATATTGACATACTTATCTGTTATAAAGATAGTGGTCTTTGTCACTGTAAATTTGATCCACGTTTCTTCAGCTCATTTTTCACCTATAATGCTGAGAGGTTTTTATGTGAATTTCTAAGTCAGATCCCCCCCCCCCCACAATCTTTGACATTATAAGAGGACATTGAATATAACATTGTATTTCCTTCTTTATTCCATTGACTTAATAATTGATGATCTATCCAATCATCATCTCAGATTTTAATGTTCTCAATGTCTTATGATCTTTTACTGTCAGTCGATTTTTTGTGTGACTTACAAATGTCCTATAGGTAAGTTAATGGTCAGTTTTTCATTAATGTAGGTTGTTTTCATTGGGTGTCGTACACAACCTGGAACTACCAAGCCTGATGAGGGGGAACGCCATCCTTACTCTGTAATAGAGTGTGAGCCGAAGCGTGAAGTCATCTTACCATCTGTAATCTACATACAAAAGATTTTGCGGAGGAGGCCATTCCTCATCAAGAACCTTGAAAATGTTATGCGAAGATTCCTCCAGTCCTTGGAACTTTTTGAGGAAAATGAGAGGAAGAAGTTGGCAATCTTCACTGCACTTGCATTCTCCCAGAAGCTATCTGGTCTCCCACCGGAGACAGTGTTCCAACCGCTTCTTAAAGACAACCTTGTGGGCAAAGGAATAGTTCTGACATTTATTACTGACTTCTTTAAGGAGTATCTGATCGACAACAGCCTTGATGATCTTATTTCAATTCTGAAACGGGGAAAAGTAGAGGATAATCTCTTGGAGTTTTTCCCTCCTGCAAAAAAATCAAATGAGTCTTTCTCTGAGCATTTCAGGTAAATCTTACTTATTAGTAAATGGACACGTCTTTCTAGAAATTGCTTTAAAATGGTTTTTTTGTGTGGTTGTTTTGATTTATGCAGGACATTGTCTGTTACATTCTATTTTATATTTGGGGAGTTCCAACAGCCTTGATGATCTCATTTTGTGAATGATTTACTTTTGCATAATAGTGATGATACATTTTCAAATTAATATCAATGTAATATTTGGGTATTTAAGTGTAATATCCTGTTAGAAAGGTGAAAACGCAACTCTCAATTATTATTCCAGGGAGTTGTTGAACAGCTAAGTCTGATAAATGACTGCGCATGGCACAAAGGCAAACTGAAAATTTTCCTCAAAATGCCAGGAGCCTAGTACTAATTTTCTGTTATCAGCATTGTGGATTTTCCTGAACTTGTTTTATGATGTGGTTTGAATTTTGCTAATTGATCATCTAAAGTTGGTTTTTTTTATCTGTTTAAACTTTAAACATTGTTTGTGATGGTGATTTGTTGTTCTATTTTCAACTGATTGGCTATTCTTGGTTGGATTTTTAGGTACTGGTAGATCATGTTTTTATTATTCCCTGTTGTTAACTATGATGGAATTACATTTGTCTATTCATTGTCATCTTTTTAGGAACGAAGGACTGGTGACCTTGGTGGAGTACAATGAAAAGAAAATATTTGAGGTGACTCTGAAGGAAATGAAGTCTGCTTTGACAACACAGATAACAGAGGAGGCTGATATATCTGATGTCATTGAGACTGTAAAGCTCCGAGTTAAAGATGCTAAATTGCCTGACACCGAGGTTGTGCGGGTCTTGTGGGATGTTTTAATGGATGCTGTTCAGTGGTCAGGAAAAAATCAGCAACAGAATGCAAATTCAGCCTTGCGCCAGGTATCTTTTTAAATAATTTGCATTAATACTCATTTGTATTTTGCTTCCATAGAAGTTTTTTTTTTTCTCATCTTCAGTCTGGTCTGTTTTGGTTTCTTATTGAACAGGAAACAGTTTTCAAGTATGGGTTGAATAAATTTTACTTTTTACGATCTTAGTCAAGTTATAGGTTTTGTTTTGCTGCCCTTGAACTTAATGTGTTTGTTGGATATTACCTCTGTTTTCTTGATGATCTTTTCTTTGCTTGATTGCTGAGGAGTGAGGAGGCTTCTGGATTGCTGTGTGCTCTTTAAGCCATAAGAGCATTTTGGCTTTGCTTTAATTCATATGGACTTTTAGTGAATGTAATTGCCATGCAATTGCTTATAAAACCACTTAATTAGTTAGTTTCTTATGTGACAAGTTCTTTATCTTAAGCTGATGATGACAGCACTTCCTTTATGGTGAAGGTAAAAACTTGGGCAGAACTGTTGAATACATTCTGCACCACTGGGAAGCTTGAGCTGGAACTGTTGTACAAAGTACAGACTCAATGCTATGAGGATGCCAAACTGATGAAGCTGTTCCCTGAGATTGTTAGATCTCTTTATGACCAGGATGTGCTGGCTGAAGATACTATTCTGCATTGGTTCCGAAAAGGAACAAACTCCAAGGGCAGGTATGCAATTTTCTGTGGATTTTCTGTCATAATTATGGTGTCTGTAATTTTCCTGCTATTCATTGTGCTTGTTGCTTACTGTTGCTTATATTGAACTGGTACAGGCAGAACTTTTTGAAGGCACTGGAACCGTTTGTTAATTGGCTGGAGGAGGCTGAAGAGGAGGAATAAGTGCTGCTAAAAGATATAATGCTGTCTTTTAGCTTCTGTACCATTTGCTATTTTCTTTGAGATATTATTACTTTGTATTCTCATAAGTTTGATTTAGCATGTACTGATAAGCTCTTTGTATTTGTCTCTGTTCTATCGATCATCGACATGCCCCATTGTGCTTGTGGTGTTTTCCACAGGCCAGTGATAACGTTAGACGGGTGCATTACTGTGTTTTGAGTGTTCACTTGAATAATTGGTTTTTGCTTTTTCTATTGGTGGCATATTATCGGTGGTTTAATATTTTTGTTACTGATTGAAACCGTAGTAGTTAATTCTATGCATTGTTCATTACTTTTGGCACTACTTTTTTTTGCCTACTCGTACCATTACCAACCAATTCAGTTTTTGTGTTACCACCAAATTACCCTGACAGACACTAACCCCGTTTACATCTCCACACCATTTCATTCTCTGTATTTCTCCATTGGCAGAGCTGAGCATACTGCCACACAATTTGGTTACCTTGGGTATTTTTTATTTATTCGCAATTGATTGAATTTCTAGTTTCTTATTTGAAGTATAATTGTTTAGATTACATCAAACTTGATCTTAGTTTGAACAAGTACTATACATGAATTTTCCGTGGCTTCTCTTCTACATTACCTCATGGATAGTGTACCAAATACACCATCTCAATTCTCAAATGACTTGTAATAAAAGGTTGCACTTCACGTTTAATCAAAAAAAATGTTGCACTTCACAAATAAGATGAATTTTATCTTCAACAAGAGGCAGCACTAGCATCACTCATCTTCAATCCCATTTGAGGCTGGATGAAGCATGGTTGCTGAATGGAAGGGCACAAAACTCAGCCCTTGATGATGCATGTTCCCCCAATGTCTACACAACATAAGTAGGAATGCTAATAGGTGTGAGTGGACATGAATAGTAGGGACGCTAATGGGCGTGGGTGGACATGAATAGTAGTGTTCAATTCACTCCGCAGTCCAAAAAAATAAAAGAACTCACTCATACCCACTCCATATTTACGTAGATCTATTAAGTGAGTTTTCAACATGTTTTAGATGGGAGCTCGAGGATTTATATTCGTAAATATTGATTGAAGTATTAAAAAAACAAAAACTTGAATAGAAGTGAATATAAAATCATTTTTCTTTTAGTCTAGCACAAAATACTAGAATTTCTCATTATTTTTTTAAGTTGAACCCTCCTCATAAATATATAATCAAACTTTCATTCATCAATAGTAGTGGATTAAACATAAGAAACAATTATAACAAAACACTACAAAGCCTTGAGAGACAACTTGAAGCACATGTTCTACAGAAGTGGGCATTCGGCACGCCGAAATCAACCTAAACTATTGAAAGCTGAGAGCACCACATCAACAAAAAGCAAAACTTAAAAAGGACAAAATAACATAATTATATAGATAGTTGCATAGCTCGTTTAGAGTTGTCAGCAACTTGAGTGGATTCCAGTTTGTGGCCTCTTGTTCATTAGAAGCCTTCCATATCATCTTCCAACATGTCCTCGAATTTCCTTAGATAAAAATCTTCAGCCCAATCCATTTTAGCGACATTCTTCTTTAGCTCTTTAGCTGCAAGTCAAATTCATCTTCCAATTACTTTTTATTAGTTGTTGAGTATTACACGGGCAAGAGCTCTCTGTCATTTCCTTGACAAGTTTGATATTTTCAATATGACTGTCTTCTAAAAAAAGTATCTGTTCTCCATAATCTCCAAATGAGTTCGTGGCGTGGTAAATAGCTAAATATTCATTTTTTTTTTCGAAAATGAAATCATATTATTGAACATAGAAATAGATGATAACATCCCTCTCAACTAATAATTAACAGCAACACACATTACCCACAAAATTCCCATAAAGGCGGATCCCTATCACTGAGTTTTGGCCAAAAAATTCCTACCGCATTAGCCTCATAAATATGAAAAGCCTTCGCCTTCAAGGGTGTAAGCACTGAGCCACTTGAGAGGAACATTGAAATTATTTTAGCATTTTCCATTCTAAGCACATGATAACACTCCTCCCCATTCCATTATGTAATATCAGCATTTTTGTGAACTTTGAAGAAGAGTTCTTGACCGACAAAATGATCTTCAATAAGACTAGCTCGGTATTGTCATGACGTCATTTTCCTTTATCACATAATACAATTGTATAATATTTTTTTATTGACAACTAAATAATTCAATAAAATCAAATCTTATAAAAAAACAAATACTCAAAAAGCAACCTAAAATCTATCTTCATTCATGAGTGTTGCATAATCTCAATATCATTCAACAAAATAAACTAGAAATTTAGTGAACGAAGTCTTGTTATGAAAGATGTTGTATATTGTTGAAAGGTCTTTGTCATGCTTCATGACTAGAGATTGACCATATGCATCTCTTAAGTTCTCAGTTGGTGGTTTGCTTCTTTCACTATGGGCTTCATGAAACATGTGTCAACCTACCATTTGTAGAAGCTTAGTGAACGAAGTCTCGTTATGAAAGTCAAACCCATCAAATACTTCCAACATGCGATGCAATTGGTTAATATTGGTAAAATTAATCAAGGAAATCACACTTGAGAACAAACCTATAGAAGAAACATAAGTCATTCAATCTAAGACAGCGCCACAACCTTGAGCCAAATATTAACAAACCTCTGTGATGCTTAACAAGACTGTAATCTTGAAATTATGTTCCTTTTTCTTTTGCTTTCTCCATTTGTTGATGTAAGCCTCGTCCACTCTTCTTCTTTCACTTCCTCTTCTCTTTTTCTACTATTGTTGTATGATTTACTAGAAAATTTCAGGGCAATCTTAGATGAAGGTGCTGTTTGGTTTCTTTCTTAAATAGGAACCAGAATTGATTGAAGGCTGGGTTTTGGAGAAGATGAGAGAGTTTTTGTAGAGAGAAGGAGATGGAAGTCTGAGATAGGCTGTGACTCTGGTGATAACGGGAAGGCCTTGAGGGGTCATCATGCTGAAACAATAAGCATGATGAATGGTAAAGTGAGTGAGGCATTTTGATATGAAATGGAGGAAGTTGAGAGGTGCAGCTCAAGTGTAATCCCTCGTACGATGACATGATAAGGTTGAGTGAAACATCGTTTTTATCTCTATTCACAAATATTTAGGACATTTGAAGGCTTCTAACAAAAATTTAATCCGGCTAAAAAACTTATAGGAAACTTTGGAGTGGAAAACTTTGGAGTGTGCTTCACTCATTCACTGTATTGATGAAAATTGATGTGATTCTAGTATCTTGTAAATGACTAAGTCTCGTTTGAAATGAGCTTGTTTTGTAACATAAACGCTCATGAATTAAGAAAAGCATAGTCCACAAGTTAAACAGGGCATCCCTGCAAATTAATTTTAGAATATAATGAGAATATTGTAAATAACATATCATGGACCATTTTTTAACATAGCCCACCTTAGAATTGCACATAAAAGATTTATCTTCTACTCTCACCACTAATACTATATCCCAATTATAAATTAAAGAAAGCACAAAACATATAAAACAAAACTTCAATGATCTCAAAGATCCAAACAAACCAAAATTGCCTAAAGTTCTCTGCCAGGGACGTGATACAATTAAATTCAGGAAGCTTAAACCAAAACCCTCAAATTCTCATGCATTTGAGTGCAGTAATAGAGAAGGAATCTTGAGTGAGCCAGAGAGAATCTTGATTCAGTCATGAAGAACTGGCATCTGTAGCCGCCTTTTTCTTCTCCCTTTTTTTCTTGTTTCGTAAAGCATTCTTGCTCAATGTTCTAAATTAATCAACAACAAGCATTTAATTAAAAGAATGTAAATCATAAGAAGCATATAACGAAGAGGGGAAGAGAGAAAGGGACTTACTCTGAAGGGCTCTCTCCAAGTAGCTGCAGATACAAAATCATTTTGACATCATTAGAACATTAACCAAAATGAAACTCAACTCCAAGAATTTATTGGAAGATGCATAAACATGCATGTCGGATCAACCACTAAAAAGGGTCTCAACCAATATTTTAAAACTCCGTTCAGTGAATCAGTGAAGTCATTGGTTCACAGTTCAGTTGAACCGGTGATAATTAAATATAGGTTTTTAGTATTGTATAACATATATTAAATAATTTATTAACATAAAATGTTAAGAAATTAAGTCAAATTAAATTTTAAATTGACATAAAATCATCATATGTTATATTTTATAAGATAGAAATGAAAAAAAGATAAAAATAATGATAATTCATATATACATGGGTATTATAACTTGACCTTTGACTTTTATTAGAATAAAATATGTTTTTCTTAAATTTAAACAAAAAGTATTAAAAATTTGATTTTTTGGCAACTTTTGAAATATGGCTGGTTCACGCCAGTTCAATTACCTTGTCCAGTTTTCACTAATTTTAATCCGGTTCTCACCGATTCTGAAATCTAGCGGTTTTTCCTTCAAATGGACCTTAACCGGTCCAGTTTTAACAATGGTCAAAATAATTCATAACTACATATAAGTAACGCCATGCAAAAGTGTTGCTGATAATAATTTATATTGACAATTTAAATAGAAACAATGACAATTAAGAGCATAGCCATAGATTGTCACTGTGTACCTGTGCCTGTATAACAGCTGCAGTCTTAGCATGTGGTGGGCGATAGGCAGCGGGTTTTTGCGCAGGGGGGTTGGCAGATGAGGCTTTTGTAGCAGCCTGGGTAGGTTTTGGTCCTTGACCTGCAATTAGTCCACGGTCTTCAAAAAACAAAAGAGACATAACTCATCACTAGATGATATATTAGGATATGTGTATGAACCTGATGGTTTTTTATCTTCAAGTTTTACCGAGTCTATAGACTTGATTAATTCAGCGATGTCACCAAACTTACTTGGCGACTCTGGTTTCCAATCAGCCTGTATATAGTTCGCAAACAATTCAGTGATGTCTGCAAAAAGGTAATAGAAAAAACTTGGGGACTTATTAATCAGAGTTCAGGACATGACTAACCTGGAACAACTTGTCAAACATCTTCTTGAAGTACAATGATCCATTGTAGTGAAAAATCTTGATCCTACAATGGAATAAAATAACATTAACAAAATGCTTTCTTAGTGAATAAATTAAAACATGTGGAAACCAACGTATAACAATCAGCAAAATATTCTCCCAATAATTAATTTGGTTAGTGACCTATATCACCCGATAAATGTTGTTTAAATTGATCACCTATAATTGATAATCAAAGGAACAAATCTGGATGATGTATCACACTGGCAACATAATTGCGTGATATTTTTCAGGCAACGAGTAGAACAAGGACCACTAATGGCCAATTGTAACATACCCATTGTCAACTTGAAGCCTCGGAGCTGTTGTCGCTGTCATGAAATAGCACCCATCCGGAGACCATTCACTTGTAACAGACCATTCAGCCTTAGTTGCTGCGAGCTGTTTCTTATCCGCGTAATCCCAGAACACCTATAAAGTAAGCATGAAAAACATATGGATTCCTTATACATAGCATGTTTTTGCATACTTGCACCAATTTGAGCATGTGTCATATGGAAGTACAGCATATACTGGCAAAAAAAAAATTAATGTTTTGATCTTGCAAACTTGGAAAATGCTAAAAATAAGAAAATACACTTGCAGTTAATCATCAAAACTTAAAATTAAGATGAAAATGAGAAAAGCGACAGATGCATTCAGTACTAAGAGCCAAAAAGCAAGAAAAGGCACCAATTATTTCATCTCTAAGTGATACTTAGCATCTAAAAGTGACTGTAAGTAATAATTTAATTTTATAATAAGGTGAGCCAGTGCGTGTTTGGATACATCGTGGATTTTGACTCACTGTTTCCACTGTGTATTCAACCATGCACTTAGTAGTTCTAGATAAGGGAATCAAGCACCAAATTCCTTCCACCAAAACAAAAAGTTAAAAGAAAGCATAAGGATTCGATCAGTCAGGACTCAGGAGAACATACCATGTCACCAGGTAAGTTACCAAAGCCAGCCAAACATAAAACTGGACACCAAAGGTCAAGGCCACAAAATACAATAACTTTTTACTCTTACCCTGATTCGGATACTTATATCAAATAATAATGAGTCACTTCAGAATTCCAACCCCAGGCCAATACCCTCGAAGGCCCTTTAAAGATTTGATTGAAAACGAATGAAAACTCCTGAAGACTAAGACTTAAAATTAATTTTATTGAATATGGTGAATGCCAATTCATTAGTTGAGGATACATCTTCCCTTTGGATTCCATCGAATAGTATTGTAAGGACCAGTTCCAAGCTCCAGTAGAGGATTGCAGTTCTTGTCAAACAGAGTTGCTTTAGCAGGCATAACTAAGACGAGTTCAGGAAAAGTGAAGTGCTCAAGAGATCTATAAAAAAAACCATAAAAGTATGATTTATATATGCAGACACAAATAACCAACACCTAAGTTCTTAAAATGAAAATTTCATTAGGCAGCGGAACTATGTAGTTGTTTGTTATCATTAGGGCTTATAAAAATTCATAGATTAGAAGGACTAGTTTTTTATATCAAGAAGATGAAAGAAGTAGCCTGATACTTTTTCAAAAGCATTTCCTAACATAAGTCTAAAATCATCGCAAAATAATTCAGTGCTTTAGCAGAAATGGTTCCATGACATTACCATAAGTTTTGCCTCTGAATAATATCAAATCAGGCCACAGTATTTAATGTTACGGGATCTTCAGTAAATAACAAAAGCTGAAACTTCAGTACATATTGTTTATCTCTAAAACGTATATATCACAGACAAAAGGATACAGCCATATACAACGGCAAATTCCAAGCCAGAATATGACCAGTGAGCATCATGAATAGGCCCTTCTTTTCCTGCCAATTATTTACATGAAAAAAGTTATCCTTCTTATGGAGATTATATAGGGAATTATAAGTTCCTCTTTTACTAGTAATAAGAACATACGAAGAGGAACAAGTCCTTCATGCTTCCCATCTGTTGTCAGGTAGTATAACTTTGATTCTCCATAATAACTCTGATTAGTTTTGTCAACGTCCGACTGCGCCACCACTAGAAGCCCAGTTGAACCATGATTCCATTTGAGTTGGGCGTTGGAACATCGGAAAAAACTCCTCCGAGCAATAGGTTGGCTTTGAGAAGCATCTCCACAAGCAAATATCTGCACACTAGCAGGAATTCCCTACAATGGTTCACAGAACTTTATTTATTAGATACCTAAACAGCAGCATACCAAATTGCAATAGCACCAATTTCTCATTCATCTGGTCACATAAAGTGAACTAAGCCTCAGTGATAAGCATTATGTTGATGGACACAAACCTTGGATTCTGGAACAAATGCAGCTATATGAGACCCGGGTGAACTAGAGAGCTCAATGGCAGCAACTCCTGGAACTCTTAACCGTTGGATAACTCCTTTAGAGAAGTCCGTGGCATCAAAAAATTGCACCTCATTAGTTGCCAACCGGCACGCAGTAGCTTCATCAGAGCTGAATTGAATCACAGGCCTGAACAACAGACATTGTGACAGTTAAAACATAAGCAGCGGCGAGAATGTAAGGCATTCATCAACACATGAACATGCGGCGCCATAATGAACCCATAGTGAGAACTCTACCAATTGTTTTTTGTCAAGTTCTTTTGGGAGTGTTGATAAACAGGGTCACCAGTCTCCGTCTTCCAGAGTGCCACATTCTTATCTTGGGGCCCCGAAGGTTTTTTGAAGATTTGCAAATAAGTCCCGCGTGGTGACAGGATAGCAGCCATAACATTAGGTACTTCAAAAGACTTTACCTCTTTAGCAGTTCTACAATCATACACACTAATCACAGAGTTGGATTTCATCACCATAAGCCGAGATCCATCATCACTATATTTCGCACTCGTACAATTAACCTTTTCAAGCTTGATACCAGGTTGACCATTGGCAAACGGGGGTCCAGTCCAGATTGAGAATTCTTCCGGCCCTCGAACTGAGAGAGTGTACGAAAGAGAAGCAAAAACGAAAAATAAACAACCAAATAAATAAAAGACGAGAGTCCCACTAACATGAAAACTGAATCAAGAAGCCAATTAGTCAATACCTAATATCTCGAGAGGCGGTGTTTGGCCATCTGATGCCATTAGAACCTGGGGGGCAGAAATGCAGATAGAATGCTAACAATGAAAGCTTGGCCTGGGAACAAAAACATAACTTTGAAGGTTTGAATGTACTATCAATGCAAAAATATAACTTCAAATCAAAAGGGGTAAAAAAAAAAAGGAACAAACTTGCATCTCAAAATGCATTGTGAACTTGTCATCAATATTTGGGCTAAGCGTCTAGTAATATACTAATAGAGATAAAACAGAGAAAGTTTTCAGCTTTAACCCGATTTTAAACTACAAACAAAAACCCCATTTGTTTAACACAATTGGTTTGAGTAAATTTTCACTTTTCTGTTTCAATCATTGCAGTTTGAATTGGAGATTAAAGAAAGAAAAATACAGGTACTGTGATTGAAGCGTTTTCACGGTGAAGAAACCTATCTACTAATCTACCTACAGTTCAAATGTCAATTGCGGCGTAGTGAAGAGAGGGAGAGTGAGAAAGAGTGAAGTTGTGAACCCTAACACTAGCAAAGCGAGAAGAAGAGGGAGCACGCACCTGCGATGGCGAGAAGAAGATGAAGCGCAGCAGCTACGAGGGGCGAGTGGCCAGCCAACAGTCCTTTTGTGTGGTGGTGGGTGGCGGTGGCCGGAATCTGTGTGGTGTGCTTGTTATGGACTTATGGAGGAAGAGGTGAAAGGGACTAGGCGTGATTAAAATATTTTTGAGGGATTAAAACTCATGCTGAGTGTTGTCTAAAGTTGTTCGTTTGAGAAAACAGCTTAATTAAACAGTTATTAACGGTTATGTTATGATAATATAAGTTGTTTTGAAAATTTTATTGAAATAAATTAAAAAAAAATAAACTATAAGCATGGACAGTTTTCATAAACTATCATCAATAACTTATGAAAATAAGTTTAAAATAGCGTATGATGAGTCATAAGCTCTCATAAACACTTACCAAGCGTTTATGCAATCAAATAAACTTAAATAATCTCTTTCAAATAGGGTCTTATTCGTCACGTGAACCGTTGACTTGGTTAATATTTGATGACATATAAGTAAAAGTGCATAATTTGATTGAAAATTTGCTTGCAGAGGCAGAGTGCGTCCTAAGCCTTTACTTGTCTAGGAAAAGCCCTTTACTAATAACAAGAAAGAAATGACTTTTTTTCGTTCGTCAAGCTTTCGAGCAGCTCTTTACTCTAAGTTCGAAAATAGTCCCTACTGATTGAGAAAGTACTCGGTTTTGGTTCATGCCGGAGGTGCTGATCCGGTGAGATTGTCACACGGCTTCACCAGTTCTACGTGGAATTAACACGCATTTATTAAAGCTTACATTATTTTCTTTTTTCTTTAAATTTCAAATTTTCACCTCAAATTAACTTATTATTACTCCTAAACTAACTCAAGTTAACCCTAACTTACTACTCCCTCCGTTCCAAAATATAAGTTATTTAAGGTCATGCATGAGTATTATAAACTAATCATTTAATAAATATTTTGACTTAATTACTCCTATTTAAAGTTGAGTTATTATATATGTTCAAAAAAAGTTGAGTTATTATATTTATTATCTTGACCAAGTTATCCCACAGCTGACAGTCGTAAGATGAATTCCTCACCCCGCGGTCAGCGCACTAAGCAGTAGGGACTGACTAAGGAGTTTCCTCTATTCACAAGAGTTGGGATTCGAACCCCCAACTACTTGCTTAAAGAATGTAGTGCTGAACCACTACACCAACTCACTTGGTTTGAGTTATTATATTAATGAGAGAGAAATGTGACAATTGGTTAATTGCATAGTGAGAGTTGTGATAGGTGAAAATTGAAAGTGGTAAATAAGAGATTTTATATTAAATAGGGTATAGAAGGAAGAAAGTGAGAAAAAATGCTTTGGGTTTACAAAACAACTTATATTTTGAAACATGATACAAATGCTAAAACAATTTATATTTTAGAACGAATTGAATAATTAACATAACCCCAAACCAATTCAAAACCCAAGTAAAATTCCTAAATCACCGAACAAAATTAGAAACCTAAAGTTGAAGAGAACGATGTAGAAATTGAAATTTCTCAATTCTCAACTTTCTTGTATCGTGTTTTCTTCTTTCATTTTCTCCATCTTCGAGTATCTCTTATATTTACATTTTACATTCTTCATTATTGAACTTCTCCATATTCTCCATCTTTCCTCCCCATTAAAAGGAGGACACGTTGATGTTGTGTCTAGGAATGTTAAAAGTCGTCAAACAAACATTTATTGAATTAAGAAATAGTCGAGATACAAATCCTCTCAATAAATTATTAAATTCAACGGAAAGCAACAAACGACATTATTGAACGCAATCCAACGACCACAACGAACAACATAATTACAAAAAGTAAAATAAAAAAACACACAAAACACATAACCGAACCCACACCCAAAAGCCGACAATCAACGCAGAGCTTGGGACGCTCCATACCTCTTCAAATAAGGAGCCCTTAGATCACACAAACTTGCAGAGCCTCCTTGTCAACATCGAAAAACACAACACCGCAGAATTTCCCAGGCTCCGGCATGCCCCTCGCCCTTACGAACATGCAATCCGGGTTTTGAACTTTATGTGAAAGCTCATGAACTTAGTATGCTATAGTAGATTTCACAGTAGCCAGAATCTCCATATCCTCAGCTACCAAGACCTTAAGATTCTTCTTTGTGGCCCGACCTCTCCCACTGTATTTTTTCTTAGGTTGTCCTCTTAACCCATCAACGTCGGACATGACACCACCTTTAGGCTTTAGTTCAAACGTACCTACATCTCGCACAACCAAGGTAGAACTAGAGCCAACATCATCACACCCCCCACGATCAATGGAGAGAGCCAATCCAGAGGAAGCAATAAGGCTTGCATCTTCATGTCGAAATTTTGTCCAATAGCATGAATCACTTATGCACAACCTCTATGCGAATAAAGTGACCAAGAGAACCACCTTTCAAAACCAGCCCCAATCTTGGGTCTATTTCAAATTTTTTAAAACTCTTATATGCTACAATAACTCATTGTTATAAGAAAAATGATTAACTAAAAAATAAAAATTGATAGAAAAAGAATAATAGGATTGAGAAATTAATTGGATATAACTTCGGTGTTTGGATAATAATTTTGGAAAAAACACCTACATTAATAATAATAATTACTTTGTTATAAAAGTTATTTTTTTCTTTTTTGTCGGCTATTATAAATAAAAAGTTTTTTTTTTAATGTTGCATAGCTATTCATCGAGATGATGGCGCTATCGTGTTTCACCCCCATCATCGCGAAACCTCCTTCATCCATTATCTGCAAATGCACCAAACCCTCCACCAACCACGCGCTCGACGCCGCGTACATCAAACGCGCCGCCCTCATCGCCGACAAATCCGCCGGTTTCACTGCACCCCACCCCAACTTCGGCTGCGTCATCGCCACCCCTTCCGGTGATGTCGCCGGCGAGGGATACCTCTACGCGGAGGGAACCACTCCTGCCGAGGTGCAGGCCGTCACCGCCGCCGGAGAGCGATGTCGCGGCGCCACTGCTTACCTCAACATGGAACCCGGCGACTGCCACGCTGACAGTGCTGCTGTGTCTGCTCTGCTTCAGGTTTCTTCTTCGCATTCGTTTTCCGAATTCGTGTACCATGTTGATTTGGGGGGGTGCGTTTTTTTGACTCTAGTTTGTGTTTGTAGTTGACAAAATGATCCTGTATGTGAAACCAAACCAGGGAGGGGTGAAGAGAGTTGTCATTGGAATGAGGCATCCATTGCAGCATCATCGGGGCAATGCCGTGCGTGCACTCAGAGGTGAAGGACTGCAAGTTGATCTTCTTGGAGAGGATCTCACTAGTAAGCTTGTTGAGGTGTGTAGTGCAATCTGCAATGCATCCATGCGTTTTAATTTTTGGGTTTCATTTCAATTCAAGATATTTGTATGGATCTCATTTGGGTTGTTCGATTCGTTGTTATAGCATGTTTGTTTCCACAGTGTAATGATTTAGAATCAATTTTTGACTAGAAGCGAAGAAGTCTTAGCTTTTGAGTAAATGTTTCTGTGCACATTGTGAAACCAAACATGCAGTTATCTCAGTGTTGTCCAATAGCGGATATCGCGGCGCTATAGCGTAGTGCTATGAGGGCTCGCTGCTATCCGCTATTTTCTGCTCTGAGGGCTTGACATAGCAGATTTTTGGCTTTCTGCTATTTTCCGCAGACTGACTTATCTTTATATTCATTGACTTTAATTGCTATGATCTTTGTTTCATGTACAGGATGCCCAGAAAGAATGTCTTCTTGTCAATGCCCCTTTGATTTGTAGAGCTACTTCGCGCATTCCCTTTTCTGTTCTCAAGTATGCTATGACCCTTGATGGTGAGAATTCTATTCATCCTCCCCCCTCCCTCTTTTTCATTCCCTTTCTTTAATGAATTGGAATATAGAACCTCAAAAGTGCACTATACTGGTATGTGTATCTATCTTGTCTTGTTACCTTTCTTTTGCTACATCAGGAAAAATTGCTGCTAGCTCTGGCCATGCATCATGGATAAGCAGCAAAGAATCTAGAAATCTAGTTTTTGATCTGCGAGGTAGAAGTGATGCGGTTATTGTGGGAGGAAATACAGTTCGAAAGGACAGTGAGTGTCATCATTACTATCTTTCCTTGGAAATTCAACCAGAACGAAATATTGTGGTCAGAATTTGAATTTTTTTACATTCTTTCCTTTGAAATTCAACCAGATCCAAGACTGACTGTCAGACACGGAGGTGGGCGTATGCCTGTTCGCATTGTAATGTCCCAGACTCTCAATCTTCCAGATGAAGCGCATCTATGGGACACTTCTGAGGTTTCTACCATGGTTGTAACACAGAGGGGTGCAAGGAGGAGTTTCCAGAAGCTGCTTGCATCTAAAGGAGTTGAAGTAGTGGAGTTTGACATGTTAAATTCCCAAGATGTTATGGAGTACTTTCATGATCGTGGGTATCTTTCAATTTTATGGGAATGTGGAGGAACATTGGCTGCCTCTGCTATTTCATCCGGAGTAATTCACAAGGTTCTATTTTTCCTATTCCTTTTCTTTCACTGAGAAATTTAAATGAAGTTCCAGTTGTTATTAGCGTAATTTACTGTTGTTTAATATATGAAGCCTAGATACATAACACAAGACAGGCAAGGTATGGCGTGGAAATGGAGATATGAAAAATTCTTAAAATCTCAGCATTCTAGAGACATTGGTATTTTGATTAACATAATCATATCAGTAGTTGATGATTGCGATTCATAAAAAGATGCTAGTAATCATAACAATAAAATAGACATATCTTTCCCTTGTCCATATCGAAATTTCCGTTATAAATACATCATTAGTCCTATTCAAAATAAGTTTTGGCTCTATGCAATAGCCTACTATTTACTATCTAACACTAAAGGAATCATTTTCATCTCCTGCTTTCTCATCATCCAAGAAAGTATAGTCTCTAAGTCTAGTTTATCAAGAGACAACTCTCTGATTCAACAAATCCACTGTGATTATCATGTGAATCTTGTTTCTCCACTAATGTCCCACAACCTTGCTTCTCCTTTGGTACATCCTTCATCTTTCCTACACAAGTTAAAGGTTGATATACACATTCATTAAGGCCCCATTTGGAAGAGTTTATTTGGGCTTATCTTATAGCATTAGCGTTTATGAAAGTGTTTGAGAGAGCTGGTCTGGTTTCATTGGCTTTATCTTGCTCTAATTTTATTTTATAATATGTTTTGACAACAGTGATGTTTATATCTGTCAGGTTTTTGCATTTATTGCTCCTAAAATTATTGGTGGAAAGAATGCACCATCTCCCGTGGGTGAACTTGGGATGGTTGAGATGTCACAGGCTTTAAATCTAATTGATGTTCGCTATGAACAGGTTAGTGGCACTTCATTTGCCTTTCCTTTAGATGTTTTTTTTTTCCTTACAAAAATATTAGGTATGATCTTATGTATTCGTGGCTGAATTTTATCACAAGCATCTAAAGAAAATGTTGTTATGTCACTTGCACTGTATATTTTAGTTGACCCAATACTTGTTCATGATATATTGTGCAAAGAAATTGATACTTCAAAGTTCAAATAGCAGCCACACCTTGTCGGATGCTTCTCAAACACTTTGAATATTCGGAGAAGCATTTTACATATCTTTTCACTTATATATTTCGAACTTCTTACCAACATATTGAAGATATCGACTAGTTTAACGTTGGCTGCTGAGGCCTAATACAACCCTCCTCCTTCACCCGGGCTTGGGACCAACTATGCAAGCATAAATGGTATGGGCATGTACAAAGAAGACCTATGGAGGCACCGGTGAGGAGGGTTCATAACATGTATGGTATTTAGTCCTCCTAAGGTAGAGGGAGGCCAAAAAGAGGTTTGGAAGATATTGTTAAAAATAATTTCAATATCAATAATATCCCTTATAATTTGGTTTCTGGTTGACGTCAATGACGTAGTGTGATCCATATAGCTGACTTCACTTAATGGGATAAGACTTTTGTAGTTGTTTACCAACATATAGATGGGAATACTGCAATGATGAAAGAAATAATAGCATTTTATTCTATCTATATACTCATGCTAAATTTTAAAGCATCTGTTCCCTCTTTTTAATTGAACTTGTGTTTCTACATTAATTATATGTGTTGTATTTTAACCATGTTGTCATTGTCTCCAATATTTTTGAAAATTTATCACATCGCAATGTCTGCATTGTGTCATATTTGTCTCTCCCTTTGTATCCATACTGCTAAGGCCTTTGCTTTTCTTTGATGGCGTTGTGTTCTGGCAATGGAAACGCAGGTTGGTCCTGACATGCTTGTTAGTGGATTTCTTCAGCCCTTACCAGACATGGTACCTGTAATCCCATCACTGGAGGAAACTTTTGTTGTTGATCCTACTATCTCGCGATACGAGTCTAGCATCATATTTTTCTATAAAACATGGGATCCTTACGGTGCATTTTCAAATTTCTCTCCTCATGCCATTCAAATGCCTGATGAAAATGGTGATTATGTGACTTGGTCAAGTGTGGAGCATTTTTACCAGGTACTTGCGTTTTTGCATAAATTCTATTTTTCGTCTGAAGTTTTGTTGCATTGCTTATAGATATTGTTTGATGGATAGGCACACAAGTTTGTTGGGGCGGATGATGCTTGTGCAGATTGTGTTGAAAGGATTAAATCTGCAAAAAGTCCAGAAGAGGCTGCAAAAATAGGAAGGTCAATGCAAAGGAAACGTCCAGATCTGGTATTATGTCTAGTGGTTTTCAAACTTGTCTCAAACTCTTACGAGCTGTTTGATTATTGTTTTGTAAAACAGCTTTCACTTTTGAAAAACAGAAAGAAAAAAAACTCCTTTAATATGAACAGTTTTAAAAAACAGTTCTTATTTTCTGCTTTTAAAAAAGAAATCTCGACACATCTTAGAGATGTTTTCTGTTTTTGTCTAGTTTTTAAGTCATTGGTCCTTCAGCTTTGAAAAAAAATCGCTCAGGTAGTTGTTTCCTTTTCTTCTTTTACAAAATAGGTTTTGAAAAATGTTTCCGAAAATATTTTTAAATTCAGAAAACTAAGAAGTGAATCAAACAAACCTGTAATCTGATGTTTCTTTACTTTCTGGATTAGAGACTAGATAGGCAATATTCATTTCCCTTGTGGCTTTTGTAACCATGTCTTCTATCATGAATGGTTTTACATCTAACATGTCGTTTAGCATTTTGGACTTGAAGCATGGAAAATACATATTCCCCACCTTATCTTGTGCTATAATTTAACTTTTTTATTTAGAAGAATAGAGGTAATAAGAATCAAACTTTCGACCACTTGATCCTTCCATACCACATCATGAACCAACTATATTAAATGCTTAAGCTATTGGGTTAAGAAACATGAATGATTCATGTTATTGTATAAGCTAGTTTAGAACTTCAAAACACATGTTAAAATCAGCTAGTGTCATAATGTTTAGAACTTTAAAACACGTGTGTTGGATTGGTTCTCTTCCCTTTTCAATGTAAAGATGACTGAAAACATAATACTTTATTGGGGCAAATTCACAGGTAAGGCCTGGCTGGGACAACATGAAGATTGATGTCATGTACAGAGCACTGAAATGCAAGTTCTCAATGTACCCACATTTGAAATCGATGCTGCTTGCAACTGCTGGTTGTGTTCTAGTTGAGGCTTCACCACATGATCTGTTCTGGGGTGGGGGGCGACAGGGAGATGGCTTAAATTATCTTGGCCAACTGTTGATGAAATTGAGATCAGAGTTTCTTGGAGAATCTTCATCAAGTGAGGCCCCTAGTTTAACTGTATAGAATGTAATGAAATTTCAAAGTTGAATTTTAAATTTAAGTTATTTTGTATCAGATTTTAAATTTTGAATTAAATTCTCCCATGCATAAAGCTCCCGCATGTGCGGGGCCTAAAAGAGGTCCGACCATTTGGTTTATGTTACACAATTTTACAAGAGGCTAATTCCATGAAAAGTTTCTGGAATTAGTAACATTTTTTTACACATGATTCTATAATTTTAAATGTTGTCATCCAATATGAAGTGAATCCTCTATTTTCATTGCCTTTTTTTTTAACATCAGAAAAATAAAGTACAAGCCTCCATGATTGATCTCTGAACCTAGCATTCCCTAACTCATAGGTCCATCAGCTCTTATCACTTGAGTTATCTTTTAGGGACGAGTTATGATTCATACACATCTTCACTTCTTTTCCACCTTCATTTTCTATTTATTTCTTTATTCTTTATCAATCAAATCACCTATCATATCTTTACTTTCTCTCTCCTTTCCTTTTATCTCTATTCCTCCACCTCTTCACACCTAAAAAAATGATTATTCCTTCATGGACCATTGCCTTGATTAAGATCATATAATGTCTTTGGATATTATGTTTTTTAGAAATCCTTTTAACATTTTTAACCTATAATAAAAACATTAGAAATAGTGTTTTGTTATTGTTCCTTTTGTTGCTATGCTAAATGATAATATATACCCAAATCATTTAATAGCTTCTTTGATCCTCTATGATAATATTTTATAGTTTTTATAGCTTCTTTATATGTTGGAACCAAGTTAGTAGTAAATGGGAAAAAGTTTGCACCTCAATCTCCATGGCATTAACAAGTTGTCAATCCTAGCTTTTTTTTTTTTTTTGTCAAACCCAATCATATCCTAGCTTATCTTTCTTATCTTTTTTGTTTAATCACTGATTGCTTTTTAAGCTCATACAACTTCACATTTCAGCAACTGTCACTGGTAGACATGGGTCAAGGCCCTACATATATATAAAAGACACATGCATATAATTATATTAGAAAACAAGAATTATTAATTCAACATATATATCATAGCTTAGCTTCTTTTCACATGTTAAATGTTACGTCAGTCAATGTTTCATGTGTCACGACAATGAAATCAACTACAAAAGAATATGGGGTAAAATTACTAAATTATATTTCATTCATATTAGAAAACAGAAAATACTTAAATTATATATTACTTTTTATTTTAACTATTATTCTCTACAACTAATTGATAAAACGTGTCTCACTAATCTATCATGGAGTTATTTATTACTATATCACGAATAGTTATATATTACTATATATGTTATAAGTATAACATACAGCTATTGCATATTCGAATCCACTGAAAACGAATCAGGTGTACTTAGTATTTGGTCGGTTCCTCCTGATAGTTTTATCTCACTTCTTACTTCTGATATATAAGAGATGTTGTACGTGCTTACGTGCATGTATTTATTTTTGTTTTTATTAGAAATTGGGAGACCTATATTCAACCACAAAAGCTAGCTCAAGAGTTGAGGTTTGCATTACCCTTATAAAGCTTATCACCCCCTCACATCCAGGATTGAACAGACTGAAACGTGAGATTAACAACGGGTTGCCCAATAATGGGAGGTCTCCACAACAAATGGATCTAGGACAGGCTCTGATACCATCAGTGACGGATCCAGAAATTTGATGCAGTGGGGGCAATATATACATATAAATTTGTAAAAAAAAAATAACATATACTATTAGAAGTGAGAACATTTTTTACTAAAAGAGGCACAAGTGATGACACTTTTTACCAAAGGGACCATAAAAAACCGCATTTTTTTACTACTCAAGTGAGGGCATTTAGAAATGTGAGACTCAAGTGATTATTACATTTAGCAATGTGTGGAAATAAGTGAGAGCATTTTTTATCAAAGAAGTAATAAAAAACCACATACTTTTACTACTCAATTTTTTTTTTCTAATGTTTTTCCCAAATTTAAGTGAGGGCACTTGCCCTCATACTTATACAACTAAATCCGTCCCTGGATACCATATTATAAATTGGGAGACCTATACTCAACCACAAAAGCTAGCTCAGGAGTTGAGGTTTGCACTACCCTTATAAAGCTCATCTTGACTTTATCTCTAGCCAATGTGGGACTTCTAACAGTTTTGAAAAAAAAAACAAGAACATGGAGCGAGGTATGCATCACGTTTTAAATGTCAGCGTCAATCTGAACACACTTGATAGAAATATTGGGACCCTTGATGCATCATTCAATGTTCACACACAGACACAATAATGCCAGTTGAATATTACTATGACGTGATTTGAAAGCCCCTCTTATAAAAAATTGTCATTTGGGAGTTAAAATTAACACCCCCAGGTTTATGGTAATGAGGCAACTAAATTAACGTATTGAGGCATCCATGCTACACGTTTCCCACGTTTCCAATGTCAGACTCATGTAACAATAAGTTTTAAAGCAATTGGTAGATAACTTAAATTTTTAAACATCTAATTTAATCTAATTTAGGGTTCGATTCTTGAACTGTGCGTATGAAAAATGATTTATTAGAAGAGACATACGCTAAATTATATGATTTCCAAGCATTAAGAGATTAATCTTGTGTCTGCGACTATGAGATACCTTTAAAAAAACTGTTAGAGTCAATGTAGACATACTCAATTGAATAGAGATACTGTGGGAAGGAGACCTGACTTCTCTAAACAAACAAAATTTGGGAAGAAAGCTTGGGTACGCCAACAAGAAGATAAATCATTTGGAAGGTTACATCACCGTCGTTTCTATCACTGAAAACCTCCATCACCATCGTCTCCCACCAAAAACCCCACTAATACAAACAGAGTGGAGATGAAAAAGAGAGAATGGAGATGTAAAGCAAGGGAAAAAAGTTCATATGTAATTTTTTTTGTCAACAGGTTATTATACGCATGAATGATCACATGTTATTTTTACTCTTACATGGTGCAAGCATAGGGTGTACTTACACCCTATAAGACATTTTTTTTATCCAACTCACAAATTATTCTCACGTATTAAATTATCTTATGCTAAAATAAGAAGTCATACATAACATTATTTAAAATAACTTGAAACTATTTCATATTAAACGGCACTTAACCACTCATCTATGACTACAAAAAACTATGGTAGCGTTTGGTGACAGAACGGAACATGACAGAATGGAACGGAACGGGACAGAACAGGGTGGAACGGAACGGGACAGAACAGGATGGAATAAGACAATAATGTTCTGTGTGTTCTGTTTGGTAACTCCAAGTCAATAGAACAGAACCATGATTTTAATTACATATATAACCCTGCATGTTTAATATTTGATTGAGAAAAACAAATTGAACTCAATTGAACATTTTGCATAGAAATCGTTTGTTATTGCTTACTTCATGAAATAATCACTTATATATTGTTTAAGTTGTTTCAGTATGCTATTGAAAAAAGCAGAAACGTAATTATCTGTTTAAGCTATTTTAAGTGTGTTTGTTTAGATTAAAAAATATTGATTTTTAACTATAATTTTTATTTTATTTTAAGAGATTTTGAGAAAAACATAAGTTGATTCATGTTTGACTACTCTAATATAAATCAATTGTTTTTATCTCCTCTCATCTATCATCATATTTTCATGATAAGTTAAAGTAACTGTTTCAAATAATCTGTTTTCAGCTTCAGCTGAAACAAACACAAAAAGTGATATTTTGATTAAAAAATGATTTTTTAATTTTAAAAGTGATTTTTTCAAAATAAGTTGAATCAAACGCACTCTAATTGGCTCGTTTATCATTGCTTACAAAAAGTTATTTTACTTTTAAAAAAATAATTGATTTTATTTGAATTAAGTTGATTCATGTTTAACTACTCTAATTAAAATCAATTTTTTTTAGGCTTAATTCCAGTTTGGGTCCGATGTTTCACAAATGTGCGGTATGCACCCCCTGTGTTTAAAACGTGCGGTCAAGGTCCCTCATCTATTTAATACGTGATAACAATGTCCTTCGGTTAACTTCTGTTAGGTTCCGGCAGTTGACTAATTGGTGACGAAAATTATCCGTCACAAAACCTTCAGCCAACACACTCTCTCACCCGTTCACTCACATCTCTCCCTCTCACACTCGTGTTTTTCTCCTCTCCCCTCAACATCATCTTCTTCATTTTTCTTTACCCTTTCCTCTGCATCTTTTTCCCCAACTCCCATATAGTTCTAACCTCATCTGCGTTTTCCTTGAGCCAAAATCGACGATTGCTCAGTGCAATACCAAAATCAGAGAGAGAGAGAAGGGGAAAAGTTGTGTCGCACTTAATGTTGATGCTTTGAAGCCTCGCACCTTCTGCCTCTACATCCAGAATCGCTTCCCACGCCCAAACCTGCACGACCAAAGACTGTATCTGTGTTTTGCATTAATCTTGCCTCCACCAGTTTTGCCTGAGCTTCAACGCAATCCGCACAATGGGTAGAAGCACCAATAGATTGCAGTGAAGAAGTCATACTGAAAATTCCCCAAAACCCATCTCTCACACACAAATTCGAGTTGTCTTGCCCTCTTTCTTCATTCTCAAATCCAAGCCCCAAACCATGAAGCCAAACCAAATAGAAGATGAAGCCAATCCAAACAAATCCAGATCACCTCCCGATTCGAAGAAAATCGACACAAAACAGAGGAGATGAAACCCTAGCCGCCGCCACCTTCTCGTCATGATTCCGGCATCGTCCGACCTCCAATGGCAAAATCAACATCACGGTTAAACTCCCCTTGAAGCCAGCTTCAAAACCCCTCAACCAATTTGATGATCAGCCGCCGTTTGATTCAGATGGAGACGTGATTCAGATGAGGGTAAAATGGGTTCTCGAAAAGTTGGAAGCTTTTGACATGTTTGGAGACTTTGAAGAAAAATTAGGTTGAAATGGGTTGAAAAAAAAGGTGAATTTGAATGTTGATATGTGGTTGATATCATCCTTTCCCATCCTCTTCTCTCAATCTTCTTGTACTTGTGATGTTTGATGTTTTGTTTTGAGATGTTCAGTTGAGGGAAATGAAGATCAATTTTGTGACGGATTATTTTCGTCACTAATTTGCTTTTTAGAATTAATGAATTTAATAATTGTGTTTTAATAATAAAAAATAATAATAAATGCACCGTCAGCTAGTTCCGTTTAGTCAACTGACAGAACTTAACGGAAGGGCCTCAATAGATCGCTTTGGAATCATGAGGGACCTTGACCGCACGTTTTAAACACAGGGGTTGCAGATCGCACATTTGTGAAACATCAGGGACCCAAACTGGAATTAAGCCTTTTTTTTATCTCCTCTCATCTATCATCATAGATTTTCATGATAAGCTAAAGTAACTGTTTCAAATAATCTGTTTTCAGCTTCAGCTGAAACAAACACAAAAGGTGAGATTTTGATTAAAAAAATGATTTTTCCAAAATAAGTTGAATCAAACGCACTCTAATTGACTTGTTTATCATTGCTTACAAAAAGTGATTTTACTTTTAAAAAAATAATTGATTTTATTTTAATTAAGTTTATTCGTGTTTGACTACTTTAATTAAAATCACTTTTTTATCTCCTCTCATCTATCATCATATATTTTCATGATAAGCTAAAGTAACTGTTTCAAATAATCTGTTTTCAGCTTCAGCTGAAACAAACACAAAAAGTGATATTTTGATTAAAAAAGTGATTTTTTGATTTTAAAAGTGATTTTTCCAAAATAAGTTGAATCAAACACACTCTAATTGGCTCGTTTATCATTGCTTATAAAAAGTGATTTTACTTTTAAAAAAATAATTGATTTTATTTTAAGTGATTTTTTTGAAAAAGTAGATTTTCATTAAACTTTGTCTACAAATATAATAAGTGCTTTCAATTTTAGAAGTGATTTTAAACTGTTTAGATACATAAAATTTCAAATATAAATTAGGGATATTTTTGGACTTGCAAAAGTTTTAAGAGAGTGTTCTGTTCCGTTCCCTTCTGTTCCACCCTTTTCTAAGGAACAAAAGTATCCCGTTTCTGGAGGTTTTTGTCCCGTTCCATCTTAAAACCATGACAAACACAGAACGGAAACCATGTGTCATGTTCCGTTCCCTTCCCACCTATCTACCAAACGCTACCGATAACTCAGCATCTAAAGGAAGTCTGCAAGCTATAATATATATTTGGCTTATTAGCACTTTTGGTCCCCCAGATTTCAAAAATGTGCAAACGGAGTCCACTAAGTTTAAAAATAGCATTTCACTACCCCGACGTTAAGCTCCGTCAACACTTTTGGTCCCCCGCCAGTTTTCCATCCAAAAACTAACGACTTTGGGGACTAGAAGTGCAATTGAACTCAAAAATTAATTAAAAAAATAGAAAAACATTAAAAGCCCTGCAAACCCTTGATCTTCATCTTCTTCCTCAATCATCTTCAAATTCAGAACTGAAATTCACACAAAAAAGAGGTAATATGACATTGCAAGAACCATACCACTACCAGTAGGGAGAAAGTAAAGAAAAAGAAAATAAAAATATCAGCACATAACATACCCATTCCTACACATTGGCCATGTAGGGAGGCCAATAATAGTGTGGGCATCTTCGAGCAGCTCAACAACTATCGCCCAGTAAACAGAACTTGAAGAAACCTTCATGTGATTAGAGTTGATTTGTGCATAGGAGAGGGTTTTTCCTACCCATAAAATGAAGAATAAACCCAGAAAAATAACCTCATCAACCCACATCAAAAAACCAATATTTATCAAAACCCAAACGAAATTTATCACAAAAGATGAAGCAGAGACCCAAGTCGTTCCAGATCCAGATCCTTGTTCTATACACCAAATCGAAATGACCCAAAACCTACAGTCACCACCGCGCCATCACAGCTTCCACCTTCCTCGTCCTTCGATCTACAACTTCCATCGTTTCTTGTTTATTGTGCAATTCATCTTTTGTTATTGCTTCAATTCATTCCTTGCATGCTTGATCATGTTGTAGAGAATCAATCTGTCATATTAAGGAATTAGGTTCATTTCATAGTTAAAGAAGAATGAAATGAAGATCAGGCTTCATTTCTTAATTGATTTGGAGAATATGGAGATGTTTGGGAGAGGAAGATATTATTTTTTTGGGTTTTTTCTGGGCAAGGGGATGAAGATGATGAGGGAGATGACTGAGGAGATAACTTTATGGGTTTTTGTAGGTTTTTTTAATATTTTAATTAATTATTTTTTGTTTAATTACATATTTACCCTTAGAACCGTTAGTTTTTGGATGGAAAACTTGCGGGGGACCAAAAGTGTTGACGGAGCTTAACATCGGGGTAGTAAAATGCTATTTTTAAACTTGGGGGACTCCGTTTGCACATTTTTGAAACCTGGGGGACCAAAAGTGCTAATAAGCCTATATATTTCATTTTGTTAAGCTAATATCACATAATTCATTTTATATATAACATTTTCTTTTCTTTATACATGCATGCAAAAAGAATCCATAAAGATTGTGGGAGCCGTGGCTTCCCTATGTTACCACCAAGGTCCGCTAATTTTGACTGTGTTTTCTATTTTTGGATAATGAAAAATATAGGAAATAAAAAATAAAATTTGAATAATCAAACTACATTTTCAATTGATTTAATCACCATTGCCTATTCTTTACCATTGTCACTACTACCGTCACCATTTCCGTCGGCACAACCAACCTCCATGCTTTTTTTAATGTTTAGACCATATTTCATAAAACATTTTCTAAATACCAATTAAACAAGTTTTCATTTTCTCTTTCTATTTTTCTTTGAATAAAAAAAATAAGAAATGAACAAACCAAGCAACTTGTGTGCTCCTTCGCTCTATTTGAGAGAACCGAGACTAGCTTGTTGATGCATGTTTGACCTCTTGTGCATCGAGTTTCTCAGCCTCGTCTAGTCTCGTGGATAGCTCCGACGACCCCTACGATTGCGGTGAATTGCGATGGCAGTTCGCTTGGCGTCCCAGTGCGGTTGGGGTTTGGTGGTTGCCTCCGTGCTGCTGGTGGGGTTTGGCTTGCAGGTTTCCTTGGTCGTCGAGCGCATGTGAGTGTGCTTCTCATGGAGCTTCTGGGCATTTTTCATGGGCCGGAGTTGGCTTGGCAGCAAGGCCATAGACACGTTGTGTGCTACTCTGACTCTCTTATGGCTGTTAACCATCCCTCTCATTTTCATGAGTTTACTGTTTTGATTGCCAACATCTGTGATTTGCTCCGGAAGGATTGGGTTGTGCGGATTGATCACATTTTCCGTGAAGGCAATGCTTGTGCTGATTTTTTTATAGCTAAAGTAGGAGCTAACTAGGATTCATAGTTTGTCCACCTCTAGGATCCCCTCCCTGGTATGGAGAACTTAATTTTGACCGATTCTCTAGGGATGGTGTCTGTTAGGTAGTAGGGGGTCATTTTTTTTCTTTGTTTTTCCCTTTGTTTCTTTGTTGTTTAGCATAAAAAAAAAAATCAAGCAACCCCTAAATTGTTTTCTTATGAATTATACTTCTTAAACTTGAACTTCCACAAAGTAAAATATTTTTCTGAAAACAAAAAATTTACACTTTCCATAATTGAAATTTTGAATGCAAAATGAAAAAGTAAGCTTCTAGAACTTGAATTTTTAAAAGTGTAATTTTCTTTTAAATTACACTTCCAACTTGAACTTTCGAAACATGAAATTCACACTTCCAAGTTCCAACAACATAAAAAAATCTACGTTAAAAAAAAAACATAAAAAAATCATTTATGGAAAAGTTTCAAAAGAGTTGCATAAAGATATTTTAGGAAGAAATCTTTTTAGATTGTGTAAATATCAATTTTGGAATGTGCAAAAAGTAATCCGAACAAAAATAATAATGTTCAGGTAGAATGGGTGGTGATCAGAAGGGTCGTTATTATATCCAAATCTACTCCACCAATCTTCTTTAAATAATATAGATAAATATGCATGTATTCCTTTTTAAAAAAAAAATCAAAAAGATAAATTGCATCCGCCAGGAGTCGAACCCTGGACATTCCCCTACCCAACCGATATGTCCCATAGCTCCTAACACTTAAGCTATCATACTAAAACTATGCATGTATTCCTTTACTAATTCAATGAGGCTAAGGTAAATACTTAAAAAAATACAATGTGTTCGATTCCAACAAGTTATTTCTCAAAGGCATTATTTAGAAATTAGATTTTAGATTAAATGCTTAAAGAGTTTGATTATGAGAACGGAAAATTTTACAGGGACTAAAAACTGATGCAATAAGACTATGTAGTAATCTAGTTGTGCTCACCACGTAGACGGGTGATTGACCGAGTGAAACTCATAACATGTATTCAAAGTGACATCAATTTGACTGATTTTTAGTAGAAAAAAGTTGAGGGACCAATTGTGAAGAAAATTATTTACAGATACCAATTTAAATTCCTCTTTATTTGTCATAAACTAATTACCTTTTAGCCAATATAATAATTTTTATTTATTTTGAAACTTGATTTCTTTTTTGATAAGCATTTTCAAACTTGATTGATTGACATTATTTTTAGACTCTGCTTATGTACGTTTTCTCATAATCTTTAATAAATTTTGTAGAGAATTTAAGTGTGAATTGACTCTCACATTGGTTAATAATGAGTGAAGTTGAAATTTTATAAGAGATATGACTCTTAAACCCAATGTCTAAGATTTTGAGTAAAAATGTTGTGTCCAAATCTCTTGGTGATTTGGTGTTGGCTCATGAATCCCCCTTATTATCATTCCACTCATATTATTGTAAAGTTCAAATTCCAATAACAACATTTATTGGAAGAGATATACAACTATTTCTGGTACGGTGATTACACTGTAAAAAAACTTATGGTTATTTCTAATTACTAAAGTTAATGATAGCTTAACGGTAAAAGTTAGGAGACGTATCAGTTGGTGAGGGGAAAGTACATGAATCAATTTCTGTAGGGTGTAATTTATCTTTCCGGTGTACTAAAGAAAGAATAAATATATCCATCCATACATGGTTAAATTATAAGTTTTTATCGATTTAAATAAATACAAAATTTGTTTATCGGGTTATATAATTTCTTTTTACGAGTTCATATTGCTTTACCATTAATATTTACTAGTATTGATCTCACGCCATGCACATATGAGATAAGAGTATTTTGTCGACACATATCAAACATTTTCACGTCGACAAATAAGATGAATTTTTTATTGCTTAATACACTAATCGTGAGGTGAGAGATTAGTCTCACGGCCGACGGTCGTACGATATTAAAAAATTATTATTTTAGGGATGATCCTATCCTAAGATATAATGATGACTTGTTTAAATATATAGTCCTATCCTAATATATTTTAGGAATGGTGGGATTAATAACTAATAAGTATATATATATTAATTTCTTAATCTATTAAATACTTATTATTGATTATTTTAGTGTTGTTGATCCTATCCAAATAAACTAATAATGACTGGTTTTTAATACTAGTCTAAAAGGGACTTTCTCTGTTCAACTCTACAAATATTGCTTTGTCTTTCCCTTTCCCTTTCCCCTGCTTTTCTGGGTCTTCGCGATCTTTCTGCTCTCTCCGATTCTTCCTCCATTTCCAACTTGTCCGCTTCAAACACACTCCAAATCTCACGCACCTCTTTCTTCTCTTCCTTCACATTCCCCTCTCCTTCTTGTCCGAACCCATTTGAGCCATTCTTCTTCCATTCCCAGTTTCTGCTTCAAAGCTTCAAAACCCACATCCCATCCTTAACCTTCGATCCAAATTTGAAAACTTTCTTTCTGGGTGTTGCGGAAAAACGCAAACGCGCTTTCTGGGGTGCCGTCAAAACAACGATTTCACTTGTTGCTATATGTACTTTTAACTTTTGTTGTTGTTGTTGTTGTTGTTGTTGTTATTGTCTTTGCTGTTTTCACTTTTTTAATCTGAAAAGTTGGGAAGTGCACTGGATTACGCAGATCTGCACTTTATGGACATGTGTCTTGTAGCTATTACTCCATAATAATATACAAAGCGTGTGTTGGTGTTTGTGTTTGTGTTTGTGTGTGAGAGAGAGTTTCCAAGTTTTCTTTCTCATCTTATCTCTTTGTTGATTTGATGATTGAAGCTGAGTCAGTCATTGCCATTTTAGCTATCTCAATCTAAAAAGGGCATAATTGTCAGTGGTGGGTGGTCTAGAATTTTCCAAAAAGAGAAGAATTTTGATTGAGGGTGAAGGAGTTGTAGAGAGGAAGATCTTGAAGGGGTTGGAGAATTTTTGTTGTTGTGTTTTCTGTAGATTTTGTTGTGACGGATTCTTCAAGGGAAGAAGGTGGTGGTGGTGGTTGTTCAGCTGGTCTGGAGTGCATTATAGGCATTCTCAGGGCCCTCAAGATGGGGTCCTGCTTCTCTGCGGAAAGCAGGAGCCCTCATCCCAATTCACCTGGGAAGCGGAAGAACTCAAAGAAGAGGCTTGGATCAAGGACCTCTTCCTTTGAGTATTGGAGGAATGAGCCACTTCATAGGATTGCTGACAGGATTTTCCTCAATGGCTCAAGCCAAGTTGCCTCCTTGTTCACCCAACAGGGAAAGAAGGGCACCAACCAAGATGCCATGATTGTTTGGGAGGTTAGATCCTTTTCATCTTTTTATCTTTCCTTTTTCAACTTCTCATTTCCAAATTTAAGAAATTACCCTTTTATACATTTTTTATTTATTTAACATCTTAACTACTTTGTTCACAATTCAGATCCTATCCTTATCCAAATGTAATGAGATTTATTTTCATGTATTGCCATGTATATGTTTTGTGTATGTCCTAAATTGATATTTTTGTTGCATTTCCTTATTTCTGCTGATTTGGCTTTGAGGTGTCTTGCTTGATCAATCAGAATGTTACTGTGCTTTCTTTGCAAGTATGGTTTTATGCATGGTAGTGTTAGCCACTGATCCTTAATTCAAAGCATCTTTGACTATTTAAGATTTTGATTACTTGAGTGTGGCATTGGGGATCTAAAATTTTATTCTTGTGTGATCACTTGATGAAGGAAGATGGTTGATTCAAATCCTGGTGAGGATCTTAGTTGTGCTTCCCTGCCCCTTAATAGGGTTGCATGAATATTAATCTGTTTCCAGCCAACTCATCAGAAAATTTGTTTCATGGCCTTTTCTTTGTCCTTTATTTGTATATCAACTTAGTTTATCTATCTTTCGTGTGTTTGGGTGGAGGGGATGATCTATTGGTAATTCTCTATTTACAATAACAAATGTTGATGCTTGTCATTTGGTTTTTCTGTTGATTATTGTTGAACTGTGTTTTCTCTGCCTCTGTTTATCATACATTGCTGAACTTTTGTTCTACTTCATATTTTATCTATCTGTTGTGTGTTTAGGAGTAGGGGTGAAGCTATTGGTAATTCTTTATCAACAATAACAATTGTTGATGCTTGTCATTTGTTTTTTCTGTTGATTATTGTTGAACTGTGTTTTCTCTGCTTCTGTCTATCATCCATTGCAGAACTTTTGTTCTAGACAAGATACAATTTTCTGTGGAGTTTTTGACGGACATGGTCCATATGGTCACATGGTTGCGAAAAAAGTGAGGGATTCTCTTCCTATGAAACTGAATGCCCATTGGGAATTTAATGCATCTGGTGAGGAATCCCTCAAGGAGCTTACCATTAATACTGTATTAAGCATGAACTCAGAAGAAACTCCCTCTTTATCTGCTGATGAGGAATCCAGGGTATCCGTTGATGCTGCTGAGGAGACAGAAAAGCACCCGGAAATCTTTCACACACTTAAAGAGTCATTTTTGAAGTCATTCAAAGTTATGGATAGAGAACTGAAGATGCACCAAACTATTGATTGCTTCTGTAGTGGCACAACAGCTGTCACTCTGGTTAAGCAGGTATTGGGATGCATCCTTTGGAATGTTAGAGATTGTCTAGTATCTAATGTATCTTATTGAAGTTATCTGTAAAGTGAATGATTTCTCGCCGTAATAGATTTTGCTTCCTTGTAGGGTCATGACCTTATAATTGGAAATGTTGGCGACTCTAGAGCGGTGCTGGCTACAAGAGATAGAGATGATTCTCTTGTTGCAGTACAGTTAACTGTGGATCTAAAACCCAATCTCCCTGGTATATCTCTCATCTAAGAAATTCTTGCCTACCTTGTTCAACAAGGAACATCAGATTGTGGTGAACCATGAAGAATATAGTTCAGTAGAAACATGTCCCACTTATGATTAAATTGTCTCTACCTTGACAGGTTTTCCTAGAAATGTCTTTCTCACATAATCTTGTACTGATGTACATGCATACAGACAGTTATGCATTTTCCTGATGCTATAGAATGAGGTCTATATATGTCTGGAATTTCTCACATGTGCATCGAACACTATACTGAGAGATGATGCATTTCTCACCTTATTCCTCCTGAATCCTGATTCACTTTTGATTGGAAAATTTCCTTCTGTCATATAAAACTGTGAAGTTCCTTTTTGTTTTCTGATTTATTTTACACTATTGGCTATGGGAAATATACCAAACTTCACATCTGTTGAGTTAGATATTGTGGTTGTGTTAGTACTCAAGTCGATCTTATATTGTGCATATTCAGAAGCAACTCAGTTCGTGGTTTCTGTTAAAATAACCAAACTCTTAGGAAAAGACTTAAGCATATATAGAACTTCGTGTTTTGCTGGCTTAGTTCTCTAACCCTATGTTTCATGGTCGGTCATATGTTTACGTTTTGTTGCCTGGTCCTCCCTTATTTATATTTCTCTTTTACAGCTGAAGCAGAGAGAATTCGCAAATGTAAAGGCCGAGTTTTTGCTCTTCACGATGAACCTGAAGTTGCTAGAGTCTGGTTGCCAAACAATGATTCCCCCGGCCTTGCTATGGCAAGGGCATTTGGAGATTTTTGTCTGAAAGATTTTGGTCTAATCTCTGTCCCTGAGGTATCATACAGACGCCTCACTGATAAGGATGAGTTTATTGTCTTAGCAACAGATGGGGTAAGATACCTGACCTGTGTTGTAATTGCACTTGCCTATTACGTTTTATTATTCTAATTCTTATGGAAAATGCTCACCAATGCCCTTATAGTAGGAATTTCTTGTCATTATTAATATTATTATTATTACTTTCATAGCTTTGTTTATAATCATTCATTTCAAGTTTGGTGGTGTTTGTTGATTGCAGATTTGGGATGTGCTTTCAAACAAAGAAGTGGTAGACATTGTGGCATCCGCGCCGAGGCGTTCCACCGCAGCGCGAGCACTGGTTGAGTCAGCAGTTAGAGCTTGGAGGTACAAGTATCCAACCTCCAAAGTAGATGATTGTGCTGTGGTTTGCCTATTTCTTGACTCAGACATGAACAAAGTATACAGTGCTTCTTCCCATGCCAAGTCCAATGAGCCGGCTAGTTCTGGGATCACCCAAGTCAGTAGCAATGGTGGTGATGATGACGATGATGTTTCCGGACCTCCTGGTCTAGCAAGGTCAGGAACCTGTAGGGAAGTCAATGGCAATGGTACTACTTCACATGACGATAACAACAACAATGAGGAAGAGTTGAAGGACGAGGAGGAGATAGATGCTGATGCAGAAAAAGAGTGGTCTGCACTTGAAGGAGTATCTCGTGTGAACACTTTGTTAACTCTCCCAAGATTTGTCCCTGACAAAGCAGACAAGGCTGCAGCATCAGAAGGGGTGAGAAAACGCAAATGAAATTGTTCAAGCAAGGAATATTGAGCTAGTGCTTTACCTTTTTTGTTTTTCAAATTTCCATTCTTATATCTTTTTGTTTTCCATTATTGTTATAGATACATACATTACATACATGTACCTTTTTCTTTTATTTATATGTTAAGTCTATATCCACGATCCAACTCAATGGTTTGGTCTGGAAATCTGTCATTGCTCTCTTGCATGCTTGGAAATTTTGTAAAATCAAACTCTCCAAACAATACATCAATTTTTGTTTTGATAAAGGGCCTGCTTGTTCTGTTGGTAATTTCACTAATTTGTAACTTGGTAGTGGCCCTACCTGAAATATGATTGTCTCAATGGATTGATACATGTGGTTTAAGCCAAAAATTTGTAGCGTGGTTCTCGTGTTTGTGTGGCTATTATTAATTTATTGTGATGCTTGTTGGTGAATGGCAATGTTGTGATAAGGACACACTGTGGGTAGGTTGTAAAAATCAAAGGAAGTGGTTGCTATTTTTCCTTGCTTTTACTTGTTTCTTTTTCTCAAATCAAGGGAAATGAATGTGGTGCTTTGTGGCCTGATGCCAGCCTAGCTTATATTGTGGTTGGGGCAGGTGACAAGGTGACAGCAATATGCTTGTTGAACATATGTGGTAGGAATTGAAGCACGTACTAAGTTTGTTGATGTTCAAGGTGATGACTATGAAATGTCACCTTGTATTGGAAGACAGTTTGCATTTATGTTTTTGAGGAGTACAGTTGAACAAAAGTTTACTCATGATTTTTAAGGAAATTACTGAAAACCTTTAATTTTTTTTCTTTCTATTAGTGATCTAATGACATTGGAATTCTTTTCATATTAGATGCATCTACATTTGTTGAGTGCAACGTGAGCTGAGTTTTTATCAATTTTTATCAATTCATTAGAGTTTCGTTTATTTTTTGTTTTGAAGTGAGTGTTACAATCTATTTGCACTAGTGTGTGACTATGGTGATGAAATCGATTGTGTTTGGTTATCCATAGTCATTCACACACATTTGAAGATAAACAATGAGTGGAAATGTTCTTATAAATTGGGTGGATTGGTATTCAGATTCGCACATTATGTGTAACTACATATATGTGTGTGTGCACAAGGGTAAATTGTCTCAATTCAATGGTTAATTGACTTATTATTTAGCAAATCACATAAGTGGGGTTAGATTTGTTAAATTTGTATTTTACAAAATGAGTAGATAACACACAATAACAAGTGTGTTTACTTATGATTCATAGTGGTCTTTCTCAATGAGTTTGTGAATATTAGAGAAGGTGCTTAGAAGGGACTACCTGAGCTAGCTTGTTGTTGGAAAACAACAGGAGACAGGTACGGGATATCATCTCTTCACTCTTTAATAATATTGTTTCAGCGACATATCAAACAAATCATTGTTACTAAATAACAATTAATCCCTTAAATATGGTTCAATGTTGGGATCATATAAATCTCAAAAGTAATGATATATTGGGAGACTTAAAAAGTTATACCTCTGTAACTGTATTCATAATGCATGTACGGTTTATTGTGTACACTAGAAAGTTGAAACATAATTATTATTTTCTTGTCAACGACATAATTTATTCATGCATTTACTTATATTGGTCTTCCTTCCAACCAACGCCTGTAAAAATCCAGTGCCTCCCTAGGCTTATATTCTGGCACTGTATGACCAGCTCCCTGCATCATTCAGCAAGTTACCAAACCTCAAGTATCAGTATAACTAATAGAACACTCAAAATACATCAAAATTATGTCAAAGAATTAATTTATTATTATTACAAACTTTTAACTAAAATATCTAGTAGAGACTGAGGTTAATAAGATGTTGGAAATTCAAATGAGTTATGAACTAAAAAAGCTTAGGCATTAGGGGAAGTGCATAAGTACGTTGGTACTTGAATTAGTGTTTCAATTCAAATTAGCTTATGAATAAGTGTTTATGCGATAAAACGCTTAAATAAACTCTTTACTCAAACACATGTATGACTCACTTTTACTGTGAGGAAGATAAGGTTGTTCTCATACGCTTGTAAGTACCTGCAGTTCGAAAGAGCAAAATCATTTCTGTGAGTAGCTTTTATGTTTTAGAATTGATTTTGACAGAATAAAAGTTAATCCAAACATGCACTAAGACTGAGAAAGCATTAATGTACCCAGCAACTTGGTTGTTAGATCTCCATTGCCTCCATTCATCCACAATCTTATATCCAAGAGATCTTGTCCAAGCCTCACTTCCGGTAAATGGTACACACATATCATGGTCACCACTGCCATATTGTGACCCCAATGATCATACATGATATAATGATGAAGTTAAGAATTGGAACAAGATTAGTATTCATTCATCAAAACTCAAAAGTAATTGTTAATTAAGATCCAATTTTGATACCTGTAGATAAGTGCTCGGTATCCCAACTTAGTTAGGTTCTTGTGGTAAGGAATCATGCTCTCACCAGTATTGTGATAATACTTTATCCTTGAGGTGCATAATTCCCATGGACCAGCCACACTATCCTGTGCTTATAATTAATTATTCTTCAATTCTTTGTTATTATATAATCTTAAATGTTGAGTCAATAATAAGAGTGACTACCTACCCTCTCAGCATGAATGGCTTTTCTGACTGCATCATTGTTTAGCCATGAGCTTGCTACTTCATCATCCTGTGCTTTGCCAAATGAAACATACAGAATTAAAACATTTCATAATATTTAATTATAATCTATATATCTATCTATAGCATTGACTACCACACTCATAAATGGAACATAGTCAGTGAAAATATGAAAGAAGTTAATTTTAACTAAGCAACTATACATAGACGGTCCCAATTGGTTTTATTAGCATTTTTTTAGTCTGATTACACGTCTTGTTACATCCACATAAGACAATTTTGTTCGAGTGAAGAACATTCATATTAAGGTGGGGTTAGTTCTCTCATATTATGTTTGTGAGATGACATTTGGATGGGAGGGAAGAGCAATACGAGCCTAATAAGAAGCTCTCCCATCGTTGTGCTTTTTAACAAAGTCGGAATGGTTTGAGGAATTCTTGAAAACCCTCCAAACCCTTCTTAAGTTATTTTATTGTGTTCCCGTAGATTGAGGATTTTTTTGTGTGGAATTTTAACCTTCCAAACAAGAGGAGGGCTTACTCTTCATTCCCCTCTCTTCCCCTCCGCTTTCCCTCAAAGCTTGCTCCCTCCCTCCCTTAGAAACTCACAAATAGAGTCGTGA
Source organism: Lotus japonicus (assembly GCF_012489685.1). Lineage (NCBI taxonomy): Eukaryota > Viridiplantae > Streptophyta > Magnoliopsida > Fabales > Fabaceae > Lotus > Lotus japonicus. The sequence continues at coordinate 99,936,195 of NC_080041.1, forward strand.
TTTTTTCTATATGAAACCTTAATTAGAAGAGAATTTTATATGTATTACATGAAACAACTACCCTATGGCTTTACTTGCATTTAACAATGATAGCATTCATTTTTTACAATTCTATGATTAAAACTAATTCTTTTCATGAGAGCATTAAATCATGATATATACATGCAACTAAATCTTCAATTACTCACAACACATGGGACATGTCTGGTTTGAGTTTGAGCCAATTCAGGCCACAGTGTTAGAAGACCATCTTTGACTGGTGCTCTAAAAGGCCAAGCTCTACCAAACATCCTCTTTCTCACTGGGAGAGGCCTCTCTGTAACCCCTAATTGCTGGAAACTTAGTGGCAATAAGCTTCCATTTCCTTTTGCTGCTGCAGAATCTGGGTAATGGTAGCAAGGCTCTAATATATTGTACACGTTAAGTCCATCAAGAGCCTGATACAGAGCATAACAGAGTGATCATATTGATAATAATAAGAAGAAAAATTAAACAAAAACCAATGCAAGATGCTGCCATCTTCTCATTCTCTCTGTGAAATCTCACCCTATAAACTCTATCCATGTTCTTAGAGCATAGATCATCCTCATTCTTTGAGTGAGAATTGTAATCCCCTTTGCAAGAAGCTTCAACTGCCTGTAAATTACAATTGAAGTGAATCAAAATAATAATGATATGATAATGATAGTGATAATTGTATAATATAAGGTTAGCTGATCTTGAATTTTGATGAACTTTTTTTCTATTAGAAATAAATTAGCCGAAAAGATGGATGGAACGACTTAATAGTGACAACACCCATCAACACTTTGTGGTTAATGAACTGATAATAGTATTTTCAGGTTCACATTTAGGGGATGTTTTCTTTTGAATAAAAAGTACTAAAATTGTGTAATTTTTCTAGAACATGTGTCTTGTAGCTTCTCATATGAGTTCGTCCCCCGGACATGGTCTCCAAACACGTCCTTAGATAACAAGTCCACTGACTACATTGTGGCTCGAATTCATACTCACTTAGAAGCTACAATACACATCTTAGAATAATTATGTAATTCATGTACTTTGTCTCTAAAATTAAAGATGCACTAAACATCAAATACATTACAATTTACACATCTAGAATAACTTTTTCTTTACAAAAGTTACTCATAATAATTTTTAGAGATAAATACGTTTATGATCCCTAAATGAGCGAATTATTGAATTTGGTGTTTCCTTAAATTTTCGCTAGTTTTAGTTCCCCTAAATTTATAAATTATTGATTTTGATCAATGTAGTCGTTTTTGTGCCATTTTGCTTTAATTTTTCACTGAATTTGCCAATTTGGTCCCTCTCAAATAGCGAGTTATTGAGTTTGGTCTCTCTATTCATTTTTAGCATTTTGTGGCAATTTAAACAGTCACAAACACATTTTTTTTTAAAAAATAAAATAAAATAAATAATGTAATTTGGGTTTTTTTAACTTAAAATCAAACATGCATTAAACAAAAACACATCACACATTTAAAATCACTTTTCCTTTACAAAAGTTACTCATAATAACTTTATTATTATTATTTCTTTTTTTTTCTTCTTTGGAAAACTTTCATTTCTTTTAAAGATATAATATAGTTTTTTTTAAATCAATATAGTTGTTGAGACAAATAAAATATATATTGAAAGCACCTCATAGATGTTGTCGGATATGAGGCCCATCCCGTGCACAAATGGGATGAAAGTATTGTCCTCAATTTTTGAGTCCGTGACCCCATTTCCAATCATGTAACCCTACACATCAAAGAAAAGTCAAAGATATTAAGAATGTGTTAGATCACAAAATAATTACTATGCATGAAATATTTAATTAATGCCTAAAGAAAATGTTATACCTTAAAGTTGATCAAGGGCTTTTTACCACTTTGGATTCCTAGCAAGATATACATAAATTGCAAATATTTTAGGCTATAGGATAACTAATCTCAACAGAAACTAACACTATCTTATGAATAACAAATTGGAATCATTTTGGCAATCTTGTTAGTATCATTAACGCAACTTTTATCTATGATTTTCATAGATATCAAATTGACATACCATTTAACGACGATTTTGACCGGTAAGTGCTATGTCAATTATAATGTTATGGAAAATTAAAAATTGATATAAAAACCTTTAACAACTTCAACAACTTATAAAATCGATACCTTTAACAACTTCGATAGCTAGAGTGGGCACGTAAACTCCAGCATAAGACTCCCCGGACAAATAAAATGGATTGGCCAGAAATTCGGGAAATTGCTCAAACCACTGCCAAGAAAGAAAAATAAAATCCGAAAATAGAAAGTTATATAACTTGATATAACATAATTAATATTATCTTAGACTTGTAAAAATGATAAATAAATAGTAAAAGAAATCAAAATAAAGACTGATATACAGTAACATATGAAGCAGCTGATATATAGTGATTTTTTTATTGTTAAGGAGGCTGAAGAGGCACTAAAGAGTCTGAATATTCAGCTCTTGGAACTTGGATTGGAAGTACCTTAAAGAGGAAAGCATGGGTGTCAGAAGCAGTTTGTAGGTCATCAGTAACATATTTGCTTGAGTTCTTTGAGTATGAGAGGCCAACACCCGCGGGTGAATCCAAGTATATAATGTTGGACACCTGAAATTAAGATTCATAAGATAAAAATGAAGGTATATATACTCATAAAATTGATTTTTTTTTTCTGAATTTGAAAGTTATAAATTTGTTTGAAAAACTGTGGTTGTCATCCACACTAAATAATCTTTCCAGAATTTAAACTCGTGTCATAACCTTACGAATATCTGATTTGTCTACAACTAAACCAACACATTATTGGTGATAAAAATGTACATTAATTTAAATAAACATTAAGTGAAACTCAGATTATTAATGTAACTCAATTGAAAAAATTAAATAATAAACAGAGAAATTAAGAAATGTAAAAGTTTCATTTAATTATGTAAATAATTGACAGAAATAAATTAAGTTTAATCTAAAAACTTTAAATGTATCTTACTTCCTCCGTTCCAATTTTATAAGACAACTTTCAGATAATTACACTTATTAAAAAAATGTGTAATAAATCTAGTTAATGTATTGGTTTAAAAAAATATTTTACAACCTTTCATTTTTACCATATTAATTGTTTATCACTATAATTTATTTGATTAGGTAGCATGGAGAGATAATTAAAATTTCATATATATATATATTTTGCTTAGGTGCAAATTAAATATGTGGCATAATTAATTGATTTCCGGGTATGAAGTTCATAACCAAACCTTGGACCAGCTGTAAGGATTGATATGCAAAATGGGCAGATCCCCTTTTGTTTTTGCTGCCTGGAAGTTGAATGGTCCTGCATATGCATTCATTATTCATATTTCAGTCACATAAATGCATACATTAATATTTTTATTTATTCAAGCTCAGCAAAGAACGATCATTCATATATGTCAATGCTCAACATTTTCTCTTATATGTGCCAATTGAAAAGTAGTATGAGAAATTAACAACTGAATGGAAAGTTAATTTTTTTATTCTACTGTCCACTTTTGTGATGGTAAAAAATTGCCATAAAATCTATAGATTAGGAGTGATTTGCTGTTGTTTAGTGGTAGTCATTCAACTTATTTTGCCTTTTAAGGTGACCTGTTCACTAAATCATTTAAAATTGGTCAAAAACACTTTTGAGCAAAGAAGTTGGTTAGTACCTTGGATCCAACAAGTTGAGGGGTGAGATTAACTATGGACAATTAATATATATGCATTGCCCCATACTGGAGCAGTTGATGAAGATTAAATTTGATGAGAGTGACATAGATATTAATTGGGATCATACCATGTTCATAAACAAAGCCATCTAAGCTGGAGCAGCCAGGTCCACCATTCAGCCACAGAACTACCGGGTCCTTCCCTGGATTTCTCTCTGAACTCACAAAGTAGTAGAACAAGTTCTTCCCATTCTCACCATTTCCATCAATATTCACATATCTGAAATTAATTAATCACCCAACAAAACTCTTTTACTTTAATTTGCCAAAAACGAAAATCAAAATCATCTCTGCTTTCATATGATTGGTTCATGAATAGAAGAAGAATATATATGGTAATGTCCTAATCTATATGATTCATATATGTGAAAAATAATGTAGTATTGTGTACCCGGAGTAGTGCTTGGATGGGAAATTGCCTTTAAAACCAGGGAGTTTTGTGACGAGAGAGCCTGCAGGGGCAGCTTCAACAAAGAAAATCAAATGAGCAAACAAAATCATGATGCAGAGTGATGATGTTGCTAGTAACTTGTGATAATTGGCCATGCCCCTTAATTCCATTTCTGGCTATTATGTTCTTCAGTACACAGTGAGTCAAGCTCCGTGCGTGCAACTGCAAATGATGAATTGGAGCAAGGACTGGAAGTCACACACGCATGTCTATTTATAGGATGATTAAATCGACTGTCACTCACTGTTATGATAACAGTTGGATGGCCAAAATATTAAATCCTATGTATAAATGGCATTTTCACTAATGTAAAGATAAAAAACGTACGTATTTGAACCTCGTATTTGAACCCCTATAACGATGAGATTAGTTATCACTGTCGGTGAGAGATACCTTAATTTCAACAAATAAATATCAAATTTGAGTATTATGTAAGAAAAAAAAAACTCATTTGACGAATTAGTCCCATCAAGATATAAATGTTTAATGCTCAATCATGATTAATTGTAAATCAACATGTTGGTTTTTGTTTTTGGTTTGACCTCAATTGTTCTCGGGTGAGGAAAAAAAACTTGTTGAAATTATAATAATATATACTTGCATACGTATATAATAAATTGTGGTATTTTTTAAAATTTAACCAACTTTGAATTATTAAATCAAGACATGTGATATATATGTTAGTATCATCGATCTAAAAATATAACTAATTCCAATAGTGGGGTGTGTCTAGATGCAGAAGAAGTTTCGTTTAATTGATACAAAGCCAAACATTTACTTTAACTTTATGTACAGAAAAGGTGAGCTGATTAATAAAGCGCGGTATTGGAAGAAAGCTATAGTAGCAAATAAACAAAAATATAGGCGGGTAAGGGGAGGCGAGCTGCATTTGTTAGGAAAAGGAGGACGCGCCTTGAATCTACTACTAAAATAGTAGGAGTATTACGAAGAAAATTAATGTAGTAGTAATTGTTAACATTACATGTTATATTAATTGAATGTTCTATATTCAGTAATGTGTTGGCTGATTGTAATTATATTTGGCATTTCAGTCTGATAGCACTAGCCACCATGTGACTTTGTTAGTGCTGTTTAACGAGTGGGTTTATGCCGTTTCGGGTCAAAATCTTGATTTTGGTTAGGTGAAAATCATCAACCACCATGTTTGTTGCCGATTGTCCAATTGCCACGGGTTAATCGGGTTCGATTTTAATGATTCATGACTTTAACCGTTCGATTATAACTTACTTATGTCTTGGAGTTTGGGGTTTAGAAAGATTATTATTTTACGGACTCTTTAACATGCTCTTATACTTGTGAGCGATGATGTTCCTGAGTTTTAGCTAATTAAATTTGAGGCTACATCGCATGTCTTTTGAAAATGTTGTCCATGATTTTCCTCCTTTGAGATTGTTAGGAGTCTCTAGTACTCTTAGTAGTTTTGTTTTTTCATTTGCGTTGCTAACCAATTTTTAATATGTTAAGTGTACCGTGTAGCTTCACAGGTACTACGGAGGAGCAACCACAAAGGAGGAACACCACCCATATTATCTGCATAAAGTCTCTCCATTACCGTATCAAGAGACTAACTCTCAATCTTGAGTGATTGGTTGGACTTTGTCTTATCAAAACTACCATTTTATTCTTTTTAAGGACACTTATCAATTGGAAAAAAAATTCAAAAGCCTCACATTTTATTCATCCTTGCTCTCCCATGATGTAGGGTCTGCGATAAATTAAAGCAGGAAGGAGACAAACCACGATAAACTGTTGGTCAAAAAGGTTTGTTTATCTTTGAAATATAATTTTGAAGACTCCCCAAATCAAACAAGCTTATGTTTTAATTAATCATATCATAGCCAATGATATGTGATTGTACACTCACTATGGTAGTGCTAATGGGGGGCTATCCACCCGTGGGACCATGATACTACACATATTGTTCCTTCACAAGTTCACATGGATATATATAAATTCTTTTGCTGAAAGATGTTCCATTTCCACCTTTATACATTGTTTGTTAGGGGAGGAAAATTAGAGAGAGAGAACCAATAAAGGGGAAACAAAGAGTTAGAAGAGAGAGCACTCTCCCATTGTTTAGTTGTAGAAGGGAAGGGGAGGGAAAAAGGATGTTAGGTGGGTCCACTACCGTTTGGGTCTCTCAAAAATAAGGAGAAAGAAATAGTTTTATAAGTTGATCATTTTTAAGCTAGTCAAATATGTTTTAAACTAGCTGAAATGACATGTTAAACATAATTTTATAAGTTATTTGGTATAATAGAAAGGGAATAGAGAATGAGGTGGAGGAGAGAGAAAATATTTTTATTAAATAAAAAAATTATCTAATTGAGTCATTTTTTCTTGAGCCTTTAAACCGCCAGAAATGTTGAGATAAATGAAAAAAAAAAAAACTGATTTGTGTCTCACATGTTTACTCCTATCAAACAAGGGGAAATTATTATCTCTTCTCTCTTCCATAATTTTCTCCTAACGAACAACCTCTTAAAGTTGTTGTCTAGTGCTGATGACTTGTGAGACCAAAGGGGCAATAGGATTTACCAAAGTACTATTAGCATCATTCATATGGCACTAGTTTAATTTTTTTTTTTGTCAAAGGCACTAGTTTAATTCCATTAGTGGGAAATTAATAACGGCGTTGAGTTCGAGGAATTGTGCATTGGTGGGCCTATGACCCAATCTACAATTTAATTAGTGGGAAGATACAAACATTGTTTTAACTTTTCAATCCACTTTTTCTCTTATGGATATCTAGTGGATAACTAGGGAATAATGTTACTCAACACTAATGTTTATATTAATGTAAATGAGTGTAAATAGGTTGGATCGAGTTAGACTTGTGTAAATAAGTATGACTTATTTAAAAATTATACTTCCTTCGTCCTTAATTATAAGTTAAAATTGTAAAAATCACGCTTATTAAGAAAGTCTTAATTGATGCATTAATTTGACCTGTTATATTATTGTTATAGTTTTTTTTGAGTCTGGTCTGCCATTCCTAAAAGTATGGCATGACCCGATAGTTTATTTAAAGGTCATTTCGATAATAACATGTTTACATATGTCAATATACTTATTTGTGAAGAGGCTAATATCCTTATATGCTAGCGAGTTAAATCATACTCAAAGAATATTGGGTATAGATGAAAGTAAACTAAATTAAGTTGAATTTTTAGGGCCTAAGAGCCTATTTAACATCACAATTCATAATAAGATATTTTAATAGGTTATAAATTTATTTCTAAATAGACTAATATTCTTAAATCATTATAAAAATCAATTTTTTTAAATGTTTTAAAGTGTAATAAGTATATAATATGAAAGTTCTAACCTAACAATAATAGCAATAATTAAATATACATTTTTTACATAAATATATTATATTTATATTTATATTAATCATATGTTTATTTAAATAAGGATTAAAAGACTTTTTAAATGATCTGAACTCGATTTTTTTTAATTAAATAGACTTTTAAAAAAGTGGCTTTATGTTTATTTATTAATTTGGTATGATATGAGCCCGATGTAACTTGTAAGTTAGGTCCTAGCCCTACGAACGGTCTGACCTATTCTCACCCCTAAATTTAGATTAGTGTTATACAATACTGAAAATACATGATTGGATTTGTCATAAAATAAGGGCTACAATGCTGAAAATTTGGTAAACATTTTACATTCAGCATCAAAGCATTTTTTTTCCAACATACACACATAGATTGTAGAGTTAGGATCAGTAAACTTTCATATGGTGAGCAACCCTTCTCGGGAAGATCCTCCGACGCTCTTATCCAAGAGTGAGCCTCTGCTAGCCTCCCCTACATGTTATTAGCGCTCTCTTCGATAGTCTGAATATGTTTTATCTCCGTTCTACCATTGTTTGTAAGAAAAAACATCACAAGCAAAATGATATTCAGCACAAAAATACTCATCCTTATGAAGATAAATTGAAACATCCTGAGGTGGGGAAGAAACCAAAGCACCATCCTCTGAAAGCAATTACGTGCAACAAAGCTAATTCACACTTTATTGAAAATCAGTGAGGCTTTTTATTGAAGGCATCTCATAGTTCTGGTAGCCAAATTCAGTTCATATTCATACACACTTACCAATTCAATTTCAAAATGCAAATTCCACAAAACAAAAAATGATAAAAGCAAATTTCCCAATTCCAATGTATTATTATTTCAGTCGTGAATGGTTTACAGTAGGTATTAGATTTTTGGCAATGCCCAAAATACTTGTAATTTGTGGCAGTTTCTACTTTCTAACACCTAAATTATAGAGTTTAATTTTTTATAAACTCTGCAGCTTATAACAGTCAGAAATTATCACAACCCGTGGGTGTCATGAGTGTAAAAAAAAGGGTGTTCACCAATTTTTTGTTATTCTGTTTCAGCTTTTGGAATTTGGAGGTTTGTGAACCCCTCCCCACTCTAGCTATTTAATCCGGGTATGACCTAATTCTTCTTTTTCATTAGCTTTTGGTTTGATTATTTTTTCAGCCAAACTTTTGCTTTGATTAATAATCGTTCACACTCTTTGAATGGTACTGCTTTTGTTTTTTATAACGAAAACAGTACAAATCGCACATGTGATTTTCTTTTGAAAGCTAATTCATAGGTACTGCTTCTGTTTTCCCTTGTATCTTACCTAATCGCTTGCTTAGTTGGTGTAACTTCTTTATCTATTATAGAATTATACTATTATGGGTAAAAAAGTAATTAGCACGACAAAACCTATAAAGGATCTTTATGAATAATGTAATGTGGCATGTTGTTATCGATTTCCCTTCTTGTATTCTTGATGGTTTCCCACTTCTTGAGACATGATTTCCCTTCTTATATGGTTTCCCACTTCTTGAATTATGTCTCAGTTTATGTCGTTAGTTGAAATTCATTTGTGGCTTCCTGTGGATATATTCTGCCATTGCATCTATTATATGCTTCGCAAAATCTGATGTATAATTCCAATGGATCGGTGCGCCTCTTTGAGGTGAAGTAAATAAATCTATTATAGTGAGTAAATAATGTTTGAGTCCGATAACTTTTTTTTGTTTAGAGTAAAACACAATTTCATTTGCGTCCACACGTCTCGGCCAAGATGTTTTGATTTTGCTCCACGTCAAGTAACGTTAGCAAGTGAGCGTAGCTGCGTAGTGAAGAACACAAATTTAGTTTTAAAATAGGCTCATTCCATCAACCGATCCTACTTTCAAGATCTTTCAAGAACAATTGTGGATGTGAATTTATGATGTTCTATTTTCTATGAAACTCTCATTACTTTCTTCATTTTTTTTTCTCTTTTAATTTTTTTCTTTCAAATTAATGGCTAACATCCCACTTTTAAGCTTAAGGTTTTTCTCTAAGAAATATTTATCCTTACCTAGAACCTTGGTTTTGGCCCACGTGCGTTTGCTGTTTTCATTTTGTTAGGACATAAAAATCATTGCCATTCTTCCTTGTATTATGAAAGGAAAGATTATGCTTAAACTAGAGAAAATGAAGAGAAGAGGAAATAAATAAATAAAACACACATACACACACATCAATGTTTTTTCTTTTCTCTTCTTTGGTTGATAAGGAAATAGGGAGAGAAGGGAAGAAATAAGATGGGACCCACACTAATTATTTTCTCTTCCAACATGAGTAGAAAACTTGAGAAGAAAAGGTATTTTGTGAAATTTGACTAAAATACCCCTCCTCTATATTCATTATTAGTTATAAAAAATATTAATAAGAGCTATAATAAATTATTTTAATAACATTTCTAAAATTATATCTTTTTGTAAATTGTTAATTATCATATTATATTTTTAGTTGAGGTAATGATGTCATTTTAGAAACATCAATCTTTCTTTTCTTTCACTTTTTTTTTAACTTTCTCTTCAACTAAACAACCTACAAATTATCTCATATTCTACAATGTTTTCTTTCTTTTCTCTCACTTTTCTCTTATATACCAAACATACCCTTAATGTATTCATATCCATGAGAAAATCTTCAATACTCATGTAATACTGAAGATTAAGTACTCTCTTAGTGTATAGTGTAAAAGTGATAGTTTAAAAAAAATTAAGAAGTGTGGATAGCTAACCATACATGGGTGAATGTGATGATGATATGTAAGTGGAAGTAGTACCGAAGACTCCAAACTTCAGGAGTACTAAATGTTGTTCCCGACATCCACTTAGTTATAAGAATAGGAGATAGAGAAATGAGTGATGTGATTGAAAAAGAAAAGAAAAAGAGGTAGAGAAAGTTGATGAAAATAAAATCAATGGAAGAGAAATTGATGTGTGAATATATATATATATGTAAGCGTGTTAGGAAAATAATTAGTTTGCACAAATACATTTTTGTTGTTGTTAAATTCTTAGATTAAAACTCGGGTTACCAAATGGGTGTCGGTCGAAGTGATTAACAGTGACGATTTCAACCTTTAAGATCGAAAGTTCAATTTTTGGGAGACTCAATTTTGGGAGACCTATTATTACCTCAATAGATTATACATATGGTTAAAAAAACACAAAGGGCTACACATCAACACTTACATTAAGTGAGAACAAATATTTCAAAGGTTGATACTATAATGCTGTAAGATTAGCAAATTAAGAACAAAACATGCTTAATTGTTACATAAAACTCAAACACTAAAACTAATCATGCAAAAACCCATATTCAAGCCCTCAAAGAAATTGTTTTTTTTATTATACAAATATTTGTTTTAACAAAAAAAAATTATATTTGATAAGTGAGAGGCCCACCTTATCCACAAGAAGCATGAATAAGAAGAAAAAAAATAAGAGAAAAAGAAGAGGCTCTCATTGTCTCTATGTCTCGTTTGTAATACCAAACAACACACCTTCCTCCACGGAATGGGGTGCAGACATGAATTTGACTGCCGCACTTTCTTGTTCTCTCGCCGCTACTTCTCTTTCCGCCGCCAAACTCCGCCGGGATAAATGCACCTCCTCTGAGACACGTCCCTCCACCACATGCATGCCCTTTTCCCTCCGTCTTCACCAACACCACCACTCTTTTTTGTTGCGAGGTTTCACTGCTCAGCTTCCTTTCCCTTCTCTCTCTCTCTCTCACACACATACAACAACATAAGCAAGTTCCTATATCATGTGTCGTCCTATGCATGTTTACATGTGTGTTGAGGATAGCATGTATGATATGAGTCTGAGAAAGAACATTATGTGACTTGAATCATTATTTTTTATGATCAATAGTTTTTCTGCTCTTTTTATAGCATGTTTGGATGAGCTTATCTTTAATCATAATCAATTCTAACATGCATAAGCTTCTACGCATAATTGATTTTGATGTTAGAATTAATTGTACAAGAATTTTTAAGCATGCACTTAGTTAGGTTATGAATGAAGTTGATTTATTTAGAGGCATGTGATATGGAATTGCTAATTCAATAAGATGAACAAATTACAATTTAAGTAACATGCCATGCCATGTTTTCCTTGTCAAGTGAAAGTGGGAGAGTGTGAGAAGAGTTACCATTTAGTTCATGTTTGGATGTGCACTCAAGATTAACTCCTTTCAATATTTAGGCAAATGGACTCCGGTTAAGAAGCCAAAGATAGAAAGCTTTATTAGAGAGTGTAGCTTTTGAATTACTAATAAACACTATGTTATGTTAACGCCCCATTTTCACCTACATCCAGAGTGAGAAAGAAAGAAAATTAAGAGATGTGAGAGATATGGATGATGTGATAGGAATTGAGAGATAGGAATAAAAAAAAGAGGTGGAATTTGGATGGAAAAGAAAGTGGTTATGAGTGTGTCAAAGTTGACTTATATATTGAAGGAAAAATATTGGTAGACACCCCAATGACCCCATAGAGTGTAAGCACCCTATATATATGAAAGGATACAGAGATAAGAGAGATAAGTGAAATATGTTATATGTGATGTGACAGGAAGAGAGCGATAGAGTGAAAAATTAGAAGAAGACATGGAAGTACTGTTGGGGTATCTAAACATCGGGATTGTATATTGAATGTTGTGATTTCTAATAATAATTTTTTTGCCCTGGTTAGCAAGACTCCACCATTCATACACTTATTTGAGGGGTGAGAGGAAGTATTCATGATCGTTTACAAAAAATTGAAAGGTTATGAAGTTGATATGGTTAATCTTGTATGAATTTTGCTTTGTCTCACTCTCTCTTATACACAAACTTTGATGTGAGGCTGATATATGTTAGGTGGCATGTGTTTTGTTTGCAGTTGCAAATGATGCTGATAGGACTGAACTGCCTTCTGATGCCGCAACTGAAACATCATATTCAGATGTTGATAAGATTGTTGATGGTTTGGACTTTGGTGAGCTGTGCAATGACTTTGAGTGCATCAGTAGTCCCTTGGTAGAATCCACTGCAAGGCAACTTGTTCGCGATATACTCGAGCTACGGGAAGGAAATAGAGCACTTGGAACCTTTGCTTTTTCTGTCAGATACAAGGTAATTTGCCTTTGTCCAAAACTCTACACCTTCAATCAGTTCATCTCATAAAGAAAGTAACATGATTTCCTATTATGGTTATACTTTGTGATATGATATAACAAAGCAAAGCAGGTTGTTTTCCCCCTTGGACTTTTGTTTATCATATTGTTACTGTGTACAGGATCCTATCAGGAGTTTTACCGGTCGTGATAAGTACAAAAGATCACTATGGGCAACCAGTGCACTAGAAAACCCATCTGTGGTGAGTTTAAATTCTAGAGTCCTTCTCTTAAAGCATCAATTAATACATGAAACAGGGATTCTGTTATTCCCTCTCATTATCTAATCTTTGATCAATGCTTGAGTAGGTAGCAACGTTTAGAACCTGAAGCACATAAGTTTATACCTCTTTAATTCGATGGGTTAGAATTGCCTTTACTAGTGTCTATCATTTGCTTCTGATATGTCATTTTGTGTCTTCCATTTTAAAACTCAATTCCTTCTCAGTTATTCCTTTCCTTCCTTCGAAATCTTGCCTTAAGGTAGCTGTTAAGGTTATACATTTGACTAGAGATATGACTGAATAAGTTCTTATAAAAAGCAGAGCAATCTTCACCCCTGAGCTAGCTTTTGGGGTAGAGTTATGCCCGACCCAAATTCTAATATGGTATCAAAGTCTATCCTAGTTTATTTGGGCCACCCATAAATGGGCACCGCAGATGTTCTATCTTGTAAACTTCACGCTCCAGATGTCCAGCCTCAGGCGTGAGGTGTTAAGGTCCCACATTTATTAGAGATATGGCCAAGTCCTTATAAAATGGTAGAACAATTCTCACCCCTGAGCCAGCTTTTGATATAGAGAGGTCTGACTCAAATTCTAATAGTATCCATCTAAGAATTAATGAAGTTATTAAATAACTTCCAACAGAATCAACTGGTTGAGTGAATTTCTTTGTTGAATTTTTTCATATGTTTTTATCATTCTATTAATTTATCTTTCACTTGTCAATATTAAAGGATAAAGCTGATGTAGAAGATGGTTGGATTATTTAAAAATCTGTTTGGTTACAGACTGTGCAGGAAATGGTGATGCTGTCAACCAGTGTGTTAAGCATCAAGTGGACAATGAAAGGGAAGCCTAAATCTTTTATTGCTAGGGTGGGAGGAGATGTGATACTACGAATCACTTCCAAATTTACTCTTAACCAAATCAGTGGACAAGTCATTGAGCATGAAGAGTTCTGGGACTTGTCAGCTTCATCGGCTAGTGCTCAGGCATTTTTCTGGACATCACGTGCTCTATTTGCCACTGTTGAATCTGTAAAAGACTTGGGTGATAGTGCTAAGAATATGAGTAGTAATTTTGAATCCGAGAAAGAGAACTTGGAGATTTATCCAGATCCTTCTGGCGATCCAACCAAGGTGAGTTCTATCCAGATCCTAAATGCTTGGCTTCAGTATCTTCATCTTGATTATTTAATGAATCAATTAAGCAAGGTGTTCAAATCTCAAGTTTATTTCATCACATTCTTTGTCTCTAATACATGATGGTATGACTTATGAGTGCTTTGCCATTAAGATTGCCATACCCACCCATAGAAAGTTTTCATAAACCAACTATTCCAAAAGCTAAAGCTGGTAATGTGAAGACAAATTAATGATTTTATATTATACTTCTAACACACCCCTTCATGCAAGAGCCTACTGTCTTGAAGCTGGGAAATGCCCAGGTCCACCTACCTTGTGCTGAAATTCATCTTTTTATTACCCCCTCCGTGGGGTCTTATAATAGGGGAAGGATGTAGTAGAATAATGGTGGGCTACAAAGATCAAACTCTAGATCACTTAGCCATGGATGCTTTGATAACATGTCATGAACAAACTATCCCAAAAACTTAAGCCATTGGGTGAAGACACATGATTGATTTTGTACTATACTTCCAACAAAATTAAACTTGACTGTCTTATTAGCACATTTGGTCATTTTCGTTCATTAGTTGATTATTGCTTTGTGCTTTTATTCAGTTCTTCCAGAGGGACGACAGCTTTCAGCAAGATGTATACCAGATTGCACTGTTCCTGGCAATTCTTTATTTTGTGGTACAATTTCTGAGGACAACTTTGTAAAGCCTTCCTTCCTTGTATCAATCTTCATCTCACATCTCTTTACTCCTGAATATTGATCATTATAAAGTGTGATTGTCAGCTTGTAATCATAATGCTGTTTTGTCAAAGTTATATTCAAATATATTCTCACTGGTTGACTGTATATTCAGAAGTTTCCCTTGGGATTTTTTGCTGCCTTAGTGATGGTTCTTTTGATATCACAACCGCAAAGGACCATTTGATCACTGTGCTATAAAACTAACAAACAAATATTTAGGATGTGTGTGATATTTTGTAAACAAAAATAAGCCTTATTTACTGGTGAAACCGATAAGAATGAACCATTGAAGAAGAAAGAAAACTGACAACTGATATTATTCAAGCATACAATGGATTTCAGTCTAGTCTAGATACTTTCTTTCTTTCTTTTTTTGGCATGAGATGCTTCATACTAACTCTCCAGCTCTTGAGTGGATAGATTTGTGAACATATCAATCCATCAAAGAACTACTGTCTCATGATCAATAACCTTTTTGCTTCTCTGCTATGTTGAATTTGTGCTTTTGAGAGCAATGCTGTAACGGGTAGCATTTTCAAGGACTTTATTTTTCTTTGAGTTTATGCCCTTTGCTCAAGTCATGTGTCCTTTCTGAAATGGCTTCTGAACAAAATATTAAAAGATCTTTGACAATTTTGATAATAAATCCTTGCTGATAGATGCTACCAAGCTTGTTTCATGAACTTGCAATGTCAATGATTCTAATTTTTCAATACTCCATAAATAAAAAAACACTGTATTCAATGGATTGTTCACACTTCTGCCCGTCCATTCACAGGTGCTATAAATCCTAAAATCCATAGTTTTCCTATTACACTTGTTTTCAAATGACATTGCATCCATTGCAAAATTACTCATACATCTTCCTCATTTTACAAGTGAAACAAAAAAGTTATTGAAAAGAACATCAAAGAATTATATAACAAAATGAAGTTATTTCCATTGCTCATATACAAAAGAACTTGTCCATTAAATGTTTATAATGGCAATAATCAACAAACAGAACGTCAATATGCTTCCAGTTAATCCGGTGGAACCAGAAGAAATGTCTTGAGCACCCACTGTATATACAGATTTAGTCGTTTCATCCTTCACTTTGATGCTGGAAGAGCCTAAAGAACCAAGAAAAAAAATGGTCAGGTCATTCTAGGACACATCAGTATCGACAAATCTAACTGCAAAAGCCAATAGACGAGTAATAAAAGAAGTTAAAACAAATGAAGCTTGTCTTGGTCAAGCTCTTAACTTGTTAATTGACCTTTGTTTTTCTAATTCATGAATCATGAAAACAAGGATGGAACCAGAAAAAGTTGGTAGAGGGGTGAAAATTTAACACATTTACAAATGTCAACACTGGCTAATTAAAAGAGACAGTATAAAAAAATTAAGGGAAGCAAATACAAAATTTGAATTTTTTATTAAGGAAAAACTTTCTCTTTAAGGGAGACTGCCCCATTTATTATGCATCTGATTCTGTCCCTGCTAGGAAACATTTTGAGACATGAAAATGAGGTGTGGACTGTGGAGGTATAGAAATATCAAAAGCAGGTAAAAATTTAAGGCAGAGAAGGATGAAATATATTTCTCATTGAAGAATGAAGAGGACCAACATAAACAATCTCAGCTGATATGATAGGTATAACCTTGGATTTGGATTATAACATTCAGCATATGAAGAAGTGAGATACTCACAATCGTAATCAGTCCATCCAATGGTCATATTTTCAAGATCATACACGACTATTTTGTTTGACAGCACCAAATCTGCAATTGGAAATAATTCAAAGTCAATAGATGATATAGTGCATCTTCGAAAATTGTTCTACTATTGATTCTAAAAACAAAATCAATTATGGAGAGAAGCTTTTGGCTTCAGAATTGATTCTGAGGAAAAAGTATCTGATCAGAACCAGACTCAATCTAACAGTATGTGGAAGTTCTCAACATAAATCAGTAACAATTAAGAGAGTGAACAAATCATGCCTTTTATGAACTTATAACCAAGAAGTCAATAGATTAAATTGTAAGTGAAATTTTGTTTCAAAATTTACCTCCAAGAAGAATCAGTTCCTGTCCATCCTTGGTTTGCGCCGTACTTTTCTGCCAGCCAATACAATACATGTCTCCCTGGAGGACAATGAAGACAAAACAATATCATGAAACATGAACACCTCAAAAAAAATTGTTACAGTTTAAGTCGTCATGAAACATGAACACCTAAAACCAATTTAAGCAACAGGTTAAACTTTAGAGTATAGTTATCATATGAAAATAGACTTGTTTGTCATTTGACTAATTATGCAGCAGCCACAAAAGCTTCTCAAATCAGAAGCTGGGTACATGTACAACAAATAATCAAGTTCCCGCTTACTTGAAACTGGAAGAGGTAGTCGTGAGGTTGAGCTATTAGAGAAAGCCCCTCAAAGTGAAACTTGACAGCTGGAAATCCAGCATCAAGTCTGCAAAATTACAATGAAACACGAGTTAAGAAGTGCATATGCCAAACAATGCCAAAAGAATACATTGTATATACCATAACATCATTTGAACAATTGGTACCTAGTTTCTGTATTTCATAAGACTATCTTGAACACATAATTCAGTTCTAGTATGAAATCAGATTCACTCAATTCATCAAGAATCTAACCAAACTTTCAAAAAAAAAATTTTAAAAAAATCTAACCAATGATTTGAAATCAACATATTGATTTGTGTCAAAGCTCAGCCTACTCTGGTTCAAAAATCAAGACAAAAACAGCCTCAGTTATCTTAATTAACTTACTACTGTCATTTCTGCTTTGCTTTTCACATTTTTCCCCCATTGCTGCTTACATAATGTTATCAAAACAGGAATCAACCAAAAAATGAACTTTAGAATCTCTTGTTATATAGGTGTTATTCAGGTTAAAATTAATGACAAATAAGAAAAAGGAGCATGACACAAAAACTTGGAAAATGATACTTATTTCAAAAGAAAATAGAAATCCAAAATTTATTCTCTCTATGAAGTTAAATAAAGTCACAAAGATAAGTGCCATACTTGCCACTGAAATGGAAACAAGTAAATTGGTCCTCAACAAGATATAATTTCAGTCCAGCCTGCTGACCCAAAATCTGTCACAAAGAATTATCATGAGTACTTAAGTGGGAAAAGTTGGTTCACTTAACTCTTAATTTACGCGCTTACCTTCGGCACTAGCTGGTCATAAACCATGGCTGGAAGATAAGCCAAGGTTGTACCACTATCTATAATTGTTCCTCTCCCATTTCCAGTGCCAAAGAAATCTGTGGGGAGCTGAATAACATCCCCACCAACCTCCATATCCTTCAAAACCACGTTATAGTGTGCCCTAAAAGAGTCAATAGAGGACAGTTATGACACAATTCCAATCCCAGAACCTAAATTAGACATAAAGTACATTAAACAAATCTGAAAGAACATTTGCAAGAGAATATATGTCAGAGAGCTTATATTGAAAGTTTTTATAGCTTATATCAGATTTCTGAATGAATCCTTCTTAAAAGATGATAGTCTTAGAAGATACAAAAGATGCAAAAGGAAAAGAACCCTGAAAGGGTTGATTGCTTGAAACATCCACAACAATTGCATCGATGTGAAGCAATATATAAAGACAAATCTATTACAGATGATCCATATGAATGTTTTATTCCACTCATATCTAATAAAATGAACAGTATTTTCATTATCATATAAATTTCATATTATAACCATAAGGCCTTTGCTATACTTGATTAGATAATGAAGAATTCCGAAAGTCAGTACAACTCTTCAGGAAAATAGAATTTATGAAAACCTAACTCATTTGATCTCCATAAATTATATGGTAGTGGCGTCATCATTTAAACAGATACCATACTCCACATTAAAGATATCGGCTAGTTTTATGTTGGCTAAACAGATATCATACTATTCCATCAATTTACTGTTATCAAACAGCTAAACAAATCAAATAGCATACATGGGAACAATGAGATAAGATTCTGGACATACATTCTTGGTACCAAAGATGTTGTATTAAATTTTGGCTGCACCACTTCCCCTATAGCAAATATCCCTCCTCCATTTATACTGTCAAGGCAGTGTGAAAATATTTTTTTCACCTTTCCAGATGCAGCAAGTTGTGAAAGCACAGAAGAATTTGATTGTCCAAAACCAATTATTCCATCCAGGGCTTCTTGTTGAGATGAACTCAATGTCCCAGATTGTTTTTGACCACACCTATCAGCAGGTAAATATTAAAACTCATAAAACCCAAAAGAAAATATACAATGGTGAAGCTATATAATCGCTACACACAAAAAACCTTCAAACTCCCAACTTGAATTTTGTTATAAAGCAATAACATAAAACTCAGGCTATTAAGAAAAAGAAACCCAGAAAAGGGCAGTATGGTGCTGTAAAGCACCGGCTAAGCGCAGGACCAAAGGAAGGGGACGACTCCAATTGGCGCATTGAGGCTCAAAAAGTAAATATAACTCCTGAAGTGCCGAGAAAAATCTAGTAGAAAACAAAAATTTATCATGACGGAAAGTTTCAACACAAAACAAAACAATTCAAAGGAGAATGAAAACACAGTTTATAATGAAGGAGAAATCTCTCATGGTGAAAAGCAAAATAAGAATTTCTTATTAATGCAGCAAAATTGACACTAGATCCTATTG
This sequence comes from Lotus japonicus, assembly GCF_012489685.1. Lineage (NCBI taxonomy): Eukaryota > Viridiplantae > Streptophyta > Magnoliopsida > Fabales > Fabaceae > Lotus > Lotus japonicus. Next base: position 99,955,757 of record NC_080041.1, read on the forward strand.
AGGTCTGCAATATTGGATGACTATAATGTGCTAATGAGCTTGTAGCTCAACCCACTCTTTAAGGTTGGGGTCTCATGATGATGTCAAAAAGGTTCAATCATTCATCAAATCTAGTATCTACTTCCCCAACTCAAGTATCTGTGTGTGTGCGCGCACGCGCCTGAAGTATCAGAAAGTATACTCACCCGAAAACCACACTGCTAGTTTCTGGTGCAGTTTGGTTATTACCACTAAGTTTGTTAAAAGTAAGAAGATCCTTCACATAGGTCCCAGTGGTTGTACTTCCATCTCCATAAGTTATGCTGTACGGGCAGGCCATCTCTTTGTTGCAACCATCAATTTCACCTTCATATGTGGAAGTGCAAAAGTTATCATCACAAGGAACAATCTTTGAAGTTTGAGAGGCGTTTGGATCAAAGAGGGTCAAATCCATCTGTAACATAACAACAACAATAATATTGCAAAATCTACATCAATAAGTGATCAAACAATAAAAGTTTTAGTATATAAAATAGGCCTCCAATGTCATAAACTCATTGAATGCTCCAACACTCATCTTTTTCTTCATGGATTTATCTATTGCAGGTTACAGTTTATGGACCAGTGTTGTTAATCGCGGATTGCAGACTATAGCGGTAAGCCAAAACTCAGCTATTTCCAGTCTCTTAAAGTGGAAAAAGCGACAAATAGCGGGTAATAGTGGAGTAGCGGCAAGCTAAAAAAGCGCTACGCTATAACCGCTATTTGACAACATTTGTATGGACATAAAACATTTATTGCGAGAATCAACAGCAATAAATGCAGGGGAAAAACAAACAATCGTGCAATTCAACCAAAGTGCAGGAATTTTAAAGCATAAAGTCTAGACAAACATACCCCAAGAGTACTTTTTGTGGGGCATTGTTTGCAGGCAACACAATTCACCCATAGAATGTCACTTCCTGTATCAACTTGCACATAGTAGTTCTTTGCCGGAGTGCCGAGCCCAATTTTGGTATAATATAGCCTATTACCAATGAAATAAACAAAAATTAAATGTCTCAATTAAAAATGGTGATATTCTTTATTTCTTCATTACAAATCAATATCAAATAATCTGCAATAAGAAACCATGATCATGTACCCATAAGAAATGTATTGGTGTAAAAAAATGAGTTTCAAAATGACGTTTAGCTGTCATTTTTCCGCCGAGGGACTAAAATCAAACTGGCTTACCCAGACAACAAAAATGTAAAGAAAAAGGTGGAAAGAAAAACAAACCCAGTTGAAGCAGGACGGCCATTACCACCAAGGGGAACATCAACAGCAGAGAGAAATCTACCTCGGCGATGAGCATCATGAGCTTTAATGGCACCTAAATTCTGAAACGGCCCTTTAAATTTTCGTTCAACAGGGAGGACCAAATTAGCATTGGCAACGTGCAGCAATCCCAATACAGCAAGCAACAACAACAACAACCCTCCTCTTGTGTGATCCATATTCCAATGATCGTAGCTTGCTTGAATTGAAAGCAACAAGAAGAAAACAAAGAGAAGAGAAAAATGAATGAAATGAAGCAATAGCAAGAGCTATGACACGCTCTAAATTTTCATCGCCGACCCAGATAAAGATAAAGGGTCGGTGAAAGAAGAGAGGGAAGAAGAAGAAGAAGAAACAAACGCAAGAATACAACTCAACGCGGCGACTTTGTTAAGAAAACGAGAGAGAGGGAATTTCGCGGTTTCAACGGCAAACGGCACGTCTTTGTTCTTTGTATTTAGAAAATTAAACTAAACAAAATCCAAAACAAACAACGACTTGTTTATACTTAGTTCAAGTCTTTTTCTCATTAATTCTTTCCATTTATATTTTTTTTTTTTCCTATGTTAAAATCTTGGAATTACATTCAAACTAGATATTATACCCGTGCAACGCAAGGATTAATTTGACCATTAACCCTAAAAAAATTGAAAAGGAAAACATTATTAATAACATAAGAAAACTTGAGAAAATATTTTTACTACTATATAATAGGTCAAAAAACACATTTGCAAGTATTTTCTTCAAATAATACATGCAATACATTTAATAGTAAATATTTTATAGAGACATTTATTTAATTTTTAAAATATTTTTCTAGAGTGTTCATTAATATATTTTGATTTAGACTATTATTTAATTTAAATTATTAATATTTTCTACATATTAATATATTTATTAATTTTTCCCTCAATTTATGATTGATAGTTAATATTCTAACTATTGTTAAAAACTACTTAATAAATTTTTTTTATAAGAAACTGAAAAGTTGACAATTAATAGTTAATAAAGTTAATAACATAAAATATTCATCAATAATTTATTATTATCATTATTAAGACAAATCACAAATAAATTTAAAATTATTTTTAAAATAACACGCAACTGCAAAATAGTTAATTTAAACAACATACAAAATCATTTCATATTTAAAAGTAAATTTCGAAATATATATTTACAAAAAGCATTCAACCATTAACTAATTTCAATATCTAACATGTTTATTTTATTTAAAAGATATTACTTTTTGCTATTTTATCTTTTTTTTCAACCTTAGGTTGATAATTAATTGAAATGAAAATGGAAATAAAAATTAATTTATTTTGCCAGTAATGTAGAACTCAAGTCAGATTTTATGTTATATATATATATATAGCTTATTAACAATTATTTATTAATATAATAAATAATAAAGTAGATGTTGTTTTTTTTAGTTTTGTATTTAATTATTTAATGTATTTAATGCAAAGGTAAACTAATCAATGCAAAAGCTCAAGTGAGCTTTACATATATATATATAGATTCTAATTCATTCTAGTCAAAGCTAAATTGAGATGCTTTATTTAATGAAAAAACTTAATTACTAATATATATTTTCTTAGTGTCACGCGATTTAGACATTCGGGCTTCAATAATACCAATACATCGGTTTGTAACGGTTTTATATTATCATAAATCGCAGAGTTATAAGAAAAGGGGCAGGGGGAACACATTTCTGACAGTCTAGCTGAAGTATCATACTGACATAAATGTGTGTTTTTTTTATAATTTTGTAATTTGTGGCAGTCAAAAATCACCATATACTCATATATAAAATATATGTTCGGTATTATTTGGGAGTTCGGTAATATTTTTAATTATTTTACTCATAAAACTTCAATACTTTTCTCAAAGAACAATTTAAAAGATTTTGACACAGCTTAGACCGTCAATCAGATTTTAAAAATATGAATTTTTTTATTTTATTATTTAATTTAATTAGTTGAAATGACGTATTTTTAAAATCTAATTAGTTGGCGGTGTAAAAAAATTTACACTATCTATGCATGTAAATTTTATCTTTCATTAATAATTGGCTTAATTGCACTTTTGCTCCCCCATCTTTCACCATTGTGCGAAATCCCTCCCCCATGTTTAAAATGAGCGGATTTCCTCCCTCATGTATTAAATTGCTAAATTTTGCTCCTTCCGTTAGTTAGCCGTCTAAAAGCTAACGACAGTTGCTATTTTCACCTCTTCTTTTTACTATCTGCACCACCTCACTTAATTAAATAAAAAATTATTTTTTTAAATTATTTTTATATTAAAAAAAAACCATCTTCTCCTCAAGTCACGTTTCTTCTCCCCACCCACTCATCTTCTTCTCTCCCCCAACCATGAACTACCACCACCACCCAAAACGCAATAAATTAATCATCACCATGCACAAGAGCGCTTCAGGTTCCACTTGGACCTAACCCAAGCCTTCTTCAAGCCCATCACCTACACGGCGCCGGCACGACAACGGTGCTGGGATAGGTGACGGCAGTTCTCACGGAGGCTAGGACTCGTGGTGGTGGTCTCAGCGGCATGGTGGGGAATTCAATCGAACTCTATGGTGGCTGAGTGTGTGGGTTTCAATCGATTGGGTCTTCTTTCATGCTCCTCCTCTCCTTCCTCAACTTGTTCTTTACCTACAGGTCTGAGCCCCCATTTCCCGTATCACCGTCCAGATCTGGGTTGCTGAGTTGCTGCGATATGGGGTTTGATTTGCTGGGTTGTTACTAGGTTTTTGGATTTGTAGGGATTTCTTCTGATTTTTTCACTAGCAATTGGGTTTGTACAGTTGTTTTTATCAGACATTCATAGATGCGGATTTCTCGTGTTATTGTTGGTTCCATTGATTCATACATTATGGCTCCTCTTTAATTGGGTTTGGTCCGTTTATCTGGAAGGACAGCTTGAATAGGAGTGATTTTCAAGTTGGAGATAAGCTTGGTGCAGGCCAAAGGGTCATTTAGTGTTGTTTATTTGGGTGTTTTGGTCCCAAAGAATGGGGATTTAGACGAGAGAATGCAGAAGAGGGGAAGAGGCAAGGAAACACATGTGGAACTTTGGGTAAGAAAATGTGGGTGGCGGTGGTGGTTCATGTGGGGTAGAGAAGAAGATGGGTGAGGAGAAAAAACGTGATTTGAGGAAGAAGAATGGTTTTTTTTTTTGATTGGCAGGAAGAAGAAGGGTATTTTTTTTCAATGAATATAGAAATTTAAAAATAATTTTTTTTTTTTAATTTAGTGTAGGTGGTGCAGATAGTAAAAGGAGAGGTGAAAATAGCAATTGCCGTTAGCTTTTAGGTGGCTAACTAACTGAAGGAGCAAAATTTAACAATTTAATACATGAGGGAGGGAGGGAATCCGCTCATTTTAAACATGAGGGAGGGATTTCGTACAACGGTGAAAGATGGGAGTAAAATTACAATTAAGCCTTAATAATTTTACTTGCAAAGAATCAAATTCCTTAGTACTTAGATAAATATAATTTTTGGTCATTTGCTTTTTTCTCTAAAGTATTCTACAGTCGGCGGTGGTCATAAAACTAAATCTCATCAATGTTCGGAGATCACTTCAAGTTAGCATATATCTCCCTAACAAATTCTTCTTTATACGCATTGTTTAGGACCGAACTTTGAACTTTTAAAAGCTTAACTATCTACCAATTATATTACATTGTGTTGGTTTTGGTACTTTCCTTTGCTTCATGGAGTTTGTTCCTTTCTTTCATGCCATGACATTTTTGCTTTTACTTGTTGCCTTGTTTTATGAAGAAAAAAAATGCTTTTGTCATTCCATGTTGTCCAATTTCCCACCTAACTTTCCTTCTTTTTTACACGCCATTAATTCTACCTTGCCACCTCCGCTCCCCAATTTTGGCAACGAAAGAGAAATGCACACATGCATTGTGATATACAGATTCCTTGCCAGCGGTGATATGCCTTGTATGCCTCATTACTGCTATATATTTCCATTTTTCTTTTATTTGCATTGTTTATTTCCTTAGCTGGTTTTTTTTTTTCCGGTTACACCTTATATGGGCTTTGAGTCATCGGATTCTCTTAAAATCTTGTTTCCTTGTTTAATAGGCTATCCTCCCTGCTCAAACTCAAATTATTAAGGGACATGTTCATGTTTTATAGGAGAGTCAGAAAAGAATGATGAGTCATTCTAAAGGTTATCTGATTCTTCTAAGTGTATGTTTGTCAACAGACTTTAAGATCTTCTTCTATAAAGGATAAAAATATCTCATGCATGTTGTCTTTCTTCTAAGTGTATGTTTGTTAACAAACTTTAAGGATCTTCTTCTATAAAGATTAAACATATCTCATGCATGTTGTCTTAAGAAAAGGGTTCAACCATATGTGTATAAAGAGCCTTGAAACAATTAAGATTGAAGTTGCTCCAAGGTGAGTAAAGCTTCCCGTCTAGCCAAACTTGTCGGCTTATATATTTAGGTCAAATTGAGACATTTTATTTGAACCTATAATAACACAAACGCTTACATAAGTGTTTGGATGTAACTTATGAAAAAAAAAACTTATAGCTATAAGTTATTTTTAAATTATTTTCATAAGTTACCTTTAACATATTTTGAATTTGAGCTTAATTCAATGAAATCCTCAAATTAGTTTATAATGTGAGAAGCGTTTATTGCTATACAATTTTAATTGAGTTGTTGATCTTAAGATAAGTAAAGACTAAAGATACATTTGGGTAAACAACTTAATTAAGCATGTATGATAATAAACCAACATTCAAATGATATGCAAAAATATAGAAATTAAATATTCATCCATTTTAAGACTTCAACTCAATATGATGAAAAGGATAGGAAAAGTAAACTTCATATGTCAAATGAGTACATCCAAACTTAGAGACCAAAAGTGTAGCCAAAATATACAATATTGAAGATATTGTTGCCATGCTAAAATATAGTTAAGTGTATAATTAGTAAATAAAATAATTTTTTATGCGGGAGGAAGAGAGGTATAGGAAAAAATGAGAGAAAAGGTAAAACTGTGATAGATGATTTAATTGATAAATAAAAGAAAAATAAATAGATAATAAAGATGAGAAAAGAGTCAAGGTGTACGTGAATCATATCTACAAGTCAATATGCCCACCAGTTAAGTGCATAATAAATAAACATAGAATCAACACTCTTTCATGTTGTCAAACAACCACTTATCCCAAAAGCTTAAGTTGTTGGGTAAGGGCCACTTTAATGGTTTTATATTATACTCTAACACGCCCCCTCACGCAAGAGCCCTTTGGGCTTGAAGCGTGGATAAATGCACAGACCCACCTACCATGTGCTTAATTAAATTCCACTTTTTTAATTAGAAAGTGAGGGGAGCAAGAATCGAACTCTAGACATTTCGGTCATAGAGGCTCTGATACCATGTCAAACAACCACTTAATCCCAAAAACTTAAGCTGTTGGGTAAGAGCCACTTTAATGGTTTTATATTATACTCTAACACATGTAAATATAGAAAAAGTAGAGAATTTCAATAAGTATAAAATAAAAAAGAACCTCGTAATTGCCTCCAAAAATTAGACATGTTGGCCATGCATATATTGGACGCTTGACTTCTATAGAAAAGTCAGATTGCTAGATTTAGTTTTGTTATAGGGTATAGTCTTTTTATAACATGTAGCAATACAAGATAACACTAATTTCACACTTATAAGTGCAAAAAAATTACTTAAACTCACACTTTTAAGTGCGAACGGCAAGAATCTCAAAAGCAATATAAAAATTTCACTTTAAATAAGAAATCATAGTGATTTTCTCATTTAAAAGTGCGAAAATTAACTTAAATTCGCCTTATTAATATGTTCTGCAAGGATCTCAAATGCAATATAAAATTCTCACTTTACATGCGAAAATCACTATGATTTCTCACTTAAAAGTGCGAAAATTAACTTAAACTCACCTTATAAGTATGTTATGCATGGATCTCGTATGCAACATAAAATTCTCACTTTTAAGTGCGAAAATCACCATAATAAAGGATATTTTGAGATTTAAGGAAATGTGGATAAATTAACTTAAATTCACCTTATAAGTAAGTTATGTTCATTTTATAAATATTCTTATTTTCTTTAAAATTGAAAAGAGCAAAGATTTTTTATTGGATTGTTTTTTTTTATAAATTTGATTTGAATTTAATCTTTTCATGAATTTTTTATTGGCTTTATTTAAATTTGCACTTTAAAAAGTTTAAAGAAATTAATACACATATTCAACATTTTCCACATGTAACAAAAAAAAAGACATATTTAAAGATAGGCCTAAGTCGAACATAAATTCAATTTGTTACCGTTAAAGTGCTTGATATTAAAGAAACTCCTATATTTGCTATAAAAAAAACTCCTATAAATATAAATCCATTTCACAAGCATCGTTTGAAGTAACTAGTCTCCTCTCTCAGTAACTGATCTCGCCACCGTAGAGGAGCGATTCACCGCCGCATTCCTCTTCGTCATCCGGCATACTGCCCCTCTCTCCGGCGTCATGCTCAAGATTCGTTGATCGGAGAAACCAAAGGCCCGTGATCTCCATTGCGCGTTCAAATGTTTGGTCCCCGCACACGGCAACGGTGGCAGCGGAACCATGATTTCGAGTAAGTATTCTTCTCAATAATTTTCTAGGTTAAAATGTTATTTCTAATTTAGAAATGAGATTGATCAATTGTTCTTGTTCTTACTATTGCTCAATGTATCCGATTGATGAACCCTTTTCCCTCTTTTCCAATTTGCAATCCTTACTCTCTTTGTTCCGTTTTGTTTTCTTTCTACAAAATGATATCAGGATATGGTGAATTTATTCCATTTGATTTCATGTTACTCAATTCCATCCTAGTTTACTTTTATGTATTCTTTGATATGAAGACACATAAACTAGCCTCATTCCTCATGTGATGTTATCATTTTAGCTGGGAATTTATATGTTTCTTGAAGTATAATCTGTTTGAAAGTGGAACCCTGATCCATGTATCTGTTACCCAGTCCTGATCAAAGAGGACATTGAGTATATATTCATGTTCATAAGTATTCCATAAAGATAAGCAACTGTTATCTTAATTTTAAGGTCTGGCCTAATTTTAGAAATGTTTTCATGATTATAGTGAGATGTCACAAGTTTATGGACCTTCCCATCGAGATGCTACATAGGGCATGAAGTATGGTGTCACTTGTCAGATCAGTTTAGGTACTTACTTTTATAATGTAACGAGTTAGGCATTCTCATTACAAGTGACATATATGCACTAAGCTCATACATCTGAACTTTAATGTTTAAGGGTTGTGGTTAATCTTCTGCAAGAGAAACTATTGGAAGGGTTGTTTCTGGTGCTGTTGCTAAGAAAATCCTTAAGAGCTTTCCAAAACTGAGGTATGCTACTCTTCTCATAAGTTTAGATCTTCTGCATGCTACTCTTTTGTGGTATTTCTTCATTGGTGTTTTTGTTTCAACATGGAAAGAAGGATATATTATTATTACGTAAGAGGAGTGCTATAAACACACTCTTTTAACATTCATATTTATATTTCAACTGTTGGTTAGGAAGGGTAACTCTGAATGAGTTGAAAGATGAGTGAGTGACCCATGTGTGTGTGGGGGGAACAGATAAGATAGGCTTTACGCATTCACATATTTACTTTTTAGTTTTTTGGTTTCATTGTATGATTATAGAAGATGAAAATATGTCAAACTAATAATGCAAAAAGGAAAAATTTCGTAAATTCTTTTTCTCCTTTCCTTTTATGTTTTCACTGGCTTTTCTATCACTCAAGTTCCAAGTAAAATCTAGACCCGAAATAGAATAAAAAATTTATTGGTTGATTTATGCGCAAAAGACGGTTGATAAAGGTGACGAAAAGCCTCTAAGAAAGGAACATTCCTCACCAAAATTCCTCATAATACACAATATGATTATTACCACCCAAACTGAAAGGAAGCAGTGATTTAAAAGTTACACTACACTAAGAACTTGACTTCCTAGGACTAGCATAAGTTGCATCAATCGATGGATTTGGCATCCTATCCATACTAATCTTATGTAATGTTCATAGAGTGCGCATGTACTTGTCCGAGCCTAATTTTACTATATTAATAACACGAACCAAATCCTTTTACCACCAGGTGGGATCAGCTACGTTGATCCATACTGTACTTGTTAGAGCCTAATTTTGATAGATGACTCTTCTTTCTTCCATTCCCATTTTTTTCTACAATTTTTTTAATCACCAATGCATTTTGATTTACTTAATACATCTGCATTTCACATGTTTTAATTTGTCAATTCATTAAGAAAGATTTTCCAATTTACTTTTCAGATTCCTGCCTATGTCTCTCAAGTTCACAAGGTAGTAGTTCTTCCTGGCGACCTAATTGATCATGGCAAACTGACCCTTGATCAGGTATTAAACGTTGCTTTTTCATATTTAAATATGGTCAGTGGTGCTTTTTGTGAAACTGTTTGAAGTAGATTTCATGTATTCTGAACACGGTGATGACTGTCTGTTTAAATTTTTACTATTTTTTGTGGATATTAGGATTTTACTTACTAACAAATGTATCAAGTGCATTGACAACTTACATCAACTGCAATTCTTGTAATGCATTTTGCAAATCATGATTGCAACTTAAAATTTTGTTGGAAAATAGTTTGGAATTCATAATTTAAATTCAATATATAACTATACTTTTCCACTTATTTTAGTACGTTCACTCTAGAATATCAGCAGTAAATTTGAGGGGAAAAAAAACTTTACTTCTAAGATAATGTGCATTTCTAATGATAAACTGATTTCTGCCAAAAAGAAAAAACAGATTCTCACCAAATAAGAAATCTCTATACAATCTTAAACAGAAACTTCATGCATTTTTTACCTGACTAGTGAATATTATTACGGAAATGACTTTCAATTCACTAAGATAATAAGGGATGAATATTTTTACCATCCCAACCTTCTTGCCCGGGCATTTGGGTACAGAGCTGAATTTAGGGTAAATGTTCTTATAAATATAAATCATTGTCTTGAATTTGATATAACAATTCGTACATAGTACATATGTCTATTTGAATGAATTCAAATTCTTCCTATTTCGTTTCTATTTTATTAAACAGATGTCATCATGTTGTCCTGTTCAGACATTTAGTTTATCGACCTAAAATTGATCTAGTGAATACATATGATGTAGAGAACAGTGGAGACTGTACAAAAATAATAAGATTTTCGCCTTAACTAAACTCAGACAAGTTGTGCTCTTTAGTTATCCATTCGAGCTTCAGAGCTTCCCTTTTAGAAGAATTAAATTTGTAGCCCATCAATATTTGATTGCTCTGAGGACTTCTGACCCTGTTATTTGATATTATAATAATTAACATGAAAAAAGGGAAGAAAGCAACACTTTACTTTGAAACCGGCTTGTTGTTTTGCAACTTTCTGTTCGAACTTTCAACCTCCCCTTTTATATGTCTGCTTGCATGCTTGATATCTTATAAGGCGCTTCTCATCCTTAGAATATTTTTACAACCAAATAATTTTATGTGTTTTTCATTTTGTTTTCCCCTAGAACAGAAATGACATTATCATTGTTATTTCGAAGGGTTTTGGTTCACCTGTATTTGACAAACTTGAAGCTGAGCTGGCTAAAGCTGTGATGTCACACCTGCAACTAAGGGCTTTCCATTTGGTAGTGGGTTTGCAGGTATTTAATATTGCTCATATATATCACTTATCTGGGTGCTTTTGTCTGATTATTTAAACTTACATATATGACTTTTTTTTTATGGTTCCTCCTGTATAGGACTTTGAATGCCTTTGTCGTATTAGTTTGATCTGACTAAACAAGGGTCAAACTTGATGTATATCCACTTATTTGCTTCTTCTGTTTCTTTCTAATTTTTCTATCTTATTTTCACCTTTTCCATTTGTATTGCTGCATGTTTTAGTTCATTTATATTACAATTTTTCACGTGTCCTTTTTGTTTTATAGATTGTATTTAGGAACAAAACCTTGTAATTTTAGATCATTTGTCTTAGGTTTTGAGTTGTAATTTTTCTTTTTCTCTCTTGATAGACTTTGGACTTTCTATTTTGAATCATTTGGTTGATCTTTATTGTTTGTGTGGGTGAGTAGAGACATTGGACATTATTATAAGTAATATCCTTTAGAGTGATCCTCCGGGCATTCGTACTTTGGTTGCTTTATAGCTATTTTCTCGCCTAGTATATCTTCATGATAGCCGATGTTATTAGTGCCTTTGTCTTATTATTTAAACTAACATTTGTATTGCTGCATGTTTTAGTTCATTTGTATTTCAATTTTTCCAGTATCCTTTTTGTTTTATAGATTGTATTTAGGAACAAAACCTTGTAATTTTAGATCATTTGTTTTAGGTTTTGAGTTGTAATTTTTCTTTTTCTCTCTTGATAGACTTTGGACTTTTTTTTTTTGGATCCCTTGGTTGATCTTTATTATTTGTGTGGGTGAGTAAAGACACTGGACACTATTATAAGTAAGATCCTTTAGAGTGATCATCTGGGCATTCTTACTTTGGTTGCTTTATAGCTATTTTCTCGCCTAGTATATCTTCATGATGGCCGATGCTATAAGTGCATCTGTCTTATTATTTAAACTAACATTTGTATTGCTACATGTTTTAGTTCATTCGTATTACAATTTTTCCGGTGTCCTTTTTGTTTTATAGATTGTATTTAGGAACAAAACCTTGTAATTTTAGATCATTTGTCTTAGGTTTTGAGTTGTAATTTTTCTTTTTCTCTCTTGATAGACATTGGACTTTTTTTTTTGGATCCCTTGGTTGATCTTTATTGTTTGTGTGGGTGAGTAAAGACACTGGACACTATTATAAGTAAGATCCTTTAGAGTGATCATCTGGACATTCTTACTTTGGTTACTTTATAGTTATTTTCTCGCCTAGTATATCTTCATGATGGTCGAGGCTATTAGTGCATTTGTCTTATTATTTAAACTAACATACATGTTTTAGTTCATTTGTATTACAATTTTTTCAGTGTCTTTTTGTTTTATAGATTGTATTTAGGAACTAAATCTTGTAATTTTAGATCATTTGTTTTAGATTTTGAGTTGTAATTTTTCTTTTTCTCTCTTGTAATCTTGTTAGACTTTGGACTTTCTTTTTTGAATCCTTTGGTTGATCCTTGTTTGTTTGTGTGGTTGAGTAGAGACATTGGACATTATTAGAACTATGATCCTTTGAAGTGATCCTTTAGGGTGCTTGCTTTATACTCTCTTTCTAGTCTTGTATATTTTCATGATGGCCGATGTTATGAGTGATTTTGTCTTATTATTTAAACAAACATATATGACTCGTTTTTTTTTTTTACAGTTGCTCATATATCTGAATGTCATTTTCTTGTTATTTTGATCCGACTAAAGAGGGATCAAACTTGATGTATATCCCCCTATATTCTTTTCCGTTTATGTCTAATGTTTCTTTCTTATTTTTATCTTTTCCATTTGTATTGCTTGTTTTAGTAAATTTGTATTAGGATTTTTCCGGTGTCATTTTTATTTTAATATTCTTAAGTTTATAGTTGTAACTTTTCTCTAGACTTTTTTTGGGATCCTTTGTTTGATACTTATTGTTTGTTTGTATGGGTGAATAGAGACATTAAACACTAAAAGAAATATGATCATTTGGAGTGGTACTCTAGGGGCGATTACTTTGCTTGCTTCATACATGCTTCCTTCCTAGTATATATTACTTTAAAACAAAAAAAAAAACCTTGTGATTAAAGATCATTTTTGTCTTACTTTTTTTAGTAAAGGTAGTAGGCATGTTAAGGGTAGAAAGCGATAGATCCAGGTAGGGGAGTGAGGTAGGATAGGTAGGGGAGTGAGGTAGGATAGGTAGGGCAGGGGAAGGGCCGGAAAGGAAGGGAGGTGGGGTAGAGTTCGGTAGTCTAGATTTAGGGTGTAGGACGAGAATGCCTGACCTGAGAGCTACTGACCTGAGCACTACTGACCTGAGAGTGTCTGACCTGAGAGCGACTGACCTGAGCACTACTGACCTGAGAGTGCCTGACCTGAGAACTACTGTGAAAGTGTGTTTGTAACGCATTTGAAAAGTGCGACAGATCTAAATCGAGAAATAGTGCAGGTACCTTTACAGACGACAGCGAGAAGTCAGGGAAGGCGACTGACGACAACGGAGGCGGTGGGGTTGGCGGACGTCGACAATGGTGGCGTTGATGGTGGCCGGCGACAAGGTTGATGGAGGTTGCTATAATGGGTAATGAGTATGGGTATGGAACTTGGAAGTTGAAGAAGAATATAATGGTGGTGATGGGGGAGGGTTTGAAGAAGAAAAGAGGAAGAAGGTAAGGAGGGAGGGAGGAGGTATTTTTTAAATTTTCTGTTTTCATTAAGGTCATTTTTGACAAATTCGCACTTTTTTGGGGTCTAAATAGACGAGACGTGGGTGATCTGAATAACAATTCTGAAAAGAAATTCCATCACACAAACCAAAATATCAGAGAAGGGTAGTTTGGTACCAACCCACTCCAAAACTTGGGGGATCTCACATTCTCACTAGTCCACCACACACATCACTCTCAGGAATGGCTGCTTCATCCGATTTTACCAACACCACCCTCATTTCGCAAACAGCAATTAATATCACACACAAATCCCAATGGCAAATCTGTCTTTTTCTCTACACTTCCCCCCTCCTCCACCCATATTTCACTCACCTCAGTCCTATACCATTTATGGTGTCGCATTGCAGTATTGCAGAGTGGAACAACAATCCCCAGCTAGCTAGCAGCAATGGCTCTGAATCTCTTTGTCTCTCCTAAATGCAAATGGACCGTTCCTCCTTCCACGATCGTGTTTGATAATGCTTCTTCTTCCAAGCTACCACTTGGTTCTTCTTCTTCATCTTCTTCAGCTTCTTCCGTTTACAGAAGTGTGAGTTTGAGGAGAAGTGGTAGTGTTGCGGTGAGATCAAGCTTGGAAACCGCGGGGCCCACGGTGACGGTGGGGAAGGTGACCGAGGTGAACAAGGATACGTTCTGGCCCATCGTTAACGCCGCCGGTGATAAAACCGTCGTCCTCGACATGTTCACCCAATGGTATATTTTTATTAATTAATTATCCTTAAACCATGATCATGTCCTTTTCCTTTTTTAATATTTATTAATTATTATTATAATCATATGATGATGGAAATAGAATTGAAGCAAAAGATTTATGTTTTACCCTGTTTGTTTAGTAGCTGTTAAATTCCTTGGGTGTAACTGAGGTAATTGCATTTGAATGGCATGTTAGATCAGTGAGTGAATAATTGTGTTAGTCCTTTCAAAAAAGTATAAGCTTTTTTGATCAACTTCTCTTTCATAAGAATCAATTCTAAAACTTACAAAAGCTTTTCCCCAATTCTGAAGATTTTCCAGACATGCAATTAGTATGGTAATGGTAATTAAGTGTAAATTAGTATGTATGTGTGTCACTAGAAAGGCAATGGCTATATTTACTTTTTGACATTGGTAATGGCTATATTACACTTACCAATTACCATTTGCCTAATAATTTGGTAAGTTTGTGAAATTGTTAAGGTGTATTTTAAAACTAAAAAAGATGGTTTTTACATCTTTCAGGACTAATTTAATCATATTTTTTTAATCTCTTAAAAATTAAATTGATCACATTTTATGAATAATAATGAAAATTTCTATCATACTAAATGCATATTTGTTTTAGTGTTGGAGTAGTTCCAACATGATTTCACTAAGGTACCAACAAAGAAGCTATAATTTGCCATGTTGAGTTTAACGTGGATCGGAGAAGCAAGATTATGGCACATTGGCTTCAACCGGGATCCACGCCGAGTTCGATGGAAATCCAAGCATACACTAAATTAACCAACGCCATCTTTCATAACCAAAATAAAGTTTGTTTGATATCAACATTCTCCAAAAAGTCAAAACACATTAACTCAATCCAACCTCATATAGTTCCATTGGCTATTTTGCACTGGAATGATGTGAATGTGCTTTTAGGATGAAACCAGCAGAAAACCAAATACTCTATTAGTCCACATACAAAAGAAAAAACACTTTAAGTTCTCCACTATTCAAATAGCACGCATATTAGCCCCCCACCGACTTTACATACACTGATACAAGGACTGGTTCACATATAATGGTGAAAGTGTTTGACAATTGAATAGGTTAAGACTTGAAATGGTGTTTCTATAATCTCTAAGTTGGTAGAGACTAATTAGGAGGTTTTAGTCCATGTTAGAATGAGATAAAAGATGACATATTATATTTTTGTTGTATGCTTAAAATAGTAGAGACTGGACACGAAGCCAAATATAAGTGATCCTTTAGGGTGCCAAACACTATCTTCTAACTTGGTTTGTTTAATGCTGATTTTGTCATGACTCCAGGGATCTTTATTGTTATCACTGATCAACTAGTTGGGTCCTCTCCTGTTTTAGTTGAAAAAGAAACAAACAAAGGAAGGAAAACCACTTTATACTTGCTTGGTACAAACAAATATGAGGTCTCATGTGGATTGTAATTCATTTATAGAATGTTTGAATCAACTTCTCTCTCCTCAGAATCAATTCTGATACACATAAGCTTCTTCTCAGAATTGATTATGGCTTTAAAATCAATTCTAGAAGGATTTCCAAACATGCATTCCAAAACATGTGTAGGAAGACATTTTCAGTTTTTTACTAACACCACAGATAATGAATTGTAGATCAAGGCATCAAGCTTATATTCACTCACATTGTATCACTGAGATGAATCTCTTCCAAGCTTGAGCAAAGTTCATTATATGATGAAGGGTGGGAAAAGAGGATTTGATTCTGAAATGAGGGGTTCATTAGAGGGAAATGTGCTTAACAAAGTCCAAGCATGGTGTTCTCATGGGAAGAAGTATATTATTTATTTGGGATATGAAGCACATGGATCCAAATCAGAGTACTTATATATAACCATTGACAACTTGCTTTACCTGGTTAAGCATACATAAGAGCAGACATTTTGATTTTTGCCATGTGTAGAAGAGTGGATTGTTCCTCAAGTTTTATGAGAATGTCATGTGAAATAAATAGTGACTAGTTGATTATTTCATTAGTTTATAGAAGGAAGCAAAGAAAGCTTCTTTAGTAATAATAAATTGGTTGGTTTACAACAAAAGCAGAGTTAGTTCTAAATGTTAATTGATTTTGGTCATTTTCTGGTGTGGTTCTACTATTTCAAAGAATCATGATTCCGAACGATTCTTTATCACTCTGTTCTCTTTCTGCTTAATACTGACTGGATATTTGGATATGAATTTGTGAATTCTGCAGGTGTGGTCCCTGCAAAGTGATTGCTCCAAAGTATCAAGAATTAGCTGAGAAGAATCTGGATGTTGTCTTTCTAAAGCTTGATTGCAACCAAGATAACAAGGTATGGATGTAAATGTGCTAGTCTGCTACATCGAATTAGGAGCCTCTCATGTCACCTGACCATGCCAAGCGAAACATTTTGTCTGACTCTCTTCATAAATATTCAGAGGGTCTCAGCTAAGTAATACTAATGAAGAGGGACATAGACACATCATTTTAACATGAGTGCCGTGTGAAGTTTTTACATGAGAGGATTCTGATCCATTCATTATTAATATGTACTTTTTTTTTTACTCACATAGTTTTTGTCTAATGGTTATTGCAGCCTCTGGCAAAAGAACTTGGAATTAAAGTTGTTCCAACTTTTAAAATTCTGAAGGACAGCAAGATTGTGAAGGAAATTACTGGAGCAAAATATGATGACTTGGTCGCTGCCATAGAAACTGTCCGATCTAGCTAAAGAATATAGCTATTCTCTTTCTATGTATAAATTTCATGCTTGACAACACCCTTTGTAAGTATTTCCAATGAAATTGTAAGATGAGGAAATGTCATCATGTGTGATTGTTGTAAGCTGTAATTGATGATTCCCCATGCCTAGGGAAAAGTTGCTCAATATTATTTGTTTTATCTACTTGATCATGGGGTGTCTGTAAAGTTTGCCGGGTGAATTTTTTTTTGGGGTAAAATATGTTTTTATTCCCCCTAAAATGGACATCAGTTCATCATTTTTAAAACCTTGCATTTTAGTCTAATATTTTCTAAATAGCCTCAATTTGATATTCGGCCGTGTTTTTTATATGGGCCACATTATGTTTTAATATATTGTCATGTCTTAATTTGCATCCATGTGTTACTTGTGTTACGCTTTGCTGGTAAACTTGGACCACATTAATTATGTTTTAATACTGTTATGTCTTAATTTGCATCCATGTGTTATTTGTATTATGCTTTGCTGGTAAACAATATCATCTTTTTCAAATAGCTAGAAAGAAATATCCATATCAGTGATACAACAAAGACTGGATTGAATGTGGATTCTTAATACAGCAAACAGTTGTCTCCAATTATGCACACCACCCACGTTTATTCAACTTGAACAATCAATTATGATGATGTGAGTGGAAAAGAACACAAAGGATGAATGAAACTAATAAAATACACTAAAAAAAATACAGAAGAGATTTGGATATGAATATTTATTAATTTCAGGGAAACAAAGGGTAGTGGGAGGGCCCACCTAGAAGTCCAGAAATACCTGTAAATTGGAAAAGTTAATTTTCAAGGGTCTACCTAATATTAATGCACACTTTTTAGTGGTGTAACTTTGCACTACTATGTTAATTGTCCATTTTACCCCTGTTCAAAAAATTAATCCCATCAAAATCCACCCGGTAATACCAATATTTTTTTCTTTTTATAAAATAATTTTTTTAACAGGGGTAAAATGGACAATTGGTATAGTGGTGCAAGGTTGTACCACTAAAAAGTGGTGCATATTAGGTGGCACTAATTTTCAAATATAAATTTCTTGGATAAGTTTAGCTCATGTGACCACCATAGGAAGTGATAACTTAATCATAACAAGAGCGTTGCAAACTCATTCTCTTCTGTTAGTTAACTCACATTCCAATGTCACACTTATTTCATGGAAGAATTTCTTGCATTGAAAAAAGGGAGGCTTGCAAACACACCAAACCTGTGTTGATTTTTTCATTTTGGATTAGATTTTGGTGCAACTATACCTATATTTGTGTTGTTGTTCAATATAAAAAACATAGTCATAAATTTTCTTAATATAATTTTTTAAATTATTTTCATTTAACTTCTCTCATTTTAAACATATTTGTCCATATTTTTTTACTATCATATCTCCTATTAGTGCTCTCAATTTTATATGCAGTATTCTTATATTTGAAGTTTGACTACATGCATCCAATGAGGGAATGTCACGTCCGAAAGTCTGATGCAGAGTGGAATGACGAAAATATCCCTGAGCGCGTAACCAAATTAAGTAGCAAATTGCATTGACGTGTGTGGACTTTGAATGGAAAAATCGAAGGAGGGAAGAAGTTCCCATTGGAGGGCGGAATCGGAAGGAAGCAAAGGTGGCAATTGCTGATTTGCTAAGATGACTCAACTGACACCAAGTCAATTGGATTGGGCGCAAATTGCAATGCAATGCAATTCACTTCAATTAATAAAATAAATAGGAGTACATTTTATCTCTAAAAAATGCATTTTAAATTGTAATTAAATATATTGATGAGTTTTTTTCTTTTTTTAAAATGCTATCAAAAATTATTAAACCAAAGGCAAGGCCACTAAATCAATTAAGTATTATATTAAATTTTATACAATTATTCAATTAAAATTCATCAATTTAGGAGTATTGTCTAAGATAAGAATATATGCATTCCAAAAAAAGCTAAAATTGTCTCTCAACTAGAGTTTTATTATAGTAGTACAATCATATATTATCATCTTTTTCCCGTCAAAAAAAATATATTATCATCTTTTACATCTAAACATTAAAATTTAATCAATTACTTACATTTATAAATAACTATTAAATTGATTCATATCCATTAAATCAATTTCAAAATAACTATTTCTCATATCTTAACTTAAAATTTCACATTTTACCAAATATTATTGCAATTTATTGTTTATTTTTCTTTGTCCTTATAGGTGTCAACCTGCTCGGATTTGGTGATCCTCCCTCCTAACAAATTCAATTTTTTATTATTTATACGTCAAAAGATTTGTTTATTATTATTATTATTATTATTATTATTATTATTATTATGAGAAATATGTGCAAGAGCTATTGTTGGCCATTTTTATTTTTTAAAAATTAATTATCTTTTATTTTGAACTTAAATTAATTATCTTTATTATTAGTAAATGTTTCTAATTTAAAAAACTATGAAATTTTTTTATAAAGATTATGGTGTATAAATCAAACACCAAAGTTGCAAGTGCGTTAAATTTAAAAGGAAGAACAGTGCGAAAAAAACGATTCAAGTAAGAAAAGAAAGAGAAGAAGAAGAAGAAGAAGAAATGTGTGGGATTTTCGCGTATCTGAATTTCAAGGTAACCAGAGAGAGAAGATACATCTTGCAGGTTCTCTTCAACGGCCTTCGACGGTTAGAGTATCGCGGTTACGATTCCGCCGGAATCGCCATCGATTCTTCTTCTCCTCCGCCACCGCCACCGCCACAATGCTCCCTCGACGATTCCGACGATCTCACTCCCTCTCCTCCTCCGCTCGTCTTCCGTCGTGAGGGGAACATCGAGTCTCTCGTCAAATCCGTCTACCAAGGTCACTCACTCTAATTCTTCGTTCCTTGATTTTCCATTTTTCTTGATTTGATCACTGGTTTTGCGAATTCTGAACGTGATTGCGTTTGATTTCACCGGAAACAGAAGTTGATGAAACGGAATTGGACTTGGAGGAATGTTTCGGCACTCACGCCGGAATTGCGCACACTCGTTGGGCTACTCACGGTGAGCCTGCTCCTAGAAACAGTCATCCCCAAACTTCTGGTCCTGACAATGAGTTCTTGGTTGTTCATAATGGAGTTATCACTAACTATGAGGTATATACAACACACTAACATTCTCATTCTCACTAACACAGATTTGACTCCCAAGTAATGAGGCAATTGTAAACTGCATGATTTTGAAAATCAACTGTTCATTTTTTGATTCTGCAGTTTATCACCAAGTTCCAGTAACATTATCTCATTTTGTTAAGCTTAGGTGTGGATTTGGTATAAAAAAAATAGCCATACTGTCCATGGTATCAATTGCCTCAAATGGATAGTTTTTAGAAATGGAGAAAAAATAGCAATATAGGTATGGTTATTGAGTAATTGAATCAATTGATATCAAGTCCCTTGATTGAATATTTTTCGTCATTTTCAAAGGAAGGAGTATGCAGGACTGAAAGTTTTTTCCATGCATGTACTTTTTAAGGAAAATGCTGTCGAGTTAAGACGAATGCTGTGAAAAGCGGTACTAGCTTAGTACTATGGGAGCACTGGAAATTTGACTGTGGAATCAAGGTTTTATCTTTTTTGGTGATAATCGTGTTTTTATTGTAACTTTCTTTAGGTTTTGAAGGCTACGCTGCTGCGACATGGCTTCACCTTTGAATCTGAAACGGATACAGAAGTCATCCCCAAGCTTGCAAAGTTTGTTTATGACAAAGCAAATGAAGCAGCAGGTGATTTTTTTATTTCTGAATGCATGGAGCCTTTTGCTTTATTATAGGTTTTAAATTATGATTGTGGTCACGTTACCATTGTTGATATTGTAGTGATCAAATATGGTTGATTAATGCAGTTGGAGTCATGGAGATTTTAGATACTTTGATTTTACGGTTGTAATTGTAGTTTCGGACCACAATTTTAAACCTTGTTAATTTCCTTTTACATGAAATTTAGAGGGTTAAGGTATGTATCACTATTTGTTGGTGACAGGACTGAACTAAAGCATGAATGAGTTCATGGTATACTATTGTGTAATTGAGAATTGTAAAATGCATATAAATTGTGAAAAGCAAGAAAGAGGGGCAGGGACTGATAAAGTGACCGCTTGTATGCCGCAAGACTAAAAAATGTTATGCATCTGTTTTAAAAAATGATCTTGCCGTTTGGTTCACAATATGAGAAACTTAATATTTTTTAAATTTGCATTGATGTGGGTTAAGTACCAAGTGTGTTAGTTTTTTATTCTTATATTCATATCTACACTGAATGCAATCATTTTCAGAGGTCTATACCTGAGCCTCCTAATCTACTTCTTATGAAGAGGTGTTAGTGCCATTGTGGGTGATGTTAGCTTTACGTACTTTTCCAATTTGTTGCAGGTGGTCAGGTTGTTACCTTCAGTCAAGTTGTTCTAGAAGTTATGAGGCATCTTGAAGGAGCCTATGCCCTTATTTTCAAAAGTTCACATTATCCTAATGAACTGATTGCTTGCAAGCGGGGTAGCCCACTTCTCCTAGGTGTTAAAGTAAGTCGTATGCAATTTAGTGATTTAGTTTCTCAAAACAGTGACCTATATCAAAATTAATTGTCCAGTGTCTTTTTTTGGCAAGGAGTGTTTTTGTTTTCTCTTTGAACTAATGATGTTTCAAGTCATAAAGCCTAAATATCTCTAGAGGAATTTAGTTGCGTGTGTTGGCATTTAATATCTTGACAGATAAAAATAGGACCAATTATTGAAATGCTAGCACACTAGCCAGTATATGCTGTCAGTTTGATAGTTCATAGAATGAGCTTAAGTTTCACTTTATGCTGCTTGGCTGGCTGAGCCAAAGCAATGATTGTTAATAGATGGCAATGAATAACTCTCAATTTCCATGCATTGTCAATGGTACTGCCGAAGAAGCTTAAATTTATGGAGGATTAATCGGCCTCCCTTCTTACGTGCAGGTTATTAACT
This sequence comes from Lotus japonicus, assembly GCF_012489685.1. Taxonomy (NCBI): domain Eukaryota; kingdom Viridiplantae; phylum Streptophyta; class Magnoliopsida; order Fabales; family Fabaceae; genus Lotus; species Lotus japonicus. Next base: position 99,977,951 of record NC_080041.1, read on the forward strand.
GTAACTTATTTAAATAATATATGATAAATTGAACTAACCATTATCGACTCAAGAGAGATGCTATTCATATGAAATAGAATTTCCACATAAACTTGATTAATACTTTCTTCCCTGTAGCTGGAAAATTTGAAATTTTAACTACCAAGAGCTTATATTAGATCCCCCCCCCCCCCGACTTGCCATTTATATAAAAGAAGAAATACTGTTTAGTAAAGAGAAAGAGAGACATACGTAGCACAGGAACAAATAGGATGTTCTTCAAGTCTTTGAACTGAAAGATAAAAGAAAAAAACAAGAAAAGAAAGTCATGAGTTATTATTGCTAGTCTCTCAGTAAGCACCCCAATGAGGCCACTTTTCAACAAAAGAAGCAATATTAAAAATGATATCATTAAAAATTCTCAGTTCTGCACTCCACTACAACCATGAGCATACTGTCATTACTGTGCTCATGGAAAAAGAGCCTTTCCCGATTTCTTCCAACCGAAACAATTAAAATCACATGGGAAATTGCTCAAAACTCTCTTGACAGCACTTATCCTATAGTAGGACAGCGATTTAAAAAATTGCTAGTCTCAAAATCAGAGAAATACATGGCGCAAACATTAGGCGAGTTTTGGATGGTATGCTAACCTCTGAAAAATCATTTTTATTAATTGTATCTAGCACTGTAGTTCAAATGAGAGATTCACTCCTTGAACTTGTAAAAGCTTTAGCTACAGGAATGTTTTCCTCATTTGGAAATTAAGTAACAAACTGAAAATAAGACCTAATAGAGTTCACTCCATTTATCCAAGTACCATATCCTATTATCGACCAACGGAGAGGGATAGTCATGGAGTCACACTATCAAGAATTTTGAGCAATAATATTTCTTTTCAGAAATGTATGGAAAAATGGAAAATCATGTAATTCCACTGCTTAGAAGTATTTAACTTAAATAGCTGCTAGTGCATTCGTTATACATAGTGTACAAATGATAAAGGCAGGACACATGAAAAGGAAAATGGGAAAGATGATTATTAAACCACAAGTCCTCCTACAATACGATACTTGGACCATCCTGCTTTTACTATGAATAAGCTTTTTCTTCTATATGGTATTTCATTATACTGCATTTTCTTGTTTAATTTATTTTTCATGGTTAATGGATATTGTGTGAAGGTGAATTTTTTTAGATTGTCCCGTAGAATAGCTCAATTGGTAAGAGTCGGGGACATATGGGTTGGGTAGGGGAGGTCCAGGGATCGATTCCTGGCGGGTGCAATTTATCTTTCCAATGTACCCAAAAAAAAAAAGTTTTTTTAGATTGACAATGATTAAAGTAGTTACTGTTCTAATCTCAGGAATTGACAGAAACTAAGGAAAATGGTTCAGCCTTTGAGGACGACAAATTCCTATCAAAAGATGGACGACCCAAAGAACTGTTTTTGTCCAGTGATGCCAATGCTGTGGTTGAGCATACAAAGAAAGTTCTAGTTATTGAGGATAGTGAAGTTGTTCATCTCAAGGTAGATCCTGCACCCACTCTTTCCAATGTAGTACTTGCAAGCTTTATGTTCACTTGGCACCCTTCACATTACTGAAATATAGTAATCGGATTCGGGTTCCATATGAATATATTCCCTTTCCCTTTTCAGCATGAGATGATACTGTATACATCATTCACAGTGCTGTAGTTGCATATCTGTGTAATCATGTCGAATTGAAAACAAATATTGTTCTTATCTTGGAAATGATTCTGTCAGGATGGTGGGGTTTCTATTTTGAAGTTTGATAATGACATAGGAGAGCTAGGAACTCCTCTTTCAAGAGCCTCTTCAGTGCGACGTGCATTATCCGTTTTAGAGATGGAGGTTGAGCAAATAAATAAAGGACATTATGAGCATTACATGCAGAAGGAAATTCATGAGCAACCTGAGTCTCTGACAACCACAATGAGGGGGAGGCTTATATGTCGTGGATCTAGCAAATCCAAGTCTGTTCTGCTCGGTGGATTGAAGGATCACCTTAAAACAATTAGGCGAAGTAGAAGGATAGTATTCATTGGTTGTGGTACAAGTTATAATGCTGCTTTGGCGGCTAGACCTATCCTGGAAGAACTTTCTGGTCAGTGATATATAAACTTTCTTTTAGTAAGGTTTGCATATTATAAATATGCTGATTTTAATGTTTTACACTATACATTGAACTATAGGTATTCCTGTTACTATGGAAATTGCTAGTGATCTGTTGGATCGGGAGGGCCCAATATATCGCGAAGATACAGCTGTTTTTGTTAGTCAATCCGGTGAAACTGCAGACACTTTACTTGCACTGCAATATGCTTTAGACAATGGCGCATTATGTGTTGGGATAACAAACACTGTTGGTAGCGCAATAGCAAGGAATACTCACTGTGGTGTTCATATAAATGCTGGAGCTGAGATTGGTGTGGCAAGTACCAAGGTAAATGTTGCATTTAAAGGATATCGTTTTCTTTATTCCATTTTATATTATCCTATTGTTGGCTTGACCAGTGGGTTACTCACATATTTGTAACTGCTATAGGCATACACGAGCCAAATAGTAGTTATGGCCATGGTGGCTCTTGCAATAGGAGGTGATACAATTTCCAATCAAGGGAGAAGAGAAGCTATTATAGATGGTCTTTTTGACCTGCCAAGTGAGTTTCTGTTGGCTGAGCATAGTACAGGATTTGAGTACATTATGTGGTGTCTGGTTGATGGCTAAAAAAGTAAAGAAATTATAACTTCCAAGAATTGCAAACAACTTACAACCAAAGCTAAAACACTTTTTTCTTTTATGAGAAATCCACTAAATGCCACATAAAGAAGCTCAGTAGCAGTTGAAGAAGTTATCTAATTAACATGTTGTATTGTAGATAAAGTCAGAGAGGTGCTGAAGCTTGATCAGGAGATGAAGGATCTTGCACAGCTATTGATTGCTGAGCAGTCACTTCTTGTCTTTGGGAGAGGATACAACTATGCAACTGCTCTGGAGGGAGCTTTGAAAGTAAAGGAAGTGGCACTTATGCACAGTGAAGGGATACTCGCAGGTGAAATGAAGCATGGCCCTCTGGCATTAGTGGATGAAAATCTTCCAATTGTTGTCATAGCTACCCGCGATGCTTGCTTCAGGTTGGTTGCTTTGACTGTTGAGTAGCTTTATGATCTGAAATTAGGAGTTCGATACTGACATCTTTAATCTTTCGCAGCAAACAGCAGTCAGTTATTCAACAACTCCGTGCCCGCAAAGGTCGCCTGCTAGTTATTTGTTCAGAAGGTGATGCTGCTTCTGTATGCCCCGGTGAATCTTGCAGGGTTATTGAAGTTCCACAAGTTGCGGACTGTCTTCAACCTGTAATTAACGTAGTTCCGTTGCAGGTAACTTCACAACCCTTTTTGAGCTCTTTTACTGCTTTGTTGTTACTACATTTGACAAAAGGGAAATATTTTTGATGTTACTGTCAAATATTTGAACAAGTTATTTCTTTCTGATGCAGTTATTGGCATATCATCTGACTGTGCTGAGGGGATTTAATGTGGACCAGCCTCGTAATCTAGCCAAGAGTGTTACCACTCAATAAAGAAATTTGGTGACTTCACTTTCTTAATTTGATTCTGACACAAAGTAATATCAAGATCCTTAGAAAGCTCCCCTTGATCTGCAATTCTTTGTCTTAGACAGGGTGGCATCCTAGTTGTATTGTAAATGAATAGATGTAGGCTTAAAGGTTTATTTACAAGCCACCTTCTCACCAGGCAGAATAGACATCAACCATTTCCTGAGGTATTTGTGTTTGTTTGATATGGTTTATTACATCTTCGATGTATTTGATTTGCTGAATCCTGTATTGGATGCTTGAGCTCAGTAGCAATCAGAATCACAAAAACGAAATGGACATCATTTTCCATGGAATTCATGTATAGCATGGCCATACATTACAGGGATGCCTTTATTGACTTAAAAAAAAACACATGCCTTTTAGTTTTAATTTTTACAGAAAAATTACAATAAGATTTCATATAAATTATAAATATCAGGCTAAAACAATTCATGATCTTGGCCGAAAAGATATTTTGTATTAGGCATGAGTTAAAGATTAAAAACGATTTTAAAAAAAGGTGTGGAGACATTCACTGAATTCGATTGCAGATCAATTATGCATTCACAATTTGTGGCCACCGTAGCTCAAGCAGAACTCAGCGCTCTTGTAGGTCCAGTCCCAAATATACAATTCTGATATGTATATTTATAATACATGAATCTTAATTCAGATATTCTAAATTTTAATGCCTGAAACAAGAATTCATGCGGTACAATATAATTACATTCTGCAATCTTACTAAAATTACACTCCGCAATCTTTATTTGCAGTACTGTAAAAGAAGGGCAAGAAGGAATGAAGTGGGTGGTCCCTTTAGTTTTGCGCTTCCCGATTTATATTGTACTTCCCATGTCACTTTTTTCTTGTTAACGTATTCCCATGTCACTTATTGTATATTTGGATGGTACAGCTGAGTGTATATTTGGATTAGGAGTGGAAATGTGTTACACATGCATTTGAGTTAGGAGTCTAGTTAGCTATATAAGGAAGTATACACTATGTAATTGGTATGTTGTTAATGATAATAATACTCATTTTTCCTTGTTTCCCTCTCTATTCTCTCTGTTCTTCCCTCTCTCCCTAATTCTATCCCTATCATTGGTATCAGAGCACCGATCTAGGTGCACTTGAACCAGTAATCAAAAAAAAAATGGATAATTTGTGGTGGATTCAGTTCGAAGAGCTGTGCAAGAAGACGGAAGAAATACGCCTGCGTGAAGAAGCTCGCCAGCGTGAAGAGGCGGAGTACGAGCGGCACGTGGCAGAATACCATCGGTACATGGCGGCGTACGAGCAGTACGAAGCCAAAGCGGCGGCGGCGGCGGTGGAGGCCGAGCGCATCGCTAAGGAAGAGCGCGCGGCGGCGACGCGAGAAGCGTCGAAGGTGTCGGCGATTCAAGAAAAGGAAGAAACAGAGTGTGCGATCTTCGTCCAGAACCCGCAGATTGGGTCTCCCATGGTGATTCTGGTCCCACACAGCAGCGATTTCAGGTCCATTGAAGTCGTCGTACCTCGAATTCGGGAATCCAGATTCGTATTTTCCCAAATTAAAAAGCTAGGGTTCCAGGGGCCCCAAATCGGAGTTTTAGGGTTCCCCGATGGTGATTTGTCCCAATCCGCCGCTGTTCTCTGCAATTACGACGGCGATCTAACTTTCAGAGGAGGAAGAAGGCCTCCACGGAAGCCACCAGACGTATTCCTTCCGGGCGGAGACCCCTGCTGCTTGGTCAGAGAGCGTTACCTTCTAGTCTTGTCCAAGCGTCCACCTGCGAAGCCGCCGGACTCATTTCTTTGCGGCGGCGAACTGTCCTGGGCCGTGTACTCTCGCCAACCACCTCGAAAACGGCCTGATTCCTCACCTTGCGGCGGAGAACCTTGTGTTTGGACCTCAGTCATGGCGACAAGGCCGCCAGCGAAGCCACCGGACTTCGGCGTCGGACCGGACACGGCGGCAGAGGCCACTGATTCCATAGCTCAGCAACGAGGGGTGTGTGTGTGCGTGTGCGTGTTTGGTTGCTACAGTGACAAAGCGAAGGAAGAGGGATGAACAGTGCTCCCCTCCGAGTGGGCCAGGCTCAAACTGCTCTTGGAAGGACTTGGGCCTTGCAGGAGGAACAAAAACAAAAAGTCCAAGTGCTGCAATGGGTGGACATAGCTTGTGTTGGCCCATTCGTTTTTTTTGGAGTTTTTTTTCATTTCATTGTTGCTTCGAGCCCCTGTTTCTATGTGTTACATTTTCTTGTTTTTAATGTGGTTTGGTTGTATTTTGTTCTTGTTAGTGTTTGGATTTTGATGAGTTTCCTTGAGCACAAGGAAAATTTTAAGGGGAGGGATATGTTACACATGCATTTGGGTTAGGAGTCTAGTTAGCTATATAAGGTAGTATACACTATGTAATTGGTATGTTGTTAATGATAATGATACTCCTTTTTCCTTGTTTCCCTCTCTATTCTCTCTGTTCTTCCCTCTCTCCCTAATTCTATCCCTATCAAAATGCTTTCATTCACATTTTATGAAATTGTTAGATAGAGGCTAAAAGTTCTTAAAACCCAACTGTTTTTCAAATACACTTGAAATCCATCCAACCTAATTGAAATTTGTTTCCTTTAGGTCTCATTAAGGGGATTTTATCTACTTAACATGAATCCAGTCATTTGACTCGACTCAGTGATATAATGTAATTGCTGAATACCAAGGATCTTAAGAACAAAACCAAATCATTTTGACCTTTGTCATTCAAAATCTTAGATATTTTGCCAATTACTAAAGACAATGTTTGAGTACTCGTTGGCACCGGAGCAAACAAACATTAGCACCCGCTTCAAGAAAACAGGTAAAACAGAACTCTATATATGGATTGTGAAAAGAGTACTTCACTTTAAATTTAATTTGTATCCAAACACACTAAGAATGAATTTCCATTTAACTCTACACAAATATCTCATTCTGTGTAGAACCATACCAACGATACATTATGGAACAATCAAAACAGAGTATAGAAACAGAAAGAGTTGGAGAAAACGTCCCCAATCAAAGCATGGACTGAAACAGCCATTTAGGAGGCAAAAATACAGACAAGAAGGACAACTTACCTGAAAGATTGTGATTAAAACACACACAACACAGTACTCACAATATAAATGGCAGGAATAGGGGAATCATAACTAGTAGTAATATAATACAAGAATCATGGACATACTATGCTGAATTTTATTAAAATAGTTTGGTCTACACAACACAAGGTTGAAAAACTTGCATACAAAAATGAAAAGACCAAAACACAGATAATAGAACCTGAGTATTACACAGATCATCATCAGCAAAACCAACCAACATTCCTCTCTTTCTAACACAGGTTTTGCAGAAACGAGTGTTGCTACCACCAAAATTGTCGTCCTTTGTCCCTCGACACAGGCGATTGATTCAATCCAAGCAGAAAAGAAAAAGACTGTGACTGTACAGAAAAAATACAACAAGACCAACCACAGCCACAGATAGGCTGATTGATATGTAATCTGAAATGCAGCAACATGCTTCTCTCTTCTACCAAGCAGCCCTCAACACATCATCATCACCATCACCATCAACATTAGCCTGAGTAAGTCAAACACCGAATTAATCATAACTTTCATATACCCGGAAAAAAAACAAATTTCAGCTACCCAACACAAGAAAAATGACAAGTAACATGTCATGAAAGATAGAAAGTTTATCAAATCAGTTCCTAAATACTAAAAGTTAGGCCCTAATGCCTTGATTGTGCATCATTTTAGTGCATGTTTGGAAACCCTTCAACAATTGATTCTAAAGCCAGAAATGATTCTAGGGAGAAATCTCTGTGATTAGCTTTTGGATTTCAGAATAGATGTTAATGAAAGAGAAAGTGATCAAAATACTATTAGTCACGTGAAATTAGTCTTCAGCCTTCAAATTCATCACAGACTGTTCTGACCAAGGAAATACAATCTGAAGGGCTGACAGCACATGAATGCATATGCAAACAGCACATGTGCAATTTCAATCATTCACGACAAACATAACATGCTATATAGTTTTGGAAATTAATTTGACTACTCATTAGAAGAGCATACCCAAATGATAAAAACCATGAACTTCAAATACCCAACTGGTAGAAAACACAAGTTTCAGATACCCAAATCACAAAAATCATGAATTTCAAATACCAATAAAAAACTCAAACATTTCAGATAATCAAACAACAAAAGTCATGAACTTCAGGTACCCAAAATCATGAACTTCAGGCATTCAAATAACAAAACCAAGAATTTCAGATGCCCAACAAAAAAAATCACAAAATTCAGATACCCAATAAAATCATAAATTTCAGTTAGTCTGATAACAAAGCTCATGAATATCAGACACCCAACAACAAAAAATCATAAATTTCAGATACCAAATAACCAAAATCATGAATTTCACATACCCAGCAAAAAAAATCACAAATTTCAGATACCCAGAAGAGGAAAAACCAAGAAAATTGTGGATGGGTGAAAAGAAAAGAAAAAAACCTGGGGGTTGCAATCAGGAGGATCTTCAAAGAGGGACAAAGAGAATTGCTTATCAGCGACACCAACATCGAAGTGTATGATCCCAGAACTCGGCACATCAACTCGAATCCCCTTCACAGGAAACCACAGGAAGAGATCCTGAGCAGTCATACCGGTCAACCCCTTGATCCATCCGAAACCGAGGGTGCCCTTGATGTTGGAATCGTAGTGCACCTCGTTCTCAAACTTGGCGTTGCACGCTTCCTCCATCCACACCACGAACTCACCACTGGTTCCGTTAATTTCATACTTCGTTATCCCCTTCGGAAGAAGCCCCACCGGTAGCCCCTGCGCTTTGAGCTCCTCGTATATCGTCGTTGAATTGGCCGCCGAAGACGTCAACGGCACGGTGGCGATAGCGAGAAAGAGAATCCATGACAAAATGGAAACCCTACCACCCGCCATTGAAGCGAATCGATGATGATGATGAATTCCCAAAGATTTTGAAAATTTTGGGAATTCTCTTCTTCTTCTCTTTCTTCTTCTTCTTCTTCTTCTGTTTCTCTTTCCTTTCCCTTTCTTTATTTACCAAAAAGAAAAATGGTAAGTAAATAAATAAAATGAAGTGAAGTTTAGTTATTTCTTCTCCTTTTATATGATAAGACCAGTTTAAATAACAGAAAACCAGGTAAATTAATTTGACTATCCCTAACTTTCCTAACAAGAAATCAGATGAATTTTTTTTTTGGTAAGATATGTGTTCTTCTTCCTGTTCAAGCCGGAAACATTCACATTATGGTCGAGCTAACTCTATCACGGAGGTTTTTTCATCCATAAGACTCAAACTCGATACTTTAATTAAGGGGAATCAAATATGTAGCACTTGAACCAACCACCCGTTGGTAATCAGATGAATTTTAAACTCGAGACACCTTAAAAAAAATTAAGATGTGTGTTTTAAGTTTTTTTATTTTTTAAGTAAGTTTAGCCTTTGATCCTTGTAAATATTTGTTTGGTATGTTGTATAATATGAGGTCTGATAGTATAAAGCCTGATATGATAAGGTCCGATAAAATTTTAATATTATACAATGTTTGGTCATGCACTGTATAATTTGATGGCGACACGGTGGCAGTGGTGATTTTGGAAGGTGATGATGGTTGCAGTGGTGGTGGTGGTGGTACTAGTAGCGGTGATGGTGGCAATATGGAGGGCGGCGACGGTGGTAGTAGTAGCAGTAGCAGTTATGTGGTGGCGACGACGGTGGTGATAGTGGCGGTAACGATGACGGTATCAAACATGGTGGTAGCGGTGGAGCATGGTAGTGGCGGCGGCGACGACGATGGAGGTGACAGTAGTAGTGGGGGTGGAGGGTGGTGCAAAAGCTTCCTTGAAAGTTCAACAAAGCATAATCAGGTGAGGTTCAAAAGATGGAGCTGCTTGTTAAGAACGTCTTGTTTCACTATTGTTCCTACGAATTTAGGAGTTATGTGTGGGTTTTTTTTAGTACATTAGTTACTTTTATATGCATGAGTGAGCATGCTTCCTTCTTAATGTTTTATCTTATTGTCTTGTAACACTAATGAAGTTTTAGTCTCACTTATGTAAGTGTCGTTTCACAACCCTTTAATGCTTACTTCAAGTACCATTGACAAGATCACATTCTCGTAGTTTGTTTTCTCTATCTAAAAATGATGCAAAGATAATTTCCTTAATTTCCCTTTTAATAAGTGGCTTAAAAGGGGAAAAAATATGTTTAACCCTTAAACAATTCACCATATCCATGTCCAATTAGCAATTTAGCATGAAGAATGAAGGGTGTTATTGTCCTTTTATTTGGACGACATATGTAAGACACACGAACCTGTGTTTCTAAGGAATGAAGTAACAATTTTGGTTCTTGATTCGTGTTCGAGAAATGATGATGAACGGAGTGAGGCGTAGATTGTTGCACACTCTGTGTGGCGGCGATGTCCCAACGGAAGCATTGAAGAGAAGAGCGTTGGAATTGGAGAAGAAGAGGAAGATGAGGAGATCCAAAACCAAGGACCAATTCATCGTTACTGTCCCTGAATCATTGTCCTACCTCGACACCGCCACCATGCCCATGGTTGTCTTCGCCGTTGGCGTCGCATGCTTCGCCAAGATCCTCATGATGGTGGGTATTTTCGATTTTCCTCTCAACTTCACTGCACATTACCTGTTTGATCATATTACTAACTGAACTGAACCAACTGATAGTTTGTTTAGACGGAACATTTATGATTCTCATTAAGTAATGTCTCAGGTTCGAGTCATGCGAATAAAAAAAAAAGAAGAAAAACTCGTTAGGAGAGTTAACCTGCTGTAATGGGGATGTTACCTGCTCGAACATGATTGTCTCTTTACATTACAAGTTGAACATACTAACTAGTGTAGTCAAATAATATAAGTGTATATTAATGGGTGGCATGGCTTGACATGGCAGCTTGATGAATCCAGAGAGCAAGAGTTGCTGGAGCGCAAGATAAAGAATGCCCCTGCTGGTCAAGGCACTGTGAGAATGCTCACCCGTGAGGAGTGGGAGAAGGTTCGAGAAATCAGGCCTAGAACTCCTTTTGAGTCCAAGTTTTCACGCCCGAATTCCAGAATAAGATCTGGAGAACCATTGCATCTGGTAATAACATACACTCACTTACTGTATGCTTTATTTACTGTATTGACATAAATGCACAGGGAGCATATGTAGCGTGTGAAGAGTTATGGTAGTTTGGTTTCACGGTGAAATGCTGGAGAATCCTTTCTAGTTAGAAGCTACAAGTCATAGCTTTTGAGAGATAGCATGTTGTATTATTTGCAAATTGTAAAATCAATCACTCGCTCAATCTTAAATTCTTAACCATTAGAAAATACATGTATGATGAAGATCAGATTCAAGTAAAATTAATCTTTGACAAGTTATGGATAGATATATGGTCAAGGATAGCTCTTCTCATCTCTTTCTTAATGTTGGCGTGCAAATGCCGCAGAATCAATTCCACTAGCTAGAAGCTACTTGTGCAAATTCTAATTTAACGTGGTTTTTCATTTCAACGTGATGCTCCAACTAGCACCCAGACGGACTATTAGTACACCCTATAGATGTGTGTGGATGCATGCTTGCGCTTGACAAATGATACAGAGGAGCCCTAGTCTTAGTTTGATAACTAAAATTGCCACGAGAGATTACTTGATTATACATCTATGGTCAAAATTAGCTTCTCTTGACACATCTGTTATCGAATATATGTGTGTGTGGGTGAGGGGAGATTTAGCATTCAAATTTATTCGAGCTGACTTTGACCATGTATGATCATGCTAAACTACCATTTAAATTTTAGCACAAGACTTGCTCAGTTCATTAGAGTTTTGCCTTGAAATTTAATTAAAATTGAAGCATTTAGTTGCTGAAATTTCCTCACTTATTGCTGTCTACAGGATGATTTAAAGGATTGGACAACTGATGTTTTCATGGATGCTGTTAGCAGAATTGAAGAGTATGGTAAACAGGGTTCCAAATAATGTAACTTGTCACGAATTAACCTTGTATTACCTGTTCATTCGGTTCATTTTCTTATTTTACTGCGTAATATAAATAATTCCCATTACTGTGTTTTGCTGATCTCCTTGATGAGATTAACATGTAATCATACAATTTTCACCCAGGAAAATTACATGAATTGTGTTTGGCAAACATGAATTACCAAAGGCTAAAAAGCATTTTTGGCCCCTGATGTTTTAAGTTTGTGCACATTCTGCCCCTATCTATTTTTGTCGATGTTTCCACCCCTCATGTTTTCAAACAGTGCACCGTCTACCCCTCCGTGAGGGGTAGACGGTGCACTGTTTGAAAACATGAGGGGTAGACGATGCACTGTTTGAAAACATGAGGGGTAGAAACATCGACAAAAATAGAGTAGGGGCAGAATTTGCACAAACTTGAAACATCAGGGGCCAAAAATGCTTTTTAGCCATTACCAAAAGGAGAATAGAGTATATTTCTTTAAGTATGTTTGATTTTATGCACTCCTAAAAACAATAAAAGATAACTACGGGTACACCCTCATCAGAGCAAATATTTTAATACAAAATACACCTATATTAGACAAGGCCAATGAGCATTTTCAGAATTTGTACCAAAACTTGTATATATAGAATCTAGAGTTACATGGCAGGTTTGGTTGAAGTTTCACCTGTATAATAGAATTCTCCTTCACTTGTATAATTACTCACCACCCAAACAATAATGATTAGTTTCTTGAAAATAGAAGTAAATATCCTTTTTATGTTTGGTTTCTTTTTTCTTAATAATCACTTACCAGTCTCTTCCTGATTACACTTTGGAAGCATGTACACCAAATATTTGTTTTCAATCATAATGATTTTTAGGTCTTTTGAGTTGACAGGGTTATAGTTCCTTTTCATCATAAGTATCTTATTTCTTCAACAGGATGATGAATATAAGTTCCACTTTTTCTGTTTGCCATGCTCACTTCAGATTCAAATTCTAAAATTGACTGATCCTTGATATGGGGGTTATAATAGATAGTAAATAGATACAGGAGAGATTAATTTGATTAAACAAAAGCATTGTCTTCAACAACAGTGGATTTATCGAGGATGGCTGCTTTTTAGTGGCTGTATGTTTTTCTGTTCTTTTCTTTTGTTGGCTAAATGGGGAGTTTCTCCACAACCACCCTGTGCAATCCCATATTGTACACCATTCTGCAGCTTCAAATCAAAGTATATTTCAAAGGGAAGTTGAGGATGGCACATCTAAGAGAGATCTTTCCCATTTTTCATAAATGTCAACGTCGGGAGTGTTGTTTTCAGTAATAACCGGTGGTTCATTCTCCATACTAGCATAATCAATGTTCATCCAGCTCAAATGGAGAAGAACTCTCTCCTTCTGGACTTCATAGTTGTCACTCTTTGATTCAGGAATATCACGCTCTATATTAGAAATATTCACAAGTTGAATCACTGCAATTTTAGACATGCATGCTCATCATTCATATTTTGAGACAAAATAATTAAATACCACATTTGATTAAAGTAAATCATGTATTAGTTTATGATCTAGGGACTTAAAACTGGCATTTAGGCTAAAGCCTCACTCAATCAGAGTCAACATGTAACCTTATAATAAAAATATCAAATCAAATTATGTTGCATTTCTTAATCCATGTGGTTAGATTAAAAAATATAATCCATGATTTCATCATAACTAATCATACAAATATATAAAAAAAATCTTGTAGGTTACTTATTTAATTTAAGCTTTTAATAATTTATATAATGTGCATAAATTATTTTACTTAACTAAATAAGTAACAAAATAATGCATACAGTAATTGAATAATATTTTTAAAAGAATTCAAATCAATCCCGGGTTCAGTAAACATAATATTGCATGCAATAGCACATTTGTTTAATATTGCGTCCATTAACTATTTTTAGCAACCAAATGATGCAATTGTGGCCAGTGAAACCGCATGGAAAACCCAATGATTTCCAACCATTTTCAGCATGAGTTCAGCGTTTAGTTGTCAAAAAATGAAATAGGAATGATATAGTAGTAACTCTTTCTACCTTAAATTAAGGAATCTTTATAAAAACTTGAAAGAAATGATATCACCAACAAAAACCAGGATAACAAAAAAACAATGAACAAAATAAGGACAAATGCTCCCCTAGACCTTCAAAAATTAAAAGGAAAAACAGAAGACATGAAATAAATATCACACACATCAACTTCCTTGAAAGTTGAAACCAAAAGAAAATTCACTAAAACATTCCAATCATGTAGAAGTGAAAAATAAGGAAGAAAAAAAGAAGTAAGTAACTCTTCTCAGCTGTACCATCCCAATTCAGAACAAAATCTTCCTACACTTCACACTTTTCAATTACCAAGAACTGCATACTATCATCCACCTCCTTGAGTACTCTTCAGCTCTACGGTTCAATCACAAATAGGGGCTGCATGGGGAACAAAAAAATTCAAACATATCATGATGTCAAGCTATATTTTACTTTGGGAGTTACTAGTCATGAGGGACAAGAATATACTCACAGTGTCAACGCTTACAGACTTGCCGTCCTCTGCAATGACGTCGACTACAGTTCCTGACTGGTCAGCCTGTATAGTACACAAATTTATGGTTTAAGATGTCACAGGATCATGAAAATAAAATAACAATTGCACATATCTAGATTTTTTTTTTTTGGCATCAGTATTGTTCATCCAGGATAACAGCGCAGAGGCCAACCCTAAAAATGCTATTGTGGTATAGCCATCATGGGATGGCAGCTATGCTGGATTGTTTTATACAATTTATACTAAATATACATATATGGTTGTTGGGTCAGGGAAAAAAAATACTCAAAAGTCAATTCAAATATAGATATCTTAAACAAAACATAAAAAATAGAACCAACAAAACAAAGGAAAAGAGGGAAAAAAACTTAAAAGAGACTAGAGAGTAGTTGTTGGGTCTGACTAGAGAGACAAAATCAATTGCAAAAGCAGCAAAAACAAAGAAAAAGGGGGGAAAGGAGAAGACAGCATCCTAAAGCTGCTAGACTTTGAGAACCGAGAAAACATATATGGTTGTGGCAGGAGGGTCACTATACGGTTGTGTGGTGGCTGGTCGATGGTCACTCGATGATGGGTCCACTCGGACTTTTGGATAAAGAAGGGACGAAAGAAAAAATAAATCTCCCAACAAAATGTCCTGCTGTTAACATTTTATGAGCATCTTTTGGGGTTTTGTCCATCCCTTCCAATAGGGACCAAATAGCGCCGGTGGCCGCTATTTCCACCGCATTAGTGGCCGTAATAACCGTTGCTCTGAACCAGTGTAGTTAATCACGGATCACGGAAAATAGCGGAAAGCCAAAAATCCGCTATTTCAAGCCCTTAGAGCGGAAAACAGAGGCAAATAGCGGATAGCAGTGAGCCCTCAGAGAGCTACGCTATAGCGCCGCAATATCCACTATTTGACAACACTGCTCTGAACTGAGCGACCAAGGGCTTCTACTAACTGCTACGGCGCTATAGTGCTATTGAAAATCCTTATTTACATCTCAGTTACTAGCCTAGTTAGAAATCAAACTTCAGTTCATTTTATGCAAATTTTTTAATGAAAGTCAAACCACAGTCCAGCCTTAAATAATTGAAAAGTATTTGCACTTTAAACTTGTATTTCCCTAAAGAAACAGTGAAGTGTAGTTATTTTGGACTAAAAAGAAATGTATGCAAATATGCAATTGATTTCAGTAGTAGAATCAGGACTACTTGAAGTACAATATGATATGAACTAGTTGAATACAAGCTATTTCCTCCATAAGAACAAATTAAGAATAACTATGCACAGGATTATTGGCTTTCTGTTCTGCTAGGGTAAACGTTGTTACAAATTTTTATGCATGTGAAGAACCAGTAATTTTACAAAAACTAAACATGTGTTAGTTGAAACTGCAGGGAACTTGAAAAATACTGAGTCCTAATTCAATACTGACAAACCTATTCACATATCAAGAGATATCAAGGAATATTGCAGGAAGGAAGTTCTAAAGAGAGGAGGAACAAAGACTACCAAAAAGGAAAATAAAAAGAACAAAGATGCCACAGACCCATAGAACAACTTTGATTTTCTACTCCACATTTGCACACACTTGAATTTGATAAAATAATACTTGTATTTCATTGATAATACGTGACTAAAGATTACAATATATATAGACTAACAAAGAGATCAAAAGAAACTAAATGTATCTAAACATATCTCTATTTAAATAGATATCATCTCTATTTAAGTAGATACTAATCTAAAATAGATAAACAAATCTAAACTATATCTCTATGAGATAAGACTAATAATAAATTAAATCTTAATAGATATTCAACACTCCCCCTCAAGCTACAGCTTAGCTTTAAGCTTGTAACAAATCTAACTCAAGAAGAAAATTATCTTAATAGATATCCTTTAATAATGACGGTCCTGGCGAATCTCTAGATTGAATAATCTTTCGAACTTCTAGTAAATCCATGGCGGCAAAAGACAACGTCTCATACTTCAAATTGAATAATCTTTCGAACTTCTGCTAAATTCATGGGCAGGATAAAGACAACTTCTCATACTTGATCTGGCTGAAATTGATGCAAGACAAAAACCAATTCTTCTGGAGTGTCGTAGGGTAGCTGAGCCAGCAAACAAGGGCGAAAAACCAGCAACAATACGCCCGAAAATAAAACAAAGCTGAAGCAACAACTCACCAACAACAACCACACAGAAATAAAACATACTTGAAGTCAATCGATTGATGGCTTCTAAGACAAACAATGGTGTCATCTTTGACACAGACAACTCTCAAACATTAGAGAGTGGGCCAGCGCAACTCGCAGCTGAAGCCCTAAAACCAGAACCAATAACTCTCAACTAGAGAGTGGGCCAGCGCAACTCGCAGCTGAATCCCTGAAACCAGAAAACCAAACAATCGAGACAAAACAAATGAAGGTGACACTGTCACCTTCAAAACCAAACCAAACCAAATTGCATAAAGTCAGCCAAGATCAATATAATAATAGCATCTCGAACCATGAGACGCAAACAACAACTCAAGTCTCAAAAACCAATGTGGACCTGAGCGTCAAAACAGAGTTAAAACTCTAAACCAAACCAAACTTGGCCAACAGTGAGATATGGCACGAGAAACGTCCAAACAGGGTCAAAAACAGCTGACCCACAAACCAAACAGGGAGAGGAAGACCGGATGATCACAATTGTGAAGGCACAACACACGTCAAAACAGAGGATCCTTAAAACCAAACCTGGCTGATACACAAAGAGGACCAGCGAGAACAAAGCAGCGGAGCAATACAATTAGATTCAGCCAAACACTTCTTGAATACAACCTCCACCAAACCAGCAACAAGGATAATGATTGTCGGCGGTGGTTGACTGTGGTCTCTATTAGGATATTTAGCAATATCCAACACTTCCCCTCAAGCTATAGCATATATGTCATATGCATAGTTTGTAACAAATATAATTAAGATTTAACAATATCCAGATCCTCCCCTCAAGCTAGAGCATATATGTCATATGCATAGCTTGTAACAAATATAATTAACTTGAGAAGTCGCTGCTGCCGGAGAGAGATATTCCCAATAATAGTCCAAAATTTATACACCAACAAACCACACAATGCAAAACCAATTCTCCACTTTAATAGAGAGCAAAAATCTTTTCCAACTCCAAAACCACACTGTGCCATCAAAAAAACAAGAAACCAAAACAAGAAACTAGAGCCAACCATGTTCTGAATCTTGAGATCCTTAAATTTAGCGTTGAAACAAGTTTTTGAGTAATACGAGCATACTTCCATGCTGCCAATCTGGACCAATGGACTTTTGGAATGGAACAGGGAGGAGAGGAAGACCGGTTCTGGGCAAGAACCGCAAAAAACCGAGAACTGAAATTCTTAGAATCTGGAGAACATGTGGGCAAAAAGGAAAGAGAACAAGCGTGAGGGCACCATGTGTCTTCCCACAACTACACCAATTGTAGTTTTAAGTCCTAGTTTAGACTACCAAGAGTAACCAAAAGTGATAACTACTGTCCACCAAACCACTGCTCCATCAACAACTTGCAAACGAAACCCAAAGAAGCAAAAACCACAGTAACAGAATTCCACAGTAGCATGGTTCAGACACTTTAACACGAGTCACGGCCACAAACGACACGCAAGAAGGGCAGATATGGAGAAACCGACCGCTGGAACAGAATCAAGAGAGCATGGCGAACCTTTCTGTGGAAGCGGCATCACGAACGATGGCTGGGAAGGCGGCACAGCGAACCGACCGTTGATTTGATAGTGGTTGAACATTACTAGGGTTCCAAGAGAAAGGGAGCCATAATCAGAAAGAAACGAGGCCGTAAGAAAACGGCTAGAACTAACAAGCGGAAGCAAAGTAAGAAAAATTAATCCAAAGAGATTTGGAAAGTCACCATGAGGGGGCTCACGGGGGAGGAGCCCCCTCACAGCGAAGGGATCAAAACTAGCTCTGATACCAACTTGAATTTGATAAAATAATACTTGTATTTCATTGATAATACGTGACTAAAGATTACAATATATATAGACTAACAAAGAGATCAAAAGAAACTAAATGTATCTAAACATATCTCTATTTAAATAGATATCATCTCTATTTAAGTAGATACTAATCTAAAATAGATAAACAAATCTAAACTATATCTCTATGAGATAAGACTAATAATAAATTAAATCTTAATAGATATTCAACACACACCTTTGATTTTCTACTTCCATGGGCTCAATTTACTTAAAAGGAGGCGTGAAATGCATTGTACTGATAATTGGCAATTTAAGGAAGATTTGCTTCACAAAAAAAGAAGTACATATATGGAGTGATACAAAAGTTTCTATTGCAAATATATATATATATATATATCAAGTAATCTAAATCCTTAAAAATGGATAAAAAATAACCAGTAATAGCACAGAAGAAAGCAAAATGCTAATTACTTTTAATAAAACTATCTCATCCTCTGGTACAAGGTCTAGTGCTCCAAATTCAACATTTGGAAGAGACAAAAGAGAAACAGCAAGAGGCAGTAGACGTATAACAAATAATTGCACTTTATAGAAGCATAATATGTATAATTCACTAATTTAACCAACAGTTACAATGCAAAATAACATAAAAACTTTGAACTCACCTCTATTTCATTCATCAATTTCATTGCCTCGATGATACACAAGACTTGCCCTTTCTTTACTTTGTCTCCAACCTAAAGAAAGAGTTCCATCGCATAAGAGTGCAAAAAAGCATGATACAAGGAAACGAACAAATATAATATTACATAGAAGATCTACCTTCACAAATGCAGGTTCACCCGGTGCAGGACTTCGGTAGAATGTTCCTGCCATGGGGGATTTAAGAGGTGGATGTGATGATTTAGCTGACTTGATTGCAAGAGAAGTCGATGGCGAAGGGGTAGAAGCGGCTACAGCAGGTGCTGGATTAGATGCTGTCGCGACAGGTGGCATCGTTGGTGAAGGGGGTGAATAGAACACTGCAGGCTGAAGAGCAGACTGCAGTTGCGGCATAGCCTCCCTTTTCCTGATTGTTACTTCACAATCTAGTTGCTTCAATGTCAACTCTACAATGTCTCTTGAATCAACAAGCCTACAGAACAAATTTGGACAGGAAGGTTTCCATTGTTTCACTCCAACCATATTGAAAAACCATACATACAATTGCAAGCGCGCACAAATTCAACTACTCAAGTGTATATACATACACGCGCTCGCGCGCGCACACACACACACACACTCATCATAATTGACAGAAAGTAGCAAGATTGAAGCAGCGTCTTACTTGACAAGACTTGCAACTTGAGTAAGAAAATCAGAAATTGATTCTTGAGTTGCAAAGACCGAAGAAGATGGTTCGGGTGAAGGTTTGTTTGGTGGTTCCACGTCCGAGTCGGATTTGTTAGTAGGTGCAGCATTGGAGGAACCATCATGGGCAACCTTGTTGAAACCAAAATGAGAATGTGCGTGTTTCAATAGAATATAATTTTAACAAAATTTACAGTATGTAACACATATCATCATAATCTCAATTATCAATTTTTCAATCAATATGATACAAACCCTAGTATCACAAAAGCTAGCTGTTGCAGTTGGAGAACCCAAGGCCTTATAAACCCCAAGTTAGAATCCCATACTACTTCCGATGTGAGACTCGAGTCTCATACAGTCATACCTTGCAATTGGATCCTAACACAATAGCTATAACCCCACATTTTTACTTCATCTAAGGTGCAGTTTTGACTTTGAGGAGCCAAATTCATATTCAAAAATAACCTCTGCTATTCAGAACCAGACAAATTGTACAAATGTGAAAAAACTCCTTGACAATTAAACACTAAAAATTACAAATTTCTTCTCATACCAATGAATACATTCTTTGAAAACATACATACATAATAGTGCAAGAGGAAGAGAGTTTACCTCATTTAACTGGGCCTTAACCCTGGGGCACAATACCACATGACTAGGTGGGCATCCCTGTAAACATAAAATAATGCATAGAAAGATAAATAGTGACATAATTAAATGAATAGAAAACAAAATGTAAGGTGTTTTATTCTTATTTTGAGCTAAGGGGTGTATGAAAGATGCAAAATTTCCAACATTTGTATAAATAGTGATAGAGCGAGAGAGAGGACCTTGGTGAAAAAGCGGAGGGTGTTGGGTTTAGGAGAGAGGCGGAAAGAAAGGTTGGAGTTGGAGGAATGAGAGACGCGAAAATTGGTGGCGGGTTTGGTGGTGGAGGGAGAGGGAGAGGGAGAAGGAGAAGGTGATGTTGAAGCCAAAGAGGAAGCCATGACTTGAACTGAACAGTTTGAGACTGGGTATGAGGATGAGAGAGAGTGTTTTGGATGTTCGATGAAAACAATGGAAGAACAAGAACTGATGAATTAATTAATTCAGTGGGGTAACATTAGCTAGCTGCTACACTCACAGTCACACACATATCCCAAAGAAAGATTAAAAAAATGTGATGGACTCATTTCTCTTTCAACCAATTTAAAATAAGATTACATCATAACTAAAATTGCAACAATTACAACAATATCTTTTAAAATTGTGGAAAAACAGTATGTTTAATAAGTCATAAAAAAATCGTACCTTGCGCACAACTCTTCTAAATTAATTTCCAAAAATCTAGAAGTAGTCCTAAAATCCTTGATGATGAAATCATAAGTTGTGGTCATCGAATAGTTCCCATCAAACCTTCTTTTCCCACAAGAACAAAAAAAAATTCTCGTTGTAGAACATGCATCGTTATCCTCTCGACCTCCGCACGCACTTGAGCAAGCAGCACGATAAAGGGATTGAAAAACTGCCAAAGGCCCCCACTCCACATATTTGAGAGTTGCAAAACTATATCCGCTATGCGGATAAAAGAGACATCATCACAAAGCCTCAATTTTTCCATCCAATAAGCATACCATAATTAAGGAGGATATGTCCTCCCCTAATCGAACTTCGTATCCAAGAGCAATAGCAACTTTCACCTTTAGTATATCCTTTCAAACATAGGAATCACGAGGTTTATATCTAGCCGCAAACACATAATACGTCTGTAAATACTTTTGAGATACCAACCACATCCAAATCTTATCTTTCTTATGGAGCAAGCCATGAACAAGTTTTCCAAGCAAAACCTCAATATTTACATGAGCATGCCTAACTCATAAGTTCCTAACCCTCCTTAATATATGCACCAATGTAAAGAAAAACTTTATAATTTATGTTGATGTAAAATTATTTTTATTCTATTAATATTATAAAAAATAATATAGATATGCTTTACTTCAAACAAATTTTTAAAAGAATAAGTACATTAATTAATTGAGGAAAAAATCACTACTAACCCCACAAAAAATAAAATGCAATTTAAAGGCTTGGGAAAAATAAAGAATTTTTTTGGTTTCTGGCTCCTACTAGAATAGAACCCTCCCCTTGATGAGAATTGTTTTTGAACAATTACTTGAAGGAAATTTACCAAAACAAGAACATTGTAGAACAAAGTTCCAGAAACGAAAAGAAGAAGAGTGACAGGTTCGTGAGAAAACTGCCATGGCTTTGTCTATGAAGGCTACACCCCTAACTGGTTCGTGTTTCGTTTCAAATTCAATACGACCTTCCACACATCCACCCTTCAAATCATCGTTTCTTCATTATGGCGGTGAGTTACTCCATCCCTTTGTTCTATAACCTATATATGATCATATTATGATTATTTTCCCTATATTCTTATACATGGCTTGAGAGGAACATGTTTGTATGATGATCCTCTGATAAACCAGAAAGATTGTAAAAGCTGAAAGAACAAAAGTTGGCACATTTTAGAGAACTTTGGTGTTAGAATTTCATTTCATAAAAACCAAGAAAAAGGGTCGTTTTTGTATACATAAAAGCATAAACTTTTTTGGTTGTTTTAGCATGAAAGAAGTTTTCCTTCAACAGAAACTTGAGGGAACTGTAACTAGAGAGGATTTGATCATCCGGGGTTATTATATTGTAACAGGAAGAGCACTGGAAGTTCCTGGTATACGAGTATCATACTCCAATAGGTTGAAATGTCAATGTCATGGTGGCGGTGGGCTTGGTGCTCATATGAACATTTTTAGCAGATTTGCTAGAGTTATCAAGGTAAGAAGTAAGATCAGGAAATACATAAAGTTGAGATTTTTGTTTTTTGTTTTATTAACTTATGGAGTTGATTCTTTGCATCCCCCACATTTACTATAATTTTTCGTGTGTATTGATGATTTTGAGTTAATGCAGTCATATGCTAATGCCATTATAAGCTCCTTTGAAGACCCTGAGAAGATTTTAGAACAAGCTGTTTTGGATATGAATAATGATTTGGTGAAGGTTCGCCAAGCTACAGCACAGGTATGTATTTAGTTTGTTACCTTTTGTTTTATTCAATTTGTAGAATAGGGGATTTATGGTGCTTGAGGATGCGGTGATCACTTAGCTGAATGGACATTTTCAATGAACTTATTTGTTTCCATTTTCTCCAGGTTCTAGCATCTCAAAAGCAACTAGAAAGCAAGTACACAGCCATACAAAAAGCTTCAGATGACTGGTATTTTGGTTTCAGAAACTTCTACTTTTTTGCACGGGCATCACTTATTGTTTGGTAGTTAATCTCCTTCCCTTACCTTGATAATAGGTATCGAAGGGCACAACTTGCTCTGCAGAAGGGGGATGAGAATCTTGCACGAGAAGCACTTAAGCGAAGAAAGTCTTATGCTGTATGCCACTTGCCTATCTAAATCTTTATGGGGGACTATGAGTTATATGCATCATAAATGTGAATGATATGCTGTAAGATTTTATTTAGATTTTGGCATAAGATGGAGTTAAATCATTTTACTAGTACAGTACACACATTCTTAATCATCAAATGACGGAAAGGAAAGGATTTGTGTTGAAACTGGAAGCTGGATTTGCATACTTGCAGTTTGTTGTAATTGGTCTCAATACTCATTTGAGAATTTCACTCTTTTAAAACACCTCTAATATTGTACGAGCATCCTTAACAGTGAATCCCTAATTTTAACTGCATAAGAAAACATGAAAGGGAGAGGATGAGATCTTTCTCCTTATAATAATGGAAAGTTCTAAAAATATCAAGTGGAGATGGACCATGCTTGTCTCCTTTGAATTTTCTATTTGTTTCGAGGTTGCAAACTTGCAGAAAAACTTACCATTGTGGTAGATTCATTTGTTTTGTGTCTGTGTTGTTTAATTCTTGCAAGTCACTATGAGTTGAAAACAAGCTGCTTTGGTGCATTGAAGTTTGATTTCTTCACTTTGCGTCATGTGACTTGTTCAGGATAATGCAACTGCTTTGAAGATGCAGCTTGAACAGCAAAGGAATGTTGCCAATAGTCTTGTGTCCAAAACACAGGTTAGTTACCATCTGTGATGATAAATTTTACGACAGTGGCATGGAGATTTATAGTATACCAGATATAGTATCTTCACACTCACTATGTTGGGTGACCCACATTCTATGTTTTATTAATTATTACTTCAATTTGTCTTTGAAAAGTCATAAATAAAAGGGGGAATGTGTAGAGATGTGAAGTAGTTGTGAAGTTTTTATGGGAGAGAATAATAAAATACGAGTAAATAACCCAGGAATTGGAGTGAATTGAGATAGAGAGTCGAGGGATAAAAGAATTGAAATCAGCAGTAGTAAGTGTACTTCTATCTTGGTTCATGAAATTTTCTTGCGGACTTGTATAAGATGCTAAAGTATAAATGCTACTTTTATGTGCATCTTCATGTGAATTGAGTAATGAGCTGACTCTTTCAGTACAAGAGATTTCATGATTGCCCTTGAAAAAAATAGATAACAGTGGTGTTCTTTGAGTGAAAATATGACTTATAATTATCATACACTTATATTGGAAGTCAGATGTTTCTTAAAAAAAAGAGCTTCAATTCATATTTGCATGTTTCATAACACCTAGCTATCATGTATATTGTTATAACATTGTTAAACTGTACATCATACCATTATACTCCTCTTTTCGTGTATGTATTCTTTCCTTTATGTTCCACCAACTTCTCTTTCAAAACAAAGGGTTATACTCTTTTAAGTCCTTTGCTTTGCATATTCATTTTCACATTCATAGACTTATCAGAGTCGGCATTTTTGTTCTATTCCTCTGATATTATATAACCTCTTGCTTGAAGCTTTGCTTCAGTTGCATGTGTTCATCCTCGAAGAACAAGGTCAAAGATTATAGAGTACCTGTAGAACAATTATATGTTAGAGATATACAGATCATAACTTCTGAAGATTAAATTAGTATGGTGAATACTGTATGGATATCTAGTCCAGCAACTATTATAATACACTTGCCAGGGAAAAAATCATTAGTAATACAATATCGGTATAAGAGTGGATTGTTATTTTTACTAAGGGAACTTTCATACCTGATTAACCTGGGGTGAAAATTCGTAGCAAGATTAACAGAAAGCAAAATTGCTTTATGCAGGGTAAAAACTGGCGAGCAAGATATGGTAATATACCTATATATTTTTGGAAGTAATATAACCTTTCTAAGGAACTACTTTTAACCAGTGTCTGGAATATCTTTTCTTATCCTTTTCTTTTGGGTGGAATGAGGCTGCAGTAGAAATTTCTAACTTGTTTATGGGCTTTGTGGCTTCAAGGTTTATTGGTAGAAATACCTTCCTCTTTGTCCTATAGTCACACCATATACTTGGATGTTTGTCAGTCTATCATTGCACCATGTTGCTAATGCTGATTTATTTTAGTATCAGTTGCATTGTTCATTTGCACTATTTGATAAGCATATCTGAGGAATGCATGTAACTCTATGTACTGTTTGTCCACAGCTTCTGGAGAGCAAGATACAGGAGGCAAAGTCGAAGAAAGATACACTCAAAGCAAGAGCTCAATCCGCAAAGTTAGTCTTCATATCTATCTTTCATTCTTCGGAAGCCGGGCTTGTCTATCGCCTTTGTCTAAATAGTCAATTCTTTTTCTTCTCTTTAGGACTTCAACCATTGTAAGTGAGATGGTGAGCAATATCAGCACAAGCAGCGCCCTTGCAGCGTTCGATAAGATGGAGGAAAAGGGTAATTTTTTTTTCATATTCTATTTTGGATTCTTCATATGGAAGAAATGGCTTTCATCCATGATATCAATAGGTTCTAGTTCATATAGTTCTTAAAAATTTATTTAAGCCTTAGAAATTTGATTTTCTTTTGTACAGTATTAACTATGGAGGCTCAGGCAGATGCATTGAATCAGTTGTCTACTGACAATCTTGAGGGAAAGGTAGTATAACTTATAACTTCTCCTATATTACTATGCAGTATATTTCTTTTAAGATGTATTTCTTTAAACAAAATGAAGGGCTTGGTTTGTGTTTTTGCCTGTCCATGTATGTGACTGTCATGAATCAACTTTCCAAAAGTGAAGACACATGAATGGTTCTTTATTATATTTCTAGCATGACCCCCTCATGCAAAAGTCCATTGAGCTTGAAATGTGAATAATGCACAAATTCATCTACATTATGCTGAAATTTAACATTTTATTAGAATTAGAATAATGGGAGAAACAAGGATTGAAATTTTGACCAATTGCTCATAGTCAGAAACCACTATCTCAAAAGTTCAAGTTGTTGCGTAAATGGTTTTATTGTATAGTTTTAATATTGACATACCAAATAGAAAGTTATTGATATGCAAAAAGGAAGGTGAGTGAAACCACAAACTTCAAAAGTTAGTGAATGCACTTATTTTCTTGATCCAAAAGTTTCTTAATTTTCATTACTTTATTAGTAAGGCGGCTCTTATGTTCAAATTAGCTTTATCAGCTTTATGGGTGCAAGATGTGGATTGGAAATTCATGGAACTCGTCCTCTTGATTTTGTTTAATCCTTATAGTCTATGGTTGTTACTGGAAAGCATGTTCCCATGAACTGAATGTGCCTTGACATAATAATAGTGGCTATTCATTGACCTCTTGTGATGATTAGCATTTTTCTATAGTAGTTGTCTTCCAATATTTTGTGCCATATCTTGTAACCAAAACATGGGGTTAAATTCTCTCCTCTCTCACAAAATTAAAGACATTTCTTACTCTACCAATTTGCAGTTTGCACTGCTAGAGAACTCTTCTGTTGATGATGATCTTGAAGAGTTAAAGAAAGAAATATATGGAAGCTCTAAGGTATCAAGCTATTAATTGTATCTAATGACTGTTTCACTTTCTCTGCATATTAGTCATCAAAAGAAAACTTGTTTATCATGGGGACTTTAATCTTTCTTTTTTTGTCATTTTTGTGTTGGCAGAGGGGAGAACTTCCACCTGGAAGAACTGTTCCCACTAACAAAGAATTTCTATTTCCTGACTTGGAGGTTGAGAAGGAGCTTGATGAATTGAGAAGAAGAGCAAAAGGGTTCTAGGTTCACCCTTGATCTCTCTTGATCACTCACCTGAAAACCTTAAGAGATAGAGTTTTTTTCTTGGCCGCCAAATATAGGAATTTAGATTTTAGTCTTCTTTTGATCATATGTAACTTGAAGTTGGGAACCGATAAAGATCGGTGACACCTAATGATAGACTACTAGAGTGAGATAGGAAGAGAAGAGAGATAAGTGATAGATGTGATATGTGATGTAATTTGACCGGAAGAGATAGAGAAAATGATGTAACAAGGTTTATGCACGATTTGGTGTTACACATATCTTTACTTGTGGGAAAAACTTGTAAATATTTTTTAAGTATAATAACCATTTTACGTTGATAATTTTACATTAATCTTTATAAGTTATTAATTTAACAATAAGTTTATTGGTTAAAAATTGTAATTTCATAAATAAAATTTTTTTGATGATCAAATAACAAATAAGTAAATCACCAAATTGGTCGGTGCAAGTTCATGTTGCTCACAATTTGGTCTCGCTCATAATTTAGTCTCTAAAGAAGAAAATGGCTTGATGAATCCTTAAATGTGCAAAAGTTGATCATGTTTGTCTTTGGATTCCATCCAATAGCTAAACTATATGGAAATGGTGATGTGGCAAGTTAAGTGACATGTAGACTTCCACTTGTAATCCAATGTGGCTAACACCCACTCCCCTAAAAATTTCACCCTTCGACATTTTCATTCTCTCCCCCACCCACCACTCTCTCAAACCCTACTCCTTGTTCTTCCTTCATCTCATTTTTACTTATTTTTTCTTTTTATATCATATTATCTATCATATCTCTTATTTCATCTTTTGTCTCTATTAGTGTAGGTGTGGTCCAAATGTGATTTGAATATTTGATAATGAAACCTTGGTAAAATTTATCTACACCTTTTGGTGTATAATTATTAGTATTAAATAATATTCGTAATGAATAGCCAATTTAATTCTTAAAATATGAGATTGGTCAATCTAATCAAATATGAAAATTATTATTTTGATATTTAAAAGATAAGACTATTACATCGTCTCACTTTTAACACACTAAACGATATAACTAATGAGACTATTACATCGTCTCACTTTTAACACACTAAACGATAAAAGACCATCAATGAAAAGTGCTAGAATCGAAAATTCTAGCCCCATGGCTAAGAGATAATAATCAATTGATTTTTTTTACAAATTTATCTTGAAATTCTTCAATAATAGAAATTAATTAAGTTTTGTATTTGAGAGACCAATGCAGAATGAAAAGGAATTACAGAAGCCCTAAAAATTAGTAGCAAGTAGCAACGTCTTGACTCACCAACGAATCAACCTGTGAAATTGGAAAATGGCTTCTCTTCCTCTTCTCCGCCCCTCCCTCCTCCACACCCGCAACCCCTCTTCCACCACCACCGCCCTAACCCTCAAACCCAGACCCACTCTCCTCCGCTTCTCACCTCTCCACCCGCCATCCAACCGCCGCAGCAACAACCACCTCACAGTCCGCATGTCCAACTCCTCCTCCACCTCCCCTCCCGCAGTAGAACGCCTAATCTCCGTCGCCGCCTACACTCTCCCCTTCTTCAACTCCCTCCAATACGGCCGCTACCTCCTCTCCCAATACCCCAACCTCGCCGTCCTCCTCGACCCCCTCATCCCCTTCCTCTCCTTCTACCGCTCCCTCCCTTACGCCTCCTTCATCGCCTTCTTCGCTCTCTACCTCGGCATCGTCAGAAACCCTAGCTTCCCTCGATTCGTCAGGTTCAACGCGATGCAAGCCGTCACGCTCGACGTGCTCCTCGTCTTGCCGCTACTCCTCCACCGGATCTTCACTCCGGGTCGGGCCGGGCTAGGGTTTCGGATCATGGTTTGGTCCCACAACGCCATCTTCATCTTCAGCGTGCTCTGCTTCCTCTACAGTGCTGCTTCCAGTGTTCTTGGCCGCACGCCTTACTTGCCTTTCGTTGCCGACGCTGCTTCTAGGCAAATCTGATTGTAATTTTGATATGTGTGTTTGGATTTCCATATTTCATTTTGTAAAAGCGCTTTTTTCTGTAATCTACTGTGAGACATAATTTCATTTGAAAATAACTTTAACAGAAAACCAAACACGTTATTACTTGTTGTGCAATCAGCAATTTGTGTTGCTTTCTTTCATTGATATTCAATTCCAGTCGAATTTTAGTTATAAACCAACCTTGAAGATAGAACATAAAGCAATCGAACAAGTAATAGGTAATGCTAAAAAATTGATTTCAGTGCAGGAAAGAATTGCGTATGAAGATACAACCATTTCTTTTATAATTTCATCTATAATCTATCTTTAGGTTCGTTGATAAGTTACAGGATTAATCTTACTTCTTATTAACCTGCCAACGTACTTATACAAAGAGAACACAAGTTTACAAATATTTCAGTTGATTTTTTGTAAGTAATAGATAATTAATTATATTGTGGTACCGGTCCTCTCTTACTAGGGAAATTTCCTCTCAATGCTCTAACGCCCACATCGGATATGGACCGAACTGTCTTACGACGTTCTGAACCCAGCTCACGTACCGCTTTAATAGGCAAACAGCCCAATATATTTGCTCATAAATTTGTTCAAAAAATATTCACAAAAACATTGCCCGATCAAATTCTCCCTTAGACTCATAAAAAGGTGACTTTATTTTTCACAAATTTTAGAAAATTAATGAATCCATGAAATAATCTTTGAAGAAAATCTTCATTACATCATAAAGGAATGATAAATCATACCAAAAAAGTTGCTGCAAATTTTCATTGAGCTCATTAGACCAATTAATTAGTACTCAATCATGACTTACAATTATTCTTCAAGTAAGTATTATCACTCAACTTTCGTACCAGTACCGCCCTAGAAACAAAATGGTTCACTACCCCAACCCCAAAGGGTGTTAATTAGTATATTTTAAAAAAATTGAATCCTCAATTGAAATAACAATTCCTTCATTATCCTCAAATGTGTTTGAGTAAACAACTTGACTAAGCGCGCAGATAATTTTATAAACTTATTGAAATAAGTTCAAAATAGCTTATGATTATAGCATTAAACATGAGCTTCTTATGAAAATAAGCTCAAAGCATCTTAGAGATAGGTCATAAGTTTTTTCATAAGATTACTCAAACACTTATACAAGCGTCTATGCTATAAAATGAGCTCAAATAAGATATTCAAAACACGGCCTAAATGTTGACCTAGAGAAAACTACTTCAAGCACAATTGCAAGAACTGCTCCAAGTAGGCAGATTACAAATTAGATTTAATCTCTCCAAAGGAACATCAAACCATAATTTTGCTACACACCTAAGCTCAAGTTATACATCCATCGTTGGAGAAATAGCTCAATACATTGCAAAATTATTTGTCCAACACCTGGTTCAACACCCACCTAGACTAGACATTTCATGATAACCATAACAATATATGACTCACGGCAGTTGCTAGTACCGATCATGACGCCTGGCAAAAAAGTAAGACAGGTTAGGTACAAGGCATACATAAATAAAATATTTCAACTATTGATATTTATTTTCTCCAAGTGCATCTTTATTTTAGAGAAAAAAGTAAAAGTTCAATCATTGATCTGAAAATCCACTACTGATAGTACAAGTGTACATGTAACAAGTTTTGATTCACTCACACCCAATTTTTCTTCCATCCCATATCCATCATCTTTTTCTTCCAATCGCTCACTCCGTTTTCTATCACATCACCCATTATATCTTTTATTTCTCTCTTTCATTCCTATCTCTCTAATTTAGGTGTGGGTGGAATGGGTGTGAAGATAAAATTTTCCTATTAACAATCCATGAATTTGCTAAAATCCACTCTTGATTTATTTATTTTCATCGATAGTTGAAACCTCTCGTATCTTTGAACTTAATACAAGTTAGGATATTATGATATCGTGCGGTGTGGTCAGCCCCACCTAATGGGAGAAAAGGTTAGACTGTTATTATAGTTGAAATCCCTCACTTTTCTCTTTAAAATTATAAATGACTGCAAGTCTAGAGGAACCAATTCAGAAAATAACGTGAGAAAAAGAAAAAGAAAAATAATGTGAGAAAAAGAAAATGAATTAACCAAAGATAAAGCCAGTAGCTTTCATCAGACAACACATCTGTTATGGTATTTAGATACCAAAAGAGATAATGCTTAATCTAGTAATCCGTATTTTATTATAGATCATTGACCTACATGTGCCACTCCTATTGGCTCCTCACAACACTTATTTTCCAAGATTAACAGTAGCAAGTTATCGAAAAAAGAACGACAGAATTTAACAAAGGTAACCAAGGAATAGACTAGAGAGCTTGTACCTGTGACGATCATAGTCTCGAGGACGATCCCGAGACCGTGAGCGGGACCTCCGGTGACTTCTTGAATCATAGGAGCGGTTGCGGTCTCCATTACGGTCCCGGTCATATCCACGGTCTCTATCATGGTGCCTATCTCGGTCCCTGCTCCTACGATCGATGTCTCGCCCCCGTTCATGACTCTCACCACGTTCACGGTCCCTACTCGGCTCCCTATCACGATCCCGACTCCGTTCTTTTGATCTATGCAAATAAATGCAAAAGATATTTATTTGCATATGAAACATTTCACTTTCATACATGTTACTACATTTTGGAGTAATGAAATTTACCTCCTGTCCTCATGCCGATCCAACTTGCGGCTCTTATTCCTTTCTTCCTGAACCAGAGAAAATAACATAGTCTGAGGTCCACTCTCTTACCGATTAAACCAAAGGTCCGTATGCTATTTGATATACAAAAATAAACTAAATGCATTCCCAAAAACAAAACCATACAAAGCATAAGCCTGAAAGGTTATCAAAAGAGATGCTATAGGAGTCATGTTGTAAACAACTAACAGGCAAAACAAAACAATTTCTCCATATATTTATTTATATTTACTTATTTAGCAATCAGTATTTGAATAGAATAAAATTAAACAAGATCAGAAATGCATGAAAAACGACTTACTTGAAGTTCTTCTAACTTCTCACGAATTTGCATATACCCTAAATGAAGTTTCCCTCCAAAATGATCAGCTAAACGGCGATCACTGTAAATAATAATATAAATCAAAATGTTGCAGCAAAATTAACAAAGTATCATGACTTCAAAATGATATATGACATGATTTCCCCAAAAATTGCTAGCTAGAATAGCATGATCTACAAGCAAAATACAGAAAAGACGCACATTCTTTAGCTGCAAAAGTTATCCTCGTAAAACTGGCACAAGAGCCTGCTGGTGACAAGGAGGTATTACTAACGGATCAAAAGCTGAAGCACTCGAAACCCCAAACTCTAACACCATAAATCCCTAGCAAAACTTAAAAGGGGCAAAAACAAATGGGGGCACGGGATTGGTTTTTACCTGTCATAAACACTCAAAAATGCTCCACAAATGTCGCACACACGTAGCTTCTGATCAGTCTGAATCGTTATATATGAGTAAAACAGGTATTAGAATCATTAGTTATATTAAAACTAAATAAACCAAAAATGTTGGCAAAAAATGAAAACCTACATGCCAAAAACGTGGATATATAATTATGTATGGGGAATTATTTTGCACAGTCTACTTCTACATGCATATCTGTATATTGCTCCCTCAAGTACCAACTCACAATGAATCAGTTTGGGACAAAACATATTACTTTATACCTCTTTAGCTGTGAACATTGGAGAAATAGCTAATATAAACTTATGGGACAGAGACAAAAATTATTATAATGGGAGTTATTTCAAAGCACATTTCCTACACTTAATTTATTCCAACAGCTTACTTGTTGTTATAGAGGAAATATATATGTAACTTTCTAACATATACAAAGAGTTACAGATCATGGAAACACTCACAATCCGCACATCGGCAGCTGTATACTTTGAAGAATCCAATACTGGCTCCTGCCTGGGAGGAAGCTGTAACAGAACAATCAGACCTTTAGAGTCATTAGCAAGTAAAAGCTAGAAACGATTAATAAAAAAATGCAGCAGGTAAGCCGATAAAATATTGCAATAACTTCATAGACAAAACATATGAATGACCTTCTTAAGGGCTTCAGCCTCTTCCATTGCTTTTTTTGCCTCATCAACCAATCCTTGCTCGCCTGTTCATTCAAAATAATATCATTAAATAAAAAGCAAAGATCCTTTCCTAACCTTAGGTATATGTTTACATTTTGGAGTTGCTAACCAGAAGGCATATGTTTACATTTTGGAGTTCCAAAACAGAAGGCAAAGAACAAAGTTGGTGTTTTGAGTTACACACACAATCAAGATCCAAAAGAAATGAAAATTCTATAACAACTTCCGGGCAGCAGTCAATTATGTTGATATTAGAACACAAGCATACCAAATCTTCCTAGAGGCTAAAGTCAAAATGTATTAGTTTGAGAAATTAAATTAAAAAATCAGATTATATAAATGGTAAAGATCTTCTTAGACATGGAAATTATCTCCTCAACATTCGTGATTCCGTTCTCTCTGTGGCCAAAATCCTTTTCCTACACCTTGAAATTTCGCTGTGATATCAGCACTAAATATTTTTAATTGTGATACATATAGCCGACCTCACTTAGTGGGATAAGGCTTTTATTGTTGTTGTTGCTGTTGTTGTTGTGAGACATGACCAGGACTCCCGGAGGATTAGTAATAATATTTTAATGATGTTATTTTAACTTTTCTATGCATTATGTTCAGGTCAGTCAGAATTGCATGTGACCTTTTAATAATCTCCAAGTGTTGTGATTTACTTAAGATGTGCAATGGATTGATTAGGATGCCAGAACTGTTAAACTTTAGAAGCCCTAATGGAAAACAACTTAGGAACTATCGCGATCAGATTTTGTCATCAAATTAAGTCGTATGTCATCACTTCCAATTTCAAATTCTCCAGGGTTCTTGACCCAGAGCTATCTGTTAATCCCGAAATATATCAGTTTGCTTATTCATAACTGTCTAAAATGCTAAGGAGTACATTAGCATTCGAAAAGTGAGCGCATAGCAAATTTTAGAGCTACGTAACACTCCAATTGGTTATAAAGACAATTGCAAACAAATCAGTGTGTTTGGATTGGCTGGTTGTGTTTATCTGTTGTTAAATATTTTAATACAATCAAAATGCTGCAAATATAGTTCTTAGCAGAAAAGCCATGTGTGTACAAATTAGCAAAAGAAAACATAACCAATAAGAGTATCATTGACTTACCAAGTTCCTCAGCCTTTCTCATCTTCTCATTTATCATCTCCTGTGTCTGAGGATCAGGAGCAGTGGCAGGAAGAGGCGCCAAAGGTGGCGGATTAGGCAGAGGTTGAGGTAAAGATGCCCTATCTTTGTTAAATGCGTCTAAAAGTAGTACAGACTGTTTGAAAATCGATAGGAAGACAAAAGAGTTGTTAGTAAGTTCCACTATAATAGTGACTATATAACTATCTTGACAGTCTAACAACATGAACAGCAAAAGAAAGACAACACCATCACATCTTAGACAATCCACATTGATCTTCAAGTTCAAGGGTGATCACTGACCTGCTTGTCTGCTCTTTTAGTTCTAAGCTCCTCTACAACCTCCAGTGCTCGGATCTTCGAATCTGTCATGCCTTCAAGATCTGCAAACCCAAAATTATTTTACACAAGTGGAAAAAAAAAAAACAGGAAGTTGAAATTTGGGGTGACAAATAAAAGTATCTAATGCCATATCAAATAGTTTCAAATTTGATCAAGTTGGAATATGATTTGGAGTTTTCATAGTGATACGATCCTGAGATCTAATAATTGGACTTGAAAATATGAATTATCAAGGGAAGAAACTACCCACATCTTTACTCTGAGATATATTCAATACCTAGAAGGCTAGAACAGATTCAGATTATGCCTATTTTCGAATGCAGATTCACACATGTAAAGCATAGGCTTGCAACCAGGGGCGAGAGAACAAAAAAATGTGATACCCACAGCAACATGCAAGTTCATCTTAAGGCAAAAGCTACAACTTCAAATGAGACCATATAAACAAATGCTATCAACAGTTTATCATCCCCTGTAGTATTCTATTCTTATCTCATTACAATTGAAGTCTCAGAAATGCAAGTAAATCTAGAAGCAAAAAATATTTACATACCATGTAGATCAGCCTCTTTCAACTTCTCTTTGATTAGTTTGGACAACTCGAGCACCTCAGGTGTCTGCACATTGAAAAAACAATTATCACCAGCTAAATCATCACTCACAAATAAATCTGACCAAGACTCAAAGTCACCTGAGTTACTTCAGAAACAGAAATTGCAATTGCAGCTTTGGCGTCATCATCCTCAAGACGCTTGAGCGCTCTGCCAATTTTCCTATCACACTCACTAATAAGCTTATCTATGACGTCCTCCAACTCCCTATCATAATTGTCGGCACCTTTTGCTTTCGCTTCCTCATATCTAGAAACAGTTAAGGAAATACCCAAAAAGACAATAATAATCATAGCACATCATCTTTCAATTTTTTATCACTTTCCTTCTACTTACACTCTCGTTGTTATCCAAAATATTCAGAAATGAAATCAATTAACCAATTTCAAACTTCTGTCAAATCCCACCCCCTTCAAACCCTAATTTCACATCTTACAAAATCTTCCAAATTTAATAAAATTCGCACTAAATTTTCAGACTTCCAAACTTACAAAGCTATTTCATTACACAAAGCCATCATAATTCAAAGGGTTTGAAGTAGAAGAAAATTCATGGCAGGACCAGATTTTCCTAATTCAAAGGGTATTGCTGTTAGCGAACTTGAATCTCAAAATTAAAACAACAGAAGGCCGTTAATTGATTTCAAAAGCTGACATATCTTACAGCCAAAGAGTACACCAATTCAAAACCCTAACCCTAAGTGGTTGGAACATATATGCAGCAAGTAAAGGGAGAAAACGAAACAGAAGAGTGAAATAGAGCAGAGATCGTGAAGGATACTCTTTCCTGAGCTGCAAGGAGTGCACCTTAGGGCAAGGACCCATATCCATTTTCTGAAAACAAAACCAGTCACAGAATCAAAACGACGAAGCCCTAAGAACAAAACGACGCTGAAAACAAAGAGGGGTTGTTGATGAAGAATGTTACCGTGAGCTGAAAGAGCTCGTGAGGGCAGAGACCAACGAGATAGAGGCGACAGACATCGCGATCGTAGTACTTGCGGTTCACTTCACGAACGTCGCCGTTTCGGTTCGCTCCCATCAACACATCAAGCTGCTTCCGTATCGCGTCCATGCTCGCTTTGCCACTCACAGTGAAAACCAGTTGCTTCCTCTGTTACTGGCGTTGTTGATAGATGCCACTCTTCTTCTTCTACTTGTGATATGGTTTTGGTTTTCTTTCTTCTCTCTCTCTCTCTCTCTCGCGCGATCTGGAATTTTACCCCCAAATCACACTCCTTTGTGAGTTTTAGGGTTAAGTTAAAGAGGTCCAAGTCTAGTTGGGTCTTCTTCATTTGCCTTTTTTTTTATTGTTAATTTTTTATTGATATAAAAAATAATTCAATTTATTTAAACCATAAACAATGTACCAACGGGTGGTTCGTTGAAGTGGTATTTGATTCTCCTTAAGTAAGGTCACGGGTTCGAGTCTTGTGGATGAAAAAAATCATCTTAAGAGAGTTAGGTACACCATGATGTGAATGTTCTCAGCTCAAACATTATTACCTTCGAAGGAGGACACATGTATTACACCAAAAAATCATAAACAATGTATTTTGATGGTATTTATATTTATGATGAAAAAATGAAATATCAAAAAATTGATAATCATATTGTCCCCGCTCATATGATAGTTCAAGTGGTAGGAGTTGGGGGATATATGAGTTGGGTGAGGGAGCTCCAGGGATCGATTATTCGCAAATGCAATTTATTTTTTCGATGTAAAAAAAATCATATTATTTTGTCTTCTACCTTAGGAGTTGCACTCTTCGGAGCTTTTGGCCTTCACCACATCTGGGTTGAAATTACGAGATTAATTTAATATACCAAATATTTTGGTTTGCCTTAGACATACCTTTCAAAAATTGTAGGACACTCTGACAATATCATAATTCTTCATACATAATAATGAAATATTTGAATTATTAATATGAAAAGGATTGTCAACTCATTCTTTTGAACTTACTTTCTAACAAACTCCTTGTAATTGGTTCATTTTCAAAATGGTCAACATATTTTTCTCTCTTTTATTAAAAATAGTGTTGACATTTTAAAAAATAAACATTCACACGAAGTGCTTGTGCGTGTTACTAGCATTTCTATTGTCAATATTTAGTTAATGAAATGCGAAAAATACCCTTTTGGATTAAACCTAACTCATTTTCTTCTCCACTAGTTCACCTCATTTGGGTCGCCACACCATCTTTATGTTTTCTGCTTTTCTAGACCCCATTTTCACTTTCTCTCATGTTTTTGTTCGTGATCTCTGCATCAACTGTTTCCAAAGCGGCAATGTGGTTTGAAGCCTTTGCATTGTCCTCTATAGTTTCTTCTTCATGTTCTTCTAGCTCTTGTTCCCCTCGTATCGTGGCGTTACTTTGAGGCAAATCTTCTAGTTCATATTCTTGCTCTTGGTTGAAAACCATATTGTGGGATTTTCCTTGATCTGAGGTTGGTTGGAGTTCAAGTGCATGTCCTCAATCTTCACTTCACGCGAAAGCAACGAAACCTTCTCGCCTAACTTTATTTAGAATAGTGATCGATCCCTCGAGAGTTACATTCGTAACTTAATGTTATGTTCACGTTCACGCGGTGATATTATATCCAAGAGTACTACCTTGTACGTAGTCTATGTCTGGGGAGCATACTTGAGTTTCATTGCCATGACCTTGGTGTGGTTTGACCTCCACACGCTTGTTAGTGGGCTTGAGGTCAAAGGATCAAAGCTTTTGCTTCTACGCCATGCTAGTGACAAGAACGAACTATGGTCAGGGTTTGCATGGAATTATAGAAGGGGATTGTCTGAAGAGGAGAGAAATTAGGGTTTTAAATTGTGATTTAAAGGGAAAATGGTTGAAATACATGTTGTGAACAATGGAAATGCTGAAAAAGTGTTCAATATTTTACGCACATGTGGTGGCTGTCAGGGAAGTTATGGTTAGAGTAATCAAAGAAGTGGTTATCAAGGAAGTTGCGGTCTCTTTGAGGAAGATGAGACGATGTTAGTAAATTACCATTAATTTAAGGCTTAAATACTCTAGGGGTCCCTGAAATTGTACCCCGTATCAAAATAAGTCCCTGAAATTTTTTTTTCCGATTCTGGATCCCTGGAATTGTTTTTTTAATCAGAATAAGTCCCTACGCCGGAGAAGACGGTGGTTGACGACGGCGGTCATGGAGGCGCTACGACCAAGGTGTTGGGCCGGCTTCGTCTCGTCCTCAGGAACTCAGTGGTGGTGGTCTCGTGGGCTGGGTCGTCACAGTTGAAGAGAAAAGGCCAGTCGCAAGTTGATTTCTTCTCGCCGGAATTTATGGAGCTTCTCGGTTTCTTCGTTTTAGCTTTGTTTCTTGCGATTTCTTCGCCCAGATCAGATATATGAAGGTCTAGGAGTGTTTTAAACATGTTATTTCATGGTTTGTGGAAACAATGAGGAGGCAACCACTGTCTTCTCCGGCGTAGGGACTTATTTTGATCAAAAAAAATTTCTAGGGACCCGGAATCGGAAAAAAAAATTTCAAGGACTTATTTTGATACGGGGTACAATTTCAGGGACCTACAGAGTATTTAAGCCTTAATTTAATAGGTAAATTTTTCATTCACTAATTGGGTACATTAACTTTCTTTCAAAGATATTGTTGCATTAAAATAACACAGGAAACAAAAGTGATACGAGAAGAATCATGCTTATCGAACCCAAGAGATTAAGGCATGAATACTATATTTCAAACGAGGGGCCGTTTTGAAAATTGAAAGGTTATTGGATACTTGTGATCATGTAAGAATTAGGGCTCGTTTGGTACGTCATATTAGGTATGATAGTATAAGCTTATACAATACAATATGAGTTTATCCATTGTTTGGTGCTGACATTGTATTATATAAACTTATACATCAATCCCCTCTTATACATCAAAATGATGGATTATTTAATCCACCCCATAGATGATGGATAAGGCATGATAAAAGTGTGATGTATAGACTACTTGAATATATTTAATCTATTGCACCACCACCACACTCCACCACCACCACCACAACCACTACCACTGCTACTACCACCACCACTGCCGCCACCACCACCACCAGCTTCGCTGCCGCCACCACTATCTCCACCACCACCGTCGTTGTCGCAACCACCACCGCCACCATCGCCGTCGCCGCCACCACTACCACTGCCCATACTACCGCCACCACCATTGCCACTATCGTTAATACCATCATCGTTTCGCCACTACTACCACCGCCACCACCCTCTACCACCACTATCGCCGTCGCCACCACCACCACCACGACGCTCCACCACTGCAACCATTGTTGAAATTGTCATCGTTATCGCCACCACTTCAGCCACCAGCGCCACTGCCACTTCAACCACCACCCTCCACCACCGCCGCTGTCACCACCGTCGCTCCACCACCATGCTCCACCACTAACACCCTCGTTGATACGATCATCGTTTATGTCACTACCACCACCACCCTCCACCACCACTGTCGCCACCACCCAACACCACCGCTACCATCATCACCTCCCAATACCACCATTACCGCCGCCGCCATCCACCACCACCGCCATACGACCAAACGTTGTATAGTATTGAAATTTTATCAGGCCTAATACAATCAGGTCCTATACTATCATGCCTTATACTATACAACATACCATACATGCCCTTAAAGAAAATAATTAAAATAAGGAAGATAATTTAGAGATGAAGAAGCTTCAACGTTAAGATAATAATTCATTATGGCAACCCAATTTATGTAGCTTATTTAATGATTCTTATGAAACCAACCATACCCCTTAAATTGTTAACTCACTCCCATGTTGTTACTAACTATCCTCCCCAAACTCACTACCCACAAGCAACCATCATACAAGTGTTATGGAGTGCACATGCATGAAGAACAAAGAAGCTATCTAGAGGACATTCTACGAGCCGCTATCTAGACAAGTTAAAAGTATACGAAACTAATCATAAACCCTTTGCTATGAGCGATTATTCTTATCTACCTATACTCAATTTCTTCATGGTTCAGATGAATTAAGTAATTAACACATTCGTCAAGAGACAATTAACCACTAGAGATTATGATTATCCACTTC
Source organism: Lotus japonicus (assembly GCF_012489685.1). Lineage (NCBI taxonomy): Eukaryota > Viridiplantae > Streptophyta > Magnoliopsida > Fabales > Fabaceae > Lotus > Lotus japonicus. The sequence continues at coordinate 100,017,978 of NC_080041.1, forward strand.
GTATATCAAGCACAAAGAAAAAATACCAATCATGAAAAGAAACTAAACAAGAGGACAGATAAAAATGATTCACATCATCAATTATGTTGCAACCTCGAGAAAGATATTTGTATACTTTTGTTATGTCTTGAGGTGTTGAGTTTTCATTCAATTATGTCTTGATCTTTGTTCACCGGACATTGATCCTTCAAGTTGTTACCGAATAACTTGGATTTCTTTTGAATTTGAGCACTACAACATATTTTTGAAACCACCCAAATGTATAGTATTATTGCATATAAATCACTAGACTTAAAAGAACACAAAGAAGACCTTATCCAAGTCCCCAATATGCTATTTGGGTGCTTTTGTTTGCTTGTGTTCTTTTCACGCGTTGACAATACTGCAACAACCCCTTTTTTTGGGCACTACTTGAGCAATGAGGAAAAACGGATGAGCATCCTAATGCCCAACAACTTTCGCGCCAATGCGTCCCTATCTCGAACGTCTTGTTTGGGTCAAGGTAAGTAAATATTTGTTGCCTAGTGATTAACAATGACCTCAGTACATATTGTCTATGTTTATCTACTATTTGTTCAAGTGCACAAAGTAAGGAAAAAGAGCTTAATCTCAAACTTCCCTTTCTTTCTCAAAGCTCTCCGACTCTTCAAGAAGGAGAGTGGCAATGCTTGAAGCCTTGAACCATAAAGTTTTTATGGTGAGAAGTGAAACAAAAATGTGTACGAATAGAAGAAGACCTATAATAGCCTAGCCAACAAGATCCTATTAAGTGGTCCAATCAGTCTAATGTGTGATGTTTAATAAGAAGAATCTTCCAGTAATTAGTTGATTAGGGATTGAATGGGAAAATGAACTATTATTACCTAGTCACATCGAAAATATGAAACAGTTTCTTTTAGTTAGGTCCGATTTGCGCTACCTCAAAGACTGGATTCAAGTCCCTTCTAATGATAGGGTCGATTTACAGTTTTTGGTTGCAAGACCTAAATCCAAATATAGAATTTAAAATCGAGTTCATTCCTAAGTAACAGTAACTAGTTTCTCAATATAAACCTTCTTAATTAATATATTTTAAAGTGTGTTGAACAAATGAGAAATTGCTACAAATTATAATATTAATTTTTAAGGTAAATAGAAATTTAAATTTACATTTTTAAGAATTAAGAATTAAATTATCTTTTTCTTATCAAAGAATAGAATTAAAATATCTAATTAATCCTTCTATTGAGGATTAAATTGAGCTATGGGACTATTCGATCTGTCTGGGTTAAAAGTTACTGAGAGCCTGCTGAGAGTATAGTAAGTAAAGCTTCGTCGTTAGGCTTTGAGGAAGCAGATTCGGTTGCTCCGCCGAGACGATGGGTGGTTTCCGGTTAGTTCTGGCGGTGGCTGTGTTCCTCGCCTGCTTGATCTCCGTCTCTCTGTCTTTCCAATCCGATGAACTTCTCGACGACGAAGAATTCGGCCTCGAAGGTGGACGCCCATCCCAGTCCGAATCCCGTCCTCCACCTTCCACCACCACCACCAATCGGAAGAGATTTTCCGACTCCTCCTCCGATTCCAAGATCCAGTTCATTCTCCAACACGCCTTTGGAGACTCCGATTTCACCGACGCCGGCAACTTCTCCGCTCGCCTCAAAACTTGGAGCCACGGCGCTCAGGTACCTTCGCTTCAAATCTAGTAGAAAATTTATTGAATTGGTATTGCGTCGATTCGAATCTATGCAAAACTGTGAATATTTTGACTTGTTAATTTCACCTTATTGTGCTGAGTTCGAATTGATATATATGATTATATGCAAGATTCATGCACTGAAAAACGGTTTTGATCTGTGGCAGACACTGACGAAGCTGCGGTTTACACGGGATACGTTTACTGATGTTGAGAAGAACAAGTTTCAAGTAATTTGTTTGTTTTCCATTGAGCTATTTTGCGTGTGAGTGTGTTTTCGCGCCTTTGTTAGCTTTGTGTGAATGTTTGGGACTGTTCTATTATTGCAGGAGCTGTTGCAAGGAGATGATTTCTATAAGATTAGATTGCCATCCAATGTTTTGAGTCCTCCAGGAAGGGACTATATTGTTTCTTCAGTGAAAGCTGTAAGTGTGAATATAGATAGTTTAGTATTAGATAGTAGGAAACAAAAGTCAAGGACCCTTTTCAATCAAGCATGGTGGTCCTGGCCCTGGCCATTTACTATTCATACTATGGTTTTACTTTCATGTTTATAATTGGGAAATGTGAAGTTTTTAGTTCCTTGATCTTTTTATTATTTTTCTAGCATTTTTTTGGTGAAGCATATAATGGGTGGTACTGCGGTATGATAGTTAGCAACATTGTTCTAACAATACTGGGTGTGGTTTGTTCCACACTTGCCTGATACTGAGTGAAAGTTAAACTGCTTCTTCTGTTTAACTCTTTTCCTGGCATCCCTTTTCAATGTGTGAATAACTTTCAGTAACTTGAATCCTTGTTATACTGCTGCTGGATTTGTCAATATTTTTGGTAGTTGTGGCTCTCTTAGTTGTTCTTTCAGGGACTCTTTGAGCTATTGTCTCCAATTAGAACTAACAGTTCTGCCTTTTTGAATCCAGAGATGTCTTCCAGGGGATGGATTGGAGGAGCATTTTGTAATACACACGGTAATTTATGTTATTAAACTAAAATATGCTGTTTATACTGCAATTATGGGCTTCTATCTGCAAAATAACTTCTTCTCCACTCAACTCAAATTTTGATACATGAAGAGGCTTGTCATGGATACTCTCTTGCCATTTGAAAATCAAACGCAAGGGTCTCATGAAAGTGGGAAAAATAGTGAAAGTCTTTTGATGTAGATTCAATTAATCATTTTACTAGGAATATCCAGAATATGATAGGATTATCGATTCATAAGCAGGGTGTGTGCTATACTGCTGTATCATTTTAATATGGGGTTGACAACACTGATCAAATCCGAAATTTCAATAGATCTATAGAGAGTAACTTCATTTTGGAGGTTTCTCTTGAAGGTTTTTATAAACTAGCTTTACTCTTTCCCAGCATCTCTAGTGCTTTCTTTGCCTCAAATTCTTGGATTCTACTATAAAAAAAACACAGGTTTGACCAGTCTCTCTTGTGGTTGAACTCTCAAAGTCTATTTCTCGCATGCCTTTCTGTGAATATCATCTTGTAGAGATAACTCCACAATCCTTCCTTAATTTCTTTATCAGTAGCTAAGACTTTCCTACCTTCATTCTTAACACCTCTTGCACTAAATCCCTTGTTTTCTTACTCATCTCTTGGAAATCTTGTATATATTTCCCCCCTCATTTCCCAACCCTTTTGACTCAGTAAGAACTACTTATGCTACCTTTCAAAATGTCTTTTGATCAATAACATTATTTAGCCAAGTTACATTACTAGCCTATTGGCACACTAGAGGCATTTTTATGCAAAATGATATTCTCTTAATTTTATATCCATTTTATATTTACGAAAAAGGAAGAGTCTTAAATCATAGCTGTAGTTTTTATAGTGAGACAGTTGATTTTGGGAAAAAAAGGTAGAGAAAGTGGATTTTAAATGTGTTTTCATATGAATCAGGCTATCGAGTGCCAAAAAGACACAATGATGAATACAGAAGTAGAAAGTATTTAATGAATGGTACATCATTTAAGGGAACTTTGAAAGCTTTACTTTGTATTTAATACTTTTCATTTATGAATCCTTAACAGTCACAAGTGCCTTAAAGACGCTTGTTGGCATTTCCCAGTTCATATTTCATATTTCATGTAAATGGAGGAGACTTGAGAGAGCATGGGCGTTGTTCCCTATAAATTAGTGTATAATACTTCAACCTGGAAACAGGACTGAACTTTGTCTGTATAGCTTTTCTTACAGAGCAGATATTTCTTTTTAATCTTATTGAGTCTCAGTCTTTCTATTTTTTCTGTTTCAGGAAGGTGTTAACATCTTGGCTGTCAATTATGGTGCCCATGGGGCTTGCCCTTATCCCCGGCAATTGAAGCTTGTAAGTCACATCTGCTTTTGACAACTGCACTCATTTCATGTTTCTCATTGAGCATAGCCCAAGTTTAAAACTTACCAACATGTCTTATTGTTATCTATTTTCTTATCCTATTGCTTCTGTTATTTTGTAAATAGAGTTGGTTTCTGTAAAAGGTAGAACAACCATCTGTTACTCTAATTATTTGTGCTGCCCATGGAGTCACTATTCAATATTCCTATTTCTTTCCTTAACATACGAAAATTGATATCAATGAAGAATTTATTCAATGTTTATATTTGTTTTTGCCATACATGCAGTCATTTGCTTAAGCATCTAAAATGATTGTCGCATGTAAGGGCTGTGAAGGCTAGTTTTACAATCTAGAATTCAAATATAAAAGTGTACTTAGATCCAAAATTAGCAGATGGAAGTTTAGACCAAAGATGGGTTACCTTGTGAATATATTAGGGTCCTTAATCCTAATCCATGTTAGTTTTAAAGAGTAAAATTATCATATATGAAGCCTTTTATAAATTTAGTTTCAAGGAATATTCCATAGTCCATACATATGTCCTGGTTGATTTAATAACCTGCTGTGCTACAACTTGTCCTTTGTTCTTAAGAGTAACTAGATTTGAGAAAACTCTCTTGTGCATGTTTCAGCTCTATTTCATTACTAGTCCAATGGCTTATTTTATAACGTAAAAGCTAATTGTATACATGCTTTTGTTTTCTTGGCCTCAGCCAGCAAAGTGGTCTTTCAAGTCACACACAGTTTTGAAGAACAGTGAACAGGCACCGAGGTATATGTACTACGATTGACATTTTCACTCCTAATTGTTTATTTTTATAAAAAAAGTGCAGGATGAAGGTTCTCTCTTAATTGCCAATTTTAGAAGGTTTTCTCCCTTTGTAAAACTAAGGAACAAAAAGTGCAGAATGAAAAACTGCTAGTGTATTGAAATTATGATATTGATTATATAACTTATACACATTATATGGAAATATAATTAGATCAAAATAATAGTCAAATGTCTTGTTCGCAGCAAACTATTTGCTGAATTCAATGTCCAGTATTTTATTTTAAAATTTGAGTTGCTTGTTTTCAGTGGATCTTTTGCATGCTTTTCTCAAATATCTCAATTAAAATGAAAAAAAGAACATAAAAAAGTGGAAAATTAGAATTTGAAAATAGCTTCCCCAACTAGGAGCCTGTTTGTCTATTTCTCATCCCTCTTTCCGAGGCATGGAAACTGAAGTTAACCCCCCAACTCTACCCTGAGCCTCTGTCTTTTGAACTTCAGTTTGTGTCCTCCCACTATAATACAAACAGGCCCTAAATGTTTCCATCTTGTTGTCTGGACTTTGTTGACTAGATTCATATGGTCCTTATCTTATAGACTAGGAAGGAAGGAAACCTTTTGCAGTTTAGATCATTGACATTACACGTGATGTAACTGTTGAATCATCCTTATTAGAAGTTTTTACTTGTGCAGTTTGTGTTTTTTTTTTATATTCAACAAAAACATTTTTTTGCTTCCACAGAACGCCAATATTTGCTGAAGAGGTGCTTGGTGGAGAGGGAATAGATGGCGAAACTATAAAGCCAATAGAAAGGTCCTTTTGGGCTAAATATGTGAGTATACAGCATACATGATTGCTTGATCTTTAAGCCACGGCTTTTCCTTTTTTAATTACACTAATCAGTTCTTCTTATGTGGAAACTTCACATGAAATTATTTGTCTATCTTTTCATAAGTATTAATCAGGTGTATGAAGAGAGACATAGATACAATATTTTACTCGACATTGTCATGAGAGAATCCAAATCCATGTACATATGTATTTATTTTCTAAAAAATCTCATTTGGAACCTGTTCAATATCAGTGGATGTACCTGATCCCTCTCGGACTCATTGTAATGAATGCGGTTACCCAAGCGATGAATATGCCTGAGGAACAGGCTGGTGCGCAAGGTGGCGCCGGACCTGCACCGCAGCAGCTAGGATCTGCTGCAGCTCAGCGCGGAACAAACTCTGGTGTGCGGAGAAGATGATCATTCATTTGGGAAGACAATCTTAGATTGACCTTTGATGTAACATTTCAAAATAATTTTAGTTGCATGTTAATATTGTGAGGTCTGTAAGAATTTTTTTTAATTTGATTTGCCTGTAAACTTTGAAACAGTAGTATCTTGAAGTTTTCCAATTAGATCGAGTAATTAATGTCATATTGAAATTTTGACACGAAAAGAAGTTTGACTCAGGAGCACTGCTGTTTCAGTTTGAAATTCATGATTTTAATTTTTGAATGCAAGTTTATTTTGATAACTTGCACACATGAGCTTCTATATTTTGCTCCCTCCCTGCTTGGACATATATTTGAATCCCCATAGTATATTAATATGTGCACTCATTTTTGTATCTATCATTCACATTTATCAATATTCAATATGATTTGAAGAACGTACTCAAATTCCTAGAACAAACTTGAGCCCTCTACAATGTCCTTTGCAATATGCTTTGAATCTAACCGGGCTCTCACTGCTGTCACTATGCTTTTTAATCATTCAAGCAGGAAGCATTACAATATCATGAGACTTGTTTTTTCAACGGATTTTTTTGTCATTCATAAGACTCAGTCTGAGAACTTATTTAAAGAGAATTAGACAATTAGACATGTATCACTGAACCAATTGGTTTCAACTAGCGTTTCACAAAGTTCTATTTATATTAATCAATTTCTTAAATCCTCATTTGGTTGGTTAATGAAATGAACATACACCGGAGTTACAAAATAGTTGAATTGGACAGCAAATGAAAATGCTGAGACCTTAGCATTAGTACTAATGCAATTGCAAGGGGACGTTAGCGGGCAAAAAGTTGATGAAACTTTTATTAAGTATTGAGATGAAAATGTTCACATTACAGCCAATTAGTATCCAAACACTTGATTATCAGGATAATAACTTCAATGGCACCAATGATTTTCAATTTTCATTGATTCACCGTGCAATGTTCACGTTTATCCCATAAATATCAACATAATCATAATCATAATTCATAACAGTCAACAACTTCTTCCCAGCCCGAAAACATATCACAAAGAAGGACTCTTTATCCCATCATAGTTCATCCTGCAGATCAAAGAAATGGATTCTTTTAGAACAACAAACTTAAAGATGTCAAAGATTGCATATTAATCACAATCGTTCCACAAGCTGAAAACACAAGGATAGCTTCTCCCTCCTTTTTATTCTTTAAACTGAAGTTATGACATGAAAAGCTAAGCTTAAACAAAATTAGTGACCAAGTTTGGTGAGGGATCATCAAAATGCCACGCTATCTCTATAAATGTAACAACAATGCTAAATCTTACGAAAGAAAATTGCAAAAAATGCAAGAAGTGGCGATAACTAGCACTTCTATGTTTCTTACAGCAACTTTCAATATTTTCCATGAATGTAATTTCTAATTACCAAGAGAAAGAATAACAATGAAGAAATTGGGACTTACATGATCATCATAACCACGACGATACTGCATATGGAAAACAACAAAACAAAGTGTTAGAAATGCTTGTCCTCGTTGCAACACAGGGCAACAAAAAGTATCATCAAATTGGAATCTAAATCCAAAAACTCAAATATAACAAAATTCAGCACAATAACCACTCCAACATCATTCCATTAACATGATTTTTTTTTCTAGGTTTTGTAGACATTTTGCTGCCTTAGTAGTAGTGAGAAACACATAAACCAATTCAGTCTGTTGTTTCTTTTATTCTTTGTCAAATACATGTATTGAGATATAAGTGAAGTAGTATAGCTGATATTTTTTAAATAAAGTTCATTCTCAAACAAAGATTGCAATTATATCTTTTTGTTTCAAGGGAACTAGGTAGTGTTCAGCTCCAAAAAAGGTCAGCCACAAAGATATAATTACTAAGAGAACTTGATGACTTTTACCAGAAAAAAGGCCTAACTTAAAGTGAAATACTTCTGATAAAATTATCAAGTAAGTTGGTTTATCTACCACACACATTTTACCAATAGAAGATAGATCAAAGCTAGAATTGAAAAATACTAGAATGATATCCAGTTTCTATAGAACATGATTTCTATTTTCTATCCTATAAAAGGGAGTGATGATTCATTAATAATGAAAATAGCAAATATTGACTATATTCATGTATCATACAGACCTTTCTATATCTGTCTCTGTGTCTGTCCCTGTGATGTCGGTCATGGCCTCTCTCTTTCCTCCTCCTCTCACCTTCTTCTCTTGCTCTTTGAGCCTCCTGCATAAATGTGAGTTTAGATTCTGGAAAAGAAACCAGGTGACTTATGGCAGATGAAGGAACTAAAAGGTGTATATTCAAGTACCTCCTCCTCTTTAGCTTTTCTAATTTTCTCTTCTTCCTCAAAAGCCTCCTTTTCAATCTGAGATGCCACAAAATAAGGGTCACTAGGAGAATTGAATTCCATTTTTATGACTTGATGGATACTTTCGGAGGTAAATCAAATATTACTTTGAAAAGGCTTAAGTTTCTAGACCATTTCTAGAATCAAATGCAAGTTCCTGAAAAACTAACCTCCCTGTTGGCAAAAACTTCATCAACAACTTCTCTTGCATAATCAGGATCATCACAAATCAAAAAGTTGTCAAAAACTGAACCGCCTTTAACCTGAACCACAATATTTTCCTTTAGCCTAATAGTTCCAGACCTCCAAGAGAGAAAGAAGATCTACGGAATAATATACAACTCATCACCAAATATGGAAGTTTACATTCATTTTACCTGCCAAACTTCGATGCCAACATACTTGATAGGCTTAAGCACATAAAGATCAGGGTCATCTTCAAACTCTAATACGGGGAAAAACGAAATTTATGCATTTAGTAGTGTGCATGTAAGTCTGAAATATATAAAAAATTAAGACAAAGAACCTGGATATTATATAGACACTTGAACAAACCTGGATTATCTTTCCATTGGACTTTCCACTTCCCTTTGTAGTTAGGGTTCTTGATTTTCTGTCAAAATAGAGGTTGCAAGTAAGAGATGATGCTGATGAAAGAAAACTGACAGAATATAGGAAAAAGAAAAACTAATGCTTGCAGCTGTACAGCACCCCAAACTTGATCAACAAACCTTTCTTTTCCACGGTCCTTTGTATGCAGGATTTGGTATCTTTGGTGCTTTCCATATTCCATCTTCATCTTCATCCCAACTATCAGGCTAATTAAAAGAAGAAAAAATGCATAAGATTTTTCTTTAAAAAAAAATCTACATTCATCTCTTTATTTAGAAGTCATCATATTAGAAAACAAGAGAAAATGAAGAGAAAAATACAACAATGTGACATATTGAGGATGCAACTAGCATCCACCCTGTAAACTAGAAAATTTAAGATATCTTTGGAGGAATTTGTAGTTTTTCTTCCCCATGAAACTAACCTCTTTAGCATTTGGGTCAGGAATTTCAGCTGGGATTGAATCATAGCCCTGCAAATGCAAAACCAATAAACCAATAAATGAGTTTTCCATACTCATGGAACAAAACTACCACCCCCTTGTTGTATTATCTTTATTGAAAAAGTTTGAACTTTCAGATACCTTAGGTTTGACATCATTAGGGTCTTCAATGTATTCTTTGTCATCCCAATCTGCAGGCTGCAAGTTGGGAGAATTTTTAACTTCAAAATATAATTCATTGGCAGAAGAAAAAAGATAACAATAGAATATGAGTGGGATAAGGTAAAGTCCTTTTATGGAAAAACCGAAATCCGAATTGAGTTATAAAAATAATATTGTCGTGAGATTTAGAACACCAAAAGAACCATGCCATGCTTGAGGAAAATGTCATAATTTGACAATAGATTGCATGTTTGGAAACTCGTTCTAAAACCATGTTAAAGCCAAAATCATGATGGACAGAAGCAAAAGCTAAGGGAGAAGTTGCTTCTGCCCACCATGATTTTGACTTCACCGTGGGTTTCGAATGAGTTTCCAAACATGCACACTGAGTAAAAAGCTCAAAATGACACCTTTTTCGCCTTGACATCTTTGATTTTTCGCGGAGGAAGAATGTCCCAATCTGTATACATGCTTCCGGAATCTCGCTCTCTATTATCAACCAGGACACTATATGAGGCATCTGGCCTTAGAATGAATGTGTAGAAGTGAGTTAGCTTGTCAGTTTCACATTGCAGGTCCTTCTTTACGGGGTAATTTTGACCTTGGTAGGAGAGTATGAGATGGAGCTTCTTTACATCTGTGCCACACAAGTCTGGTCCAAACATTACACTATAGAGAATTTGTCAGTGTGACATTCTTTTCTATTGAAAAATAGACAATGTGGAGAAGCAAGGAAAAAATGAAGATCTCTGCTAGTACACTATGAATAAATATGATTCAAGGTGAATCAATGTACTATGCTTTAATGTTGATTCTCATTGGTCTACTTAAGCTTCTAAATGACACTAAAACAAACGAGGAAACAATGAAAATTTAACAATGTCTTTTTTTTTATATAGATTTTAGCTTACTTAGGTTGCAGATGAACTATTTGTTCACTTGGTGTAGTTCAAGAATCAAAAGTAAAGTGAACAATGGAATAAGCAACACACCTGTAAGGCGTATCCCCACCGAACTTCTTTTGATTCACAAATCCAGAGAGGAGCTTTATGTAACCTCCACCACACTCAATTTCTTGCTCAAATTTTACAGAATACTGAAGGACCAATGTTCTGTTCTTGTTGCTGAATTCTGGTATCTTTGCAGAGATAGCAAAGTGTTTGGCATCAGTAGATGTTTGGATACCTACAAGCTCCCACAATATTATTACAATAACAATCAAATTCCTGTCACCACCATTTTGTACATAAATGGACGACAAGGCAATTAAAAGTAAATTCCACATAATAATGTGTGTTTAACGAAATGAGTTCTTATGGGAGTAAATTACTCTCTCTCCCTCTCTTATTTTGTATTTAAACTCTAAACCTCCCCATTATGATGAAAATTGAAAATTACAAAAAATGTCTCATATATTTACATTAAAAACAAGCAAAACTAACTCCAAAATGTTGTAACAACAAACAGATTTGCTAACTGAATCATTACTTCACTCAGGTATTTAAGCCATGTTTGGATATCTGTTGGCACCAGTGTAAACAGATGTTAGCATGCACTTTGGGACAAAAAAGTGAATGGAACTCTTCTTATGGATTGAGAGGAAAGTCCGTTCACGTTTCACTCAACTGGTATCGAAACACAACTTAGAAGTCAACTATCATTCCTACACTAGTTCAGCCTCATATGTTGAAAAAGGGACATAATACACTTAACTTAAACCTTGATATCATTAATGCAAAGTGTCCATCCTCAACTTTGTGCTGTTAAAACAGCTGACATTAACTTAACAACAATCCATTTTACATTCCATGTTTAGCAAGTTGCCAAGATCACATTGAAGTCAAACAGGTGGCACCAAAGATAGACATTTAGACAATAAAGGAATACTAAGTGTATGTTTGTAAATACTTCTACAATTGATTCTAAAGTCAAAATTAATTCTGGACAGAAGCTTTTATGAGTAGGCTCTGAGCAGAGAGAAATTGATCCAAACATGTTGTAAATGAACAATTACCTTTATCATCTGGATCTCCAGCCCATTTTCCAGCCGTGTGCTTGAATGAACCAGCTTTTCCTTCACTGCTTTTCCAGTCTGATTTCACCCAGCGACTTTGCCATCCATCTTCACAAAATCCAATACATTGAATTCAAACCCCATATCATATCATCAATGAAAAATATAAAACACCCACAAGTGATAAAGAGAAGCTGATTCTAAAGCTAGAATCAATTCCGGATAGAAGATTCCGTGAGAAGCTGATTATCCAAACATGCCAAAACTATAAGCTGAATTCAACACCCCACATAACTTGTTATGTTAGGTGCTGTCTTTTTTAAGTTAACATTCTTTATTGGTCAATAAAGTACAGTCTAGTAATCATTAGTGAAAACCAATCAACTAAAAATAACAATAGAAAACATATCAAACATCATTTTCCTTGTGATTTATCCTTAACCATACAAGGAAGCAAGGAATAATATTTACTCATTTAGAAAAGAGTAAGAGAAGAAATTGACACTTCCTGAATGAGAAAATTTGAATTACACACTAACCAGCCATACATACATAAATACATGGTTTATATACATATTAATAGAAAAATAATCAATCATCTAACTGATCACACACAACACAACAATCACCTATTTACAACATGCTTTGATATCACGATTTGCATAGAATCCAAGACAAGTTTATAGATTCTAACTCAACCAACTTTTCACATTTGTTAACAGTTGGAATAAACAATGTAAAAGTAAAGCAACAATAGAACATAGAATAAAATTAAAATACCATCAAAGCGCTCTTCAAAAATGATTTCAGCAACGGAAACCTGAATTAGAAGCAAACAAAACAAGACAAGCTTGTTCAACACAGTTAAGGCATTTTCTGCCATTTATGTATTAAGCAATATTTGCTCAATGACACTTCCACCTTCCATTTGCAGAGTTGAACTTACTTATAGAGGCAATACCTTCATCTTTGCCCCCTCGTGTCTTCTTAATTACTTATATGCCACACACTAAAATGAATTTTTAATAACTAAATACTTATTATGTTTTACATATATTTTCAAAAGATATGATGGTCTATTCCCTTATTCAGGGTCTTAATATCAAAGTCTTTCAAATAAATCAATTACTTCTTTAAAATATTCATTTTGAAAAATGCCTTTTATTGTCTAAAATATCAAAGAAATTGATTGTTAAATTATCCAATTGTAAGACTTTAATGTTCAAAAGAGCCCTCTATTTTATTTTAACCAATAGTTATTCAATTAAACATTAATTGTTCAAAAGAACTAATAGTTCACAAGAGCAAAATAGTCCTTATTGTTCAGTGTGATGAATATCACAATAAGCTTAAGCTCCACTATTGTAAATTTAATTTTTTCTTCCAAATTAATATTACCAAAACACAAATTAATTAATTTTATCATTTTTATATTTTAAAATTAAAAAAATTATAAGTTGATTGTAATCATTACCAACACTTACTAAAATAAGCTTGATCCTTTTTGCTTATGCTTTTGGCGTGTATCTCACTGGGGAAAGAAAATTGCTGTTGATTATAGAAAAGCCATGATCATTAGTGTTGAAATTGTCCAATAGAGAGCTAATTTTGACGTGGCTATGGCCAATGATACCACTTCTTTCATTCATTTCTGTGTCATTTTTATTTTTGTTTTTGTTTAAATGAAACAAAATACCAAGTCAAGGTCTACGAGACTTTAGAAAAATCATCAAACCAAAGAAGAAGGCAAGTGAGAGACATGATTTTTATGATTAACAAGTTTTTGTGTTCAAGAGTTCAGTGACCCTTTCCATACCCCTTCGGAGAAGGTTCAAGGAATGTATTTGAATTGTCAACGACGACCCAAAGTCAACCTGGCTACGTTGACTCAAAGTCTATCATTCTGTTTCTTTCAATTCTTCCATTTTACATACCTCACTTCCGAGTAATAATAATTTTTTGGTTTAATACATCAAAAGGTCCCTGGAATTGTAAAGAGAATTAGTTCTAGGACCTGAATTTTTTTTGCATCAAATTGGGTCCCTAAGAAATTTTTTTTAATTCAATTAAGGCCAAAGTGTGTCAGTTCAATTTTGTCCTAGTCATCAATTCCACGCGGCTTTTTTTAATTTTTTTCAATAAAAAATTATAAAAAAAAATTAATTTTTAATTCCAACTCATCTCATTTATTTAAGGAGAAAAATAAAAATAAAATGGTAAATAGTCAATTTGGTCCCTAAATGTGTGAGCCGACTTCACATTGGTCTCTAAACTTTTAAAATGCCTCTCGCGGTCCCTGAATGTAGCAAAACTCATTCACGTTAGTCCCTCGGTTAAAAACATGTTAATGGACGTTAACAAATTTATTTTTTATAATTTTTTTTACCTGGGTGGACTGCCTACGTGGAATTGGAATGTTGAGAAAACATTTAGACGTCAAATTAGTCCCTCGATGTGGCAAACTAGTCCTCAATGTGGAAAAAAAAATTCTATCACCTCTAAATTCTGATTCAGATCCAAAAATCTTCCAACTTCATCACAAATTGAACCCAAAAAACTTCAACAATGACGTAGTTTTCACGATGAGAGCTTTCAACCCATCCTGTTTAGATTTTTTCTCTCTAAAACCCCATCTTCTTCTTGCTGCAATCTCAAAGTTCTCAACTTTCTTACTTCCATAAGAGTGAAATCCAACATCTTCATTCCCTATTTCCCACCTTCTCCAACATGTACGATAAAACAAACATACCCAGAAAGCAGAACAAGTTCATCATCTTACAAAAGTTATGTTGAAAATGAAAAGGAGAACTTACTCTTTGTAGGAGATCAACAAATATCAAGACAGAGTTACATTTGTCAAGAAAAAACATCATTTTTTTTACATTCTTCAAATACCCAATTCATGATATATTCAAGAAAAGAAGGTCGAGTAAAAGAATGAAATTTTGGAAACAAAGATACAAACATGCAAAGTGCATAAAATGAAAGATACAAACATGTAAAGTGCATAAAATGAAAGAGGAACTAAAGGGTAGGATTTTGTGAAGGATATGCAAGATCTTCACTCTCATCTCCGTCCCCAGCAATAGACGATGGTGTAGAGTCTCTGCGAATTGTGAATTTACAATTTAGAGACCAAGATGAAGGGTTTAAGGGAAAATGTTACAGGACGTGAAGCTATGATTATTCTCCCTCAAGTATCCTGGCCAGCAGCGCATGGCGGAGTGGTACCTCTTTTCGGATCCCTCCCGACTCGAATCCAACCGCGCGGGTTGGAGTAGCTGGATTTGGACCCTCCGAATCTGAGATCGGATTTGTGGAAGAATATGAAGGTTGAGGGAGGAGGAGGAAGAAGATGAAGTTTCATTTTCTTCATTTTTTGGGGGAAAATAAATAATTTCCACATCAGCACTCTTGGATGGAAAAAAAATTCCACATCACTGATTCCGTTAACGTCCGTCAATTTATTTTAACCTAAGCACTACCGTGAATGAGTTTTGCCGCATTCAGGGGACCGCGATAGGCATTTTAGAAGTTTAGGGACCAATGTGAAGTCGGCTGACACATTCAAGGACCAAGTTGGCTATTTACCCAAAAATAAAAATATTAAAAAATTACAATGTATTTAACTTTGATCCTAATTATATCTTAATCCTTATCTCCTTCCATCTCCATGGAATCAACAACAACAAATTCAGAAAGAAAAAATTCTCAGAATCAACAATAAATCTAACATCAACCACCATCTTCATCCTCAAAGTTCAAACCACCAAAAACCTATTCCCTTTACCAAGAAATCAACCCACAAAAAACAACTAAAAAATCCAGAAATAAACCCAGAAACAACCACAAATTCAACATCACCCATCATCTTCATCTTCAACCCCAATCCACCAAAAATCTCTTCCCCTTACCCAAAAACCAACCCCACAAACCTCCTACCCTCCTCCCACTGTTCTGGAACCCAAAAAATCTACATCTGTGGGTATAACCAAGAAGCATTCTTCTTCACAACTTTGAATCCACTTTTGCAATATATAAAGCCAGAAATCACACCCCAAACATAAACCCATAAAATAGTTGAAGAACAAAAGGGGAAGAAGCTCATAATTTTCAATCAGAAAATGGGTCTTCATCTGGTGCTTTTGGGTACAATTTCTCCGCCACCACTTGATCTCCCCAATACCGCCGCTCAACCTCCACCGCGCCGCCGCTCGATGTCGTCATAGTCGCCGTTGCAGAATATGTTGTCGCGGGCACAAGGAGGAGTCGTCGTACCCAAGGTCAACGGATATAATGGTTCCATAAGGCTTGAACAAATCAAGTAGGTGAGCAGCGTTGAAGCTTTTGGGAAGATTGCAGACATAGAATCTTTGTCTGGGTTTGTTGGGTGGGTGGGGGTGGGGAAGAAGAAGAAGAATGGGTTTTCTTATTCTCTCCTCAGTTAGGGTTCAATTTGGGGGAAGATTGGGATTGAGTTTAATTTGGGGGTGAAAATGTTTTAATTAGGGATTGGTTATAAAGATTATTAGATTAGATTAGGTTAAAGTATTAGATTAGTTCATTAGTTAGATTATTAGATTGTTTAGTTAAGGATTATTAGATTAGGTTTTTTATTAAGTTTTTAATTTTTTTTTCTGATTAAATGATTGAGTTGGAATTAAAAATAATTTTTTTTATTTTTTTAATTAAAAAAAATTATAAAAGCCACGTGTAATTGATAATTGAGATAAAATTGAAGACTGACACACTTTGACTTTAATTGAATTAAAAAAAAAATTCTAGGGACCCAATTTAATGCAAAATTTTTCTAGGCCCTGAATTTGATTCCCTTTACAATTACAGAGGCATTCTGATGTATTAAGCCTAATTTTTTTACCATTAACTCATAATATGTGAGAGGGATACTCAATGCCTCATTTTATAACAAGGTCCAACATAGTTACTAGATAGTTGAATTTTTAAGTATTTGATCGATAAAAAAGTATTTAATCGAATCAATAAAAAAAATGTCTTTAGTTGAGAGTTCAATCTTTGGATGATGTTTATGAAGAATCATTTATTAGGAAAAATTCTACCTACTTAATATGATCTTGAAGTGCTCTGGACTGTAAGACTACTATGGTGTGAAAATAAAGAGTCTAATTGACATGAAAACACAACATTGAGGGGTTTTTCAAAAGCTCATTCATCGTATCATTTCAAATGTAATCAAAATCAACCATTCGTTAAGTGCAAGTTTTAATGACAAATCCTTAATGGATTGATAAGCTAAGCATGTGGGTCATTGGTGATTAAATCAAACTTAGCTACTTGTGATTCCCTACTTATGAAACTTTCTCACACGAGCTCCACTCTTGTGTATGATTAAATGAGAAAAAAAATTATGGAAGAGACTATTTAATTCCAAGTGGCTCATTTCATTGAGATGCAAATTTACTAATCAAGATTAAAAAGGAAAAAAAAGAAATTAGCATTTTACTGGTCCATCCTTTCGGTAATGAAGTCATGGTAAGGGGTAAGGGTTCATACTCGAAGAAAATTAAACTACTTACACCAAGTTGAATATTTTTTGGTACCACTACAAGAAGATGAGGAAAAGGGTTCGTCTTAGATTGACGCCAGATGGTTTTTATAAGGGTTCGTCTTAGTTTGTAAGTGGTGGGGATGACTTGATATGGCTCGATTTGGGTAAGTCTTTCCATCGTTCATGTGAGTTCAAAGTTGGGAACTTTGGGGGTGGCTACATTTGGACATTTCGGCTCGATCTAGGTTAGATTCTTCGTCACTCTTGTGGGTTCAAAGTTGCAAAATTTGAGGGTGGTTCGATCTGGATTCGTTCTATGCTTTCTTCTTCTTCTTAACTAATGCAAGCATGGTGGTGGTGGGTTCCTTCCAACTCTTCGAATATTTTGAATATTTGTTGTGAGAATGTGAGGCTGCGAAGATGGTGGTGGTGGGTTTTGGTGCTTGGCAAGAGCAAAGAGGGTTGTGGTCATATTTTAACTCATTTTTCTTAGTCATTGGTCCAAGTAGTACTAGGATAATTTAACTCATATTTGTGTCATTTAACAAGCCCAGAGAAATCATAAGAGAAAACAAGAAACATAATAACAAATAAATAATAATCCGCTCCTAAAGCCAGAGTAGCTAGCTAGCTAGCTAAGAACTATCTTCCGGACATAATGAACGAATTATAAGTAGATGTACAATCCACAATACTATGTGTTCTTTGACTCGACATGGAGTCCAACAACCTTGGCATGTTGTTACAATTTGCTGTACTCTCTTCATCCACGTTGAGCAAATCCAGATGAATCATTCTGGTATCTGGTGGCTCCTCCACCCTCACGCGCCCTTCAAGCATATCAACCACTTGAACCATGTTAGGCCTCAACCTTGGCCTTTCTTGCACGCACCACAGAGCAACAAAAACCAATGTTCTTACCTCCCTCTCATCAACACCCTCGCATGCCATCAACCTATGGTCAACAATTTCCATGAACTTACCTTCCCTCACTTTCTCATTCACAATCTTTGGAAAGTGTTGCCATTTTCTTCTAGACTCGACGTCCTTTTCATCTTTTACTAAGCACATATTTTTCCTGCCTCCAATAATTTCCAAGAGAACCATCCCATAACTATAGACATCAGTTTTATCTGATATACCTTGTTCCAAGAGCCACTCAGGAGCCAAGTACCCTCTTGTTCCTCTGATTGTAGATACCACTTTGTTTTCATCCTTACCAATAAGCTTGGAGAGACCAAAATCAGAAACCATCCCTCTATAAGTCTCATCCAAGAGTATATTTTCTGGCTTTATATCAAGGTGTAAGATCCTTGATCTGCAATCATGGTGAAGGTAAGCCAGTCCCTTAGCAACATCAATTGCAACTTTATACCTCAAGTTCCATGACAAGCACCTACCACCATGACTTTGATTTTCCTTTTTTGGAAAGATCCAACAATCCAAAGACCCGTTTGAGATGAACTCATAAACAAGGTACCTTGGTGCTGAAGGAGCATTACAATAGCCCAAAAGCCTCACGAGATTCACATGATGCACGCTAGCGATGGCTGCAACTTCTGATCTGAACTCCTTCTCTCCTCTGTTTCCTAGTGCATTGATTCGTTTCACAGCAATTGAAGTGCCATCACTGAGAACGCCTTTGAAAACTGAAGCTGATGAGCCTTTTCCAACAAGTGACTGAAACCCATCTGTGGCTTCTTCAAGCTCTTTGAATTTGAATTTTGTGGGAACCCCTGCAACCTTCCGCAAGAAACTATACTCTGTTCGAAGCTCTTGGCCTTCGAAAATTAACTGTGATTCCAACAACCTCCTTCTGCGGTTGTAGCTTAAGCGCAGGAGTAGCCAAACAAGAACAGCAAGAATCACAGAAACTCCTGCGCCACAAATGAGGAAGAAAGCCCTTGAGAGCTTCAACAAGACACGAGCGAAAATTATGATACATATCAGTGTGATCACTGATATAGAAGCAACTATATTCACTCTCCTATCTTCCATTAAAACTTCATTTTTAGTTTTTGTCGTAAAGATTGGAAGGAAGGAAATAAAAGACCATCTTCGTTCTTCCTTCAACTATTGTAATCTCACAAACGACGAGTTGATAAGTTCAAACAGTTTAGCTTGTGATTGCAGTAAATGATGTGTAATTTTTATTTGAATATTGAGCTGACAACAATTGTAGAGACTGGTTCCTTCCTCGTTCAGGTTCACCAAAAGGTGGAGTATATATCCAGCCACAATTGATATTGGATAAATCTTATCCACAATTCTTAAAAATTGGAATGGAGTGGAGAGAAGATGAAGTTAGAGATGTAATAAGTGACATAATTGAAAAAAGAGAGAAAGTAAATAGAAAATAGAGTGGAAATGAAGTCGAGGTGTGAATGAATCATAAATAATTGATATTTAACATGTGTATTTCTGTCAACCACTCTTGCACATATAAGTCAACGACACTTATATGTTATTTTTTTGAAAAATTAAGATAAACATGTGCAACATTCAACCAAGTATGTTAAGACCACAATGAAGCAAGAACATTTCAAAAATCTACAAAGTACAATGGAGAGAACAGATTATAACAAGTTAGAAATTGGAACACAAACACGATGCTAGATCAAAATAAACTTTAAAGTAAGTGATGAGTTAAGACAGTGCACTTTCAACTGATAGGAAAACTACGCTGGGATCACAATGGCTTGACAGCTGACACTAGGTTGACGCTGGATTCGCAACAGGTAGACAATGCATTTGAACGACTTGTAGAAAACAGATGCTGGATTCTCAACACATTACCACCCACAGGTCCTAGCAGAATTTTTTTTTATGGTTTCTTAGCAACACTGTTATTTTGGCAATTGGGGGCAGTAAGATTAACTTCGTAGACTCTTTCGCTCACACCTAGACTAAGCAATTTTCAAGGAGTCTGAACAATTTAGCTCTGGTATATACAAATCTATCAAGAAACAAGTTTTCAATCAAGTATCAAGGGGATGTTTATTGATGCTATAATGTTGTATGTATTCTAGGAAAGAGCAGATTTTCCTAAGCAACAAATATTACCCTCCCCATATTAAGAACCACCAAATAAAATATAACATTACTTATCATACATAGATTTTGTAACTGAAACTATTACACATGAAGTATAAACCAAAATAAAAGAGCATGGCAAAGTCCATCAAGCACTCATGAGTCATGACAACTCAAGACCTCAAGATTTTGTAGTAAAAAAAATTAACACCCAATTTTTATTGACATGAATAATGGGGGAATATAAAATTCAAAGCTCTGCGATGCCAATATTACTAAAAGTAAAGTGGCACTCAAGTTGGCACATCCCCAGTTAACACACATCTGGGATTTAGAGGGATGACAAAATGAAGTTCCATTTTAGAAGCAGACAAGGAGGGAAAACGTCTTAAAATTCGATGGCTGGTTCTACACTACTTTATGATGAACAAAAATAAAATTATACACCAAGCCTCAAGGGTTCCACTACTTTGCCTGAGGGTGAGATGCAATGAAGTCAACTGCAAGTTTAATGGAGTTGATCTTGTCCGCTTCATTATCAGGAATCTCAAATCCAAATTCTTCCTCAAGAGCCATCACGATCTCTACAGAATCTAAACTATCCAATCCAAGGTCATTCTGGAAATGAGCATTGGGGGTAACCTGAAAAACAACCATAGGCTCCATATGAACAAATAAAAAATGCACAGATAATAATTGCTGGGCAGTGAGGTAGAATAAACCCTTTTCATGTGTTCAGAGAAGCACATGTGCTTCCTGATTTTCACACAAAACCTGATGTTTATTCTGATGAATGATTCTCTCATTGGATTCACCTCATAGTTGGTTAACAATAACGGAAGCAAGTGTTTTATATCTAGGATCAAATAGAAAATGGAGTGGAATCATTCAAGGTTTCATTGTCTTTACAGATTATATCCCATTCCATCCTTTACTTCTCATTTCCTTCCCATACAATTTGCATGAACACAAATGGGATGGAATAAATATTTTTCTCCATTCCATCAATAAAACATTCAAACCATTAAATGTTGTATTCTATTCCACACTCCATTCTTTATTTTTGGTATATAAATACGGTAGAAAGGAGATAGTCACTTCATTCCATTTTGCTCCACTCTCCATTAAACATCCAAACATAGCCTCAGAAACCACATTTGTAGCATCAGGAAATGAGTTTAGTTCCGGACTTCCGGTAAAATGGGCAATATTTTACTCCTCACTTTTTCAAATAACCTCAACTTCGACTGTATTAAATAGTGAGCCAAATCATAGTTCCAATGCTGACATTGGTATCCATAACAATTGTCCATCATATACCAATGTCCAACACATTCATTTACATTATAACCACAAAAAAAATACATGTAAATTTAAATGATTCAAGTGAGGGAGTAAAATGAAAATCAAATATTATTAGATTGAGTCCAAAAGCCAAGGGCAAGCATATCACATTAGAAATATAAATTTTAAAAAACAGTGAGGGAAAAAATCAATAAAATGACCGAGGTTTTGCGCACACGAAAGGAGTGACGAATGTGTTGCCGAAAGATTGAAAAATTGAAGCTAATATCATCAAGTCACGCATTGATTTTGAAAAGGGGCTAAACCAGAAATTAGCAAACCCTAAAAATATCTATCAATCAATATAAACAGGAAATGCAATTGGTTCTTTCAATTACAATCAAGAGAAACAACAACAACAACAACAACAACAGCAATAACAGCAACAGCAACATTTACCCAATACAAATCATTCAGTGTGCAGTTGAGAAAAATAGGGGAAAATGGAAATGGTGGCGGTTTACCTTGGATGGGTCAACTTTCTGGAAGTTTTTGACGCAGGAGACGACGCGATCTGTGACCTCGGATTTGTCGAGGAAGGAACCCCTAACCTCTTCGCTGAAGCGGCGAAGGAAGACGGAGGTGGAGGAGAACGGAGATTGGTACTGGTGCGGCAGAGCACCGACCACGTTCACTCTCAAGTACTTCATCAGAGGCAAACCCACCCTCTTCGCCGCCATTGCAAAATACGGAGTGAAGGAAGATGCGAGAGAATGGGAGAAACAAAACCCTCTCTTCTTTCTTCTTCTGGGCTTCACACTTTCGCTCACCAGGCCCAATTTGTTTTCTTCAGTATCCATCAATTATCATAAACCAACTTTGTAAAAAAAAAAAATTGGCCAAAACTTGTGTAATTGGCAAATTCTTTGGTACCCTTTTAAAAGTGAAGGGTTTCATACCTTTTAGTTATGTTTTCTTCATGATAACAATTTTAAAATTTCAAATTAGTATTTTTTATGGTAAAAAAAATTACCTAAAGGGTATCGGAACAACACCCTTTTCCCAAATAAAGTGATGACACGTAGAGATACGTAGGGTTTTAAAAAAGTAAAAAATTCAATCTAGCTCGATCGAGATTGTCTCAGTAGAGGTACGTAGGGTTTTAAAAAAAAAATTATTTAAGTCTTATGAAATTCATATGATACTCTTGTTGGACTTATCATCCATCTTAATGCATGATATATGAAATGTATGATATGATTTTTAAGATTGTTATATGGATAATATTGAATTACACGACCATTATATGACAACCACGACACAACACATCACGATGGTGTTTTCAATCAAAACATATATTTTTTTAAATTAAATTATAAATAGCAAATCCATACCATAAACTAGGTCAAATACCCTTATTTGTGGGTGTTGTGCATTACTTACTTGTGTGTTTGGAAAACTTATCTAGGATCCACGTTTGGCCCTGATCCATGTTTTCAGAAGCAAGAAATAGTTGCTTTTAGATTTCCGGATCCACGTTTGGCCTCTCCAGATTTGAAACCAAACACACACTTAGCGTCATGCCATATAGGAGTGTTGTTGTCACATTGTGAGATGGAAGTACGAAACTTCCAATATGCATAGTAGTATGAGAATTTAAAGGGTGGTAAAATGGGTTTGACTCATCATGTCAACTCATCATAAATGTGGTGTCGGGCCTCAATAAAAATTTAGTTATGAATCTCTAAACCTTGGTATAGACAACCTATAACTAGAGCTCATTGTTAAAATAACTTTGTAGTTAGAGTCTAATTTTAATAACTTGCTTAACTCTAAACTATTATCTACTCTCATGACACTCACTTTCTTATGCTTTATTTGGTTTATATTTTCACAATAAGAAGTGAATCATTTCTTTCCAATAACATAAAAAGAGTTACTGGTAAATCATAAGTTAGTTTTTGCTCTTATCTTATCATATGTTTACATTCACCAATCAACTTTGTGTTTGTTTTTCAGCTTTCTTAGTTTAAACAATTTTTTTTACCAAGCAATAGCATTCTTTAATTAGAATATTTTTAAAAGGGTGGTATAATAATAATTCCTAAAATGCATTTGCCATGAAAAATAATAATAATTTAAAAGCCTATTTTTCCATTTCATGCCCATCACAGAGAACCAAGAGCAAGCACACCTCCACACACAGAGAGAAGAAGAAGAAGATGATATCGCTGAACCCTATATTGTTGCTGTTAATTTCCGTGTTCCTTTTCATATTCTTCCTATTCAAATTCGTCACCGCTTATGGTATTTCATTTGTTTCATTCACACTTTCAAGTTTCATTCATCATTTTACTTTTGATTCTTATTCTAGCTGTTTTGATACACTAGGCGACTTCACTTTGATGTCTAAGAAGCAACCAAAACGTGAAGAAATTGAAGATAAGGTTTGTTTTCACCCACACTTGTTACTATCTATGCTTCCAGAATCACATGCATGATACATACACTGATACACACACTTGAATTGAATCTCATGTCTTCAAATGCTTCATTTCTTCCCAGGTTGTCTGGATTACTGGTGCAAGCCGTGGAATTGGTATAGCAATAACTTGAGTATTATATTTATACCCCTTTTGTCTCATCTATTTTTTTGATATCAAAGTTCTATTTCTATAGTATTGATTTGTAATCAAGCTTACCCAGAGATGGTTTTGATAAGTAAATGAATGAAATTCATGAGCTTTTGTGTAAACAAGGCTCACCCAGAAATGATTTTGATAAGTAAATGAATGAAAGTCATGATCATTGTGTGAATTTAATCAAGGGCAGTTAATGCATTCGACGGTTGTCGGTTGATAACTTGATATCATGCCTTTTTGTTCCAAACTTAGTTCTGTCAATGTTGATCTTTGAAGCGAATTTCTTGGTTTAATTTATGCCACCATGCAATACTAGTTTTGAGATCTGCTGTTTATTTAATTTTATTTCAGGGTTCCTCTGAACTTCAATTCTTCTCTACAATGTTCAAAGATTCTTTTGTAAAGCCGGAATATTTTGCTTATTTGTAATTACTTTTGTTTGCATAATCAATTGCTTCTGTTTTCTTTTCCCCTCTTCGATGATGTTTATAAAGGGGAGATTCTAGCTAAACAGCTTGCAAGTTTAGGGGCCAAGCTAATAATCTCTGCAAGGAATGAAGATGATCTAATCCGAGTAAGGACACAGCTGAAAGGTATGTTATGTTACTTGCAGTTGCATGTAAGGTCTGAATTACTCTTTTTTATGTCTATGGACAAATAATGATATACATACATGCCATACTCTAATATTTTGTGGTTTTCAAACCATCAGGTAAGCATGCACCTGATGGAGTCAAGGTTTTACCATTGGATTTATCGTCTGGAGAGGATTCTCTTAGGCAGGCTGTTGAGAAAGCAGAATCCTTTTTTCCGGATTCTGGTGTTGATTATATGATCCATAATGCAGCTCATGAGCGTCCTGTAAGTGACTGATTGCTTTATCTAATGGTTAGATTTTATAAATTAGAATTTGCATCAGGAAACAAAGCCTATGTAAGCTTGTAAATTGTAATACATACATAATATATATTTGTTTTATATTTTTCAGTGTTAAATTAGAATTCTAAGATAGTAAAATTACTTCAAATTTCAGACACATTTCCTAAGGAGTTCATGCTTCAAATATGATATTTTGGTTGCTATGCTTGCATACAAGTGTATCTTTAGCAATTATTTTTATTAACTGAACACCACAATAGAGAAAATGCCATGAGATACTTCCATATCATCATTACATGCCATATGATATAGCGAGGATCCTTTGTGAAAATTGATTAAATTTCTATTCATTTTTATGTTTCTTAATTTGTTACATGCTTCTTCAATTTAAGTATTGTACTGTTGTGAAATTAATCATTTTGTTTTGCAGAAAACATCAGTTTTAGATGTAACTGAGGAAGGTCTTAAGGTATCTCACAAAGAACATTGCTCCAGCTGCTTAATTACCAAGCCTCTACTTTAGAAAGTGTTTTTCATTTTCCCTTTATAGTCTTCTTTCAAAGGACTGAAATTAGTCTTCTGAAGTTCTGTATTACTCTTTTTCTCCTGATTAGGCAACATTTGATGTCAATGTTCTGGGGACAATAACTCTGACAAGGCTCTTGGCACCTTTCATGTTGAAGAGGGGGAGAGGTCATTTTGTGGTGGTATGCATGAATTCTTTGATACTATCTTATTTTGGTCTGGTTATGGAATCTGCATAGCAATAATCATATAATATATTTAGTGGTTAGAAACTAGATCATGGTGATGGAGCTTATGGAAAGATGTTTGTGACTGAATTTGTTTATTAGTTGAGATAATTGCAAGGAAAAAAGAGAGTATTTTAGATTATGTTATTTGAGTGGACATTCATATTTTTGACTGTTTTAGTTAAATATATTGGCAAATGTTTTATGTTTTGGATGTAGAAATTTCTGACTATGCCAATACCTAACAAATATAATTTTGGATCTTGTTTGACATTGCTTTTTCCCATTCATAAATTGATTATCTTTTGCTCTTTCTTTACTATCAGATGAGTAGTGCAGCAGGAAAGACACCAGCCCCAGGTCAGGCTGTATATTCTGCTTCTAAATATGCCCTAAACGGGTACTTCCATTCTTTGCGTTCAGAGGTATGTAAATCGTATTCATTATCTTTTGATCAGTGGGAAGCAACTGACCGTGATAAACTGCACTATAGAATATAACTGGAATATAAATGCATAGTTTTTCTGTAAAGAAAAAAATGGATTTAGTAGATGCATATTTTAATTATCGTACAATACCTATCATGCATTACTAATACTGACCATTCTATGTTGACAGCTCTGTCGGAAAGGAATCCAGGTCACTGTTGTCTGTCCTGGTCCGATAGAAACATCAAATAATGCTGGATCCAATGTTCCATCTGAGGTATGTTTCTTTGGCAACTTATCATCCAATACTAGTGTAAAGAAAGACACAACTTGAGTCTGTCTGTTTTTTCTTTACTTTCTTCTCACTGTATACATAGTATATGTATCTTTTGCAACTTCTAATCTTCTGAGAGTGCTAAATCAAGATACACTACTTTTTTCTAAGTTTATAGGTATATGTTATGCAAGAATAATGAAAACTGTTCTCATTGTACTTTTTAGCAAAATTTGATGCATGTAGAGTTATACTTCTGATTTTATTTTTTTTAATATTGTAGGTAGTTGTGGGATTATTATTTGGAAACCATGAATACGGCTTACTGATCGCATGTTTCCCATTAGATGGGTTCGGTTATACACGAATGAAACAATGCCATGATCTTCCTCGACCTTTTAAATCATGTCCATAGACAAACTATTTAAATCTAAATTCTTAATGGCTTGCCCTATAATTTTCCTTTATCTTCCTCAACCTTTTACTATTGGACTACCCTTCATATGATCTACTCTCCTTATGGGGACTTTTATAGGTCTTCTTTTCACTTTTGTAGATCTACCATGTTAGTAGATGCTACCCCCAGCGTTCTCTCTAATGCAATAATTTCTAATTCTATTTTGTCATGTGTCACTACTCATGGCCAAAACTGAATAAGTAAAAAATCTAATTTTATTACAAAAAAGGAAATATAGATTGCTGAGAAGCATAATAGAGAAAGTTCTGGGAGCATCAAGTACAAACTTTCCTTTGTCTTGGTTTGTTTGTTACTATTGTTGAAGATGTGTCGTGTAATTTTGTTATGGATACATTATTGAACCATTGAAATTTGAAGGTTTGTTTCTTTCATATTTCTGTCCCAACAGAGGCGTGTCTCATCGGAAAAGTGTG
Source organism: Lotus japonicus (assembly GCF_012489685.1). NCBI lineage: Eukaryota > Viridiplantae > Streptophyta > Magnoliopsida > Fabales > Fabaceae > Lotus > Lotus japonicus. The sequence goes on from NC_080041.1 coordinate 100,045,330, forward strand.
CAGAGCTGACTATTATTGCTGCAACCCATGGCTTAAAGGAAGTTTGGATATCAAATCAGGTAATAGCATTGGTATTAGGCTATTAGTAATTTACTTCTGCTTAAATATGCTCCTCCACTTTTCAACTTTTGTACCTTCATAGATTTTTCTTTTGTAGTTGAAGTACTGTTAAAATCATTTATGGTACATGTGTTGGTAAGATAAAGTGAGTCAAGTGGGTTGGAGCTGGCAGTTATTATTTCATATTACTAATCTGATTAATACTTACTTTTGGTTACCTTTTAGATTTATCTACACCTTTTTTATTTTCTTTTCCTCTTAGACCAGGGGATGTTCGATGTTGATACATGAGATAAAACATCATCCTTAGTTGTATGTTACTTTGTTCACGCGATTCTCGGTATAATTGTGTAATCGACAAGATAAATGGTTCCTTTTTTTGTTTGTAACATTATGCATTCAAGTGTGAGTTTGGGAATACCTGCTTTTGCTTTTCTTTCTGGAATCATAAGAGTTTATGTCCACTCAACCTGAAAGATTCTATGTTTTGGCCTATTTGAGAGTTTGCTGGATTTTAGCATTTCGCTTCTCATTTTAGATAGGTTATTTGGCAGGCATTTGCACTCCTTATGGTGCACAAACTGTTGTTGATTCTTTCAATTTGCATGAACTATAATTTTGAGCTTGCAACTTTTGTCCTTAATACTAATAACTGAACTCTTTTGCAGCCTGTGCTTGTTGTCATGTATCTTGTTCAGTACATGCCAACTATTGGTTATTGGCTCATGGACAAGGTATTTTCCACCTTTGATATGCATTGTCTGTCTTTATTGACAATTTTTGATTATCATGTACTTCTATTGCACATTACTAAAAAATATTAATTGCTTCCATAAATGACTTGTAGGTTGGCCAAAATCGAGTGGAAGCTGCTGCTAACAAGGGAAGCACTTATTCTTTGAGCCTTCTGCTTGGTAAAAAGAAGGCAGCATAATCCCCATGGATGCTAGTTTTTCAAAGATTTGTATCGAATATAAAATTGTAGCTCGAGGTTCTCTATCAAACTGATTAACACCCTTTCTGACCACTGACAAAAGTGCAGTTATGGTGTATCTAGTTGAATGATAAAGATTTGAAAAATTCCAAGATGAGTCAATGCGTGCACAAACTAAACTCCAAATTTGATTTAAAGTACAAATTAACTAATCTGGTAATTCGATCATAAACAAGTGATTTTTAAGGCAGCTACGCCTACTACGGTACAATACCATACAGCATAAAATACCAAAATAGGTGTTGTATCATGTGACGTATACATAAAGCATTATGCATTAAATAAAGAATTGAATGGCTGGAGATTCAGTTTGCACATTTTAGTGATTGAAATTGCAACTTCCTCCCTTATCAACGTGGTGGTGGATGTGCTTCCAACATGTTTTCAGGTGAGCATGGAATAGAGCTGGCAAAAAATGGATTAATGGAAGGAGAAATGAAAATTCACTCTCAATTCTAAAATTCCCGTAGAAACCAGGAGAGAAGTGCATTCAATTTAAGATTTGCAGCTGCTAAGCTGCATTATCTTCAACTATATGTATTAATCGGATTTGGGTTATTTAAAGTCAAAGATACACTACATTCACGCATTCATGATATCTGGATCATATGATTAAGATCACTTACAGTCAAAGATGTCCTACATTCACCCATTCATGATATATGGACCATATGATTAAAGATCAGTCGGCTCATACATCTCTTAAAATTTAAGATCAAAAGCGCGTGAATGTAGGGATTCCCAACTGTAGGGAATCAATTTCCATGGACCACCCAGCTTCAAATGACAATATACAGTAAAAAGGACAAATTGTGAATGGAAAATAATAGCAAAGACGTCAACAGAGATTGTCTAATTAACTTAGCATTGTAAGAGGATACAAAGCCCCCTGATACAACCAAACCGCACCTCCTCCTGCAGGCTACTTATAGAAGATAGGAAAAATACTATATGGCAAGACTAATTGTTTGACAAAAGATCCACCAACAAGGTTTTTTCAGTTTTTCTGAATTGCACAACTGATTTTCTATCTCCTCTCCACCATTTTCACCCACCCTGAAAGATTATTTCTTTCTTTCGTGTGACTGATGCCTATGCTCGCCTTGCTGTACAGCCTCTAGAAGATATTAGTTGACACCACTTGTAGACATTGTCATGCTGAACTTGTGTTTGAGGTAAGATTTGATGAAGGGGTCCAACTCGCCGTCCATAACAGAGGTGACATCTGGCGTTTCATGCCCTGTTCTTACATCTTTTACTAGTTTGTAGGGATGGAATACATAGTTCCGTATTTGTTGTCCCCATTCAGCCTTCACTGCATCCCCCCGAATCTGCTTAATTTCAGACGCACGTTGCTCTTCAGCTATCACCAACAGCTTCGCTTTCAGACGGCTTAGAGCCTTGATCTTATTGGCTAGTTGGGATCTCTCCTCTGCACAATGGTAGTTTGAAGTTAAAAACTGGCATGTAAAAGTATAGATAATCGAATTGAATCCAAAAAAGATCTATGTTTCAAACAACGAATAAACCTATGGATAACAAGGTCACATAGAGTGAACTACTAACTTACGAGGCCCTTGTTTAGAAAATGGAATTAAAGCAATGCAATAATCGAATATTATGTGTTAGTAGCGTCCTTTAGTTCCTTCTGATATCACAAGCTAAGCTTATCTGATTTCACAATATGATTCATGCATGTATACAAAGCCATTCGCAATTCATCACATACAAGAATCAAAGACTAGCTAAATCTAATTGAATCATGGGATTCAGATCATGAATAGCCTACTTGAAACTTGACTGAGACCACTCTGAGCTTATAAATTAATTTCCTAAGTGAGTATTTCTGGTCATGGCGCTCGTAAGAGTAAAAGTGGGGATATGAATTCCTAAAGAAGAAACAGCTTGTGGCTTAAGTTTGAAGCATGGGTCCATTGAACTTAAAATGTGACTAAATTATGTTTCTAAAGTATAAATTGTCTCCAACTATATTCTGTTCCAAAGAAGCCGCAGAAACATGGAAGATGAGTTCACATATTAATTAAGAGTCAAAGGGGGAAGAACCTGTGCAGCGAAGAGTGACACCGGTTGGGATGTGTGTAATTCGGACTGCAGTTTCAACCTTGTTCACATTCTGACCTCCTTTTCCACCTGCTCGGGAAAAACTAATTTCCAGGTCCTCCTCAGGGATTTCAACATCCAGAGATTCTTCTGGAAGAAGAGGCATGACCTCAACACCAGAAAAGCTCGTCTGTTTAAATATTTTAATATTAAAACCTTGTTGTTTAAACAAAAGTTGATATATTTGATAATTGAAGAGAGATGACTAAGCACATTTTAAAAAAACCATTCATGGACATCATTTCTATGCAATCAACATAGCAAAAAGTTGATTAATACCTGACGGAGACCTTTGGAATTAAAAGGAGATTGCCGAACAATGCGATGTGTTCCTTTCTCCCCAGACAAATACCCATAAGCATAACGGCCTTCAACCTCAATGGTGGCAGATTTAATTCCAGCTTCTTCTCCGGGGGATCTCTCAACCACTCTGGTTTTGTATCTCTGTTTCTCACCCCATCTCATGTACATCCTAAGAAGCATGTCCGCCCAATCCTGCACTGGAAATGATAATATCGTACAGAAGTTGAAACTGAATACTCAGAATCACCATCAAGTACTCAAATTCGGAGCAAAATACAAGTAGAAAAAGGAATGGAAAGATGGGTAAGTTGCATCTTCTAGAACTACAGGGAAGGCCCCTTATATCATGATCTAGAAAATAGGGATTAGTAAAACAAGCTCCCCATATGATGATTTTTTTAGAAATTAAAAAGTTAAATGCTTAACAAACCCACATCCCATATGTTACAAGAGTACTTGTCCAGATGTCATTCCATATGACTGTCACTTATTTGCTAATACATACGAACAAATACTCCTGAAAACCTGGAGAGGTAAAAAAAATGTTGAGAGAAAGAGGCCGTATTCTGAAGTCATAGCTGCAGTGAATATTTATTTACTCAGGATGTGAAAAAAAAATTAGCTTTTTGTTGGTATACAAGTTCTTCCTTTCTACCAGTGCAATAGAAGTTTTCACCTACGGCTAGGAATGAAAGAAACAAACTCATTACTATAAGATCTGCACATAGATAGTTATTTACCTGTGCATCAGTACCTCCAGCACCCGCTGTAATAGAAATAACAGCACCTTCTTTATCATAAGGTCCAGAAAGAAGTTGAGTCAGCTCAAATCGATCTAGTGATTTATTCAGTTCTTTAATAAGACTAGTAGCCTCCTCAAGAAGCGCTCTATCAATGGATGATTCCATTTCCTCGGTCAGCTTAACTATTGTTTCTGCATCCTCAACCTATATTCATTGTGATGAAGATCCATATTGGTGCACAACTTAATTGACACAAGAAAAGAAGTAGAGACACTCAACATGCAATGAATGAGTCATTGAGAGAGACAGTACTAAGCATTCAGTACTATAAATAAGAGTAGTGAGGATCTGTTCCTATCAAGAACCAACTATCCCAAAAGCTTAAACTATTGGGTGACAGACACATGAATGGTTTTATATCATATTTCTAATACGCTCCCTCACACTAGCCAACTTGGACTTGAAGTGTGGACAGTGCACAGACCCACCTACCACATGCTGAAATTGAACATTTTATTAGAATAATTGGGGGCAACAAGGATTGAACTCTAGACCACTTGGTTATAGAGGCTTTGATACCATGTCATAAACCAACTATCTCAAAAGCTTAAGCTATTGGGTAACGGAAACATGAATTGTTTTATTTTATATTTCTAACAGTTACATTTCCATATATCGTTGGCTTCAATTTTTAAAAAAAATTCCATGACGGAACTAATTTAGAAATTAAATTTTTTCATTTCCTAGATAAATGAGATTTTATTGGATAACAACAGATTACGAAAACAAGGATAGGGATGAGGGAGCGCAATGGGAGAATTTTAGTAAATTGTGCATAAATATGAAAACACCCAACACAATGTAGTAACAAAGGATAGGGATGAGGGAGCACAACGGGAGAATTTTAGTAAATTGTGCATAAATTTGAAAACACCCAACACAATGTAGTAACAAAAACAACATTCAAATATTCTTAAAGAATGAAAATATTTGTTTTTATAAATTCTAAAGTAAACTGATGTGAAATTGTTCAGAGAAAAAGATGCAAAGTATTGTTCAACTTTGTGTCATGGGTTTCAATTTTACAAAATTACCTTCCACTGTTTATTGATAGTAAATTTTGACAAGTGGTTTCTAAGGCATATACAAGTGAAAACTGAAACTTGGAATCACCTTTATTTATTTGCACACACAGATATGACTAAATGTTGGTTCTTTAATTAAATGCTCATAAAATAATTGTTAAAAGTTGATAGAGTTGCATCTAACCTGGGTTTTGAACTCAGCAAGCAAGTTAATCTTATCTTTGACATCAGACAATGTCGAAAGAGTCTCTTGAGCTTTGGCTCGATTGTCCCAAAAGGAGGTAGCAGATGCTTTCTCCTCCAAATTGGCAAGCTCTTGCTCCAATAGTTGTATACCAGAAGATTCTCTTATTTCTTCAACACGCTGAGACGTAATTTCAACATCCTTCCTCAGGGAATAAAAAGCTGAAAAACAATGCCAAGTTATGCACTACTCCATGACAACTAATCCAGAATTGATTTTAGCGACATTCCTCTTATTAAACCCATCCATGCATTATGGTGCAGTTTATCATTAAACAAAAGCAAGAGAGAAACTAGAACGTGTCCAGTGACTTAAATCTAAAGAAGTCCACAGAATAATGTCAATGTACAAATCTACTTATCTTTTTAATTATAAAATATTTGGAAAAGAAAAAAACTAAAGAACAAAAATTAATAAGAGATTGCTCTGTATTATCTCTGGGATTCAATCTATGTCATTCCTTTAAATTCTTCCTAATAGTTGAAGACAAAAAGTCATACAACCTTTGGTAATCAAATGATGCATGGTCTGGTCATGATGACAAAAGTAAAAACCCAAGAAACCCCTTAAACTAAAAATCAATTACAGATGACTCCTTTGCATTTCAGAATAAGCAACTTGACGTTAGGTGTGTGCTATCAGAGGTTTAAATATCGTTATTATGAAAGAATCACTCCAGAGTTAGTAGAAGAATATATTGTTAAATATTATATTGCAATCATAAAAGAATTGTTTTGTTATGGAATTAGGATTACTAGGAATAAGATAAAATAAGAGAATTAGGAAAAGATAGTATGTTATAAAAGACTTAAGAGAGTTAAACTGTCGATATATTTGTGGAGAATTGAGGGCTTAGGGCAAGGAGGTGCAGACCCTCAAAGATCTGCAATGCTATAATTAGGGGATACTTTCCCTATTCTTTCAAATAAAATACCAAGTTCCTAACACTTGACTCCTTGAACTAACCAAATTATGCATATTGACTCTCTACTCCCCACAGTGATTTTCCGCCCACATGTTAGCTGTTGGATGCAAGAACTACACCTGTTACCAAACTCCAGCAGATCCATTCCCATCCTGAACCATAGTGTTCTGCAGATGACTTACAATATGCACTTCAACCTTATTCTAAAGACTAATATCATCAAAGTCACGTCCTATGCTTGATGTATGAATGCAAATGTGACATAATCTCCTCTCAATTATACTAAAAATGCTCATTATCAGTCTTTCTCGACCTTATTCGAGCTTATCTTATAAAAACTAAAAATAAAAACTGATTCAACTTACTAGACAAATAACTTACATGCCTAAAAACCATTTTGAGCATACTTTACTAAAAACTTCCATAGAAATCATAAGTTGTAACATGATTATTCCAAAAATGGCCTTAGATTATTGGTTAACTAAAGACATTAGAAAGTACCTTGAAGTGCCCATTCAGTTGTATCAGTATCCTCCCCTTCCCCAACGCTCAACTGGTTCTCCGGCGCGGCAGACACAACTAGGGCAAAATCCAGAACCACACAAAACAATTCTCAGCTCAAAATTAAAACAAAATAATAATGATAATTTTTTTTTTAACAAAAACTAAATGTGAGGATTGATTCCATTGAAGATGAACAACAAAGAGAATAATGGAAAAGCAAAATTGAATTACCAGGTGGTGGAGGAAAACGGGAAGGAGAAGAAAGTGTGGTGCGGAAGGGAAAATGCTTTGAAGGATAAGTGGGGTTTTGAGGAATGAGAAGTGGTTGTTTACGCCTGAAGCTTTTGGCGGTTACAATGGCGGCGGTGGTGGTGGTGCACAGAGGCTGCGTAACAACCTCCATGGCTTTTCCTAACGAATTTCTGAGTTCCACGGAACGCCACTTCCTCGCTCGCTGGAAGGTGAAAGAAAGGAGATAAGAGAGAGTTTGTGTGAGTGAGTGAGTAACTCAACTCAACTCAACTCGTTTAGGATATGGTTCAATGGTTCATGTCTGCAGTGCTGAAATGTAAATAAACCAAATGCTTAAAGTTACTCATAAGGGGAGTTTAGTTTTCACCTCACACAATTTCTTACCCCATGAGTTAAAATGCTGAAATTGAAATTGATTAGTAAGAACAAAATTAGGGAAGTTGTGGTTGTTTGGCACCAATCTAATTAGAGAAATTATGGTTATTTGATATGAACTAAATTAGAGAAATTGTAGTTGTTTGGTACGAATACAATTAGAGAAAATTTGGTGCGAACTCAATTAGGGGAATTAGTGTTGTTTGCTACAACTTGGGGACGTCTTGGTGGTGCTGCTTGTCAAGAATGATGCATCGATGTGGAAGATAGATTGTCGTAGATGGTGTCTTTGGTTATATAGTCGATCAGCTAGTTTGTTTTCGTTGGGTCTTGCGCGCAATTATTTTTTGGTTTTGAATAAAGTCTCTCGTGTTGTTTGCCCTATATTATACAACGGGAGCAGTTTTAATTTCACTTTTTTTCTTGGTGATTTTGAATAATAGACTTTTAATAACTTGGTTTCGAATGGTGGTCACTTAATGAGTTTCTTTCATGATATTAAATGTGTTTGCGAAAATTTTAGTAGGTTTTTTGTTATTAGTGACCCTCGAGAAATCAGAGCGTTAAAATATGTGAGTAGTGAGTAATCTGATATGCTTACAATGCATAACAAACCTTATATAATGGATTTTCTTGTCCTGTTCGTATGTATAAATATTTAACAAATTGTCATCGTGGTACAATTGAATTACCACGTGGAATAACGATTAAACCTTGGTTGAAAAGTGCTTGATCATGATTTTAACATATTAACTTCTATGGTGAAGTCATTTGGTTAGATGGATGAAAGCTTTATATTCCTTGGTCTAATTGTGACTTAGTCATCATTGTCTTGGACAGGTCATAGTGGCTTTGGGTCATGTGTTCATCTTGACTAATTTTAAGAGGAAGTCTCTAACTCAACGAAATGTCTAGATGAAAATTAAATACAGCAAGATATCAATATAAATGTGCTGAAATGAATCAAGTAAGAAATATTTTGAGATGTATGATTTAAACACCATACTCGAATTTTCAAATAGACAGGCTGACATAATTTTTTACATTTGGTTAAAACGTAATGATAAGTTTCGTTTAAGAAATAACTATGTTTTTGTCAATTTACAACGTAATGGTTCATTACCTAGTCATAAAGACATAAACATGATGTCCACTTTTCAACACATTATCATTTTAAACAACTCGCCCTTTTATTTTTCACGCTGTTTTCATATTTCTTTAAAATTTTAAAAAGGTGAAAATGTTCTAGATATTTCACTTTTACCTAATTTTTTTTTATTAAGTAGAAATGCTTCCATTTAGCATTTTCACACAATACTTGCGTTTTTTTTCAAGCCTCCTCTATGATAGCTTTTCTCTTAGGGCTCAAATGTCCATTTGCAGTCGTTTTTTTTTTTGTTGATAATTACAGTCGTTCTTTCTTCCTTCCATCTCTTAGAGTCCCTACTTGTTAGGTATACTTCTTTAAATTCATTTTTCTCCTTTTAATTTCAATGGAAAATATATACTCCCTCCGTTCCTTATTATAAGGCTATTTTTAAGTGTTTTTCTTGTTCTTAAATATAAGTCCATTTACAATATCAATGGAGCATTAAATATAAGTCCAAAACTATCCTCATATTTAATATGAAAGAGACAATGAGATTTTGAAATAATAACTTGGAGAGAGAAATTTATAAGAAATTAAATAAGGGTAATCTAGGAAAGTGAATAAATTCTTTTACAAATTTATTGTTTGTAACTACTTTTCTTAATTTAAGATAATTGGGTAAAATTGACTTATAAATAGGAACGGATGGAGTATTAGCTATAAGCAGGGGTAAGTGAAAACAATGATAACCATAGTTTAGAGAAGATTCTACCTGGGCCTCCACTTTTGTGGCATAATCATCTATATCTATATACTTTAGAAAAGAGGAAGGTTATGAGCCCCACCTAGATGATTTGGCATTCCAAGAATGATTCTCATCTAACCTCCCTCTTTACATGACAAGTGTCACACTCCTATTCATTTGGATCAAAACATTACAAGCTCATTTTCATTTGCATTTTGTATGGAGGCCCATATATTTAAAACTCCCTATTTTCCTTCCATAATTTAAGCACTGAACTCGAATTTGAAAATATTAATAAATAAAAAACGTTACACATTAATTTCAATGACTTCTGTATTCAATTGTTTCCATCTTTGAGAAACAATTTTCCTTTCGAAATTTATACTATAATGCTTATTTCAAATTCGAAATTGACCCTCACTCATTAATTGGTTTCTCCGTTGGCATTGGTTGATTAATCAGTGATTGAATGTCGTTTTTTTTAAAACTCTGCAATTTATTATCAGTTTTAAAACTCCCTATTTTCCTTCCAAAATTTAAGCAATCTACTTGATTAGCAAAATTAGTAATAATTAAATAACGTTACAGATTAAATTAGGAGAAACATCATTTCATCAAATATTCAACCATTAATGGTTAAAACTATTTAAATCAAAATCTTATGTAGATATTTATTTTTATAATCAAATTCTTTTTTTTATATATTTTTTAAAAAAAATTTGAGTGTACCCATTAATGGTTAAAATTTTTATTTGACTTTTGTATGGAGACCCATTATTGAAAGATTTTTTTTTGTTACAATTATTGAAAGCATTTTGAATAACCTTTTGAATGCTTAAATGAATTTGAAATTGACCCCCTCATTAATGAATTTCTTCGTTGGCATTGAGCAGCATTGATTCCATTTATTTGTTTGATTTATTTTTATAAAAAATAAAACGGCTATTTGAATGAAAATGACAAATTGAAATGGGTAGCATTTAAAACAAACAACTATGGAATACAAACAGGATTCAAAAAACCGCAAATCAATCAAAAAAGTGTTGATTTGCATTTATTTATTTGATTTAATTCTCTTAAATAAAAACCGCAAATTAAATTGGAAAAGTCAAATTAGCATTGATTCTATTTACTGCTATCCAAATTTGAGCATATGTTCGAATGGAATCAAATCTGCATTTAGTCATCTTATTCAATTCAAATAATTTCGGTTTTCTAATAGGAATCATAAAAAATAATTATTGTATTATAAAAAGTCAATGAAATATTCTTTACACCTTTTCTCATCATTGTGAGCCTCACTTAGCTGATTACTATATAAATCACCTAATGTTATTATTCAACTTCATCAGACCTTCCATTTTTCACCAACTATTAGCTTTGAAATATACTTTGTTCTAATGGCAATTGACGATCTCGCCACCCTCGATGCCTCGAAGGAGAACTGGACTATTGTTACAAAGGTGGACCGTTTATGGCTTAGTCCGAGCTTATATGGCTTGAAGCTTCCATTTTCCATGGACATGATTCTTATGGATGACAAGGTATATTACTTTTTCACATAATCACCATGTTTTAAGTTTTTTTTAATGGTTGGTAAATCTCCTATGTTATCTGTTTATTGAATTTCAGGGTTGTAAGATTCACGCTTCGGTTAGAAAGACTCTTATATACCGATTTCAATCTTTGCTAAGTGAAGGACGTGTATATTAGATTTCGTTTTTTTGGTGTTGGTGAAAGCGGTCGTGATTTCCGTCCAACCTCGCATCCATTCAAGATCAACTTTGATATTCATACTTCTGTGCGATTGGTTCCCAACAAGGCTATTAACTTAAGCCCTTACAATTTTGTGTCACTCTTTGTTATAATGTTTAAGGACATTGATACGTCTTTTCTTATAGGTATATACTCTTTTCAAAGATTTTTGGTTTTAAATTACTGTTCTAAAAGTTGGATTAATATTTTTCAGATTTAGCAGATGTGATTGGAATTCTCACCGGTGCAACTGGTGAGCAAGAAGGAGAATGATGGGGAAAAGCAGAAGAGAATTACTATTCAACTTGACCAAGATGGGTACACTTAATGTTCAATGCTTATTCACATTTAATCCATCTTTATTATTATGAAATCAGTTTTATATTTTCCCATTTTTTTGAATAGGGTTCAGGTTGAATGCGCCTTTTTTGGCCAGTATGTTGATGAAGTCGTATGTTATCTTGCATCGGGAGATGCAACAAATGTTGTTGTGGTTGTGCAATGTGCAAAGATCAAGCCCTTTAAAGGTATTTAAAAGTTTGATCTGGTGTCGAATAATCAAAATATAGTTGGTGGTGTTTTTTTTCCTTAATCCTAATTTTTTTTACAAGTAAGACAAGTCTTTACAGGTAAGACAAGTCTCCAAAATGTTTATGGGGCTACAATGGTTCTTTTTAATCCTCTCATACAAGAAGCTGCTCCTCTCCGAGCTCGGTGAGTTTTATTCTGATTTTTAAATTTCTTTCATTTTTTTATTCATATCAAATTATGAAATTGGCTATCTTCCAGATTCTTGGAATCAAATGATACTGCTGCACATGTGATTAGCCCGCTGCAGGACTCGACAAAAAAATCTACCCCTGATTTCTTAAAACATAGTGATGGAAAAACCATTGAGCAACTCAAAGATCTTGCTGAGGTATACTCTTGACTTTACAATTCAATAATAATTTATATTCCATATTTAGTTACAACATATATTACACATTTTTATTTTCGAATTTAATTTTGCAAAAGTCCTATTGTGTTGTTCTTCGTACTGTTAAGTATATTGCAGAGGGTATGAATTGGTGTTACCCTGCGTGCAAATGTAGCAAGAAGGTATATCTTGCTGACGGAATGTATTTCTGTGAGCTATGTAATCGTCACGTTGTTTCTCCGGCTCACAAGTTAGACTACAACTTCGTGTGATGGATTCAAAAGATACTGCTACCTTTGTCATTTTTTATCAGGAGGCTACTGCGCTTCTAGGCAAATCCTGTCCAGATCTGCTTGAAACTACTGTACGTATATTTTTGGTAGCGTATGATTCAATTTAGAATTTATGTGTATATTACTAACAAGTTTTTAATATTTTTTTTCCACAATTGCAGGGTTCTGATCCTTTAACAATTCCCACGGAAATTCTGAATTTGATTAACAGAACCTTTTTATTCAAGATTGAAGTCGCAAATAGTTTCCATTCTAAGTTTGAGAAATCATACCGTGTCAAAAAACTTTGTGCTGATCAAAAAATTATTAATCAATTCAGAGCGGCAATGACCTTCCTGCCTGTAATTAGTTTACCTTAATATGACATTGGTGGGCTAAACAACGTTTTCTATTTCACATTTTTAAGTTGGTCTACTCACATATATTTTTGAATCTATTCTCTGTTGTACAGCTATTATACAAATATATCTACACAATAAACTAAATCGCCGTGCAACGCACGGGTAAAAAACACTAGTTTGAGACATTCTAAACCAGTACTCTCCACAGAGATTTCTCATACTCTTCTTCAAACGGTAGAATTCATTTGTTTTTTAACAAAATGATTTAGATAATTTTTCTTCAAAACTCGCCTCACTGCGAAAATTATTAGAGGAAGTCTAGATTATGGGAACTCCTTTGACATCATGGGCGTATCTAGGGAGGGGCTGGCAGGGGTCATCGACCCCCAAAGAATTTTGAAATTTGACCCGACTATAGGTATTTTTCCGAGCTAGAAAAAAGGAAATTATCGTTTCAACTGAAACATTATCATTCAGATGTTTTCCGAGATCTTAGTTTAGGAAATTTTTCACATTATCCGAGTTTTACTAGAAGTTAGTTGAAACTTGAAAAGCAACAATATTTCCACTTGTTGATAGATTGATACGTCTTGTTTTGACACTACCTGTTTCAACAGCATCTACAAAGCGATCTTTTTCTGCAATTAAAGTTGTTAAGACTCGACTTTGAAACAAAATTGAAGATGATCTTCTTAGAAATGTATTAATTGTATATATATCGAGAGAGAAATTGCTCAAAAAATCTCTGTTGATACAATAATAGATAAATTTAGTACTATGAAAGAACGAAGAGTTCTATTTAAATTATTTTTTATTATTTAAAGTATATATGATATTCAATGAAGATTTTTTTAGTCTTATATTTCGCCCCCAAACAAGAAAATCCTGGATACACCCCTGTTTGACATCCTTTTCCATTCGAACCTTGCAGGTTCCTTGTTCATGGGTTGTCGGAAGGGTGCCCAATCTTCTTGACTTTTAACAAGTCCAACAGAATTGACAGATAGTTAAACTATTTAAGTATTTAATTGAAAATTCAATCACTAGATAATATGTATGGAAAAAAATGGTTGGGACATATCTACTAAGCTACTCGTGGAATACTTAGTAATAAGAAAAACATACATGAAAATTAAGATGGCAATATTGTCACATGTAATAATGAGGGAATTAACTTACTAATGTTATTTCCAACAACAATTGAAAAGATTGTTCAAAAAAAAAAAACAATTGAAAAGAGAAAAAACCATTATTTACGAAACACACTATTTTTATGTCTTTGAAAAAAAATTTATGAAATAATGAATAAGAAATGATATATTAATTAAAGAGAATTAAAGAGAAATGGACAAAAGGTAAAGGTGTGGGAAGAAAGGAATTCCATCTTTACATGGGTAGTTAGTTAGGTTGGGCATAGACAGAAAGGTAGTTGGAGATATGGGGAGTGAGGTAAGGGTATTTAAAGTTTAAACTTTAAACTACTACCAAAATTGATAAATATAGGTTTTTTGATATATCCTATTTTATCCTATTATAATAGGCAATTTCCAAAAATACAATATTTTAGCAAAACAAAGAAAAAAGAAGCCCTGTACTAAGAACATCAAAATGTATATAAAGACACCTCTCCATAACCCAGGTCACTATTATATTGTTCAAGAATCAAGATGATCATTGAATGGTATAGTTACTCATCATTGATTTCATTTGTATACTTTGTCACCAGAGTTGAGATGCTAAGGAATATGCTGGTTAAGATGCTTGTGATGTATTTTCGTACTAGAACTAGAAAGAACTAGCTAGAAATCTCTACCAGAATAATGAGAATATAACAAAACACGTGGGTGCATTTTTTAAGTTTGATTTTTAGGTAAGCACGTACGTAGCTGCTGGCTGCATATTCCATTATTCTTCAGCTGAATTATATATATAATTACAATATTTCTTGGTACCATATTTCTTCCCTCTTTACTTTTCTTGCTTAATCCAACAACATTGCGTACTCTTTTAATAGTCTTTTGTATATCGGATAAACTAGAATCATCCATAATTCAATGCCAATCTCTCATCTGAGAGGGACGGAAAGCGCAAATTAAAGCAAAAACAGTACTTGTTTAAGTGCCCATCTTCATTTGGTGTATTTTTCTCTATTCTACCAAATGAAATTTTGTTATGGAAATTGAAGAACGACATAAATCTGACACTTATAATTTTATATAAATGATTTTCGTATCATATGACACAATTGCATTAATAAGATAGGTAACACAAATTAAAATTAAAATCTTTTCGTCTTTATTTGATGTTTCATTCTTTTCTATGACACTAATTAATATATGATATATCAATTTAAAAAGGCATAGTTATAAATCATATGAATAATTTTCAAATAATTTGACACAATTGTATTGGTGGGTTATGATATAAAACATCAAGACTTCCGATTTCAATCCGTGAATACAATCTCTACTATACAAAATTACAAATCAAGAACTATAAAAAGAAAACTTGTATGTCTACATCAATATAAGATATAGTAGGATTTATACACATGAATCAAAAGTTTTAAATCAGAGTAAATTGAGTTAATGCAGTAGTTCAACACTTTGTTTCTTAAGTAGTTAGTGATTCAATTCTCAACTTTTGCAATAGAAAAATTCATTGACCAGTCTCCTGCAGCATAGTACCCGTCTCCTGTGGTATAGTAGGCTCACAATATTAATCACACGACTATTAGTTGTCAGATAGCTCAATTAACACATGAAAAAAATCTTTAATTAGAGTCTAAGTATGAAGTGTTTTAAAATCTAGAGAAATGAGTTTACCAACTACAATAGTGATGTTAAAATGTATTATAATAAATGCATGGTGGTATAGTAGTAGCACAAGACTTATAGGTAGAGCAGAGTGGCGAGTAGCTTTTCAGTTTTTCTTGTTTGGTTGGTACAACTCCCTCACTCTCACTCACCGCGCTTCCACTGTGTCAGAACTCAGAAGAAGCAACGATGCGGTTGTGTCCCTGTTTTGGCGACGGAAACACCGAGCAAGCAGCGGTGGCGGATCGCGACCCGGTCCTACTAGTCTCCGGCATGGGTGGCTCCATCCTCAACTCCAAACCCAAGGGATTCGGTGTCACCACTCGTGTCTGGGTCAGGCTCCTCCTCGCTGACCTCGAGTTTCGCAAGAAGATTTGGTCCATCTACAATCCCAAAACAGGTAGTGAGTGTGAGTGTGAGCAATTGAGCATAGCAGAGTAGCATTTCAATTCTGCAGTCAAGTGTGAGTGTGATTGATTATGATTATGATTGTTCTGACCCTAAATTAAGCATCAATTAATTTTCAGGTTACACGGAATCGTTAGACAAGAAATCTGATATTGTGGTTCCTCAAGATGATCATGGCCTCTATGCAATTGATATTTTAGATCCTTCATGGGTAAACAAAACAAAAAAAATTAATTGAAAAACCAAGATTAGGCTTTGAATTTAGTGATATTTAATTTTCTGATTTTGTTATCTTATGTGGCAGTTTACGAAATGCGTACATTTGACGGAGGTGTATCATTTTCATGACATGATTGACATGCTTGTTGAATGTGGGCATAAGAAAGGAACCACCTTGTTTGGATATGGATATGATTTCAGGCAAAGCAATAGGTAATCTTGCTACTTGCTTGTGCCAGTGGTATGCATAAACATCATTCAAGGAGTTTATTAAGTTGGTAAATGTTTAATTAAGCACTTATAGCATGAGAGTTTCTACCTGTTTGGATGCAAACCAAAAAGCACATATTGGAGCTTATTTAGTGCATTTGCTAGTATGTAAGCTCAAATAAGCTCCAATAAGCCCCTATCCAAAAGGGCTCTTTATCTGAAAAGTTTAAAGCTCAAAATGCTTTATAGGTGGGTCATTAGCTATTTTTATAAGTTTAACCAAAAATCAATTTAAGCGCTTATGTCATGCGTTAAATCGAAATGAGCTCAAGGAAAGCTCTTATGAATGTCTCAAAGTGCTCATTTTTTTTGTTGTTGGCAGGATTGACAAGTTATTGGATGGTCTTAAACACAAGTTGGAAACTGCTTACAAGGCCTCTGGTGGAAGAAAAGTCAATATAATCTCACACTCGATGGGAGGAGTTTTGATCTTGTCTTTCATGACACTTCATAAAGATGTATGCATAGTTTTTCTCCATTGCCACCTATGACAATTGTGCTATTTCTACAATATATTGGGAAGATTAGAAAGTTCAAGCTGAACTAATGGCTATTTACGTTGTTTCTTGGCAGCTGTTTTCAAAATATGTGAATAAGTGGATTGCCTTGGCTTGCCCTTTCCAAGGTGATTCCTCTGTTCTGTGTTCCTTTTGTTAAGCCTACCCTGTTTGGTATATACCCCCGGAGGGGGGGGGGGGGTACTCATTAGTTCATATTATTTGTCCGTGGTTGAAAATTTAAATATGCTAGGTTAGTTGAATATAAATTCTCCCTTCATGATAGCCATATGATAATTCAATGCAAAATTCATGAGATCAAATTGAAACATATTCTCAATGGGGTACATAATCTATTGACAATCCTGCCATTCTACAAATTTGTGATGTGAAACTACCAAGACTAATTATCTTCTATTCTTATTCAATCGCAAGTTTCCCTGTCATTGATTTGATTAGTGGGGCTGTGGGGCCCTTTTCATCTCCTTGATTTTCTGTGTAGCAGTGTAGTTCATTCTGTTTATTACTAGGGACTTGATTTGTTTCTGAAGTTTTTCCACAGACTGGATGGAAATAGTTACCAAGCTATAATCATCTTCCAAATTTGATTAAAATAAGTCTACTATAAATACAGTGATGTGATAAAAGTTACTGGAAAATCCACAACTAGCCCATTGAAAAAATCGCACGGCTTTTTGAATCATTAATGTAAACGGCTTATCATTCTTCTTTTTACTCTCCCTCTTTCATTTTTCAAGATGTCTTAACTATCTATGCTTGGATATGAATTCCACATGAGCAGGAGCCCCGGGGTGCGTCAATGATTGTTTATTAACTGGACTAGAGTTTGTTGAAGGCTTTGAAAGCTATTTTTTTGTATCAAGGTGGAGTTTTCATCAATTGGTAAATTCTTGATCTCAATTAATTTGTTCTGTTAGTGCCTGAACTGAGTGTGATTATAGTAATTTTAATAAGAACAATCTCCAGTCACCCTTTGAAATGTTCTAATCATGTCGTGATTGCCAAGGAAGTGGCCAAAGTCCAGTTCAAATGAACTGGCTCTTCAAAAAAATAAGTTGGATGGTGACCAGGCTTTAATCCTTTGAAACTAGTGAATATGGTTTTGTGGGGGTACTGGAGATGTTCTCTGATGTGGAGCCTCCAAAGTCTAAATGGCTAAGCCTCAGATCATTCCCCAAATATACACTTTCACACTCTTAGATATGCTCCTCTCTGGCAGCCATAACAGTGATCCATTGATGCCTGCTGCTCAGGTCCACTAGTTATTGAGATCCAAAGCTTGGTTACCATCCAACTCATTCCTATGAGGTTGAGAATAGCCACAGTTTTCATGCTTTTTGTAACATGTTAAAGCCACTAAATCATTTGAAACAATCTTTCTTATCGCATCAGCTAGTTGAGTGTCCATCAATCTATGAGATGTTGCCAAATCCCAAATATGAATGGAAAAAGCAGCCAGAAATTCTAGTTTGGCGCAAGCTTACAAAGGATGGGGATATTAGCGCAACTCTGGAATCTTATGGACCAGTCGAGAGTATCTCTTTATTTGAAGAAGCATTGAGGCACAATGAGGTAATCTGTTCGAACTTTTCTTTAGGTTGGTGAATCCAAGATGTGTGGGCATATATGCTTTGAAATGTTCAAGGAATTCATGTTTTGAAGGTTTGATTTTGTATGTATGATAAAATAATTTGATGACACGTTTAGGAGCATATTAATTTAAGAAATGAACAATTCCTTGGCCTTACATGTCAGGTGTTTGGGTTCAACTCCTAACTATGTGTCACACAGCACCTCTGTGAGCTGCCATGTGATTGATTTGTAATTTAGTGGACAGACCAAAGTGCTGCAGTTGGTTTGACTAGTTCTTAAAACTACTGGCTTGCTTGGTCGGACAAGTTATGAGTCTTATTAGCAGTTATGGTTACTACATAAGAACTGAACCAAGCTTGAATCAGTTCCCCTCAGTAAGTAAAACTGGCTGGGCTGGGCTGGGCTGGGTTGGGTTTGGTCTAGTCCCGTTTCAGAACACTGGTCATAGATCAAGTGACTTCTCTGTTTAATAAAGGTGCATGTGTATTCAGCAATAGGGATGGGAAAGTTGCCACCTGTCATTAGTGAGACTAAGTGGACTGGGCGGGATATAAGTATCCCTTATTCCCGCCCAAATCAAGCATTTAGATGAACGAAAGCAGCCATGGCGGGATTATGGAACAACGTCGAAGCCCGCCCGTCTTCTGGATGGGTCCACGCGCCAGCTGGAAGATTCCTTTAGTTTTGTCTTATATGTATAGAGGCTTGGGCCCCGGTTGTCAGGCCCAAGTACAGTGACAGTCCATGTTATGATCATTCCCTCTATAAAAGGAGAGGTCAACCTCCTGTAAAAAGTACCTTTCAAACATTTAATGAGAATATTCCTTTTGTGATATTTTTAGTACTCTGCTAGGGTTTACTTTCTGTCAGTTTCCGACGTCAGAACTCCCTAGTACGGAACATTGGCGCCGTCTGTGGGTCTTACTTCGATCTACTACTTGACATAGAGGGTGCGTTTTAAGATCCATGGAAACTCGTTCGTGTGGTGTGGGCCGCCGCGATCATCGCCGGAGGGGTGGTCGTCACGGCGGCCGCGGCGGTGGACGGTACAACAACCGCGAAGTACCTCAAGAGCCGGAGCAGGAGGCTTCTTCGGCGGGGGTTCACTCGGTGGCGCAGTCACCGGTCTCGTTGGTGAATGCAGCTCCAGGAAGACCTTCAGATCTGATAGCTAGATCAGATCCAGGAGTCAGGCGACGATCAGCGTTCCGAGAAAAGCGCCAGAGGTGGTGACGGGAATCACTCCGGCGGCCTTGCAACAAATGTTGGACACTTTGCAAAAAGTACAAAGCCAGAACGAGCAGTTGCAAGCCCAGGTGCAGTACTTAACTCAGCGACAAGATTATAAGCAAGA
This sequence comes from Lotus japonicus, assembly GCF_012489685.1. Classification (NCBI taxonomy): domain Eukaryota; kingdom Viridiplantae; phylum Streptophyta; class Magnoliopsida; order Fabales; family Fabaceae; genus Lotus; species Lotus japonicus. The sequence goes on from NC_080041.1 coordinate 100,065,257, forward strand.
ACAACGGCTCGAGGCCGAAGACGTTGTTGAATTCCAGCCTTTTGTTCCCGCCATCACACGGGTGGGCATACCAAAGCATCTGCAAACGATGGCGTTGGACGCCTTTTCAGGCGACTCAGACCCCATGGAACACTTGCGTTATTTTAACACGAAAATGGTTATTGGAGGAGCAACAGATGAGGTGAAGTGTAGGTTGCTACCATCAACATTCAAGGGGATGACGATGCAATGGTTCATCCGTCAACCGCCCTTCTCCATTGACAATTTTACTGATTTGTCCACAAAGTTCTTAACTCAATTCTCCGCCAATAAAACTACCAAGGCAACCATGTTTGATCTTATCAGCATACATCAACAGCCAGGGGAGAAGCTCAAGAACTACATGGCGCGATTTAGTAAAATGACGGTTCAACTGGAGGAGGGCAATCCAGATGTTTGCCTTGCGTCTTTCAAAAATGGTCTTCGGGCGGGTGACTTGAATCGGGACTTGACGAGGCGACTAGCAAAAGACATGATGGACCTTCGTGCTCGTGTTCAGGAATTCATATTAATTGAGCAGGATGATCAGAAAAAACAAGAAAGAGAGGAAGGACGCAAGCAAGCCCATTCCGGCGGGGTTTCGCAGGATAAACCTAAGGCAGGGAAGGAAACCAGGGTAGCACAAACCCCCCGTGTACCAAGACCGGGACCATATCAAAACTCCAAACCAGGATTTCAAAATACATGGCACCGTAATTCTCAAGGTCCCGCTGCAGCCACAACTGGTCAGCATGGTACTGCGCCAGCTCCAGTTCCACTTACAAAGTTAAATGCGCCCTTAAGCACCATTTTAAGGGCCGTTGGTCAAACGAATGTTGTGCAGTACCCGCCACCCCCGCGGCGACCGCCAGCTAATGTAGATACCAATAGGTGGTGCGAGTACCACAAAGCGTTGGGGCATACGACGGATAATTGTTGGAATTTGAGGCGGGAAATTGATCGATTGATTAAGGCTGGTCATCTGGCAAACTTCGTTAAAGACACAGCAACGCCAGAAGTCGCTAGGATCACCCAAGGAGACAAAGGCAAAGGCAAGGAGATAGTGGAAGAGTTGGGCGATCCTGTTGGGGAATGTTCATCTATTGCAGGAGGATTTGGCGGGGGTGCAATTTCAAGTAAGGCTAGAAAGCGCTATGTGGCGGCAGTACACTCAGTACATGAGGCAAGCGAAAGCGAGTGTTGGGTGAATCACTCCCCTATCATATTCACTCCTCAGGATTTTGCGCACGTGATTCCCCATGACAACGACCCAATTGTGGTAACAATCAGGGTTAACAATTATGTCACGAAGAAAGTATTTTTAGACCAGGGGTCTTCGGCGGATATCATTTATGGAGATGCCTTTGATCGCCTGGGGCTAAAAGAGTCAGACTTGAGGCCGTATAAAGGAACCTTGGTAGGGTTTACAGGGGACCGTGTCACTGTTCGAGGATATGTGGAAATACCAACTGCTTTTGGCGAAGGAGAGTTTGTAAAGAAATTTCAAGTGAAGTACTTAGTCCTGGCGTGCAGAGCCAACTACAATGTACTTTTGGGACGAGACACCCTCAACAAGCTATGTGCGGTCGTTTCAACAGCTCATTTGACTGTTAAATATCCAGCCTGCAATGGAAAGGTTGGGGTATTACATGTAGACCAAAATGCAGCAAGAGAATGTTATTTAAGAAGTGTGGCGCTTTATGGGCGTAAGGCCGCCAAAGAAAGTCACAGAATCACAGAAATCTTTCCGCAAGAGGGATTCAGTTTGGATCCAAGAGACGATGCTGATGATTTCCGCCCACAACCTCTGGAAGAAACCAAGCAAGTGCAAATTAAGGATAAAGTTTTAAAGATTGGCAGCAGTTTGACAAAGGAACAAGAGGAAAGGTTGATCACGCTGCTGGGTGATAATTTGGATCTCTTTGCATGGACCATCAATGATGTACCAGGGATTGACCCCAATGTGATCACTCACAAATTGGCTATTCGACCAGGGGCGACCCCAGTCATCCAGCCAAGGCGGAGAATGAGTGATGAAAAGAATAAGGCAGTACAATTAGAGACTGAGAAACTAATCAAGGCTCGCTTCATCCGTGAGGTGCAGTACCCGACATGGCTCGCCAATGTTGTATGGTCAAAAAATCCAATGGGAAGTGGCGAATGTGCACGGACTACACAAGCTTGAACAAAGTGTGTCCTAAAGATTCATATCCACTTCCCAATGTCGATAAGCTTGTGGATGGAGCGTCGGGGAATGAACTTTTAAGTCTCATGGATGCTTATTCGGGCTACAATCAAATCATGATGCATCCATCGGATGAAGAAAGTACAACATTTATGACCAATCAGGCGAGTTACTGTTACAAGACAATGCCTTTTGGATTGAAGAATGCAGGAGCTACGTACCAACGACTCATGGATAAAATCTTTTCAAAACAAGTGGGCAGGAATATGGAGGTATATGTGGACGACATGATCGTAAAGTCCGTCAGGGCTAGTGATCATGGCGGCGATCTTAAGGAAGTGTTTACTCAATTAAGAACATATCAAATGAAGTTGAATCCTGAGAAGTGTTCTTTTGGGATCCAGGGAGGAAAGTTCTTGGGATTCATGTTGACATCGAGAGGAATAGAAGTGAATCCTGATAAGGGAAGGGCGATCTTAGAGATGAAAAGCCCAACAAGTGTCAAAGAAGTTCAGCGTTTGACAGGACGAATGGCCGCCTTGTCACGTTTCTTGCCAATGGCGGGTGACAAAGCGGCCCCATTCTTCACATGCTTAAAAAAGAATTCAAAGTTTCAGTGGACAGAGGAATGCGAACAAGCTTTTACCAAATTAAAGGAATCATTGGCCACATTGCCAGTACTTTCCAAGCCAACACCAGGCTTTCCATTAGTGCTCTATCTAGCAGTTACTGACAAGGCGGTGAGTACAGTGTTGCTCCAGGAAGAGGGAAAAAAGCAGAAAGTTATATATTTCGTGAGCCATACTTTACAGGGGGCAGAGTTGCGGTACCAAAAAATTGAAAAGGCTGCATTGGCGATTTTGAAAACTGCGAGGCGCCTTAGGCCTTATTTCCAAAGTTTCCAAGTTAAAGTTAAAACTGATGTCCCCTTAAGACAAGTACTTCAGAAGCCCGATTTGTCAGAATATGATATACAATATGAGCCAAGGGGCCAAGTCACAGTTCAAAGTTTGATCGACTTCGTGGCGGAATTAACACCCACGGAAGACGAGAAGACTCGAGGAGAATGGGTCTTATCTGTGGATGGATCCTCTAATAAGACTGGAAGTGGGGCTGGGATAACAATTGAAAGTCCAGACAAAATGATCATTGAACAGTCTCTAAAGTTCGAGTTCAAGGCGAGCAACAATCAATCTGAGTATGAGGCTTTGATTGCCGGCTTAAGGCTAGCCATTGAGCTGGGGGTCCAAAAGTTATTTATCAAGGGAGATTCGCAGTTAGTGGTTAAACAGGTGAAGGGCGAATACCAAGTAAAGGATCCGCAACTTTCCAAATACTTGGAAGTGGTACACAGATTGATGATGGAGGTCAAAGAAATTAAGATAGAACATGTCCCGAGGGGCCAAAATGAGAGGGCAGATGTGTTAGCAAAATTGGCGAGCACAGGGAGATTGGGCAATTACCAAACAGTCATTCAGGAAACCCTGCCTCGCCCGAGCATTGATTTGGTAGAAATAAAGTTGAAAGCAGTCAAGTCAGTAATTGAAGGCGAGCCTTCTTGGATGGAGTCAATCAAAATATTCCTAGAAAACCCTCCAAAGGATGACGATGTGAACACAAGAGCGAAACGAAGGGAAGCCAGTTTTTACACAGTGGTGGATGGTGAGTTGTATCGGCGGGGAATTATGTCCCCTATGCTCAAATGCGTTGACACCAAGAACGCCAATGGAATAATGGCGGAAGTCCATGAAGGTGTTTGTTCAAGCCATATAGGCGGGAAATCCTTGGCGGTGAAAATCGTGAGAGCTGGATTTTATTGGCCGACAATGAAGAAGGACTGTCTTGAGTATGTTAAGAAATGTGAAAAATGCCAAGTCTTCTCTGACTTGCACAAGGCTCCGCCAGAAGAGTTAACAACCATGATGGCGCCTTGGCCATTTGCTATGTGGGGGGTAGACATTTTGGGACCATTCCCAGTAGCGAAGGCACAAATGAAGTATATCATCGTGGCGGTTGATTACTTCACTAAGTGGATAGAAGCTGAGGCAGTGGCAACTATCACGGCCGCCAAGGTCAGGAGCTTCTTGTGGCGAAGGATTGTTTGTAGATTTGGGGTCCCCATGACATTAGTAATGGATAACGGAACACAATTCACAAGTAGTGTTACCCGAGAATTTTGTACAGAAATGGGAATCGAGATGCGATTTGCCTCTGTAGAACATCCACAGACCAATGGGCAGGCTGAATCGGCTAACAAGGTTATCCTGAAAGGTTTAAAGAAGAAACTGGATGAAGCAAAAGGGCTTTGGGCGGAGGAACTACCAGGCGTTCTTTGGGCATACAACACCACTGAACAGTCAAGCACAAAGGAAACCCCGTATCGTTTAACTTATGGGACTGACGCCATGCTCCCAGTGGAAATTGAAAACCAAAATTGGCGAGTGGCTCGGTTTAATGAGAATGACAACGGGGAAAATTTAATAGCAAATCTAGTCATGCTGCCCGAGGAACAACGTGAGGCTCACATAAGGAATGAGGCGGGAAAAGTGAAGGTTGCAAGAAAATTCTCAACGAAAGTAGTGCCAAGAAAAATGAGGGTAGGAGACTTAGTGCTCCGAAAAAATACAATACCCGATAAACACAACAAACTTTCACCCAACTGGGGCGGGCCTTACAGGATTATAGGCGATGTTGGAGGAGGAGCTTATAAGTTGGAACAACTAAATGGTCAAAAGGTTCCACGAACATGGAACGCCTCTCATCTAAAGCAGTATTTTAGTTAATAGAAACAACCAAAGGTAAAACCAAAGGTGAATGAAGCCGCACTCTTTTTTCCTTTCTTTGGAGAGGTTTTTAATGAGGCGGCATGTAAAAAGAATGGAGACAATTGTTCTCATGTATGAAAGAGAAATGAAGATTATTTCAACAGAAGTTACTTTTTAATTTTTTAATTTATATTACGAGTTTATGCAAAGTAAATCGTATCAAGGTATATAATACCGCGAATAAACCTTTCGGAATAAGAAAGTATCGCCATCCAATATTGCAAGCCTTGGCAATTCTAGTGGCCACTAGAAACCGAGCCTCGTCGAAAAATCGACTAAGGTATATAGACCTAAGTAACAACAATAATTGGTAACAACTCAAGGTAACAACGAATAAATTTAAAATGGTCTTCATTAAAAGCAAGAAAAAGGGGCGACGCCCGTACATGATTTGGAATGATAAAAGACAAAAGGGGAGGCCCCAAAGATAAAGATGACTCAACAAAATAAAACAAATTACAAATTCAAGCCAGGTTCTCATTGTTGGCGTTGTTGCCCTAGCTTGTCCCAGCTTGAGGGTCTTCCTTCTCGTGATCCTCGTTCTTGTGCTGCTCATTCCCATCCTCGCCATCTTCTTCAGGCTCACTTTCATCATCGAATTGGGGAAGGAGGTCGAGGCTAATGTCATCATCACCAACTACTTGACCATCCTTGATCTCCTTCAGCCACCCAATACGGGAAAGATCAAAGCCCGGCTCAACCACACTAATCTGCTCTTTGGCCGCCAGAAAGCCTTGAGCAAACTGGAGAGAAGCACGCCCCAAGATGGAAGCACTTAGGCGTTCGTACTTCTTTTCCAGTTTTTGGCACTTGGCTTGAACAGCAGTGTGTTTGTCGTTGATAGTTTCTTTCAGAGATTTGGTCTTTTGAAGAAGCAAGTCAGAAGCCGCCAAGTCATCAGTTAACTTAGCACACTTCTCCTCAGCAGCCTTCAGGTTTTTGTTGGCGGTCTCAGCATCGGCTTTTGCTTGCTCATAGGCAGTCTTATAGTCAGCCGCCTTCTTTTCATAACGGTTCTTGGTTGCTATCAACTCCTTCACGCACTGAGCCATTCCCGCCACAGTACTGGCAGCAGAGAGCGCATGATGGATCGCCACAGAAGCAATGTTGGGAGGGCCTTGACCGGAAACATCCTTGTGAATCCGGTTGTCAAAGGTACGATTCATAAAATCCAATCCGTTGAAGCGAGGATCAGATAGGTTCAGCAAAGGGGGAAGAGCCTCGCCACCAATAGCTGAGCTAGGGCCAGCTTGGACGAATGGAGTTGAAGGGCGGTTGATCAGTGCGCCTGAATCCGGTTGATGTGGCGGGACATTGTCATGCCCCTTCTTTTTCTCAGTCGGACGACCTTTTGGATCAAGAGTTGATTGGTGAAGAGGTTTAACACCAGCAGCGCTCGAAGTTTTTTGGCGCTTTGGGTCCCTGATGTTATCAGAACCCGAAGTACCTTCATTCTTTTTCTTTTGCTCAGTCTCGGCGGCCCTTTTCTTCGCCGCCGCAGCAGACTGGGCGAGGTATTCCTTCATCTTGAGGGGGTTGGCATCAACCTTGCTTTTTCCCATCGTGGCTGCATGGAAAACATCAATTAGGCGAGGTACATAAACAAAAAGAAAAACAAGTTGTGCAAAAATTATAAACTTACTAAAAAATTGATTTAAAGTGCCGGATTTCGACGCTTCAATCAAGTCATGACCAGAGATCACTGGTAAGGTGCGGAGGTAATCGGCGATGGCTTGCTCGGATTCATCCAAGGCGTCGTATGAAACGGATATTTTTCGGCGAGGGTTTTTTGTCCAGTAAAAGGGGAAGAGAGGGTGGTTATTGGAATCTCGAAACAAGTTATTCATTTCAGGCGACTCCATGACTTTGAAATATTTTTTCTGCCACACTTTGTAATGGCTTTTAAGGGCGGTGAATCGGCTCATGTTCCTGCGAGCCAAAAGGGGAACCCACTTGACAGATGTAGGTTTTGTGGTGACTGTCTTGTAAAAAAGGAAAAATAAGGGATAGGTGGGAGTGCAACTCAAATGTTCACAGAGAATTTCAAAGCAGCGTATGAAACCCCAGGCGTTGGGCTGGAGTTGACAAGGCGCCACGTTCAAAAAGGTAAGAACGTGACATATAAAGGGCGAGAAAGGGAGTTTGATATTCAAATCCAAGAAAAAATAACCATAAACAAAAAAGAAATCGAGCGATTCATCAGTGGGTTCCTTGCGAAAAAGAACACAATCGTCCTCGCCACATGGAAGAACATTTAACAGGTGATCTTCGTTATTTGAGGTGGCGGGATTTACCTTTGTAAACCCTTGAGAAGATATTCGAAGCGAACTGATGCTCCCAAGGCTACCCCAGATGGAGCGCCAAAGACACTTATCTTCAACTAAATGCGCATTGGAACGCCATTCGGGCGAAGACAAATCTCCATTAGAGGAGAGAATAGAATCAACGGAGCCGGCGGGACCGGAATCCTCGTGAGTGGAGGGCGAGGATTGTATTTCGATAACGGTGGGGGCAGAAACTTCCCCCTCCGTAGAAGGGGAAGTGAGCTCTAAGGAGGAAACGCTAAAATTTTGTGTCGACATGCTGGGTAATTTCATAAAAATAAAAGATGAACAGGTCCAAACACAAAGAAAGAAGAAGACACAGTGTCAAGAAAAGAGAAAGGGGAAGGACTCACCGGAGTAAGAAGCGGAGGATTGAGTAAAGAGAACGTCGGCGATGGGGGAGCACCGCGCAATGACAACGGCCGGAGTGAGCAAGGTTCACCGGAGAGCAAAGAAGAGAGGGAAAGCTGCGATGAAAAAGTTTTCAGAGCAAAGGTTTTCAGAAAAGTGAAAAGTGAAAGGTAAAAAGGGTATTTATAGAAGAAAAAGGAAGAGAGAGAATGAGTGGGAAAAACTGCCAAGGATCGTGGGATCGTGGGTTTGAAATTTGAAAAGGTATGAAACGAAAAGACGTAACTCCTCGAGACGCACAACTGCATTTATGGCAAATGATAGCAAAATCCCGGAAAAGAAGGATACGTGCGTCAGTTGAAAAGACGTGTTTGACAGGTGTGATAACGGCGAGATATCGACAAAGATAAAGAATGTCGACATATAAAGGAGCATGAAAATGGCGAGAATTCATAAGCAAGAATGTGACGACAGACCCATGACTACAAAGAATGGCGATATACTGTAAAGACGTCTCGACTCAAGGAACCTAAGTCTCATGTCTTGGGGGGGCATGTGGACTGGGCGGGACACCTACACAAGTGAAAGAACGGCGACACAATTATCAGAAGAACGAAGTAAATGATAAAGGTAGGCGACGAAGCAACGTATAAAGACATTTCGACTCAACTTACTTAAGCCTCATGTCTTGGGGGCATGTGGACTGGGCGAGATATAAGTATCCCTTATTCCCGCCCAAATCAAGCATTTAGATGAACGAAAGCAGCCATGGCGGGATTATGGAACAACGTCGAAGCCCGCCCGTCTTCTGGATGGGTCCACGCGCCAGCTGGAAGATTCCTTTAGTTTTGTCTTATATGTATAGAGGCTTGGGCCCCGGTTGTCAGGCCCAAGTACAGTGACAGTCCATGTTATGATCATTCCCTCTATAAAAGGAGAGGTCAACCCCCTGTAAAAAGTACCTTTCAAACATTTAATGAGAATATTCCTTTTGTGATATTTTTAGTACTCTGCTAGGGTTTACTTTCTGTCAGTTTCCGACGTCAGAACTCCCTAGTACGGAACACTAAGCAAATGCTATTATGTAGTTTTATCTGTAATGCCAAGGAAAGGAGTTACGTTAATTATAAAAACCATAAAACACATGTTATTACTCTTTTTCTAATAAAAGCAAAAATGATTTGTCATATAATTTTTTCATTAGCTTAGACCACGAACTTATTTTTTTTTCTCACAGCTAAATTATAACGGAAAGCTGATATCACTGCCCTTTAACACTGCTATCTTCAAATGGGCTAGTGGAACTCGTGAAGTTTTATGTAATGCAAAACTGCCAGATGGGGTCAGCTTCTATAACATTTATGGGACATCATTTGACACGCCTTTTGATGTTTGGTATGTAACTAAATTGCTCTATGGAAAAACAATTATGGCTTTGAATTAATTTAGGTTGAGAGATTGGAAAGTTAGGTAGAAACTGGGTCACCTTAGAAAACTCTAGTGTGAATTTCATACATCATTTTATCTGAATTTCAAAATTCCCCTCATCAGTATACATAATGAGCTTTCCCGATTAGCTGGACTTATTGTTTCTTTATTACATTTCAAACCTTTTTTCATATTTTTTTTGCAAAGAAGGATAACCGCATCCTCAAGAAAAAAGGACAATCTTATCACTGAAAATAGGGCATACATTGGGTCAATTCTTGTGAGAGTTTAGATTAGATATCCTGTGCTTGCTATTCGAAAGGTTCTATACTATTTTGCTTCTGACATGTTTTCATGTTTATACCTAATGCACAGCTATGGTTCGGAAAAATCTCCAATAGAAGACTTATCTGAAGTATGCCAAACATTGGTAAGCCACTTAAATCCCTTATATGCCAAAGATGAAGGCCGTTAATGAGACTCTGATATCTTCGTTCTCTAATATTTTTCATTGATACTGCACCAGTTCCTGTATCCCTACTGAAAATAAAGCATCTGTCATAATCCTAGAAGGAAATCCTTTATTTGAAAAGTGAATTTCAAACAATTCTAGCACTTGGGATTTGGGGCTCCCTCTACAGACTGTAAAAACATGAGTACTAATAATACTATGTGTCATGAACCAATTATCCCAAAAGTTTTAAGCTGATGGGTGTAGGACATAAATAATTTATATTATATTTCTAAAATTATAAATTAAAAAGAAATTGATTTTCCAACTGACTGAGGGAGACCTAGAAGTTCGTTTGACAATAAATAATTCCTGTCATGAGATAGCTGTTAGGCACCCCTTTGTCGTTAAACAAATTGTATCTCCTTTTACCTTCCAGCAGTTTCTTTTTATTGGTTCTGACCAGAATAACAAGGCTATGATTTCAGGGGGTGCTGTTTTGGCAATTCCTTCCATGTAGTAAGAGAGATATGTCCATATTTTAGAAGGGTTTATCTTTCCCCTTGGGTTTCTGTTCATGTTAGTTTCAACTTTCATGGGAATATCTTTGACTTATATGTAAGGAGATTCACTGAATAATTTTGCTGATTTCGTAGCTATTTTGGCTCGGTGTTGTTTTTGTCTCTAGAAGGATATAACTCCTCATTTCTTTGATAAGATGTAGCTCTCTGTGTGTGTATGTGTGTGTGTACATGTTCACTCGTGTGTCTCTATGTATGCTGTACGATGTTTGAATGAACTTAGAAGAAAATTTCCTTTCTTTGTTTTCAGCCACAATATTCTTATGTTGACGGAGATGGAACAGTTCCCTCGGAATCGGCCAAGGTGTGTCTTGGACCTTTCTGTATTCTGTACATAATTCTTTGCTGTAGCCATGTTGCAATTTTAATGATTGTTTTGGACAAAGATATAATGCCTAATTATTAAAAGCATCTAAGCATGCCATTCTAAGAGTTACTTAGCTGTTCAAAGCAATTATTTGCTGGCTTTTGAAGATAGACTCACTTTGCAGGCATATAAAAGTAGGCAGATAGATGGATACGGTTTTAGGTATGAACTATGTGTTGCTTCCTTAATATAGTAGTTCCAAATTAATTATTGAAAATAATTTCTGGTGCTAAACAAAATGTGGTACCTTAACACCGCACACGCCTAGGTGTGAATATCTTGAGAGGATCTATGATAGGATTTGATACTGTCTTACGATTCAGGTTAGGCTTAACTCTATCTCAAAAGCTAACTCAGGGGTGAGGACTGAGGATTGCTCCATATCTAGTCAATATAGGACCTTAACAAACTTCCATATTAATTTGAGGAGTTCTTTTGTATTCTCACCTTACAGGCGGATGGACTTGAAGCCATTGAAAGGGTGGGAGTTGCTGCCGAGCACCGTGCACTATTACGAGATAAAACCGTATTTCAGCTTATTCAAAAATGGTTGGGTGTTGAGCCAGTGGTTAGCAAGCAATCTAAGACATCAAAAGTGGTAGATATTGCTGCAATCAAGCCTATGATTCTATAAATGTTTCTTTCATAAAAAAGGGGGATCATATCCATGTCCATTTGTTTGTGCTCCTTGATACGTTCACAGAAAAAATAGTGTCTTTTCCATCATTTTTAAGAGAAAAGATAAGAAACTTAGAAACAGCTAAGCTCCCATTGTTTAGACAATAAGCAGTTTGGTGCAAGTTCAGGTAATCTAAAAATTACCCAGGAGTGGTACAATTTTATCATGCATCATGTGTTGTCGTTTATTATTGGGTGGTGTACTATATTTGGTGGTCCTAGAACAAGGTGTATCTTTTTCCTTGCATCTCCAAGATGTGTCGTCTTGGAGTGCCTGGTGAATTTGTTCTCAATATGCATATATGTTATTATTAGCTTATTAGTTTGTTCTTATCAAACTGATTTTTATCAACACGTTCAAATAAGAACCAATTGCTCCAATTGTGACGATATATTAACATATTCGTGTACTGAGATTATGGAGGGCAACAAGTGAGTTGAGCTAAGCAGTAATGCAGTTTAAGCAGTTCTAGAATAAGCTGATGGAATATATTTAGCTTGACATTCGTTAAAAAAATGAGTTCATCTTTATCTTACAACTAGTTTTATCTCAATGAGTCATGTTAAAATCTTAAATCAATTATTAGTCAGCTAATTGTGGGTAAAGTGTGGTTCGAAATCCATTTTAAACAACTCACACCTCTTTTTACTTGAGTGTCTGAAATTAAACATCACGTCATCATCCTCAACCTATTAGCAAAGAAGTTTTTATAGAAATTTATACATACAATCAATTAGAGAAATATGTTCATACTCCTCAATCTTCTGTGGACTAGATTCTTCAGAAATCAAAACAATGAAAGAACTGTCACAACCTCTCACCAATTTCCCATTAAAATTGTTTTTCTTTAGGAAAGTAATAAAATCATTTTATCTAGAGTACAAACCTCCATCACATCAATGTATATTATTTTTCTTAGATTGGAATAGAAAAAACAATTGACAAATAAATAAATTAGAAGAAAAAACTAGTCTCCTGGAGAACATTTATAAGATGAGAGGATTAGGTCTTCAACACTTCCCTTTCCCTAAGCCCCAATTTAGCTAATGAGTCAGGTTCAGCCATCATGTTGATCCTAGAGACATGTTGGAAGACAACTTCCAAGTCTTGTTGCATAAAGATTCTCACTTTAGTCAGATACGCTACACAAGATTGGAGATTGAGAGTACCATAGTTGAGGTATTAACAACATCCAAACAATCAAGCTCAAAGAAAATTATAAGCACCAACACGTTAAGCCAACATAAGACCCCCGACTACGATATGAAGCTCAGCTAAATAAACATCACATCTACCTTTAAAGCTAGCAAAACCAAGAATCCAAGCTTCGTTGTGGTCTCGAATCAGCCCCCACAACACATTGTTGAATCCCACATACTATACAAGTGTCATCGGTATTTAATTTTAACCAACAAGCCATGGGCGCAAACCATCCTCCATGGTCCTGAATCTACAAATGAACATCCCCTACAAAACACTGAATATAATTGTCCTGCAAAATATTGCGCTGAATAAACACTAAGAGGTTTAATTTCGGAACTCATCATGATATTTCTCAATCTCCATATCCACACAAGTGATGGGAATCTAACCGCATTAGGACTACTAATGATTTGAGCAATTCAATATATGTTAGAAATTCACATGATAATTAAATTTGCTCATCAACTTATTGTCTTGTTTGAATATATTTATATATGGAGCCTTTAATTAAATTATTATAAGCCTATTAAAGATTTATTTAACTTTATCCAAAAATAATTATTATACTAATTAAGAAATATTTTTTTAACAAAAAGAAAATGGTACATATGATACATCTTCAAAGAAAAAGGATATATATATATATGTTCAATTTTAAATTTATTGATGGAAGAGTTATTTACATTTGCAATAGTTAGACTTTGATCGTTTTGATTTGATAAAAAAAAATATCATTTATCATAAACAATTATGTTCGAGCACTAAACATTTACATCCTAGTGACTAGTTAACTCATGTCATATATCGAAGATTTGTGCACTATGAGCACTTCTACCTGTTTGCTGCTCCTGCCCCTTGGTTTCGCTGGCTTTTCAATTTGAGTTGGCCTTGGTGGTTCTGTTTAGTAGTTTTCCTGTGTAGTTATTCTTCTTTTTGATATCTACATAGAGAACCTTGTTTGTATAGTTTCTTCTTTCCTTATGATTCTGTTTTTTCTTCATTTGTATCTTTGTGTTCTTCTCTTATATTAAGGGTTGGAGTACCCCTTGTACTCCTTTTTAATACAATTCTTTGGCTTACCAAAAAAAAATATCGAAGATTTATACCATTCTCAATGATTGAATTCAAATCTTATTTAAAGAGAATCAAACATTATTTAATCAACTATCTTAGAATAATGACTTTGATTTAAAAAGTGTGTACTTATATTGAGGCTAAAAATTATGTTATGAAGAAGAGACCATGGAAGCTGGCTGGTCAAAGTCAAAAAGAGTTTAAATCCCAAACAGAGTTTCCACGACCACAAAGCTAGGGCATTGGATTTGATAAACTAATATAGAAGCTCTGATATAAAGACACAAATGAGCATTCCCAGAGCTTGTTAGCTTATGATAGGATTCTATTTGAGAAAACAATGTATAGACACAGAGGCACATGACATATACTAAGTGAACTAAGCATGCTGCAATTTTATAATATTGGACTATTCGAGCCCGAATCCCATATTCTCTTTTCTCTCCCTCATCACACGCCCCAACACTAAATACAAACAACAAATGTAACTTTACTCAATCATAAATGTTTTGAATACTAGCAAACAAAATTACTACTCTAAGATGATCTCCAATGCTAGGTTTTTAGTTCTTATCATTATTCATGTGGGACTGTACTACCACATGTGCTTAAACAACTCTTTGCAGATTTTGCTACAACTATGAGTTTTTAATTCTTAGCACTATTCATCTGGTCCTACAATACCATTATCTTAATATTATTTTTTATTTTCGTATAATTTAAATTTAAATTTAAATGCTAATTCAATACTTAAATTAAATCAGTTGATTAATGAGAGAGATTTTTTTTTATGCTAAGAACTCAAAAAGTAAAACTTCTTATATAAGAATTACGAACATCACGTTATTAGCCCCCTCCAATGATTAAGAACTCAATTCTTAACTCAGAAATAAGAACTTAGAACATTGCATTGGAGATGCTCTAACATGCATTCTAGAATAGGATTTCATCCTTAAACCGTGTGTATAGAAAGTGATTTATTGGAAGAGCTCTATCACTTAAAATTTTTGTTGGATTAGTTTTATTATTGTCGGTTGTGGAGATATATATAGCTTGGAAATTTTTTTACTAGAATATATCTGAAGTTCACGTCTTAAAATTAATGTATCGTTTTAATTTGCCAAGTTTCAGACATGTACCCTTTTGACTTAAAAAAATCTTATCCTTGAAAAGTCCTTAAAAATAAAATTTTATGCTAAACTAGTTCTCGATCGAAGAATACTTCTTAAAATCAATACGAGTACTTTGGAAGATAAAATGATGAGCATTTAGACTGTGTGCATAATTGTTAAGAAATTAAGAAATAAAAATATTTAATAAATTAAAAGTTTAAGAATTATGAGTAACATTATATTTGGATACTCATTAGTATTAAATTATTAATGCAGATATATGTTAACACTTACTTTGAGATAAAAAAAAAAGATAAATACTCCGTCAAAAAAAAAGATAAATACACCATAAATGTAAATATTTTTGGCAAATATTTTTTTATATATGCACCCAATTGTTTTTCTCCATATTAGAAAATATAATTTTATTTTAAATTATATAAATGATGAATGAAAATCTCTTAACATTTCACTCAACTCATATTTAAACACAAAGTGGTCATTGTCAATTTTTAAAACACCAATTAGTACAATCCACAAGTAAAGTGGCTTTGAGTCAATAGGAACACATAGCCCGTAATTTCGTGGTTCCATTCCTTCATTCACACACAGGAGCAGACCGAGCAGTGCGGTCAAAACTTCAGATAATTGGATTGAATTAGCAAGAGAGCAAAACTTAGCTAGGCTTAGTGAATATATATAATTGGTGACATACAAATGTTTTAGTAATATCCGGAGTACTAAGAGCAGATTCAATTGGAGTATCTCACACCAAAGAGACTCTCCCACTAGTGTCTCACACCATTGGAAAGAAACTGTTCTTTCACCATGTCTAATTTGAGTGTGGTAGTGTAGACATTTTTCTCTCATGTGTCTCTCATAAATATGTTCTTATAAAATATTATTATATTTGCTTATAATTTAATCACTCAAAGTATGTAGTTGATTGTGGGGTCTACAAAAGAAACTTTTAAGAGTTTTTGGGTTCGAGTAAAAAATTAGTAAATTGTTTAGATGATGTGACACTATAGGGAATTGTAAAGAATGAAGTGTAGACACTCTAGTGAGTGTGCATCCATCATACTCACTAAAATATCTACATTTCATTTTTTACAATTCTTCATAATGTCACATCATCTACACTATTTTACTTACTTTTTACTCCAACCCAACAACTCTTAAAAGTTTCTACAGTGGATCCCGCCATCAACATCACATTTGTATATTTTATTATTTATCTTCATTTTAATTTAATTATATTAATTGTAAGTGCTTGTAATAAATACAAGCTCACTTTTCAAGTCTAGTGTAGAGTATCTATTCCCACATACTCATCTTTGTCATGTTGGAATCGAATATGTACTCCAATGGTAATAGATACTCATATGAGTATGTATTTAACATTAAATACTATAATTGGAGATGCTCTAAGATAGATAGATAGAGCATGGGAACAAAAAGTAAAGAGAGGATTGTGACCCACTATAGTAGTACTACTACTTTAACAAAAGGTTATTGCTACTTTTCTTGGAAATCTCTTAGTCTTTGGTGAGAGGAGAGGCAGGGTTTGTGCAATATTGCATGGATAAGGGTGAAAAACAACACTGCAACCAAGCAGGTGCAGAGAGAGAGAAAGAAGAGTTTTGATAAACAATTATAGGTTCATTGGTATTATTTCCGAGGAGGCACGGGCACACCGCTGATTTCTCCCATAAAAAATCGATTCCCACTGGAGTTTACTCCCTTTAATACTCATATGTCCTTCCATCCATCATCAGTCTTCAAGCCACTTGGATCTCTATTTGTTTTACATGCATTCATTCATTATATTTTTAATTAGTACTCTTGTGTAATGTTCCTAATAAGCATGAGTATGTATCTGCTATACGAATCACAAACAAACAACACCAAACAAATTAAAAAAGAAAGACTCACATATTGTTGTCTCCTCATTCAATGAATCACAAGGCAAAGACCACATTGATGAGTAGGGGTGTCCTATCATGAAACGAGTTGCGTTTGTCTCTTATCTAGCTCTAAATTTGATCAGCTGAGTTTTTAAACTCAAACTTGTCTCCAAATTAGATAAAATGCGAGTTTTACAAAGACTATGTCACTAAAGGATGAGTTTGCGTTAACCTGAAAGACAAATTGAATGTCGAATTCAAAATTCATCAGAGAATTATAAATGCTTCTCATTCTAAAAAAACAGTAATTTCTTATCCTATTAATGAAATAAAAAACTACTCAGTTATTAGATTATTTGCCATGTGTTTTGCATGCTACAAGATTCCAATCTAATTATATATAATTTTTAGATGTATTTATACGAAAATATGTTGTCATAGATACATACTGGGTTTTGTTGGATGCTTGGAGCGACTATGACATAAAATTGAAAATTGTTGTGTGATGTTAATTTAGAAAATTATAACCTTTTGTGCAAAGTTCACGCACAATTATATGCATAAGTAAAATTAGGTTTTAAATCTAGTGGGTACAAGTAGGGGTCATAATAGGCCAACCGTTAGTAGGGGCCTATGGCTTAGCCTGTCACAGGCCTAGGCCAAGACATGACAAATTGGTAAATAGGCAAGGCTTAAGCTTTTTTAAAAGCCTATTTGGTTAAAGGTCAAGCTCAGGCCATTCAAAAAGTCTTGTAAGTCTTATATGTTAGCCTATTTAAGTAAATATGTATGATTAGTATTTTTATGGTACATTGTAAATATGATTAGTATAAATATATTTTACTATTGATGATGTCTATATCTTAGAGATTTATCATAATATTTTGATATTATATACTAATTGACATTTTTATATATTTAAGCAAATTGACTTATATAATGATTCAAAGTTATAAGTCTATTTAGAAATATATATATATGACATATTTAAATACCTTAATATGAAGTGTGATTTTAAATTGGCTCTCTGACTCTAAAAAACTAACATAAACTCGTTTAGTTTCATTTCTACCTAGTAGCTTATAATATTATAAGCCTGATTGTTGAAAAAATTATCTTAGTATATATAATTTAATCCCTTGCCTTATAAGGTTGGTAGCTTTTTTACATATAAGTTTGTGAAACGAGCCTTTAAATAGGCTACCAGGTCAAGGACAGGCTCAGACCTTAAGATATTTAAATAGGCTAGGCCAATTTACGCAAAGCCTACATGAGATTAGCCTATTCCCACCCCTGGGTACAAGGTAACTAGGATTTTCGTGGAACGTATGAGTTATTCTTGTCTTTCACCCGACCCTAAATGTTGATCGAGCCAATTTTTTAACCCTATATATAACATGCAGGTTTAATGAACTTAAGCCATGGCAGATTAATAGCTAGACTGAATCAGTTCTTGTACACCCTATTGAAGAGTGATGACTAGTAAAATTTTGCTCCTAAAACTTCCAATAATTTATGTGATAAAACAAAACTCAATTAATTTGCAAAATCCTCATGACGATACTGAGTGGTGTTATATTTAAAGACTATGCAAATTAGTTGTGATTTATCTGCTACTTAACTATGAATATCGTTCTCTTCAAATTCCGATAATTTGAACAAGTGTAGAAAAATGCCCATTTTAGGTCCCAAAATCTGTATATGAGTATTGCCTATTTAGTTGGGGTAGGCTTCCTCTGAAAGGTTTTTTGGGATTCTTTGAGTACTCTCTCCACGATAATCGTTATTACCTCTCATTTTGGTGTCTTTTGGGGTTTTAACATGATATAAATGAGATAGTCATTATAAGTTAATGATATATCTAATATGTGTTATGACTCGAGTTTTGCTCTTTAGATTCTCCCCCTGCTTGTCAAAGTTGTCCCTTATGTCGAGATACCTACCATCGAGTATGGGTTTCGAGACTCGACTAGTATACAACCTTTCCTACATGTCTTAAGCATCTAGTTTAATAGACTTGAATTGTCGGATTTTCGTGCTCGAGACTCGGTAGGTAGACAACCTTCCATGTCAAAAGCATCTAGCTTAATGAGCTTGATTTATTGTCGGTTTTGGGTGTTCAACTAGGCATCTTTACTCATACAAATTTTAGGATCTAGATTAAGCACTTTTCCAAGCTTAGTTGGGAAAGAAAGAGATAGGAAAAAATCGCAGTTACTATCAATTTGACTAGGAACAAAAAAATGAAGGAGTTATGATATATACACATCTCTCCACTTCTTTTCCACCTTCATTTCTATTTATTTCTCTTTTCTCTATCCATCAAATCATCTATCACATCTTTACTTTCTCTCACCTTTCTTCTTATCTTTCTCTTCCTCCACCTCTCCACCCCTCAAAAATGAGGTGTGAATATATAATTATTCAAAATGAAGTGACTCTTCGTTTAATTTCAAATTTTATTTTATTACTGATTCTGTAATCTTTCACTGAAGTGTTTCTTACGTCTTAATCACATGAAGAACTTCTTTTCTAAATTTGGTCATATATCATTGGATCATGTGATCGAAGCAGGTGTCTGGATCCATAAATAAAACTATGAGATCTCTGATCAGTTCACAGAGAAACACTATTTCTACTTCATACATATATAGATGCATATTGAAAAAAAGCATTTGGTAAAGAAAAATTATTACAAATTAAAATAACAGCATATACATAACATACACATGAACAAATAATTAAAACTCCATCCTTTGTATATGATTATTCCAAAAATTACAAAGCATGGTGACATAATAAAATTAGATAAAACTTAATCCCAATGATCAATCTACATTCTCAAAGTTAATAATTCCCAAAATTCACAGCATGTTGTGTCTGCTATGCTAAACTTGAGATCACTAGATTAAACCCTGTTAGAATTGCCCCAAACTTCGAAAAAAAAAAACTCTATATATCTTGAAGAAAGAGTCAGTAATGCATGCATCATTGTTCACACCTTCCTTGACCACCCCAATAAACTATTGATCATATTGGTAGAGAACCATATTGGTAGGCCTTGCTGGAATTGCAGTTGGAACCCAAGTGGGGGCTTGATCAACACATGTTTGTTGTTGTTGATAGTACAAGTTCCTTGCATGTATTGCATGATAAGGATCAGTAGTAGAAGTTCCATAAACACTTTCATAACTTTCACCAAAACCATTGCTTCTTTGACTTTGGTCAACATCATCAATTCCAATAACACTAGTAGTACTAGTTGTTCCCATGGGAATCATATAGCCCCCACCACCACCATAACCATTACGTTGATCCCCTCCATAAGATCCTGAACTATTATCCATTGAAGCAGAATTATCCAAGCTCATGAAACTTTGCAAACCAGAATTTGACTGAAAGAAATTGTGAGTATCTTGAAAAGTGTGAGAGACATGATGATCAGAATCTTGTTCTTGCTTGCACCAAAGCTTTTGTCCATAAGGGTAGTGGATGGAAGCACAAGGTTGAGGTTGTTGGAATGAGAGAGCATTATTAAGCCAACCATGTTGTTGATAGTTGTTAATGTTGATTCCATCACTCAAACTCATGATTCCATGATCAGTTGATTGCACTACACTCAATTGTTGTTGTTGTTGTTGTTGTTGTTGTTGTTCAACTTGCTGATCAATTTCCTTCAAACGCTTGGCAGCACCACCAATGGGTAATGTGCTGCTATCAAGGATGCTCTTCACATCATATCTGCTCATATCAAAGTTTGTGACTGCACTTAGGCCTCTGAATTTGATGGCTGCTACATCATATGCTTCTGCTGCCTCTTCTTGAGTGCCTGCAAAAATAATCATAAAATTAATTTAATTACTATACACTCGAATTTGTATTCTCTACGGCTAAAAAATCTAAATTAAATGAGTCGTTCAATCAAAATCGAATGACTCAAATTTTAAAAGCAGTGTGACCGTAATGAAACATATAAATCTTCTGATATCAATCAAATAATTGAGGCATAAATTTATATTGTCATGATGTAATAGTGTAAACTAAGTGCCATAAATATTTAAGTATATTTCACCATCTTTAATTTGATTATAATGCCAGAAAATGTGAGGTGGCTCTTTTTTTTTTTTTTTGGTTACAGAGGTGGCTCATATTTGCATGTATGTATGATGTCAGTGCATAAAGATCGATGATTAAAGAAATAAGCAGCTTACTGAAAGTTCCGAGGTAGAGGTCTTTGTTGCCTGCAACTCTTCCAATCCTCGCTTGCCATCTTCCATGTTGATGATGCCTGCAACCAAAAACCCCCCTTTCTTTAGTAAAAATGAGTTTCTTTTATATTTTTATCTCGATTTTTTTTTACAGTTTTGTAGTACTACTATCTAAGATCAAACAAATGCATATAGCTACCGCTCAATTAATTTAATTCAATTTTTTTCTAAATTAGTTTGAGGTTTTCAAGAACTAATTAATTTAAACACTAAATGTACATTCATGCATGAATCCTTAAGTCTAGTAAACTGCACCTTGTCACTCCTCGATAAATGGATGCACCGCGAGAAAAGCCACTACTCTTCCTGTTGAAACAAAATTTGAAATTATCAATAAATAATCCATTCTTAAAAAATGATACAAAAAATAATGAAACTAATTCCATTTACATTAGTGGTATTTGCAAATAGATACCTTCTCA
Organism: Lotus japonicus; assembly: GCF_012489685.1. NCBI lineage: Eukaryota > Viridiplantae > Streptophyta > Magnoliopsida > Fabales > Fabaceae > Lotus > Lotus japonicus. The sequence continues at coordinate 100,086,452 of NC_080041.1, forward strand.
ATGAAGCGACGTACTCTTGCCTGGTCATGTGCTTCATTTCTTCCAACTCTTTTTCATAATGGCTAATCTATAATTCATTCATTCATTGTAGACAAACACATAAATAAAGTAACCAACATCAACAGCACTTGAACAATTTACATAATTTGTATTAATATAAGATAATTAAATAAACTGTTAATTTCCTCCATAAACAGACACACCCCATCAAATGAGGAAACTTTTCGTAATGTGCCCCTCAAGCACAATAGGGTAAATATTAGCATATGTGGCTATTAAAGACAAAACCAACATTTCCTAGCTAGAGCTATATGAAACAACATAACCCTTAATTTATTGAGTAAAAGGGTGAACTTAAAAAAAATTAATACACAAATAATAAAAAAATCAAGAAATGAAAGAAGAAGTGGAAACTTACTGGGAAATTTGTAGTAGTGGTTGTTCCCCAGTATTTTAGTGCTGCCAAATCGTAGGATCTTGCTGCCTTTTCTTCTTTGTCATAACCTCCTGAAGGTAGACAACAATTGATAATACGAACAAATTTTACTTTGGGCAATAAAAAAATGTTCTAAAGAAAGAAAGAAAGAAAGAAAAAAAAGGAGACAAGAACACTATTCTACTCACCCAAGTAAACTGCAAAACCAAGTATATTGACCCCATTGATAAGAGGGAGAGGGATAAAAAGAAGACAAAAAACACAAGTTAGTATTATACTCACTGATTAATGTGTAAAGGAACAAAAATATACACAAACATGTAGAGAATTAAGGAACATGCAATGTAGATGGTACCTTGTCTTCCTTTGCGAGTCTGACCCTCTCTTCTACAACTATTATCCCATAGATGAGCTTCATATCTCCCCGTCCACCTATGCCTTCAAATAAAAAAATAAAACCCTAAATTCAAAATCCAATATTCACAAAAAATTATAAATAGTAAAAAATACAGAAAATCAATTAAAGTAACTTAATAATTGAAATACATATATACAAAGTATGAAAGATTCGTGGGGGCTTATAGTACTTACATCCATAAACATTTGGTGAAGACTTTGTAAATGAATATCATTGAGTAATTAAATTGACAAATTCCCCAAAACTTTGATTAATTTTAACCCCCACCATTTGATTAAAAAAATTAAAGGCTGAAAAATGTACCAAATGGTGGCTAGGGGAAGATGTGCAAAAGAGGATCTAGAGACAGATATAATATATGATATAATGTGAATTTAAAAAGTTGAAGACATATATATTAAAGAAGTATAAGAGATGAGTGTAAATAAAGTGATTTTTTCCTAGCAAATATGATAGAAAATAGAAGAAAGATTCAAATAGAGATGTAAAATGAATGTTGAAAAATTGATAGAAAAAAAAAAGATTCAAATAGAGAAATAAAAAACCTTGTTACACCACGGTAGATGGAAGTCCTTTGTCCAAAGGTATCAATGGACTTTCTCTGCACAGTTTCAGCAGCTGGCACGGTTTGGGTGCTATCCAGCACCGCCACCGTGGTTGCCGGTGGTTGTTTGTTCTCCGATGAGGAACTCTCTCCACTCACATTCGCCGTTAGAAGAGGAAGTGATGAACTTGACTGTGAGCCAGTACTCATAGAAAGGGATAGACTTTGCACACGTGTGGCACCACTGCCACCATTTTCATTATTGTTGCTGTCGGTGTTGATGTTGTTGTCTGATTGTAGCGGTTGGTTCCTCAGCCATGACTTTATCATGGACAAGCCGATGGAGTTGCTAGCGCCATTGGAATGCAAGTGTGAGTCTGATGTCCCACCGCCAATTGCACCAGCAGCTTCCGGCTGAGTTTGAGATTCAGCCGGAAGCTGTAAGGAGCAGTTTGGAAACATGTAATCAGCGGAGGCTGAGTTGCCACCATAAGTTTGGTCATGATCACCAAAAGAGTGTCTTCCTAAGAAATTTTCAAGCTTTGGCTGTTGCTGCTGGTTGTGGTGGTTGTTGTTCACATTTTGGTTATTGCATGAAGTTCCCAATAGCAAGCTTGGATTGTTGTAGTTCTCCTTCCAATCTGAAAAGCCATATCAAAAACAAATCTTTAATTAGAAAATATTACTAAAAAATATATGCTAAGTGCTAATCAAAGGTGAATCCTTAGTAGAAATAGGGACAAAAAAAGAAGGTTTGACATATTATTCTATAATGTTTTTCTTCATTTAGTTTGTGAATCTTGTGATGAGTGTGCACTTGATGAGGAAACTCCAAAAAAAAAAATTATTGATCAATCATATATATTTTATGAGCTTTGTGAGGGAAAGAAAGAAGTGAAATTAACCTTGAGTGGTGTTGATGTTAGTATTTCTGTGAAATGGTTCTTCTTGATATAAGGCAAAAGGAGGAAGCTGGTTGAATGAGTGAGTTGAAGAGTCAGAAGGGAGATCAAAGCAGTCTCGTTGAACATCTGAGATTCCATGATCATGAGGGTTGAAACCAAAGCGAGAAGCCACCACCGTTTGATCTTGGGTAGAAGGATGTTCTTGAGGGGAGAGAGAGAAACCCAACAAGTTCATAGAAGCCATGTATATGTGTGGTAGCTAGCAAGCTAGTGAGAGAATCAGAAAGATCTCACTAAGCCTTCAAGGTAGAGAATATATAGGAGTTGGAAAAGGGGAAAATAGAAGGAGAAGTGTGCGCATGTTATAGAGGCAGCAAAGGTTGTGAGAGAAGGGCAGAGAGAAAGAAGGAAGAAGAAGAAAGGTCAAATTCTTGAAGAGCTCAAAAAATGGAAAAATTAACATTTATAGTAGAGAGAGATGAGAAAGCATTTATAGTACATTTAACCTATACATACATTATTTTTCTTCTGGATTTTATGCACATGTATACACACGCGCACACAATGAATGGACACGCCTCTTATTCTTAGGCACTTGGATCTTTAAATCAAAAAATTGATTCAAGGTTAACAAAAATATCTATTGGGACCATTTTGTAATTAATGTAATGTGCCAAACACTCTATTTGTTCCTATTATTAAAAAACAATATGTCCACTATAAGAATATAGGCTCATTAAGAGTCTAAAATTTGCGTCGATCACGATATTGACCCTAAATATGGCTCGTAAAGCTCCAGTTTAGCTGATGCAAATTATCGAGAAAAGAGAAAATCGATGTAAATGTAGCATCGGCTAAATCGACTCAAAATCACAACGTCTTTGTGCATATTAGCGTCAAGTGGATGCAAAAATCAACGGCCAAAGTGTCGGTTAATGGGCAAGAATAAAAACATCAGCTACCCTAGTGTCAGTTAAATTCGGCTCTAGTCAAAGCGTGGATCATTTCACAAGACCCGAGGCATAGCGTCGGCTAGGCCGATGCTATTTGACATTGATTGTTTCGCTTTGCCTTTAATATAACTATCACTATCCTTCACTTTCCAAACTATAACCCTCGTTGTCTCCCTCCTATGCCTCTCCCTTCTCCTCTACCACCCTCATCGTCAGCCATCCCTTCTCTTCCATCACCCTCACCTTCGGCTCCTCGCACCTTCTTTGCCATCATCATCATATCCTTTTCTTCTCCCTCCTCTGCCACTGTCATCCCCTTCTTCTCCCTCGGCCCCTCCTTCGCCATTGTTACCCTCTCTCTCAGCCTCTTCCACATTCCTTTGATCACACTTTTAAATCGGCCTCTTCCTCCCTGCCCCCTGTCACGCCTCTGCACCATCACTCGCACTAATGTTTGTGTTCCACTGCCATAGTCGTTGTGGTCCACTATCATTGCCGCCTTTTTCCTTTGCCATCCAATCGTTGTTGCTCACTATTACCCCTCCTTGGTAAGTATTGCTAATAATTTTATTTATGGACTTTTTAAATTTGTCTTAATTGTATTATCTTTGATATGAGTTTGTATTATCTTTGAAACGAATTTGTTTATTAGTAGTTTAGAAATATTTAAAAGATATTGAGTAAGAGTATTAGATTATTAACAAAGTAATGGAAGATCCTAAGAGCATCTCCAATGCAAGATTCTTAGTTCTTATTTTGGAGTTAAGAACTAAGAATTAAGAACTTTACCATTGGAGGTGCTGACATGGACTCCTTAGTTCTTAAAAATAAGAACTCAGTTCTTATATAAGATGTTTTGCTTTTTGAGTTCTTAGCTTAAAATATTAATTATTTCTCTCTCATCCAAATTACTTTATGAGTTTTGTTTTATTACTTTATGAAAAAAAAAGTATAAATAATGTGGTTGGTGGAAACCAAATGAATAGTAGTAAGAACTAAGAACCCATGGTTGGAGCAAAATTACTTGAGAGTTGCTTAAACACATGTGGAAATACGGGCCCACATAAATAGTGCTAAGAACTAAGAAATAAGAATTAGCATTGGAGATGCTCTAATAGAGAACTCGAGAAATTAAACCATTGCTAGAAGAAAAACCAATTATTGGGACAGTAGATACAAATAACAAGGATTGAAGGAGACAAGCAGAACAAACTTCTGCTTTAGAGATAAGAATTTTGAAGCCTCAAAAAAGGATTGATATGCTTAAAAAAAGTTAAAATCAACAAAAACATATTTTGTGACAAGCTAAAACCGACACAAATGTTAGTGTAATCGATGTCAGTAATTGCTTTGCGGTTGACAAAAAAAATATTTAAAAAGAAAAGGGGACATAAAAAGGGGATTATCAACAAGGTGTTGGTCTAATGAGATGTAAGTTAGATCCTCATAAAGGTGGAAGACACAAATTTGAACTCCATAAATGTTATCTGTTTGGAGTAGGGATGTCAATGGGTACGGGTGAACATGGGTAATATATACCCACCACCCGCTTCGCATGTAAAAATTTATATTCGTACTCGCTCCATACCCGCATGGATATCCATTCAATGAGTTTTAACCGGATTTTGAAAATATATGTGGATATCCATGGTTACCCGACACTCATGAACATATATGGATTTGCATATATTTGTTCAATTGAAAATAATATTAAAAACAAAATTTAAGATTTGACTTTATAGTTAATCAATGTGTAAAGGAAAATACTTATTTTCTATCTTTTTTTTTTGTTTAAGGGCTTATTTTTACCATTATCATTGTACAAGTTTACTTAAAGGAAAACCATAATTTAAACACAAATTCATTTGATACTCCATATATTACACTCAATATACTTCTCTTCATAGATTATATATATATATATATATATAATTATAATATTTTATACATCATGTGGATATTCATGGGTATGGAGTAAATGGATAGTGAAAATATCTATTAAATAAATCTGTGAATATCCGTGTGTGCGGATAATTTTATCCATAATGAATTTTTATTCGCGGATATCCACGGGTATGGGTAATTTTGACATTCCTAATTTGAAGAGATCATAATTTCGTGTTTTATCCTATTCACTCTCTCTCAAGAAAAAAATTGTACCCAAAAAAAACTCTCTCAAAAAAAAAATGGTGCAGTGCTCTTTAAGTTTCATTAATTTTTGCTTGATAATCACGGAATACTCTTTTTAGTAGTAAGTGCAGAGTTCCTTATTACGAATTTTGTTTTTCTTAAGAGAGATGTTCCAAGTGTTTGAATTAGTAATTACTATACCAAACTAAATAAGCGAAAGATTCAGGGTATGTGCTCCATTTTTTAATTAGCATATTTTTCTAATTTTCTTTTACGAGATGAAACAACTATTCAAATGCAGAATTATATACGTTTGAATTAGAGCTGTATGCATAGTTTGATATAAAATTTTAAAATTGTATTCGTGTACGGATACTGATCTAATTATTGTGGATGAAATCTACTGTTTGAATGAGTTATATATATCCAAAATCTAATCTCTAGACTTTAGTGAAGAATATAAACAATGTCAAGTTCACCTGAGAAATTAATTTATTCATTGTGTGCGTGTAGCAGTGTTTTGAAGGGCCTTTCTTGGTCTTACTTGAAACTTGATATCAAATACCCTGTAAAAACCATGTCGGCTAGCCTGATTAAAAGTAATTTTTTGAGAGATCATAGTAAGATCAATGAGACTTTTAGTTTATTTCATAAGTATTTCTCCCATCAACATGGTCAAGTTTCAAATTAAACATACAAAAAACCTTGATTCAGTTAACTAATTAATGGCTATTTTCTTAAAAAAAAAAAAGGCTAAAAAGCACTTTTGGCCCCTGATATTTCATGTTTGTGCAAATTCTGCCCCTATTCTATTTTTGTCGATGTTTATACCCCTCATGTGTTTCATACAGTGCACCGTCTACCCCTCCGTCAGTCAGACGTTAAAAAACTAACGGAATTGGCTGATTTGAGTTTTTTTATATATTTTTTTGACTTGCCACGTGGAAATTACAAGTGAAATTGAAAAAAAGGGGCATGAGAGATTCAAACTCAAGACCTGTAAGTAGCAAAATATGCATTTAACCAGTTCAGTTACATACATAATTGATATATACATCAAGCAAATTTAATTTATATCATTTCCTTGATCATCATCAACTTCATATACTCCTCTTCATCTCTCCAATCCACTCAGAAACCTCTCTGAGAGAGTCTGACTTACGGATGGGTAGACGGTGCACCGTTTGAAAACATGAGGGGTAGAAACGTCAACAAAAATAAAGTAGGGGCAGAATTTGCACAAACTTAAAACAGCAGGTGCTAAAAATGTTTTTTAACCTTAAAAAAAACATGTATCCTCCTCTGTAGGTAATCATGTTGGAGTCGTATAAAACCTGTATGAGCGGTAAAATTCACCTTAACAAGTATTTAACGCAGTTTCATTTAGAATGACTTCAACCCAATATTTAGAATTGAAAAAAGAAAAAAAAAAAAAAAAAAAAAAAAACGAACCCGACCAAACTCGACCTTAGACCCGGTGATCTTATATCTTATATATTAGCTAAAAAATCATTCCCAATTAATTCAAATATTAGTGTATCATAGTGCCACAAACTAGATAGTTGATAGCCATTTCTTAGTTAAAATAGTATATAGTATACTTATACTATTGGGACATACCCAAATCATTTGACTCCAAAATTGAAATGATCCTGAATTATGCTCCAACAAAGTAATGAATACATGCACATCCTAGTATTATTGATCTCCATTTCTCTGTCTTTCTTTGCTGTAAACACCTGTAGCAGGTGAAGATGAAATAATAATTTCTGACAAAAACCACAAGCACCCCTCGCCACACCCATTTATTCAACCCCACTTGGGCAATTTAGTCACCTCATGTCAGACCTATTATCAAACTTTCAGAAGTCAGAAAACCCTGCTTTATTTACTTGTTGCTTTTCAATTTTCCTTAATTTGTTATTCTCTCTTTCTACCTACGTGACTAACAAGCACACCCATAACTTTCTCACATTCCCTCCATCCGCATGACACACGTATTTCAGCTATTATCTCCTTGTCCTAATCATCAATCTCAATCTGCTCCCCCGCATCAAACGGGAGTGTCTCTCTTTTGGTACTTTTCTCTGAATACATTATAATATAGAGAGCAGTAGTGTAGTGATCAATAATAGACACATGTTTCCTACACATTCATACGACACTTATAATTTGTGGCAGTTTTTATTTTACTACAAGTTTAAAATTGTTTCAATCTTATGTTTTTACAGACACACAATTTGCGACAATTTTAACATTAGCCATATGTCCATATGTAGACTAGATACACATAGTCAATACAATCAATATACAAGTTTGTGACAGTTTTAAATCCGAATTTGGATCCTCTCCATGCTCCATCCCCCTACATCCACATTCTAGTCATTAATTTTTATATTGAAAGGTTTAGATTAAATTGAAATTAAAAGATAACTTAAAGGATTTATTAGGAATCAATCAAAACATTGTTGCACATGCATCCGCTAGAAGGGATCCAGATTCTTTAAACCGACATGCCTCACTAAGTTATAGTTATAGAAAAAGAAAAAGAAAAAAGGCGAAGTTGCATTGTGCAAATGTCTAAAGATCGTTTCGGCCCCAAATCTCGGTTTTGGTAGGGTGAAGAACACCAAACCACCTAACCTTCCATTGTTCGCTCACTAGCTACGGGTGGTTCGAGTGTCGGTTTGGTTGGGTGGGTTCGCACGGGTTACATATCCAGAAAATAATCGTAAAAAAGGAACAAGAAGATGAGAGAAACATATCCAAATCTAAATGGTAACAAAGAAGAAGAAAAATGCTAACAATGAAGAAGCTAAACAACATATTTGTAATAAATTACAATGGATCTATATTAAAATCAATGTTTCGAACTTACAATGATATAACTTTCCTCTTGTAACAAAAAAAACTTACAATGATTCAAAAAATTAAAATTTTGCAACAGAAAACAGTTTGAGGGTGAGAAACCACGGATAATTAAAGACTTGGCTTGGGGATCCATGAAGCCAACAATAATGGAGAAAAAAGTGTGATTGCAAGTGAGGACCCTAGGACGATGACATGCACATCCACCAAAGTCTTCGATCTTGAGACGACGAAGCCATGGATATACACGTTGACTAGAAGCTCACAACCCCATCACTAGATCACAAAGAACCATGTAATCACTGATTGAAAATGAAAGAGTAAGTAAACCGCAATGATTGAAAACAAAATGAATAAACACAATGATTGAAAACAAAATAAGGGAGAGGAAATAAAAGAGGAATGTAACTGCATTGACGTTCACACCATTATTCAAGTTGAAAGCTGGAAAGAGAGTTAGAGAGGGAGAATAGATGGCGACGCTAAAGTGAGGCTAAGGTTGGGACGGTAGAGAGCAGTGTTATTAAACTCGGATCGGACCGTTTGGGCGAACTGGTCCGACCATGAACCAGTGGCTTAGCCGGTTCAAGTTGATAATTAGATCTACCATGCAATCAAAGGGGACTGAAACGGCCAGTTTAAATGAAAAACTGGTGACTCGGCCGGTTTTTTGTTGAACCGGTGAGATTTTTTTTTGTCAAAACTGTTTTAGCTTAAGTGATATGTGATATTTAACAAAAAGTACCCCATGTGGGAATTGCGCTCAATTCCATGAGATTGTAGGCAAGATACATAACCATTGGAGCAAGTAGGTACATGTATATTGTGAATTATGTACTAATTAAATTATTAATGACGTATTTTTATGGAAAACAAGCAAACTTTAATTACATTACTTGAGTTAGTTACATTACATTTTTTGTGTGAAAATTATATATTTTATTAAGGCAAATTATATATTGAATTTGTATTTTTTTATTGGATTTTTATATATTTTTATTGTAGGTGTATGGTAACTCACATTTACAACAATAAAAGACATTTTTAAAGATAAAATGTCATTTGACCAAAAATATCAATCATATAATTCTCTTAATTTCACAATCGAATAATACTTTAAATTAAATGTGGAACTTTTATGGTTTTAATCATAGATTTTATGGTATTAAGTTTTTTTTATTTTAAATTTGGAGCATGAATTTGTTTAGTAATATTAACTTATGTTATATTTTTTCAATTATTTTAATATATACCGATCCAACTATTGACTCGCTGGTTCGACCAGTGACCCATTGACCCAGTATGTTGACCGAGTCGATGACCAATTCGAGTTTAATAACATTGGTAGAAATACTAAGAGAGATATGAGAGCTAAATAAGAGGCTATGGTTTTTTCCTGAGTTTGAGTGTGAATGATAATATTTGAGTGATCTGAGTCTAGGGTTGGCTTATGTTGAATGAGTTGGGTTGGGCTATCACCTCACTAGCCACACACACATGTTGGGCTCCCACCTCACCAAGTCACTCTAAAATTGACCTCACCATACTCAAACAATTCGGTTTGATCGGGCCATTGTTCAAACCGGAACCAATATGTCTAACGCACACACATACCCTATTTTCTCACTTGTTCCAATTCATTACAGACCCAACTTGACCCGGTCATTAAAAAAACTCACTGTTAGCTCAAATTCGAGTCGGCCGGACCAGCTTGGACAGCCCTAATAAAAAGGCATATATCACTACTTATTGGAGAATTTCCTACACACACCAATCCATAAAGGAAACCATGCATGATCAAGAACTAGCTTTAATCACCCTAAATTTTTACTACGTGTTAAGTGTTAGAAATTGAAAATAGGGTTGCGCGGGTTTTGCCTCTTGTGCCCCTATGCGAGGACAACAACCCTTGTCTTGCGGGTTATTTCATTCTCAAAAGTCTATGAAGAGACAGATTGGAGCAAAATCTAACTTCCAAGCTTCCAACATGGAATTTCACCCAGTATAAATAATTAGTATGTCACACATGGCTCTTTGATTTTTAATCTTATAGAAAAATCCAATATTTATTCAAAAGTCATAAATACCCGCGCAGATGCAAAAAATCCAATATTGTGCTCGTTTTCAAACTGAGATTCTTAATTTGGGTCATACATATATGGCCGCATATCACATACTGACATTTTAGCTAAGCTTTCTTTTCATTTGGGTAATTTTGTTTAAATTGAGGATTTTCCCGAGGAATCATCCTCGTTTGATCTAGCTTGATGTAACGGCTCATGAGCCTACTGCTTCTTCGAAGCTCTTTTTTTATAAAAAAAAAAAATCACTATTCATGTGAAAATTTTGCACACAAATTTTTGGATATATTTTTTTTAATATATTAAATAAGTTTAACACTCTAAATATTTGGTAAGAGAAAAATAGAAAAACATTAAAATTAAATAGTTGTAGTAATGGTTCAATATTATATCTCTTAAGCAAGTGGTTGGAGATTCAAAACTGTGAATAACGGTTATATGCAAATGTAAAAAGAAGAAAACATAGATAGATAAAGAAACAATATTTTTGGGATGATCTTAATTATGATAATAAGCATATAGTGGAGGATTGGGGTGGTAAGAGATAAAGATTGATCTCGAAGGATTCAATTTCGTAGTGTAATTAAGTTTGACCGTGAAGAAAGGAATCAAAGATGGTAAAACACATGCATGGCCTTAACCACTTTTACTAAATATAAAGCGATGATAATATTATTAATTACTCCTACAGTAATAAATTACTGTAATTAATTGACATGCAAGCGCTGGATTAATGTTACTCTTTCCGTCCATTCAAAAAAAAACGTTACTCTTTCCATTTCTTTTTATAAGCCACTTTTATTTAATTACTTAGAATTCAGAAAAATTTAGCTAAAATTAGTTTGTAGATAAAAAAATTCAAGTTCTTTGTGATAGTTTTCATAAATTACCCTCATTAAAAATGATTTCTCTTTCTTAATATTCTACTATCTTTATATGATAGTAGTATTGAAAATAAAGCAAAATTTTTGGAAAGTGAAAAAAAATCTTTTAAGATTAACTATACTAAGCATAAGAGTAAATGTAGAAAAACAGAGTAACATGTTTGAAAGAGTACTGACAGTAATTTTTAATCCAAATATTTAACAGGATTTCTTTAAGAAATTATATGGAAATACATATTTATTTATTTTTTAACCATGAAAAATTCTACCCACCCGACAAAAGTGAAGAAGACCCCGTAATATGAGGGAGGGAGAACCTAATATGCATCATTTTTAGGTGGTGTAATTTTACACCACCTACTTTGACCGGGTATAACAGGTCAACACATTATTTTTTTTAAGAAAAAATATCATTAAAAATTTGTCATATATTAAAATTCTTTAAAAAAAGATGTGTTGACCTATTATAGCAGGTTAAAAAAAGTGGTCTAAAATTAGACCACTTTAAAAGTGGTCCACATTAGGGGTCACCGTAATATGATAGAGAAATATACTTTTGAGTTTTGACCTACTGCTTCTAGTGTCAAAACCTATCCATAAACGAGTCATGGGCTGTAATTTCTTTTTCCTTTTTTAATTTGATGAACCCGTTAACTGTTCATGTGAACATATATATGTGGATAATGTTTCATCCACACCTCTCTTTTGAGGTGGAGAGGTGGAATGGTGAGAGAGATAGGAAGAAAAGAAAAAGTAAGAGAGAGAAAATATGAAATGTGATAGATGATAAGATGAGAGAGATAGAAATAAAAAGAGGTGGAAATGAAGTGTTTAAAAAATGAGGTGTGTATATATCATTACTCTATATCTGTATAATTTTTACCCAAAAGAAGAACGTTTGTGTATTCGAAATAATATATTTTATTTCACTGTAAAAGAGAGTGAAGTTATCAGTATTAATGATTTCATGAGAATAAGAAAACAAATATGAAGTTATGACGAGAGATGCCGAATGAGGCCGTGTACAGAAATTTTGGGGCTTAAGACCATGTACAATGGTCTCAACAATTTACCTCCTCTCAACATCATTTTTTCTCTTCCCAACACTCCACATCATCTTCTCTCTCCAATTCAAAAAACTCTCAACAATTACCCACTCAAATGGTTTTCATTCAACACCCTACCCAACCACTCACCCTACCCCACCACTTTTTTATTTCATATTTTTATTTAATTTTATATTTTCGTTTTATTATTTACATAAAATTACAATTATTATTTTAAATTAAATTAAACAATAAACACTTAAAAATTTAATTTTTTTAAATATAGACAATAATTTATTTTATTTCCTCCACTTGGTTTTTTTTTTCTGTGTCCAAATCAAACGAACCAAGTCTCTATTTATAGAAAAAAAAAATCATGAATTTTGGTATAATTTTTTTTTCAAAAAATATTTTTTTTGATGAAATAACTGAGTTCAAAAGATAAGGGTAAAAGAAATCCGGCGAGCCAATCAGATAATGCCACGTGTTGCTACAAAAAAAAGCATTTCTCTCTCCTAAGACAAGGCGCGTCAAGCGCCTTGTCTTTCTTCGTTGGAAGCTTTTTCCCTTACCTTAAAACTAAAAAAGGAAAAAAATGGGGGTCCTTGTTAGAAATGATATTTTTTTTTGTTATTTCTATTCCCTGTCATACACAAAATGAATTGGTGTGTTTTTTTTGATTGGATTTGTATCCATCGGGACTGACGGGACTCGAACCCACAGCTTCCGCCTTGACTGCGCGTGTCATACACGCGCCTGTCGGTGGCCACTGGCCTCGGCACACCGCAGGTCCCTCAACAATGTTGAAACTCTTCAACGTTTCTCCCCTCTCTCTCCCCTCCACATCACCCTCAACAATCTTCAACAACCATTACAATCTCTCAACAATTTTCAACAATCTTCAACACAAATTTTCAACAACCATTGTAAATGGTCTAAGGCGAAAATGCTGAAGTGAGTTTTTTATGAGAATTTTAAAGGGACTTAATATACCATATAAAATATCAATTTTTATATTAACTTCTAGTTTTTTTAGTTGCAAAATCATTTATCAAGAGTTTTATAATCAAACAATTTTAATTTAGGTGGTTGTATCACATTTTCACATTTGTCAATATTATCAATAGGTAGTTGTTTCATCACGTTTTCACAATTATCAATATCTATAGGTAATTATACTATCACGTTTTCACACATTTTTTATATTTTAGTTGGCTATTTTTTTGTCAAAGGGGTATGAAATAAAACTCATAGGGTTGTCAAACGACACTTACAACATACGAGATAAATCTCTAAGAGCACCACACAAGGCACATACACATAAGAAAATGAAAGAACAAGCATGCCTACTCAAGCTAACATAACCAGCATGAAACATGGTGCAAAACCCTAAACACCAGAGAGACTAAAAGACTTCTGAGCGAAAAACACATACTACCCTTTTGAACAGCGCTCCCATAAAACAACTCATTGACTCTGCTGGAGTTGTAAATCGTGCGGCAAACTGGAAGTCCATCACGGCTTCAGCGACACATGGGGTCAAGAGCATCTCTGGGAACCCGGGTATCAGAGACTCCTGCTGATTCCATACCCGCCTCAGCTGCAACAAAGAGGCAAACATAGGCATCCACCATGGAATGGGGGTGGCAAGGTTGGTGGCAAAAGAAGTAGGGGCACCACCGCAACTTGAACTAAGGAGCAGGTGAGAGAGGTGGAAGGTGCTAGCCACAGGAGGTGGTTCAGGTGGTGGTTGGTGGCTGAGGCCGCAAACAGTGATGGGGTAGAGGTTGGGTGCTGATAGCAATTCCGCAAGTGTACGGATTGATCGAAGTAATACAAAAGATTGTCAAACCACAGGGATAGTTGTTCATCAATTGCTTCTAAGATTTTAGTGTTCAGAATTGTAAAAGGGAAAAAAAACAATATATGTTTGAAGTTTGATTGTGTGAAAAACACTTGTGAGTAAAAGCTTAGAATTATAATTCAGAAAAGAAGTACCCTGGACAAAGCTCCACTCAGTCCAATTATGGTTCTCAAATCAACTTCTTATATGAAGTTCAGAATCCTTATCCATGATGTTATAGCCTCTACCTCTACTTGTTAATTCCTTAATCAAGTAAATCATTCAATTTCATTTGTCAAACCTAATGCCTTAGTGCCTAGTCAATTCAATTGAAAAATGAAGTTTATAAGTTCAGGCCAACACAATAAGTTTCTACCCTTATTCCTAAGTGATAGCAAACAAATCAATCTAATCCCAAGTCCCTTAATCCTCACCAACTTCCGTTGTGCAAGAAGAAAGCAAAACACTTGTGTGCACTCAAGAGAATATTGATTCAGAGAAAAGATACATGGAAAAGAAGCTTTATTCATATAAGAAAATAAGAAGTTTAAACCATAATCAGAACTAAGGTTCACTTCACCCAAAGTACAAAGAGAAACTAGCCAAGCATGGCTATGAAATTCATAATGCAAATTAAAAGAGCAAAAACCTGAATCAAGAGTGCCAAGAAGCCTCCCACAAGCTCCAAGAAACTATAACTTAAGTTTTGCTCAGAAAAATACCAAGATACCTAAAAGAAATAACAAAATCCCTATTTATAGAGTTTCCAGCGGTAATCCACGCATGTGCGGGGTCTCCACCACGCACATGCGTGGCCAATCTGTCAATTTTCAGCTTTTAAGTCTGTTTACCACGCATGTGCGTGGCCATAACGGCGCACATGCGTGGTCTTCACGTTCCAGCCCCTTCCTCATACAGAACCACCACGCATGTGCGTGGCCTGAGGGGCGCACATGCGTGGTCTTCACCAGTTTTTCAGCAGCTTTGTAACTCCCTTTCCCACAATTATCATTGCTCATTACTTTGCCTTCAACCATCATCATTAGCCATCAAGAGTCTATCAAACCTGAAAAGCATCTCAAGAACTCTATGAAAACAACCATGTAACTCCTGAATATATCTCATTAATGAATATTTCATCAATCCCCCATTCAATCCAGTAAACAAAAACCCCCAAAAGCTCATCAACACTCATAATCTCACAAAGTTTCAGTTTAAGTCTGACCAAAAGAATTAACCCCAAACTAAAACTAATAGAAACTAATAAAAAGACTAAGTAAATAGATTAAAAAAAACTAAACTAATGCAAATGCATTTATGAACTAAAAAGGGACTTAACTTGACTAATAACTCAATAAAGGACTAAAAAGGTAAAAGAAAGAAACAAGAAGGACTCGACAAAGATAGAATAAACATCGGGTCATCAGGTGCAGGGAGAAAAACTGTTGACATCCGGAAAAGGGCCACAGATCTGTTGATGGGGAGAGAAAAGAAGGTGGGCGGGTAGTCATAGATATGGTGTTGATGGCGGGATGGCGAGGACGACTCGGATAAGCTTGATGAAGAGATAGTGGTGGAGACCCAGATCTGCAGACAGTGAGATGACAGTGGAGACAACATGTCGGTGTTGAGGGGAGAAACGACTGGTGGAAGGAGTTGCTCTCAGACTACTGCTGGTGGGTAAGTGGATTGTGGTGAACCAAACGCGGAGGAAGGATGGTGGTGTTGGTGGAAGAAAAGAGGAGACATATAAACCCACTTATTTAGGTAAATTAAACCACCTAGTGTGGTAAAAACTCACCTAGAGTGAGAAGAAGCCCACCTCTTGTGGGAGAGAAAACTACTACCAGAAGAAACAGAACCTCCCTAATGGAGGAGAAGAAAGATCCCAAGGGGGAGAAGAAGGCTCAAACGGTTGTAAACCCTAGCAGACAACTTTTTAGAAAAGAACCCTTATATTTTAGTTGGATAAAGTTTGTTAATAATTAGTAACTATTTTTTTAGGCCCAAGTAAAATTTTTTTGGGGCCTAAGTAAGTATTTTTTGAGGTGGGGGCCTTAAGCCATTGCCTATTGGGCCTAAGGCTCTCCACGGCCCTGCGAATGAGTATGAAATTAAAAATGTTTTTTCACCTATAGATTTCTTCTAAGTGATAAAAAAGAGACTGATTTGTTTTGGTTTTCTTTTACATCGAAAAAAACTTATTTGTTTTGTTTGAGTGAATATTTTTTTGTTTTTAATTTTTATTGAAAATAATTTTCAGTTTTAAATACTCAATATTTAGAAAACATTATGTTTGTAATTTATGTTTTCAATTTAATGGCTCATGTGCCACCACCACCGCTTTTGATGTTGCCACTACCACCACTACTGTCACCCCCACCATTCACCAGTTTTCATCGAAAATGAAAATGTCTTTTTTTTTTCCTATTTTGATTATATTTTGGAAACAGCCAAACATATTTTTTTAGCTTTATTTTCCTATTTTGGTTATATTCTCTTCTATTTTTATTCACTCTTGGTGTTTGTGTTAATTGGATGGATGTCTACGCAGATTTATTTCCTTTCTATTTATAACACTATTTTTTTTGTTGTCTCATAGTATTTCTCACTCAATAAGTGAGACTAATCTCTCAAGATACTTTGTTCAAAAATAAAAATCTTTCATAATACTATTAGGCACAATGTGTGAACCTTCTTAACCATGTTTCTTTTTCATAAATTATTGAATATAAGACGACATATGCTTGAGAGTCAAGACACAAGAGCCCCACCACATTGTTGTTGGTGGTGGCCAATTTTGAAAATTCAAGTGTAAGTAAGAAGTCTCAGATTGGATAATTAAAAAAGTGAGGAACACTTTATTAGTGAGAAGACTCATACAACTAATGTCTTAAGATTTTGGGTGAAAGATGTGGTGTTCAATCCACTTGTGGTTTACACTTGTTAGCCATATTAGAAATTAGGAGGTCTATACTCAACCACAAAAGCTAGCTCAAAAGCATAGGTTTGCACTACCCTGATAAAAACTATCTATGCTCTATCTCTAGTCAATGTGGGACTTCTAACACACCCTCTCACGTCCAAGACTGAATAAACTGGAACGTGGTATCAACAACAACGGGTGGCCCAAATATGAGAGGTCTCTACCACAAACAACAAATGAATCTAAGATAGACTCTGATAATCTCCTGAATTTTATCATCTCGCGGCCAACAGTGGTATGAGAGCTGATGGTTAGCATTTTATAAGTTAGAAAACTCATATCCCTAATGCCTTAAACTTTTTAGTGAAATATATTATGTCAAATCCACTAGTGATTTACTCTTGTTGACCCAATGTGATGATTCCCGAAGTTTTATCCGGTTTCGGCCCAACCGAAAAATAACACTATTAAGGACATGGATTGCCCAAGTATAAGGTCTGTTTGAAGAAATTTAAAATATAATTAAACAATTGAGAACATTAGCAGAGTTTGTTCATGACATTCACATGAACACAAAACATCTCAATCCCATTCTGAATTTCCGCTAGCAAGAATGAAATCGCGAACCCATAATCAAAAGGGTAACGCGATTTCACCCATAATCAAAAGCCTCGCCGTCGCCGTCTTCGCCGCCACCGTGATTCTTCTGTGGTGCTCGAGCGCGGTGGTTGCTACTGCAGCAGGCAATGAAAGAGTGATCGAGCTGAAAGGAGGTCCTGATTCAGTGGTTTGGGTGGTTCAGCTTTCCGATCTTCATTTCAGCGTTCACCATCCTCACAGAGCTCGCGACTTCAAGAATCACGTGGGTCCCGCTCTTTCCATGATCAACCCTTCACTCGTCCTCGTCACCGGCGACCTCACTGGTTTGTTCCTCTCTATGTTCCTGTTCATATTCACCACCTTCACTGTTATCATACCTTTCAATTCTCAATGTAGTAGCTTCGCATTAAGAGATTCGGGTTTATATTTAGGCTGTGTTTGGATAAACAACTTAGTTAAATGTCACTTATTTATAAGCTAATTTGAGAAGCATATTCATAAGCTCAAAATATATTATAGGTATGTATAAGGCTATAAGCATTTATTCAGGAGTTAATGTTGATAAACTCAAAATGGCTTATACGTAGGTCAGAAGCTATTTACGTAAGCTCTCTCTGTTATGTTGTAAGATAAACTCAAATGAGCTCTTCCGAACAGGGCCTTAATACATTGTTGAGCATTATGGCATCATGTGATATATGTAGCTGATAGATAAATAGAAACAAGTATAGTAGGAGAGCATAAGGGTGTAATTGAGAAAAAAAGATAATCTTGAACAACTTAATGGATAGATAGGTAAGAAGAAACAAATTTTTTTTCTCTATCTAAGCAGGTAAATAGGAAGGAGTGTAGTCATTACGTATGAAATGCATATATGGACTTGTGTGGTAATTTACATCTTTAAGAAATTGTTGATGGGGTGGTAAATTGAGAAAAATTGTGAGTTGGTACTTACTACTTAGTTAATTTTACCGCTTGCCCAGATGGTAAAAGCAAAGATTTGTTGACAATGAAGCAGAATGAGGATGAGTGGGTGGAGTACCAGAATGTGATGGACGCGGTTATTGAAAGGAGTGGAGTTCACAAGAGCTTGTTCTTCGACCTCCGAGGGAATCATGATAATTTTGGTGTTCCGGCTGTTGGGGGTACGTTTGATTTCTTCTCTAGATACAGCATCAATGGACAGTTAGGCAGAACTGGGAGTGTCAATAGTGTCACCCTTGAGGTCAGTGTCACCCATTCATTTGCTCTTGCTGAGAGGCTAACTGTCATTCTATGAAATTGGAATATACTTGTTTCCCCCTACCTTAAGAACAAATGTTAATGTAGAGTAATGCTAGCAGCACACTGCAAAGTGTTTGATTAGCTAAGAAATGAAATACTGGATAGTACAAAAACACTTGAAATGATATTTAGACTTGTCCCTGTTTCTTGCTGTTATTTTTCTGTAAAACATTGTTAACATTTAACAGTAAGAAAATAGTAACACAGAAATTTGAATGGATCATGTAATATATTGGATTTGACCCATATAACGTGAGAGATTCACTTTGAGAGGAAAAAGTGAAGAGTTAGTAATCATTGATGAGAAAATCAACAATTAAGATCTTGTAAAATAAATTGGTTCCTTGGTTCTCTCACTGGACCCAGTAGTTATCACTTCTCATTTTTTACTTTTAAAGGGATATCCTATATAATGGGGTAAAATATTAATAGATTACATATCAGTACTAGTACAATAGAGGGGGAAGCTCTCATCCTTTCTTACACTAGTGTATTTCTTTTCACAATTCTGACTTCAAAATACCTTTGCTGGAAGAATCAGCAAATATATTAATTGGAATCTCCAATTTTGTCCTCTGTTGTTTTGAGGATTGACAATTGAATCATTCTTGTCAGTCAAGTAATTATTCACTTCTGAATGATAACGTTGTATAAACTGATTGTCAAAACATGTTTAGACTAGACCAAAGAATTGATAGCTCTAAAAACGTAGGCTTGAATTTTGATATTATCATTTGCTTGATGGTGACCCTACAAAGCTTTCCTTATTCATTTGCACATACTTGTATTCTATCTCGCAGACTCAAGAGCGGAAACATCTCTTTATCGGGATTGACAGCACAATGTCATCGGGCTTACGAGGACCAACTAATCTTTTTGGGCATCCCACAGATCAATTACTAAGGGATCTAGACTTGGAACTCTCACACTGGGATTCCCAGTCAGCAAAACCAGTAACGAAAATATCGTTTGGGCATTTTCCGCTCTCATTTTCTGCAGCCTCTAGTTCTGGAAGGACCTTGGAAGATGTTTTCCTAAAGCATTCCATATCCACTTACCTGTGTGGGCATCTCCATACTAAATTTGGCAAGAACTTAAAGCGGCACCATCAGTTGAGTAATCATTTTTTACCCCTGCAGAAATTGTTTCAGTTAAACATACATCAGAATTCTTTTGAAAACACCGTAAATTGCTCATTTGGAGCCACACCGGCTCAAGAGTTTTGGGAGTGGGAGATGGGCGATTGGAGAAAGAATAGAGTCATGCGAATTTTAGCCATTGATAGAGGTCATGTTTCATATGTTGATGTTGATTTCAAGTCAGGGGCCAACCATACAATTATATTTCCCACTTTTCCGTTAGACTCTCACTTCATGCAGACTTCTTTATGCCATCATAACTATGAATGTCAAACTGTTGACACTTCATCTTATGATACAATTCGAGCTCTGGTATTTTCTGTTTCTCCAATTGCATCAGTTGTGGCTAGGGTCTATGATTCACGATCTGGAAATCTTGATTTAGTTATAGACGCACATATGATCAAGCATGCTGATGAGAACTCCAGGGGGGACCTCTATGTTGCTCCATGGAACTACAAAGCCTTTGAGGATGCTTCTGCTGATAGATTTTGGCTTCAGGTTGAAGCCATTGACATCATGGGCAGGTCAACCTTGACTGAACTAAGGCCATTTTCGATTAACGGTCATAGCTTCAAGCTTTCCTGGAGCTGGAAGGAGTTTCTGGTCATGGGGTGTCAATGGGCCTCTCTATTTTACCCATTATTCTGGTCTGCTCTGGGCTTTATGCTCTTCTTTCTACTTCTTCCAAAAGCTCTCCTTGTTTTTAAGAAGAACATATACACTTACAAGAACTGGATCGCCAACAAAGGCTTAGTAAATGGTGTATTATGGGTTCTCCAGGAGCTCTGCAGGGTTCGCACATTATGGTTTGGTTGGATAGGATACCTATTCTATCTTATATTGTTCCCATGGTTTATAGGACAAGTTTTTACTGAAGGGAAAAACATGGTGTACATGACCTATAGGGGCTGGGTTGTAGAGACTTCTAATGGAAAGGGGAAGCATGAGTATGTTGGATCCCCAGATATTATGGTGGTGGTTCTTCCCCATCTATTGTTTGTGGTTTTTCCTGCAATTTTGGTCAGTGCTGCTCTGGCTTCTGAACGAGCAATTTACCGGGAACACGTGTTAGCACTTTCAGGGAAGAAAAGAGATGATCTTGATTTGAACCCTAGAAGAGTTTTAAAATATGACAACAAGAGCAGCATATTATCAAATCATTTTGGCAAGCGGCGGATTCGGCAGCTTCTATGTGTGTTATGCTTGGCAATATGTTGGAAGCATTTCATGGTGAGGGTTAAATTAATATCTTGCAGTAGGTCTATGCAAAACTGTAGATAAATAAATAGTACATTCACTTACAAGATGATAAAACTGGTTTAAAATGAAAGACAGTTGCACTGATTTCATTTCTTGACATGAAAAGAATGGATCAAATATGGTTCTGGAACCTTGCATGATCAAATTTAAACTTAGTTAGGATCCTACTTTTTCTTATTCTTTTTGCTTTGTTCATGTTTTCATTTACCTCATTATTCCGTTACAGAATTGCAGGACTCTTAAAAAAGCTTATGAGATGAACCCAGTACTCCATTTCCTGGGTTATGGCATTTCAGTTCCCCTGTTGCTGGTATATGCTATCAGTCAAACCAGAAGTTCCCGATGAAACTTGTTCGAACTTCGAAGGGGTTCACAAGTACTAGCCGTGTGCAAATCTGCGTGTTCTAAATGCTGCTTCAGAGGATACACCTGTGGTTGGAGTTTCATAATTGATTGAAACTTGCCAGGGTCAACAAATATTCCAGACCCACACTAGTGTCTCATTCATTCTTCATGATGATGTTTCTATTGTCTGTACTCTTGGACATTCTATTGTCCTGTGTAGTTTAGGCTTTTAGCTGTAGAAGCAAGGGGAGCAAGTTAGTATGCATAATTGTTTGTTAGTTCTCTTAGAAGTATGCCACAAAGTTGTTGTGATGGCTTAGTAATTTTACTAATTATTGAATTAAGTTTTTGTAGAATGCAAAATTACTAATTATTGAATTTTGTGCTACACAACAAATATAAATTAATTCATTCAACATCATTTGTATTTTGAAAACATCACAAAACTGCAAATTGCTCATTGATATTCAAATTTCATAAATATACTAGCTTTATCAAGTATTTAAGTTCATAAAATCCAATTTAACTATATTTTATAAGGCTGAATTATCAACATCTTGTTCTACCATGGTACCACCCTAACTTAATCTCTCCCATTGTATTGCTAGACTGTTGAGAAGCTATAATCTAACGACATTAATAAACCAGTTCAAGTAATAAAACCAGTGGTATTGAATTGCCAACATGCTTTACATCAAAGGCATTAACGTTATTTCAGATAATCAACATATAATAACATTTTATCAGATAGCATGGCACCTCGTTAAGTGACGCATAATAGTTACTCATTTTACACTATAAACACAAATCTGTCAAGTTCAAACTTGCAGAAAAGACAGTGCTGTCAACTGACAACAAAAAACTTGGTTACAGTGTTAAGAGCATCAAATGCAACCAACCATCTCTAATTTTTACAAACTGTGTTTGGAGAACACAACATCTGTTAATTTTGCATCAAAAAGCAAGATTTCAGATTCCTATATGCTAAATGCGAATGGAGCGGAAAGGGGCCGTTCACATCAAACCGAACACAATGCCTATGCAAATAGACCCAAAGTCTAGAGAAATCTGAAAATAGCAAAATTGCCACTATCCAACCAGAGGAAATCAGACAAGATATTATATGAGCTGACGTTCTTCATTTGCAGCAGAGTAAGATTTCAGAGGTGGTAGCGGTGAAGTTTCCCCAGGTTTGCTGCTTTCACCTGCAGGCGGCAAGCACCTTTTTGAAAAAAATGCAGCAATACTCCTCCGTCCGCCACTGCTCTTTTCTGCCATTTCAATAAGACAGAAGTTAGATATGAAACTAAATCAAGACTTTGGTTCAGGAGCTTTGGACAATCAAGATAGCATACCAGGGCTAACTTCCAAGCCAAGCTTAACCAGAACTTCTTTCTTCACCTGGACAAAAATGAGATCATTTATATTCATCATAACTGGGTATACAGTACAACTCAATCATTAAGCAGGATATAAAATCCTCAGACTCGGTCAAAACACAATTGGTTTTTACACAAGGGACACAAATCATCTGAGTACACAATGCACAAATTCAGCATTAACAAGCAAGCATCTTAATGACCAAAAAGAATTAATAAGCAATGTGACTGGATTAATATAATCATCTCATCCATTCAGAAATCCGCACAAGGCACATCAGGGGAAGAAAAACATCAATCAGTTCATGGAAAATCTATTTTTAGGGTCCATGACCAAAATTAAGGGCAAAGGATCCTTTTTATCAACTTTATGAATCATTTCATGAAGGTAGACATTTCCAACTTCAACTTTTTTCAAAATAATGACAAACAATAGAGTCACATACTCTGACTACCTGATTAATGAAAGAACAGTCCCTTGCATTTGCAGAGACGTTCATGTAATCATATTACAGGTTA